>NC_092817.1:191604548-192249964 GCF_023375885.2 Dermacentor andersoni | reverse complement strand
CAGCCGACGGCTACCGCCGGACAGCTGATGGCGGCGCAACACCACGCAGTGCCAGTTTCGGCTGCCTCGCTGTCGGTCTCGACCTCCCTCTCCAAGCGGCACACCAAGGCCAGGTGTGGACACTTGCCACTATGTTCTTTTTTTACAGCGAAGCTGTACAGTGAAACCTCGTTAAACCATAGTTGGCCAGAGCTCAGAAAAAGTATGTACTAAACGGTAGTACTGCTTAACCGAAAGAGCATGAGGTCGCCCACTTACCTTCCTAAAACGGAACTCGGAGAGAGTGTGATAAAAGGGCAAAAACATGCAGTATTTATTCACTTCGCGCGACAAAATTTTTATGTTCATTTGATGCCGACGTGGCCTAGCAGTGATGACAGCGGCCTCAAACTTACTGAAGCTGTGAGCCAGCTTTTCAGCCAGTCCCCACTTCTCTGCAAACACTCGCATGGCAGATTCCTCATTGGTGTTGCATACTCTCCGTGCACGGGCGCGGTAGCACTGCAGAATTCGTGGGGTGCCTTTTTCATTGCGGGGGGCTGTTCTCGTCGCGACGATTGCATTCATGAGGCTGACGTACCGTGTAGCTTCTGCCGCTGTCGAGCCTAAATTGCCTGTGCTGTCGCTTTCCATGTAGTCTTCATCGCTCTCGTTAGGCGACACTTCGGCAACAACAGAGGCAATGATGGCGAAAAGTCGAGCCTTGTAGCCAACATCATTTCTCGGTCGCAGCAGCGCTGCTGGGCACCTTCTTCGCATTCCGAATGCCACACACCGTAGTCAACAGTAGATACCTGTCGCATGCCAGTGCTGACTTCTTCGTGCCACGTTCGATAGCACGAATGATGTCCAATCTTGCTTCTATGCTGAGCATCCGTTGTTTTCGAAATGATGTTCATGCGGCTTCACGCACAAACGCACAGGGTGCTTGAAGTCCGTTCAGATCTCCGAGGCTTGTTGTCCTGCCGGGCTGCCCGATGGGGACGACGCACCGCCGTGAATGCACAACAAAAAGTGGAAACACTGCATGTTAACCGATACGTACGCAATAAGCTGGTACGGTTTATGCGGATACAAAACGCATTATGTTCAATGGCTGCTGAGTCGGAGATTCGGTTTTACTACTTTTAAAGCAATACTGTTTAAGGGGGGACACGGCTCTTTGCGGCGAAAAAATCGCGCAAAAATCGATTTTTTGAAAATGAGATTTTCGATATCTACAGCTAATATTCCTTTAATTCACTAAGTTTCGAATCTCAGGGAAGAGTATTTCGTCCGCAATATCAATTTATAACATCACTGTGAGCTGAATTCCGCGCAAAAACAGCCCTTTTTATCGCGGCGCGTAGCTCTTTTTCTATGCGCGCGATCGCAGCCATCTTGGTATCGTCGGAAAGAGGAGCCTTCCTTCTTTATTTTCCCGCCAAAAGTGACTCCGTCGGTTCGCCAGTGACGTTGAAATCCGGGGAGAAAAAGAAGTCTGAACGCGCGATCCGATTCGTTGACTAGCACACGTGACCAAAAACGCGTGCTGTGGTTGGCTGCGCGAGGTTCCCGTCGTCTGCTCCACTCCGCAGGCGACGCGACGGTGCGCCTCGTTGTTCTCAGTCGTACGTTTGTGACAAGTGCGGAACTATGTCCAATCCACCGAGGAAGTTCGCCACGATGAACAAGTTCGGTAAAAAGAAGAAGCGAACAACTTATAACTTTCAGAAGCGCTCTGTTCCTTCGGAAAACATCGAGAATAGCCCGCCGCCAACCGCAAATGTTGCCCAAGCCGCGGACGACGCCGAAGTAGGCCTAGCCAGCTCACCAACGAGTGAAGTTGTTACGGACGGCGGCCGCGTTCGGCATGACACTGCAATGTTGCAACATGCGGATTTGCTGCAGAGGGATATGAATGCCAAAAGAAAACTTCAAGTCCTTGCTTCAACGCCAGCAACAAAACGGAAGTTGGATTCCCTTACTCACGCCGACGACGTTGCGGCCGAACCAGTCGACGTGGAGGTAGTCTTCGCTATCGTTTGTTTGGACGCCGTGAATGAACTGATGTCGTTTGTGAAGTGCAAGGTGTGCGGCGGTAGCGTCACAGTAGGCAAACGCGAACGAGAATATGGCCTTGCCATAAAGATTGTTATCGCGTGTGCGTGTTGCGGTGATATCGCGTCGGCGTGGAGCTCGCTCCGCGTGAACGGTAGCCAGAAGTGCAACCCGTTTGTTGTGAACGTTCTTGCCGCGCGCGCGATGCAAGCCACCGGGAATCGGCGAACGGCGCTGAACGATATTTTTGCCACAATGAACATCTCCCACCGTGGTCTTCATACGAAAACGTGGCAGCGGTATGTGAAAAGGAAGCTGGCACCCGCGGCGGCACTTGCTGCCGAGAAGCAGACGGCACTGTGCGCGCAATCGGTTCGGCAACTGTACGACGAATTGGAGCTTGGAAATCCGGGAAATATTGCCGTGTCATACGACGGTTCCTGGATGACGCGCGGCCACTCGTCTCACATTGGCGTAGGCGCCGTCATAGAGCTGTTTACGGGGCTAGTCCTCGACTATGTGGTGCTCAGCAACTTCTGCGCTGGTTGTGAGCATGGGCCAAAGGATAATGACCCGAGTTATAAAGCTTGGAAGGAGAGCCATGCCTGTCAGAAAAACACCTCCAAGAAGGCCGGCGAAATGGAAGTTGAAGCTGCCCTCATCCTTTTCCAAAGGTCACTGCAGTGGCATAACCTGAGGTACACCACCCTACTCTCAGATGGTGACAGTCGCGCTTTCCTTGCGCTGCAGGAAGCCAGAGTGTATGGATACATTTCAGTGGAAAAGGAAGACTGTACAAACCACGTACAGAAACGTATGGGCACAAGTTTGCGAAACCTTATTGCAAAGCATAAGGGACCTGGATTGGAGAGCCTTGGTGGTAAAGGCAAACTAACCAACGACTTAGTCACGAAGCTGACACGATATTATGGCTGGGCCCTGAAGACTCACAAGGGTGATGTGCAAGGAATGAAACGGGCTGTGATGGCAACTTATCACCACACAACATGAAATGACTTGATATCGGACCACAGCTACTGCCCACCAGGACCAAGCTCGTGGTGCCGGCAAAATGCAGCAAGCGCTAAGGGTGAGGCAGCCCCTAAGCACCACTACAATTTGCCTCCTCATGTCTGTGAAGCCCTGTTGCCCATTTATGAGCGCCTGTCTGATGAAAAGCTCCCTGAGCGGTGCCTACGGGGCAGTACTCAGAACAGCAACGAGTCTCTCCACTCCCTGATATGGGCACTGGCTCCAAAGGAACAGCATGCTTCACTGTTCACCGTGCAAGCCGCAGTAGCTGAGGCAGTCATGAAATTCAATGCTGGCTGTGAGACGACCTCTGCAGCAATATTGAAAGAGCTGCACCTCAACCCTGGTATACCCAGCATGAAATGCATGGTGGAGAAGGACCGCCGTCGAGCAGTTGCATCTGCAAAAAAGCGCAAGACCACTACGGACATGCAGAATTCTTTCAGGAAACGCCATTTGGATGGTCGTAGTCAAAGTGACTACATTCCTGGTGGCTTTTAGCTACTTTCACTGCGAAATAGTGGACAATTTTTTCTGCACTTTTGATTAAAAGTGACTTCACTTCTTTTTTCTCGTTTTCTCAAAACACCGATTTTTGACTTCTTGCTGATTTGCGGCAACCATATCTCTGCCTTCAAGGCAGGTAGAGGCATAATTTTTGTTGTGGCTCGTAGCTGAGTGTACAAAGCACACAGGGGTAGGAACAGATTTTGGAATTTATGCTTTAAAATTTTTCACTTCTGCTTTAGATCACACAATAGGGCACCCACAATTGGAACAGTGAAGATTGAATTGCTATAAAATTACTAATATTTAATATATCAAAAAAGTATTCCTACCATTGTGTTTCTTATGTTTTCTAGTACCTAGGCGTGTGCCAATATGAATTTTTGTAGCGCAGTTTTTTTTCTATTGTTTCCGCAAATTATGGACAGTGAATTTCATTTATCTTCAGAACTAAATGGCCTATTGGAAAAATAATTACATATTTGAAATCAGCACAAAAAGCTTAACAAGACTGGAAAGTTTCATTAATATTGATGGAAAAAGATGATGAACATTAATTTAATAGCAGTGTCCCCCCTTAAGCGAGTACAGTTTCACGAGGTTTTACTGTATATGGCTCGCCAATTCGTCCGTCCGTCTTTCGGTCGCCTGTACACCGAAAACTCCTCTGGTGCAGCCTCATGCACATGCGCAAGAAAAAAAAAATGTGCGCAATCAGCTAACACCACCTCTGTAGCACAAAGCCTGTTTACTCGGGCCCGTGACGCTACCTGCCCTGAAATTTCCGTTTACAAGGCTGGCGTGATGAAAGCGGTGAGGCCAAAATTACTGTTGCCTACTCAGGAGCATCCGCATTAGATTCTACAGCAATCGAGCCAGGTAACATGACTTTATGGATCGGAGTGAAAAGACGTTTTGCTATCTAGCTGGTGTTGGATTAAAAATGTGCCAGCAGTGACGTCGTTGCTCTGGCAGCCAAGGGCGCACGCAGTCGTTTCTCTCTGGCTCCAGAATTGGTAGGCCACGTGTAATGCGTACTCCTGAGGGGCAGGCAGCTTTCGATCAGAAACGCCGACAGCGAAACCGTGAACGAGCTCGTCTACGCCGTGCCGATGCTGCAGCCCGGGCACAAGAACAGGCTCGTGCAGCCCGGCACAAGCAGCAACTGCGTACCGAGGATCCAACAGCCTACCAAGCTGTCGTTTAATGAACCGTCAGGATTAACCCAGTGATAAACACCGGGGCTGCATATTTCAGCTGCGCTGGTTAGCCATCTGTACAGAGGGCTCGAGCGGCGATTTTTTTCTTTTTACGAGATCTATCCGATAGAATGCCAGGTATACGGGACTCTTTCAGATAAACAATTAGGACTGGATTGTGCACATCAAAATTTCACACAGAGTTAGCATTTTCTGGTGAATTTAGTTTAATACAGTAAAACATCCCTAGTACGTGTTTTGCATGGGACAGCAAGAATGACAAGAAGCGACGGTGGTATGCACCAAGCAGCAAGCATACGACATGCGACTATGGCAGTCAGCTGATACATTAATCTGTATGGAGACTGGGTTGGAGATTCATCACCACTACACTTTAACACTTTGCTGTTCGCAGAAAAATGGGTACATTTTGGGTAGTCTAGTAAACAATTTTTTTTACTGCTACAGCAAATGCTTGATATTGGAATGGATGGTATGAATTTGCAGAAGGAATGTGCTTTCTAATGGTATTATTTTCAAGCAAACATTTATTAACAATTATCCAAAAAATTATTGAGACATTTTCTAATGAATGTAGGAAATCTTCATAAAAAGCTAGAAGGTTCTTTTGCACCAAGAGATTATTAGAGTTTCGAAATATACATTTTGAAGAAAAATGCTATGTACAACATTCCTGCAAATATAAGCTTTCTGTCTTTAGAACTTCTTCTTACATCAAGAAAAATGTTAGCCCTAGGGTCTGTCTTGCCACCGCGCAAGCCGCTGCAGTACCATCACGCGGCACTGCGGAGTGCAGTGCCGAGGTCAACGGTCTTCTCGCGCAAAACTCCTCTCTTTGTGCCGCTGCCAGCAAGTAATCCTGCCCAAACGACATTGCCACCCCACAGATGAGATTTCTGACCTTTAGAACACATTGGAAATGTTTAGGTCTGAGCGCGGCCATGACGAAATGGGTTTGGAGTCGAAAACGGAACTCACCGGCGGATACCTGTTGATGTTCTGGGCCTATTTGACGCACGTTCCCCATCCGGGCTGAAGTCAGATGAATCAAAATCATCTTCTGAAGTTATTCTGCTACCACCATCACAAAATTCTGACTCTGACTCATCTGAATCCGTAATAATTTGCAGTTTTCAAAGGGTGGCTGCGTGCGACGTCGATCCAGTCTCGGAATGTATGAGCGCTCGTCACATGCGGCTACAAGGCGCTTTAAGAATCTCCCGCGGTAAAAAAAAGGAAACGCAAAAGCGAAACTAGAAAAACAGTTCCTCTTTTAGGCACTGGATGGTGCTAGCTGTCCAGAAGCACTCGTAGCGCAGAAAAACTTGAAGTTGTAACCATTGACAATATGTTATTGATAGGTATAGGCACGGACAGGAAAGTGTTATACCCCTGCCACACGGGCGAGGTTAAAGGGAGATGAGGGTCATGAAAACGTTTTATTCTTGAACATATGTTGCTTAAATTTTGTGTGCAGATATATTGTAGAATGCTGATTTCAAATATGTATTTAGATTTCAAATATCTCACTTAAAAGGAAAGATATGACAGAATACAATAGTCCTAATTAGGTCATTTCTTACGGGCCTTTGCAGTAATTTCTCATTAAAATAGTGTTTTAAGAATATGCAGACATTTCTAAGGCCCGCTGCACATTCTAAAGCTAAGCAAATGCCAGTCAAGTAATTGGGATTATCACAAATAAATACCAAAGTTGGGAAGAAAAAACAATGTGGCAGTAATTAGCCTACATTTGATCTAATTAATAATCTATCACATTTAAGAAAAAAATTGGAAGTTTAGGATGTAGCTGTGATATTACTAAAAAAATGATACCTAATTCACTGAAATCAGTTGATGCAAACATTATCAAAACTTCCATAAGGCAAAAGCACTTCATGAAAAAAAAGGAACATTGAGAAAATTGCATTTCAAGCTTTACTGCCACTACCTCTTTTGTCTATTGAATATATGTAAAACCTTTGGGCTCTAGCATGTTGCCCAGATGTTCCTGAGCAGAACAACACCGAATTTACTGACATCAATTCATGAAAACTTTATCAAACCTTTCATAAGGCAAAGGCACTTTACGAAAAAACCCATTTAGAAATTCACTTTCAAATTTTCACGTTCAAGCATTGCCCCTTAAATGGAACTGCTGCTTAAACGGAACACCAGCCTCATGTTTGGTTGGTTTTGTATTCATGCATCACAATATGCTTCCAACGGCAGCGCATTCCATTCATTTATGGTCCGATAAAAAAAAAAAAACAATACATGAAAAAAAATTGTGCGTGCTAAGTAAGGTTCCAGAATTATAACGAAGTAATTTCGGCTCCCCCTTCAACTTGTTATAACGAGCTTCGAATGTATGAAGAAATTTCAGTGCTGCTGCCACTAAGGAGTACCGAGACAATGAAATGTCGCAGTTTCGCCCAGAAGGCGAAGCGTCGATTGTGATTGCAAATTAATAGACAGCTATGTGATGTAACAATAGTAGCTTTATTGGCCGTACAAACTTGTTAACATTTGCTTGCGAACTAAATTAATAAGTGTGGTGTCATGTGCACACAGGCAAACACGAACACATCTCACTTGATGAGCGCAGACAGTTGCTGTCAAAACGCAGGCACCAGGAAGAATGGCAGCAAGCAAATTGCTCTTTGTGCTGCCTCTCGCTTCGGCACAAACTAAGCGACGAGAATACAGTGCACACACAGCCATCAGCCCTCGGCATGCTTAGGCTCTGTACCCACTGCAGATTGCTTTTCAGTACAGGGCCCGTGCAACCGCGCTCAGCCAAGCCATACGCAGCTGCCCAGAATAGAAACCCCCCTTCTGCAGCCTTGCATGCGATCGAAGACAGTGTGCTTCCTCTCTTGTGCAATTCAGTAAAATAGGCAATTTGTTGCGTTACATTGAAATTTGAATTTTTTTTTTTTGCGAATGTGTACCGTTGCCGATGTATTTTTCTTGCACTTAAGGGACTGCAAAATTGTGCGAATTATTGGGCAATTGGGAAAAGCAAGTTCGAATTGGAACAAAAATTTATTTTGTCAAATTTGAGTCAGTGACGAAAGGTACGATTTCATGCCGTTTTGACAACACCTTTGGATGAACCGTAGCCAGCCACACTTTCGCTTTCACTCCACCTCCGCGGCCGATGGTGTCGCGAGCAGTGGGACGACACTGTCATGAAAAGTGCTGGCAGCAGGGAGCAAATCGTTCATCTTTCCTGGCTTCCACGCATCGTACACAACCTCCAGTACTGAATGCGTGGGAAGACAGTGCACGTGATGCCGTGCCATCTCGGCACACCGACTCGTTGCACACGCCACAGATTACCTCTGAAATAGGGCGGGTGGGCTGCGTGTGCGCTCAGGTACGCTAGAAAAGGAGACGTGTGGCAACCTGCACTCCTCCCCCAACCTCGCACAAGCACTTGATTGTGTTGCCCTCTCCTCCTTTCACCTTGCTCCTGGGAAGATTGTGCCTATCAAGCCACCATCCTTCTCGGCTCACCCTTGCACTTTCTCACTTGCACTCAAAACATAAAGCATTTGGGGTGCAGTACGATGTTATCGCACTTGAACTTCATATACGGAGTGTGAGGCCTGCAGTGCTTTGGCTGTCACTCTTGGTCACGTGGCGTGCACTTCGAGAGGCACATTCACAAGCAGCCACTTGTAATTCAACCATGCGATCCTCTGCGTCTGCAGAAGTTTCCGTTTTCATGGTATTCCTTTGCATTGGCAGTAAAATATCGTGACTGAAATTGTTTATAAACACACTTTGATATACTGAGGTTCTAAATACATGTTATTTTTTGGACCAGAAGTTGTTTGTTATATCAAGAATTTGGTAATGTTGAAGTTTGTTATACCAAGATTCAACTGTATTTGTGTGCTACGACGATTTTCCCAAGGCTGACTCGAGTCCTTTTCTCCTCCGCTCAGCCGCAGCAGCCTGTACCGGGAGGACGACCTGTCGCTTCACCATCAACAGCAGCTGCAGCAGCCACTGTCGACGAGCCTGCATTCGTCATCACTGCAGCAGTCGTCGTTGTCGCTGGCATCTCAGCCGTACCGGCACCAGACTCAGCGCCATGCGCCCATTGCCATTGACGGCGGCCACCACCACCGGGGCAGCCACACCCTGCAGCCGCCGCACCTGGTGCAGGCCGTGCACCAGCAGCAGCAGCTGTCTCCCGTCAAGAAGCGCGTCAAGGAGAGCAGCCCGCCCAAGTGGGAGGCTGCGGCCGCCCTGCTGCCCTCCGCTGCGGCCACGGTGTCGGCTGGCCGACACCACGAGTCTTCGGTGCATGGGTAAGTTGGCCCCTCGGCAACTCTCCGGGAGATCTGTGTGGAAGATCTGGGTCTCGTAGTGGTCCTCGGATATTCCCTGGTACAGTCAACGACCGATTTTTCGGACCCTCTAGGGAACGTAAAAACATCAGAAAATTCAGGCAGCCCAAAAAAATGAATGCATGCAAAAAAAAAACGCACCTTTTTTCTTTTTTTCTCGGACCTAGAGGGTAAAGGGCGAAGTACCAGGCTTCCGAAACCCTGCCAAAGCATCATTGAAGTGGCTATAGAAAGAGGTGTTCAAAAACTCTGTATGCAACCGACTGCCAGTTTATTATGTACATGTGCATCGTCGGGCAGCCGGAGTTATTGCTACAGTGGCTTGAAGAACCTGTTGATTGTTGTTTATACGGCGTTCCGGCTGCATGCGATCATATTCGCCTCGATCTGAGCAAGGGTCATGTCAGCACTGTACACGGATGAGAGTTAACAGTGCTCGCGTCAACTCGGTGCTTGTAGGCGGCGCAGGCATTGGCTCCTCATTTTCAACATCGGAGTCTTCTGAATCCCCCACAACCTGACAGACTATTTCCTCGTCAGTCAGTTGTGCGCAGAATTCGAGCTCGTTGTCAGCGTCAACAAACTGTTCAAAAGTTATTTCCATGGGTGTGGAAACCCCAGCAGAGCAGAGGTCGTTGATCAAGTTGCGAACAGGGGAGTTCGCTGACGAGCGTCGAAGCACCTAGGCCTAGCGTTGCAGAGCACACTTGACACAACAGCACAACCACACACGACGCTAGCCAACACGTGGCCTGCGCAAACAAACAAAATGGCGCCGCTCCGGAAACTCCGCCGGAGGCGGAAGTGCGGTGATGAACATAGCCACCGTTTCAAGACCAAATCGGTGTGACGGCTAGATTCGGCTAGTTGTGGTTCCAAGCGCTGATATGCTTCGGCTGCAAGTCGATTTCCTTCACAAGGGTGTTGCGCGAAGAGCCAAAGGACCTTCCGTCGCGTCAAAAAGTCCGGAAAATTGGACGGCGGGGGGTTCGAGCGTCTGAAACTTCAGATGTCCTTATACATTGATTCTATAGGGCTCGTGGCGGTGCCGCAAAGATGTCCGAAATATCAGGCATGTTCTAAAATTTCGGCATCCGAAAATTCAATCGTTGACTGTAATTCTGCCATGGCTCATTTCTCCCTCAGCAACTACGTGGGAGTCGGCATTGGCAATCACAAAGATGCCAGTACAGTTGCGGACCGGTAGTGTTAGACACCGATGATTTGTACGTGCTTCGTTATTCAGACAGCCTTGGGGCACCGTTACTGGTGCTATAGACCTAATAGTCTATAGGACCATGATAGTGTATAGTTGAAAGTCTATAGTCTATGATAGCCCAAAAATTGTGTACGTGTTAGAATCGAATATGACCCTAAATCTGCGTTACCATACCGCCATCGCCATTTCAAAATGGCCGCCTCATATGCACTTCGAGCCTAACTGCTGTAGCTTCCTCCATGTGCTGTAGTATGTATGCTTAGGTTAGTTTATTGTCCGTCTTCCCGGTCTTCCAGCTTTCTGTGTTTGCTCTACAGTCAAGCCTTGTTAATACGTAGTCGGCTAGGAACAACATTTAGGTATGCGCTAAATGATGTACGAATTAACCGTCAGTGCCAGTTTAGGAGCTGCTTACCAGCCGGAAAAGAACTACATCGTGATGCTCTCGAACACGCACACTCAGACTGGCTTTTAGTTGTGGGTAGGCAGCAAAAAATCGGCGATCTTCACTTGCCGCCGTGGTGGCCTTGTTACATCTTCCAACTCGGTAAGGCGGTGAGTGAGTGTGTCCACGAAGCCAAACTTCACTGCAAAAGCTCGCATCATGCTCAAAGCATGCGCTGCGTCAGATAACGAAGGGCCGTCATTCACTTCCACATCGGCGTTGTCGTCGCCACTTTCGCTTGCAGATGGGTGAGGTGCGACAGTGGCCACAATGTCGCCATCCGGGAACTCCACGGATGTAACAACGTTGACTTCTCGATAACATAAACGCGGCGTGCTGCTGTAAAGACCATTGAACACCACAACACCACCACTGCAAATACTGGCGTAGTGAAGAAAAAAAAAAACCCCACGCAGGAACTTCTCTGGGAGCTGTCTAAGTATGTGTAAGCATTGTGCCACATGCTCATCTCCATGCAGTGCGGTGTCATCAATGTTATGAACCTTGATCCGGCCAGTACAAACGACAGCGCTGCGGTGACACGAACTGGTGTGCACGGCTGCGCAAGGTGGATTGATAATGCAATAAAGGATTGCATGTGACGGCGCCCGATGCGCTGATGATGTTTCGATCATCATAAGCTGTTGTCGCTCATTAGCACCTTATCCATCCGTGTCGAGCCATTATGAAATGTGCACCGGCGGCACCTGCGTATATGGCATGGCTACGCGGACCTTACTTGAAAACGATCTGCAATGCGGACAGAGTGTGCTGACTGCTAATAGCTCCACATGCTGTGTTTCTGCGGCTGCGCGCTGAAGAGGGACGTGTGGGCCCACATCTTAAAAGCGATTTGCGAAAGGGACAGGGTGCATTTGTGCCGAAAGCTTTGTGATTGCTGTGTTCTTGCCGCTTCGTTCGCGTTGAAGCCACAGGCAGCGTGAAGGTGTAGTCGCCCGCTGCTGCGGGCTTTATCTTGAAAGCGGTGTTCTTAAGGGACGGACGTACGGAGGGACATTTTTCTGGTTTCATAAGCGTAGAAATGCCTATGCATAAAAAGAAAAGTTCTGCCTGGTTACTACTTGAATTGGATTGGGTTCGACGGCGACGGCAAATTCGCACCCCTACCGGCAGCTTCTTCGCGTTACTGGAAGCAAATCTCGAAGGCCATGCTCTTGCGCGCTGCAATCGGCATGGCCACGTTTAAACGTCACTATCACTGGTGGCTGTCGTCCAGGTGTCGTAACGAGAATCTAATGTCTGCACACATGAGATTTTGCTGATTTTGTACCTGTGCGTGTAGAGCTAGAAAGAAAATAGTACGCACTAACCGTTTGGTGGGCACTGAGCAACTATGACCTAAACGGTCAGCTAATACATGGGGTTCAATGGGGCTGGGTCGGGGAATCTTCGCAGCTACGTTTAAACTGCAATTACACATTAAGCAGCTACGTATTAATGAGGTTTGACTGTATCAGCATGGAAGTGCCGACGGCAAGGACATGCCGAGTTCCTCATGATGCCGCGATTAAAAGGAAAGTGATCACTTGTGCCGAGACAGACGGAAATCGTGCCGCATCACAGGCGTTCGGAGTTCCTGAAACTTGCATGCGCAATTGGCGCAAACAGGAGAGCATTCTGCTCCGGCGGTTGCTACGTACACTGTGGCCTTGCGGCCCCTATCTTCGAAGCGATCTGCAATGCAGACAAGAGTCTACGCATATATGCGCACCGCATTCATTCTCATTGCTTAGTTCCCGTCGCAG
This sequence comes from Dermacentor andersoni, assembly GCF_023375885.2. Taxonomy (NCBI): domain Eukaryota; kingdom Metazoa; phylum Arthropoda; class Arachnida; order Ixodida; family Ixodidae; genus Dermacentor; species Dermacentor andersoni. The sequence continues at coordinate 192,237,371 of NC_092817.1, read as the reverse complement.
CGAGAGGCCGCACAAAGGTCAATTCGCTCGCTTCTGCTACCGCACTCCCCAACTCCAGTGTTTTGATAGAGTTTCTGCGGTCATTGTGTGAGACATGTCCATGCTTCCTTGTGCACGCATAACACCATGCTTGTTAATTTAGTAAGCAGATGTTTAAAAGTTTATGTGGCCAGTAACAATACTGTCCTTACTTTTCATATAGCTGTGTACTAATTTGCTATCGTAATCAATGCTTCGCCTTTTGCGTAAAGCTGCCACCTTTTATTTTTATTTATTACAACTTTAGTGCGTTCGGAGTAAATCTTTGTTTTTCCAAATGAAAGTTGCATGTTTGTATGAAAGAATGAGGTTGGCAGTACTGTGAAGAAATTTTTTTTTTTAGGGCACGGCAAATGGTGGGCGAGTATTAAAACCGAGGGTGTTTTTTTCCTTTTTTTTTTGTCGCAGAAAACGAATGCGCGTTACAATCAAGGGCGCATTGGAATTCAGTAAATGCGGTGATTCGATCCCCACTGAAGGTCCCACAGTGCCCATTTTTATTATTTCGATTTGGCCTTTGTCAGATAATTCCAACTGTACCCCTCAGCACACGTGCGTCTAACCCCAATGGTCGCCTCGGTAGTGAGCCCTCTAGTGGCAGCATTTGTCTCTGTAGAGCTTAGGGGACAGTGAATGTGTTTTGAATGCCCATCAGCTCCTGTCAAAAATGCCAATTTTCGGCCTGTCCTAAGATTTTCTAGTTATAACCAAAGCTTGCAATGTTCGATTAGAGTATTTACCCAATTCAAGCATGCACCTTTGTGGTTTTCTTCTTCTTCTTTCGTTGATAAATTCACATTGAAAATTGCCTGCGCGGTGCAATCTGATACAAAACCAAAACTGCCTTTGTGTCGTTCGTATGCTTTAACACATGACTCTATTGCGGCGAATCTGACTTTAGAAAGTGGTCGCCATTGTGCAGCACATATTAGACCCCTGCCCATTTTTTCTGCTAAAAAATTGGGTGCGCGTTAGATTTCTGCTTTGTTTAGGAGCTTTAATATTGGGCAAATACTGCCAAATGAATCAGCGGCATGTTTTGACATTTTTTTCTGGATCTTGTGTAATTTGACCCGCTGGATAATTAGATCACTTTCGTTGGTCCCCGATGGTACGGCCAAAACTGATCTAATTATCATAACGTCGGCAGCAACGCTGGCTTTAACAGTAGGATGTGGACATTGAATCAGAAGTGGATATGTGTGTTTTATTTGACTGTCAACATTTTCTTAGTGTCGGGGCTCCAAAGAACAGCTCTAATACTATTTTATCTTTTGGGAAGAGGCATTGTTGATGCGTCCTTTTGTGAAAACTTAATTGAGACAAATTTGCACCTCTCTTCTATTATTTCTCGGGTTTTACCTGCTAAAACCACAATTTGATTAAGAGATTATGCTGTAAGGGTGACTTCGGATGAATTTTTACCACCAGAGGATTTTAACGTGCCCTTAACAGGTGGTTTTGCATTTCGCCCCCATCAAAATGCGGCCGCCGCGGCTGGGATTTGATCCCGCGACCTCGTGCTTAGGAGCGCATTACCACAGCCGCTAAGCCACCGCAATGGGTCAAAAATGTGCCTGTTGTGAACTTTGTTGTTGTGGTAATTTTGCATACCCGATGCGTCATTCTGTTATGTGGAGCATGCGGTAGAAGTTCTACTTGTTTGAAAATGTGTGTATTTACTTGTTTTAACATACTGTTGTTTCTCCCTGCCGTGCGCTCAGGAGCCGTGCCGTAGTCCAGAGTGGCAGCAGCGGCAAGATCGGCAGCAAGGAGCGCCAGCGTAGCACCATTGTGATCCGTGACACTCCGAGTCCTGCCATCAGCATCATCACCATAAGCTCGGACTCTGAGGACGACTGCGACACACCCGCCTGGTGGGTAGAGGAGCCCCTGAACCTAGTTGTGAAAAAAGAATCCCGCTCCCCCGATCCGTGAGGGTGCTGGAGAGAAGTGTTGAGTCAGCACTAGATTGATAGGTCGCACCCTTGCAGTCATTCCCCCTCCTCTTGAGCTGTCTTGATTGGCTGTTAATTTTTACTTATTGTAGATGAAAAAGAAGCATGTCAGGAACCCCATGTTCGAGGCACCTTGCCGGCCTCGCGTGAAGGACAGACCCGGCCTGAGGTTGTCATTGGCGCCGTCGTTCGGGTGCATAAAAAAATGTCCGCCTCCATTTTCTTCACTGATGACGAACCTTCTATCTTTGTATTCGGTGAGAAAATGGGAGGAAAAAGATTTTTGAAATGAAACAAATCAGGAAGCGGAAAAAGAATTTTAAAGAAAGAACCTACAAAGGACCTATTAGTCTGTGCTGACTCACTGTTTGTGCTTTTGTTCGCCTAATGGTGGGCATGCCTCTCAGTAAAAAAAAAGAAAAAAGAAAATTCAGAATACCAGCCTGTGCATTTCAGACATTTAGCTCACTGAGCTCTTTTCCAAAATCTTGAAAGGAAATACAGTGTGTAATCTAAAAAAATAATAAAGAAAAAATTTGTTGTAGCTTGCCAGTGCCACCCAAAAATAAAGAAAACAGGAAAACAATTGGATAAAATTGGCTTAGAATAAACCGCAGATATCTCGCTGGGTGATCCTCGGTCTCGCGTCGTTTCTTTAGTTTCTTTAGGCAACCGGGAAGGGCACAACGGTAACTTCCACAACGGGCAGCCACTGCCTTTGACACAGCATTCCAAGCTGCATGCCAAGTGCCTTTTCAGAACAGTCGCATGCAGCTGTTGCTCAAGTCAACTGCAGAAGTGTTGGGAATGCTGCATCACAACAGGTGTGGTTCAACCACACACAAGCGACGAAACTTTGTCTACAGTGTCCCGTAGGTTTGCCCGCCGAGGACGAACCACCCGGCAACACTGATAGGACGTGCACTACATTCATCACCTGTCGCTGGCCAGGACCCATTGTATTGGCAAATGACACTTCAGCGAAGAGCTTTGTTCCCCTGATGGCGCGCAACTGTTGCTCAGACCCAGCTCCAGCATATTTCTGCCTGCAAGTTGCAGAGAGCACTGACAAGACTGTGGAAGCTGTTGACCTATGTTGAACTGCTCCCACCGCATCACCTGCTTGTCCCTGTTGTCGTAGCCCAGCAGTTCTGTGCTGGTCATTACATTGCTTTCACACAAAGTTGCCCGGGTTCCACCAGAATTTGCACAACCTTCTCGGCCTCTCATCTTCGTTACCTTTTGCGTTCCGTGCTTACCGAGAAAGCTTGCATCGGAACCCTGCCTACACGTCGTCTTATTGCTGCTCTCTAACACTGTGGTTGTACCCCTCAGCAGATCATTTGAACTTCAGATGCAAGACGCAGAGAGCTGCACTCTTTGCTCGATGCTCCCCCCACCATCGTGCCTTCAAGATGGCCACGTTCCACTTTGAGATGTTATTGTCATCTTGTAACATCAGTTCAGCTTCTAGAATGAGTGCATCCTTACACTTCTTTGCACCTGCATCACCTGCATCACCTGCTTCATCCCAGCATCTGCGCACCACAACAGATTGTCGCTCGTTGGGTCTGGCCAGGGGTGAATGCTGTTGGGTGCACCAGGACCCGAGGCCATCTTTTTTTTTTTTTCAGATCTTGCAAGGTGTTCCGCCACCCATGTGATTAGACACGCTTCTATATTCTCGTTTTGCAACCCGCTCACATGGTTGGATTATCTGCGCTGTTCACCACTTCAGGCTGTCTTACCTATTGACGAGATGCTGCACCTCTAATAAAAGCCACTGTGTTGATAGGTGCTCACTTCAGCGCTTTAGTTGAGATTGTTAATGACCAAGTTCTGAGGCACCCCTTTTCTAGTGCATGGTAGATCTTCACACCTTGCACAAAATAAAGACAACAACCTTATGACCCACAATAAGACAGAACGCGGCGAGAAGTTCCGCCAACAACTCCAAGCCATGCTTACGGACATCCAAGAGCAGCGAGCTGCCTTGGAACCCCGTCGACCTTCTGGGAAATGTGTCGGCAATGAAAAGAGGACGTGAAGCGTGCACCATCTGCCACGTTGCGTGCGGAGAATTCCTGTGCCTAAAGGGATGCCCCAGAATCTGGGTACATCTACCCACACACGCGAGAATAAAACGCTGTTTTTTCTGTCGCTGGTCTGAATTCTCCCTTTTCCTGATTGATGTGTTGCCTGCAACTCTGTCTCTGCCCTTGTTTTCACAGGTGGAAGGTCTGCAGGGTTTCAGTACCTTTTGACCTTAGCTGTTCAATGTAACCGTCCCGACTCCTACCTCAGAGGTGGTGTGGGTGGTGGTGGTTGCTTGGTAGCACCCCGGACACAGAGTGTCGCATAGCAGACTTGCATGAGCACACGCAGAGTACGGGAGGTTAAGTTGCATGAATACGCATGGGAATGCAGGAAGGGAATTTGCACCATGACACATAGCGCATTAGCAATGAATGTGCACTAAAAATTTAATCGCGATTTAGTGGTAAATGCCGTGGTAAAATATGCCGCACCTCTTTAAGGTCCCAGATCTACGGTTGAAACTGCGTTCACCAGCTTGCAAAGTGTTACGGAGCTAAACTCTCGCATTCCATCTCTACTATGCAACCAGCTCTGCACACATGCATTTCTTTTCTGCTTTGACACTCCTAATGCCAACGTATTAGAGCGCATAATAACGCTGTGTGATAGCAGTGAACTTGTGCTGTGCAATGAGAGAAAAAAAAAATTATTCAATTTATTTATGGGGTTTATTTATGTGCTAAAATTACGATTTACTTACGAGGCATGCAATACTGAGACTCCGCATTAATCTTGACACCAGGGGCTCCTTAATGTGCACCTAAATTCAGTGCACGAGCACTTTTGCATTTTGGCCTTATCGAAATGCAGCTGCCATGGCCAGATATAGACCCCGCGACCTCGTGCTTAACAGCTAAACGAAATAGCAGTCGGACCACCACGGCAGGTAACGAGTAGAACGAGCGAAGTTGCTCGAGCACGCGTGTATTTGCATAGTCAAACCTAGCTTGCATGCAACTAACACATAAAGTGCAGTGCAGCAGAACCTCGTTCACGCGCTTTTGCAAAAGCCGCGAAAAGAAACGTACTAACCGGGAGAACGTACGAACCGAAGTAGCCCAAAAATTGCTCAACTATTCCTATATATGTAATGCTCGAAGCGTCGCGCAGATCGTTGCGGCACGAGACGCTGACGCGCGTCGAGCTGGCGGTGTTAGGGCGGCCCGAGACGTGTTCTGTCGTTTTCCCATCGCGTCTCGTTGTGAGAGGGCGACGGGAAACCGAAACGAAAGTGAGCTGCTGGGCGACGCCGGCGAAGCGAAACGCGATGCCCGCCCGCAAACGCGCCGCCTGCAGCCGGGTACGGCGGCGCGTTTGAATCGTCGCCTACTAATCCCGTGCAGTACGCTGCCAATGGCACCACGCGTTGTGAAACAGATAGGCGAAGATGCTTATCGCAATAGGTTTGGCGGGGAAAGCTGCGAATGCCGCGTACGGTGATCCCGCAGGAGATTTGCTGCTGCCGAAGGGGGAAACGGAGTGCACGCCGGCGCTTTGACGCGAGACGGGCGGGCGAGTATTGTGGTGAAGCTGCCGCGGCGGGCAGCTATTGCGTACTGTTCTCGATCGCGCAGTTTCTCTAGCGGCCGAAAAACGTGTCGCAGGATCGCATTTTGGCGACGTACCGAACGTTGGTGCCAGCAAATCGTGTTTTCTAGGAACGTGTGAACCGGTCGAAAAATGAGCCTAACTCTGATGGGTCATTTTTTGTGTTCTCGAATGGGAACGTTGGCGCCAGGAAATCGTAGGTGACGGAATGTTTCGACGAGGTTCTACTGTACAGCCTTGCACTGGTGATGGCAATGAACCTGCACGAGCCCAAACAAAATGCATGCCGTGAACGTGCTCTAACACACAGTGAGGGAAGCCAGTGAACTTGCTCGAGCGAACACGAGGTCGTAGTAGAGTTTGAGCAATTAATTTGCACAGACACAAATGCAGCGCGGTGAGTAAGCTCGTGCACGTTGAGCGATAGTGTGCTTGCGTGGAGTTTGCACGGAATGCAGGCAGCAGGAAGCAGCGAATTTAAGTCGGCACCGACGACAGACAACCAGTTCACTTGCATGAACGTGCACGGGGCATATAGGCAGTGAAGCCTGCACGGGCATGTTTGCTACCACTGTAGTGGGACCTCCGCCCATTGGCAAATTGCGATGCTGCTTATGGGCATTGCTTCGTTCTAAGCGGGCACAGTCAGGGTGCAGGCCTTGTTTTTATTCGCAAGATGCGTGATGTGTACTTGGCCTGGGCGGCAGCGGTAGCGTGCCCCTCCCCCTTTTTCCCTCAAATTTGTGTTCCAGGATGTACCGCAAAACGACGTGCTACACCCCCCCCCCCCCCCCCCCCCCCCCATCCGATAACTATCCTGGCTGCGCGATGATGCGGCAATAAAAATGCGATCAAAATTTCGAAATGTTCCAGTCTGAAAATGAAGGGAAACTCCTGAAGAAAGGTAGCGTACAATCTGGCGCGAAGGTCGCGCAGCCTAATTTAGGCCTCGGGGAAAAAGAAACGTCCCTCCTTTCCCAACTTCAAGCCCCAGCACGGCCGTGCACCCCTACGCGGTATCGACGCGATGCGCGGTTAAGATTGCGCGTACATCGCGGTCTCCCGAGCGATTGCGTGTTGGCGGAAAAGTCGTCGACTGTAGCGCTGGCCGCGTTGTGAGGTTTGTCTCGTGGTGTGATTCGCTAGGGGGAATTTTGCGCTGTAGTATTTAAACGGTTAACCTTCCTTTGTGTTTCTCACGAGGGAACTTTTTTTTTTTTTTGCATATAAGCGTAGGCGTCGTCGCCGGTAAATCTCCATCTCTGCCGTCGCGGACTCGGTTCTGTTGACGCGACGGCCGTCTTTCGACACCGCGCGCCTGCCAATCTCGAAGGCTGTGGCCGCGGCTATAGCATCGGGTATGCGTCGCATTATTGGGGGGGGGGGGGGGTGCAGGCACGTGGTGTGCACACGTTTTGCGCATCACTCCCGCGCCATGTGAAAGCATGTGCGGGGGCCATCGACCGAAACATTCGGCTCGTGCTTCGCGCGCGTGCGCTGCGACGTTCGAGCCCGCGTCCGACGTTGGCTTCACTTTTTTTTTCTTCGAACTGGACACCAGCTCTCGAGCGATCACTTAGTTTCGCTTTGGTTAACGTCGAGCGCCGTACGGCTGTCGGCGCGCTCGGCATTGCGCCAGGAACGGTGTTGTCCGTAGACGCCGACGCATCCGGTGATCGTCGCGCAAAATCTCGCGAACGTGTCCCCGAAAGTGATCGCCCGAGAATACCCGGGGCGGCCACAGATTCGCGGTAGCGTGCCAGCGACGACGAATGACGTAGTTCGCCGAACGAACCTGGGGCGAGAGGCTCCCAGGGTCGGCGCGTACGGCAGCGAGCACGTTCGCTTTGAACAGCAGATGCGCGTTTATTTACTTTTTGCTCGTGCATGGATAGAGCTGAAAAGAAATTGGAACCCCCCCCCCCCCCCCTTTTGTTTTAGTGCGGCTTTTGCACGAAAACTTGCGGTAGCTACATAGCTTAAGCTGTACTCACTGAGCATTGCTGTCACTGCACATGCTGCACAAAACCAAGTCATGTACAGTGAAGCAAGTATGTGTCGTGTAGAATAACTGACCTTTGAGGATTATGAAAATTTTGCACTTTAGCCATAATTTCACACACACACACACACAAAAAAAAACGAATGCAGTTTTAGGTAAAGAACTGTGTTTGTAGAGGTTGAAAGAGTTGGACTTTTTCTCTGAAAATATTAACTCCTTCGCTCTCAATTTGTGGTTGACGGCTGCAAAATTAGCGAAGGCCTGATGTAAAGTACCTGTCCGTACCAGTTTTTGTTGTGCGTTGGGAGGCTGTGGCCACAATAATAGTTGCACAAAATTTTATCACTGATTCTCGTGGCACGTCGTAACCTCCGGCCAGCTTGTGTGGGGAGCCACGAAGGAAAGAAAAAAAAAAAAAAAGCTATTGGGGCTGAATGCCAGTGCTTAGTTGATTTCCTGAAAGGCCAACTGCAGCAAAGTTTCATTTTGGCTAGACTGGTCATAAATGGTTAGCATATGATACTGAAGCAATCTTGGCTAAGCTGCAGCACTGGTTATTCGCTGATCTTTTTGTTAGCGAACTGTATTCGTGGTGTATTGTGTGTTCCTCTCGCTTGTCATTTTTCATTTTTTTTGCACAGTTTTAACCTTTCTTCAACATGAACCAACCAGCCCTCAAGAACGTCCTGCTAAATTTAAATAGCACCCGAGGCTGTTCCGAGTCGTGTGTTAGTTCTGGCGAGTGATAATGGTGGCTTTCTCTCCTTATTTTTTCTCGAGTATCAATGTCAAAAGCATCTTCGTGAGCCCTTTGTGACACAACCTGTCATATTTCAAACATAGTTTTGCTTGAAGGCTGCTCTATTCTACACTTCGGAAACTACGCTTTTCTTGCGTGGCCCAAAATTTCATTGAAGTTTGCCTTTAATAAATGTACAAAAAGCTTACCAGTGCGTGTTGCTATCACATCCTCACCATTCTATTCTCTTCGTTTTCAAACTTGATCATTAGTTTGAATGGCAAGTTGGCTTTATCATCGAGTTGTCTGCATTATCATTGACCAGCATCGTGTAGAAAGAATTGCGATGTTATTCTTGTCAAAAGAACTTGCTTCTCCCTTACCATGGTGCATGGTCCTGCTCGCAGGCACTGTGGTTGGGTGGGCAGATCAGTGACGTAGCACACTGTTGCGTAACATTTTGAGGCATCAAGAATGTGACCTGACGTGTGTTGTATGTGCATGCGTGCAGTTCGTCGTGCAAGGGTGGCCGTGGCTGCCGCCAGTGCGCAACACAGCAGCAGGCCTCTTCTGCGTCGCTGCGTCCTCTGCAAGCAGCTGCCGCGGCAGTGCCCCTGGTGAGCTCTACGTGCGCAAGCGTGGTGCCACTAACTCCCGAGGAGGAGCGCGGCTCCTACCAGTCGACGCCTAGGCAGGGTGAGCACGGGCATTTTGTTGCATGGTCTCCTAGCTAACAGTGGGGGTCCCCCGTTCGTGTTCTGTTGCATTTTGTTGCGACCAATCCGAAAGCTTGGTGAGTAGGTGCTATAAAGAACAACACTAAATTGAGACGTATTAGTAAATTATGTGTCTGGGATACAATGTAGCCACTCGTACCGTGACAAGGAGCTTGGTAAGCCAACAAAGACTGGGAGCGACACCGTCGTGGAAGTTTGTGCAGCAGCTCGCTGTGATGCAAGGGATTATGACAGCGCCTGCTGCACTGGCATAATTGTGTAGCGGTTGCTTGATGAAGAAAGCAGACTCGGTGTAATGAGTTTTGGAAAGATTTCTTTAGTGCCATAATGGCTCAAGTGTGACAAAATATTTTTAAATTCATTACAGCTCACTGATGTACTGTGAGGCTTCGGTGCAATACTCTTACAAAAGAAGCAGGCTTTCACTTTTTATTGGTACCCGAGAGGCATCGTACGAGGCGGGGTCGGCGTGAAATTGTGTTGTATAATCAAGGTTTTTAACACATTATTTCTGTGGGGGTTTTGCCAAGATCAAGGTGATTCGTCGTAAAGTGTGGGTTGTTGCATGATCGAGGGAAGTATAATGAAGGTTCCACTATATATATATATATATATATATATATATAAAGGTTATAGCGGTGGTGATCATGGCTGGTGTCTGCAGGTATTCTTCCAATGTAGCAGTATCCCCTTGTTGTTTTCAGTGGTGGGTGGTCACCATCGCCACCGAATTTCTCAAGGTTTGTATGGCCAACGCTTTTCCTCCCCTTCAAGATTGACCCTTATAAAGAGGGTGCACTGAAGCAACTTTCCAGTTCTCTGTGAAACAAAACGAAGACACCTTCCCAAGGCATCCTTTCCTTCACACTGAAGGCAACACAACTGTATGAAAACTGTCACCTTTCCTAGTAGCTAAATGCCTGGCAAACATGATTGGACCTGGTTACAAAGCCTCAAAGGTGGCAAGGGGATACCTCCTCCTCGAACTGAACTTACCAGGATCGGTGACGTTAACGTAACGATCTCTACCCATTGCTCGCTCAACACAAGCAGGGAGTAATATCAGAAAGGGATAGTGGTGTTCGTGGATTGCAGAAAGCAAGAAGCGATAAGAAGGCTGCATAGTACTTTATTGGGTGGCAGCTAGAATGCCATCTGTCTGCACTCATGCAGGTGCTCACTTTGTGTAGAGCTTCTGCTGACGTCACTTGGTGCGTCACAACGCCGGTAACAAACTACGTCGGCTTGTATCAAAGATTTCCTGAACCTTAGTGACGAAGAGCTCCTTGAAGGATTCCAAGAGCAAAATGTAATTAAGGTACAAAGAATAGCACTCCGACAAAATGGACCAAGAGATCCCCACAAAACATGTGGCACCCACCTTTGGTATCAGTGCTGTTCCCAGTTCATTTGGTGCAGGATATTTGAAAATCAATGTCGGACCGTACATACTAAACCAAAGGCGGTGCTTGAAGTGCCAGAGGTTCGGCCGTGCATCACGATCATGTAGAGGCAAAGAAACATGCGCGAAGTATGGTACCAATGGCTGTCTTTCTGACAACCGCAAAGCTCCTGCACAATGCGTCGATTGCAAGGGAGACCATCCAGCTTACTTACAGAGCTGCCCTTGCTGGAAGAGAGAAAAAAGAATAACCGCAATCACCATAAAAGAAAAAAAAAATCTCATTCTATGCCGCGAGGAGAAGCCTAGGGCACTTGCCTCAAGTAAGCTGCCTCAGTGTGGTGCAGCAGGGGGCAGCACCACACTGGTTTCAGGGGTTTACAGGGTCCACACACTGTATTCCCCCCTTGGTGGCCGCAGCCAGTGCTGCCCCATTATCATTGAATGTGGGCCTGCAAACCGCAGTGTCGCATGCTCCCCGCATGCCGATCACGCATACAGGCCTTCCATGTTCTCCCTGCCCACCACACACTGTTGCCTACTGTCTCGTGCCTGCGACTCTACGCCACCTGGCGTCCGCCTGGTGCCCTCACAGAACCCACCCCCTTTTATCCTGTGAGCAGGGCTTCCAAGGCACATGATAAGGGCTCAGCTGGTCAGCATTAGCGAGGCCTTTCTGTTTCGCTGTAGCCGGGTCTCTGAGCCTGTAGGTATTGCGTCCAATCTGTGCAGTGTTAAAAACGGCCAGCTGCAGTGCAAGTTTTGCCGGCCAGTTGCGACAGTGGCGGCAACTTTCCTGGAGCGTCTCCGCAAACCTCTAGCCACGGCGTGACTAAGTTGACTGTGTGTGAACAACAATACGTGCGTCCTCGACTCTCAGTCGCTGGAGCTGAGTTTGACGAAGTAGCCATTGTGACTAAACGGGCTCGGTGGACCAACTATTGTTACTGAGCCCGCGGGAACTGAGACCCCTTCCCACGCGCCGACCAAGACGCCAGACAATGGGCAGCCGGCGGGCGCGCTGCAGCTCGGGGAATAAATGCCCCTACGGTGCCGGGTCGTCTCCCCTACGGTGCCTCGTCTCCCCTACGGTGCCTGGTCAACTCGCCTACGGTGCTTGGACGGCCGTTTCCGTCACCTGGGTATCGGGGGAGGACCGAGTGTTTATAAATCGCTGTTGTGCGGCTGCTCAGGACACTCTCTCAAGCAGTCATGTTAGACTGATGTACATTCTCAAGCAGTCATGTTAGACTGATATAAATACTGTAAATAAACCCATATTCCTCGTTCTCGATGAGAACTAGTCCTTCCCTTCATCAACGTCCTCAGTGTGGATAAGCTGGACAACGGCATGGGCCAGCTACCTTCTAATTCATGCCCGACTCCAATCTTGACAACGGATCACGAGCGATGAGATTGAACCCCCAATCATAACAGCAGTCACTCTAAATGGCAGTTTGCGTCGAGGGGCAAAGTTGGCTGTGAGTCCAATGGTTGCCTTACTTAGCGGGTGCGTGTCCCGGAGAACAGTCTCCAACCTGGAAGGTAGCTCGAGTGCATTTTTTGTTGTAATATATTGCCTGGCAGGCTTTTGCCAAAGTTTGGTGGACCTGTGCAAAGGCCCAGGCATCTCGAAGGTACACATCCAGTTCAGCAGCTAGGACATGAGGCCAGAGAAGGGGGCCAGCTGCCTGATTGTGATGGCTCCACGGGTTCCGTAGTTCCCGCCGATAGCACAAGAAGGCAGGCGTAAAGCCAGTAACTACACTTTCAGACGTGCACATTGCAAACGCCACTTTGGGCAGCCAGTCTCTGGGAAGTGCAGTAGCCCACCAGGCATTGTTTAACCGTTGTGTTATGGCGTTCCACAGTCTGTCCGGCTGGTCTGTATGGGACTGTGTGGCTCTCCTTGATTCCCCAGTGCTGGAGAATGCCTTTCCCCAGGTTGCTTATGAATGGTTTGCCATTGTTGCTAGAGATGGAGCTAGGCACACCATGCTGGCAAAAAACATCGGTCATCTTATCGATGATCAATTTGGAGGTAGGCGCATGTAATGGGAGAAATTCCACAAACTTCGTGAACTTGCCCAACACCACCAGGATGTACTTGTGGCACCGAGGGGTTGTGGGCAGTTGCCCTGTAAGGTCCACACTTAGCTGCTGCAGTGAGTGGGTGGCCCATGAACTGTCCATCAGTCCTTTTGGTTTTTGCGGGTGAGGTTTGAAAGCCTGGCACTGCTGGCAGCCACGGATGTAACGGGAGATATCGGAGCGGATACCTAGCCACGTGAACCGGCTGTTCACATGTTTCTGAGTTAAAAAAAAAAATCCTAAATGCCCTCTTAGGGGGTGGTCATGCTCCATTTTCAATGCCATGTCTTGTAAGTGTTCGGGAAGCCAGGCGACCTTACGTTCACCGACCTTGTACATAAGGATACCATTGTTCGAGATTTCGCTGTAATCAGCTAGGCTCTGTACCCTGTTGGACTCTCGAGCATCACCAGGTAGCAGGCAAGACTTCAAGTATTGCAGCAGCTGCAGCAGCAGTGGATCCTTGCAATCTCTCCAGGTAAATGTCAACCTAACCCGGACAAGGTACAACCTGTTGCAGAGTTCCCATGCCCTAAAACAGTGGAATACTACAGAAATTTTATCCCCTCGTTTTCTGACAAAGTCAGGCCCCTGACAGCTCTCCTCAAGAAAGGAACCCGTTGGGTTTGGGGTGCCGAGCGACAGACAGCATTAGAGACTCTGAGGCTAGTGCTGGCAGAAGAGGTGGCTGTGGTATTGCCTGACCTGAACAGGCCCTTTGTGTTTGAAACAGATGCCAGTGGGACTAGCATATCGGCAGTGTTGTTGCAGGAAGTCAAAGGTGAGCTCAGGCCTATGTCATTTATAAGTAGGACCCTCAGTGCTGCTGAAAAGAACTATACTGTAACATTTTTAAATTTGACGAGCCCATATGGGTCAGAGTGCAGTGGCCATCCACCAAGGCCCATGTGGAGAGAAATACCTGCCACCTCAAGAAAATCCCGCCCAAGGACAACATCGTGGCAGAGCTCTGGCAAAAGAAGAAAACGCTGTTTCCTGGACCCACCTTGCGAACGAATACGACAGCGAACCGATTGTGCAGTTTGTGACCAGCCCTGAGGCAAGCCTCAGGGTTCATGCTTTTTCCTTGAAGGTGACTCCTGCACACTTGGCCGCTGCGATGGCACGGCTACCTATAAAGCTCACGCTTGCCCCAGTGTCCATGAGTGCATAAAAGACACTGTTACCAATCAACGGTTCAAGCAGTGGTTCTTTATTTCTGGCTGTTGCGTGCACTTGCAGGGACGTCACGTCGCTGTCAGTCGGAGAAGCAACTATGCTCATCTATTTCCCGTGCAGTCGGCTTGTAGGTGTCCCGGGGAATTGCAGTAAAAACAGCGGGGTTGGCTGTGTGTCTAGCAGTAGGGCATTGAGTGCAATGTGGCCAAAACCGCCACACCGTTGACATGTGATACAGTGCAGTCCACTTATAACGATACCACATATAACGATATATTGGTTATAACGATGGGTCGACATGAGAGTCATTTTATGCATTAGGTCTATGGGGAAAAAAACCATTTATAACGATAGGTTATTCACCGCATATCGGATAGAACGATAAAAATTCTGCCGTCTGGACGGCGTTTTCCGTGCCAAATAATCATAACATTTGCGTTGCTTAGTTCCCTGAAACGAACGATGTCGAGACGAGGCGATGTTTACCTCTGTAAGTTCGTATCTGCCACCATTACTGCACAGTGTGTCCCGCCCGCGCACCAGTAGGCACAGCGTGCCACAAGATAGCACTAGCTGCTTCATGCACGTCGGCCACAGTCACTCCAAAAGAGAGAGAAAGAAAGAAAAAGCAACAAGCAAAGAGGCGCGGTCGTGCCCGTCCCGCGTCTCTATCTCGCGATAGCAGGCCGACGCCACCGAAGCAGCGTGCAACCAACGGTTCAACCCAGTTTGAAGATGGCGCCGACAAAGCGCAAAGCTGTGTCGCTTGACACGAAGATGGATATTTTGCAGGACTCTTGATGCGGCTTCAAGGTGAGCGCCCTTGTGAAGAAGTATGAGCTCGCCCATTTAACGATATCAACCATCTTGAAAACCGGGAGCACCGCGATTGTGAAGGCAGGAGCTATCAGCGGCCATGCTGATCAGCGGAAAAGGGTTAGAGAACCTTTGTACGCCGATGTTGAAGAGGCGCTTTACCAGTGGTTCATCAACAATTGCTTCGAAAAGTCGGGCTTTGTGCACAAGGACGAACTTCCCCAACTCACTGAGACCAACGCCTGAGACCAACACGGTGGAAGGTGCTGACATAACCGAGCTCTGGGAGCTCGTCCCTACTGGTGACACAGGTGGTGCATCGAAGGAGGAGTTTTTGACTGCAGACAGTGCTGCCTCGTTCTGCGATGAGGTCACCGATGAGGCGATCGCCGAAGATGTTCTGTCTCGACAGACGGCAAAGTTGTGCGACGGTGACGACGGCAGCAGTGACAGTGACAACGAGATTGACAGTCGCTCCTTGACCCCGACCTCGATGTCCACGCAAAGTGCACTGTCGTCGATCAACTCCTTAATTGATTTTATGCATGCTAAAGGATTGCCGCCAGTGTTCGCGCAGCAGCTGGAATCCATGCACACCGCGGTTGTGAAGCTGAAGCTGCCGCAAAAGCAAGTGCAGATTTCGGACTATTTTGGCGCGCCTAACCCTTGACGTGGTCATTGGCGCTAGAAATAAAGTTTGTTTTTCACGGCCTACTTTCTACATCATCTATTCTTTAGAGCAAGTAGCGAATTCGAAGTTGCAAAGGTATGTTCCGCATTGTTTTTTTTTAATTGCAGTCCAGATATAGCGATCATCGGTTATAACGATCATATTTTTCGTCTTTCTCGATATCGTTATAAGTGGACTGCACTGTACTGCAATTTGGCGGCTTGAGTCGCGGGATACCTTGCGTCGCTTGAAACCTGAAGTTCTGAGGCGCTCTCTCGAGTTGTTGCGGTGCCGAAGTGTAGTTGCCCAGTGTGTTTCGCGTGCGAGTGAACGCCACAGGTGATGGGTTCCACTCCGGGGCTCCAGCGTGAAGTATCGTTGACCGCGGACTCTCGGAAGCCGAAACTGCCGCAGGCTGCAGCTGCCACTCTCGTTGCTGGGTCGGAAGGGTTTGGTTGGGCGTTGCAGTAGTGTGTGGCGATGAATAGACGAAGGCCAAATCAGCTGCTGCTTGTGCAAAACGCGGTGGTCGCGGTGGAGCGTGATGCAGGCGATGCCAAGCGCGCTCCATGAGAGGGCCGGCCGCTTTGCCATTTCTTGCAGGTTTGCGAAGCTCATGCTGGCTGTTAGGTCTTGGAATGTCGGATGCATTTGTCTCCGCTCATGTTTCACCTTTTTGGCATCTGAAACAGGCTCCGCTATACGGTCATAGTATTCAGCAATGACGTGAATGAACTGCTTGAGGAGAGCGCTGATCTAGCTCTGCTTTTAGTTTAAACTTGTAGTTAACTGTGGTAAACTCCGCCGTAACTTCGGACGTGAAGGACTGCCAGTCGGGGTGCACACCTGAGAAGTGCCACCATTGTGTGGCTGACCATTCCAATGCTGCTGGAAGCAACTGCAAACGGCGGTCATGGGGGATCCCCACAATATCACAGTACTTTGAGTACTTCTCCAGAAAGTCTTCCGGCGAGTGTCGGTCCCAGTAGCCACTGAATTTCAACAGTGGGATGGGTGCACCTTGATGTTGAGCGCTAGCCTCGCACCGTTTGTCTCGTCGGGCCTAGCCATGCCGGTTGTCTCGTCAGGCCTAACCATGACCCGTATTCTGAAATGTTCGCCTTCCGCAAAACTATCGCCTTGGCCATGCCTCTGCCAACAGAGGCATCGCCTTGATCGGCTGTTTTAGCAAAACTGGGAAATAAACAGCGCCACCTAGTAATTACGTCCTATGTCATTTTAACGTGGTGGTGTCGATGGGTGCTCTCGCCATAAATTGAATAAACGAACATGTCTTTTGGCATCTTTTGGCGTTCGGTTGGTGGGGGAGTATACTAGAGATAAGATAGGTGGTAGTTTATAGTAGTCTTCTTGGTGCCGTCTTACACGCATTGTTTCGCGGCGATATTTGTTGATTCATTTAAAGTAAAACATGTCACACTTTTTTATTCAACTTACCTAAAGCGGCTGTAACCATCCGTAGTCAGTATGGAGAACCCGTACTGCGGCCACTACACTCGAAAACAACGCACCCGAGCCACTCTGCACTCGCACGGTGCGCTCTCTCATGCGTTGTGAAGCGTTCGACAGTGCGTGTTGGTAGTGCACGCTGACATCACGGGTAAGCAGTCGCTTGATTTATTGGACGTGAGTATCGCAGCGGCGAAACTTTCGTGGAAGGCGAAGGTTTCAAAATACGGCCCCATGTCGTTGAGCGTTGTGTGGTGCACAGAATTTGAGCTATATCAGCCGCACGTCTCTCCCTTTCCATTGTGGTCCCAGTGGTCAAAGCCAACAGTCCTTGGACGATCGAAGAAGGCAGGAGATCTCGGCTGTGTAACTGGCTGGGTTGCACTGGATGATTCTTCGTCCTCCATGTTAGGTCCGGTAGGACGAGCCCCCACTTGTCAAGTACATTGCTTATTTTGGAAAATCCTCAGTGCATGCACACACATGCAATCGGCATTCCGTCCCTCCGCACCGCGCGGGGCTTGCTCCTCCGATTACTGTATTTACTCGAATCTAATGCGTAGCTTTTTTTCGATAAAACGGGTTAAAAAATTACATGCACATTAGGATCAAGTACGACCCTAAGGGCTCATTCACACCGGCGACTGACAGTGGTCGCGCGACCAAGTTGGTCGCAAAGCGACCAGTCGCAAATGGTCGCAAACGGTCGCCTTTCTTGAAAAGCGACCATTTTGGGCCAGTCGCTCTCTGCGCGATTTTTCAGTCTCGCGACCGTGGTCGCAAAACTGATAAACCAATCAGCGGCGCACCGGAAGTGATCTTTCGTGTGTCTACATCCGGCCTCCTCCGGCGTCGCGTTCAAATTTTGCGTAGATTCCAAGAGTTCTCGCTGAGAACGATAATCTCCGGGATTGTGACTTGCGGGTCGCGCTCAGCCGGGCTTGCCGGTGTGAACATCAGTCGCCTTCGGTCGCTTTTTGATTGCGAGTCGCAAATGGTCGCGCGACCTCCTCAAGTCGCCGGTGTGAATGTGCCCTAAATCCGCATTACCATACCGCCATTGGTATTCGAAAAATGGCCCCCTCGTACGCGCTTCTGGCCTAGCTGCCGTAGCTTCCTCCATGTGCATACCTCCATGTTGTATGTGTAACCAGGCGCTGGTGTAACCTAGTCTACCGCCCGTCTTCCCGTTTTCTGTGTTTATTCAATCAGCATGGAAACGCCGACTGCGAAGACACGCCAAATCCATCATGATGCTGCATTTAAAAGGAAAGTTATCATGTGTGCAGAGACGGATGGAAATCAGGCCGCATCATGGGCGTTCGGAGTTCCCGAAACTTGCGTGCGTGACTGGCGCAAACAGAAGGAGAATATTTTCGCCAGCAAAGCAACTAGGAAGAGTTTCAGTGGACCGAAGCAGGGCCGCTTCGCCGAAATAGAAGAGCTGCTCGCGGAATACGTGCAAGAGCAGCGAGCAGCACAGTGGCCTGTGACGACCGATCTGCTCAAAGTCCGGGCGATGCAGTTAGCCCTATAGAAAGGGCTAATGTGGAGGGACTTCAAAGCGAGCAGGTGCTGGCTATCAAATTTTATGAAAAGAAAAGGCTTTTCTCTTTGAAGGCGGACAGGGATATGCCAAAAATTGCCTGAAGAATATGAGGAGAAATTGCACAGTTTTCAGCGGTACGTTTTGAAGTTGCCCCATAGAAACAGCTACTGCTTCGGACAGATTGGAAATGCTGATCAGACGCCGCTCTACTTTGACATGCCTGCCACCACAACTGTTGAAAATAAGGGGGTGGAGCAAGTGCACATTTTGTCTTCCGGCCACGAAAAAACTAGTCACTGCGACGCTTTGTTGCACTGCGGATGGGCACAAGCTGCCTTTGTATCTTATCAGATGGAAGATGCTCCTGAAAGGAACCGTGTTTCCGAGTGGCGTGATTGTGCGTGCAAATTAAAAAGGTTGGATGACCACGGACTTAGTTGCTGACTGGATTGATAATGTTCGGCGGAAGAGACCCGGCGGCAGTTTAGGTCTGTGTGGGATGCTTGTGCTTGACGCATTCAGGTGCCACCTTGACCAGTGCATCAAGGACAAGCTGGCTACATGCAACACTGACCTTGTCGTGAATACCGGCGGCATGACATCGCAGCTCCAACCGCTCGATGTTTGTTTGAACAAGCCAGTGAAAGATGGAATTCGGGCGCTGTACACCGAATGGCTTGTCACTGGCTGCCACGAATTCATGCCCACCAATAAAATGAAGCTTGCCTCGCTGCAGGACTTTGCTGGATGGGTGAAAGATGCATGGTGCATGATCCCGCCTGCCATGGTTAACAAGGCCTTTAAAAAGTGTGGGATTTCGAATGCCATCGACACCACTGAGGATGAAATGCTATGGTCTGTTGATAGCGATAAAGAGTTGTCTGATAGTGACGACGAGTGATATCTATTGCTTTACACGACTCGTACCAGTGCAGTGAAAATCTTGACGGCAAGGTGTGCCGCTTCCCTTTGTGTTTTTATTCATCGCAGCTTTAGTGTATTGGGAATAAATCTGCTTTTTCAAATGAGGGAAAATAGTATTTATGTATGAAAGTACGAGGTGTGCGGTATTGTACTCTTCCTTTTTTTTTGGTCATGGAAAACGAGTGCATGTTGCAATCGAGGTTTTCATATTTTTAATTTTTGGTCACGGACAGCAAGTGCATGTTACAATCGAGGGCGCATTAGAATCGAGTAAATACGATACTTCACTCACTCAGTTGTTGCGCGCTCCCCGCATGCCGACCATGCACACACGCCTTCCATGTTCTCCCGGCCCGCCACACAGCGTTTCCTACCATCCCATGCCTGTTACTCTACACAGTTGCCTACCATCTCATGCCTGCGACTCTACGCCACCTGGCATCGTCCCGGTACCCTCACAATGCGCAACAAGATTCCGCGCATCGTACCACCATAAATCTGTCAATATCAAACATGTACTAGTCTAAAAAGCATCTAAAAAATTCAAATTCAGCACTGTGCAGCACTACTGATGTATCGCTAATGCAGATATCTTCTTTTCTTGTTATGTTGGAAACATACTACATAAGATGAAAAAAAAAAATACTACGATTTTAGTATATACTAAAATACTATAATATATCATAGTATCTGCAAAGGGTTGAATTGGGGGCATATCTGCTGCTATGGACATTGTATCTGTGTGTAGCTTGAGGCAGCAGCATCTGAACTGTAGTACTGCATTACGGAAGCCTTCAGGACTTGCACTTCCCTGTATGTGTCACTGACCAAGCACAGTGCCGTTAGTGCCACTGAACCAACTAGAACCTGATGGCCATGACAGTATGGGTGGTGATTGGTATCATCATCATCATCAGCCTGGTTACGCCCACTGCAGGGCAAAGGCCCCTCCCATACTTCTCCAACAACCCCGGTCAGGTGATTGTTATGGTATGGCAATAAAGATATGGTTGAGGGCTGGGATAACATGGCTGTGACATCAATGCTGATGGCTGTGACAATATGGCTGATGTGTGCCACAATATGACCATGACACTATGGCTGGTGGCCATGAGAATATGTCCAATGGCTGTGAAGATATGGTGATGACAGTATGGCGGATATCCCTGATATAGCCTGAAAGTAAGGTGGGGGCCGTTGCACTACGGCTGATGGCTGTGACAACGTGGCTCCTGACAATATGGCTGACGGCTGTGATGATATGACTGTGACAATGTCTAATGGTTTTGATATGGCCATGGCAAAATGGCTGATTGCTGTGATATGGTTGTGGCAATGTGGCTGATAGCTGTGGTCATATGACTGTTGTGATATAGATGTGATGATGATATTGTCATTGAAGGTTGCTGATCGCCGTGACAATATGGCTGATGGCTGTGAAAATATGGCTGATATTTATGATATTACAGTACAGCTGATGGCTGTGATGATATAGTTGTGGCGATGTGGCTGATGGCTGTGATGACATGATCATGCCAATATGACTGACAGCTGTGGTGATATGACCACGGCAATATGGCTGTGACAGTACAGTTGATAATTGTGACATTATGGCCGTGACAATATGGCTGATGGATACAGTGATTTGGCGATGACAATATGTATGATGACTGCAACATGGCTGATGGCTGTGAAAATATGGCTGATTGCTTAGCTGTGATGACATGGTCGTGGCAATATGGCTGTGATGATGTGGTCGTGGCGGTATGGCTGATAGTTGTCATGACACGACTGTGACAATATGGCTGATAGCTGTGGTCATAGGACCATGACAGAATGGCTGTGACAGTCGGGTTGATAGTTGTGACAATATGGCTGATGGATAAAATGATATGGCCATGACAATATGGAAGACAGCTGTGACATCACGGCTGATGGCCATGATATGATGACTGATAGCTGTGGTTGGTGATATGACCATGACAGAATGGCTGTGACAAGTAGGGCTGATAGTTGTGACATTATGGCCCTGACAATATGGCTGACGAATACAATGATATGGCCATGACAATATGGATGACGGCTGTGACATTACAGCTGATAGCCATGGTATGGCGTGACAATGTGCACTTCCCCTGCAGGCTGTGGCAGCCGGGCACGCACCCAGGCGGACAGCTCCAGCTGGAGCCAGCCCCTGGGTCCGTGGGCTGCCCCACTGATCACAGAGCCCAGCTCGGAGGCCACTCCGCTGGCCTCGGTTTTCCAACGTCGCGGAAGCTCTACAGGTGGGTCCCAGGGTCCTACAGGTGGGTCCTACAGGTGGTCCCACCCCCTGCTTTTCAGCCAGGCAGCTACCTGGAAGGTCATTGAGGTCACCCGGAAGTAGCCTATCGGCTGTGGTGTCCTGCTGTGCACTGCTGTGCACTGTTGTGCACAAGGTTGCAAATTCAATTTCTGGCTGTAGTGGCTTAGAGTGAAGGCATGCAATAGAAGCATTTTGATTTCCTAGCACTTTGAGATCCCTTGGTGGCCAAAAATGTACCTTTAGGTGTCCAAAAGGGTTCTGCAGTGTCATGGGTGTTGGTTTAGATCAGTTGATGGAGCAGCTGGCATTTTGAGATCTTTGAGGCAGACCATCACAACCACATCGGAGTAGTTGTTACACACCTCTGCCTTTGCGTTAGGCAAAATCTTGCCTACAGTATTTCCTTTCTCTGTTTTTCTCCCTCTCTCCTTTCCATGCCCCATTTTCTGTTCTCCCACTGTAGGGTGGCAGACTAGGCAGTGCTCTGGCTCTCAACCCCTATGCTTACATTTTCTTTAACCTGTGTGTGCACACTTTGCAGGACATTTGTCAGCTTTCAAGAATTACTGTGTGCTTTGTATCAACTTTATATGCGCACTATTTTAAGTTGCATCATTAGAATTTTATTTTGTTTCTACTTCCACTGACATCATTACCCATCCCCTTTCCCCAAGCACAGGGCAGCCAACTGGTCTTTCTTTTCTTTCCTTTCTCCTGCCCCTTCTGAGGTGACATGCATGAGCAGGTGAAATTGCCATTGTCAGTAAGGTTAGGCACTGGTGATGCGAGAGCTGGGTCTCGCTGACAACTGTTTTGTCCAAACGCTGTGGATGGCTGTTCTGCACACTGGTGGCTCACCTGCTGTGTTTTCTCAGTGGCTGTGGCGTTCTGCTGCCGAGCACGGCATTGTGGATTCGATTCTTCACCTCTGCAGCCACATTCCTGTGGGGACAGAATGCAAAAAAAAAGAACTTGCATACTTGTATCATGTCACGTTGACCGCAAAAGAGAACAGAAAAATGACGACGCGGAGGGTACCTTTCAACCGTGTCGTCCTTTTGTTGTTCTCTTCCGCTGTCCCCATCTTTATTAGCAGTCAATATGATATGCAGCAGTAAACACCAGACTAGGCCAAACTGAAGTTCTTCTGACGTAATAGTTCTGCGGAAACTTGCAAGGTGGAGAGGGGTAATTGATAAAGGGAAAATGAGACATCCACCCTAACGTAGGTAGCTAAGTGCTACAAAGGAAACGCATACAGGTTCCTCGAAAGAAAAGCTTCGCAGTTGAAGAAAAATTTTTCCTGGGGTCTGGGACTCAAACCCGGGACCAGTTCTTCTGTTACGTACTTATATTTAGGTGCATGTCTAAGAAAGACCAAGTGGTCCAAATTAATGTACAGCCCTTCGTGATGGTGTTTATCATAGCTTGCATTTTGTTTCGGGACATTAGAGAGATTGAGCTTGTCTGCAAACATATTAGCATTTCCAGGATACAGTCGGCTTCCAATAATTTAACCCTAACGGGACTGACAAAGTCGGTTGAATTAAACAAGATGCAGAAAAAATGTCAAAACGCACTAGTGATTGATTTGGCAGTAACGTATTTACTTGAATCTAACGTGCACTTTATTCAGATAAAACGGGTTAAAAAAATCGCACGCTAGTTTATTCTAACTAGCGTGCGATTTTTTAACCCGTACAACCCTAAATCTGCGTCTCCATATCACCATCGGCATTTCAAAGTGGCCGCCTTGTCATTACCACATATGTTCCCACCCTTGTAATCAAAACAAGGCTTGATGTGAATTTCGTCAAGCATCAACGTCACGGTGTATTCATGTGGCTGCAGATGTTTTAAATCTCTGGGAAGCATACTGAAGGAAAGTTTCATTGCAAGAATAAATTTTTGGGCACATTTGAACAGACGAGCACACTTTCCTGATATGTGCTCGGATGGGGCAAGGTTAGTGTACTTGTTCCTCTCAACGTATAGGCATGCGGTGATATTGTGCGGAGAATGCATGCAAACACTATTACCTGTGTGCTGTACTGAATACGCTCTGCAGAAAGCAGTAGTAGCTGTTCCTTTATAAACTTTACAGCCCCTTTCTTGTCTTCATTAGTGCTTCCTTCCAATATGTCTAGAAGGGAAGGTATTGTAAGCGACAGGTGGCGAGAACTACAGCGCTCCTTGGACAGCATGCACAGGTTATCCAAAATTTCCAACAAGGAGCTTACCTTGCGAACCGAGTCCAGTACAACAGCGTTACCAAGGTTCTTGCATCGCGAAGCCTTGATAGCAGGCAGACACTTGAAGGTTTTCGAACATCGTCAATAACGCCTTCAACCAAGGTTCACGATCGTCAGTGATGTTCAAAAACATTGTGCACTTTTCTTTATGGATCACAATCTACCTCACCAACACTGATGCCACTTGCAAGCGCGCCTTGAGTTTTTCGAGGGACGAAAAATGGTCTCTTCTGCTCCGCTTCATGTGAAGCCAGTGACTCTTCGACAGCATGGGCCAGTTGGGAAGCTTCTAGTCGGCTCCTCTTGGCGTCAGGTGCTTCTCTTGTGCTGTTGTCTGGTGCTGAAAGGTACGAAGGACAGCCGGAATAAACTGTAGGCACAGATCCACGGCGGAACCGCGGCACTGGCAGTGCAACTGTAAGAACGTTTCCCGTTCTTGAATCCGTGTATGAAGTTGTGCGCTCGATGCACGAAGCGTGGAAATGATACGCGCAAACCTGCAGCAACCTACAAATGTCTCGTAAACGCCTGAGAAGCCACTTATTAAAATAACCTAATGCTCTCCCCTTTGTGTACGGGTGTTTAAAGTCCGTGTGGGCACAATAAGTCTATCTGGGCTTCGGAAATATCGCAGTAAAAGTGCTTAACAAGTACAAGCAACTAGGAGCCCACAACAGGACCATCAAGAATTCTTACCTTAGTGTATAAAGCGGGCGCGAAGTCCTTCCTAGGAATGGCGTGTAGCCGCTTCTTGAAAGTGTGGTCGTCTTTAGGGAAAGAAAACACTTGTATCCTCTTCCCCGTATCGTAGTTGCTGGTGCACCCCGGCACACAACACTTATTTGGCATTTTAGCACCCACTGCACATCATGCACGAAAACAAAATTGCTGCAAAACTACAAAGGGAAATGATAAACGCGCCCACACCGCTCCAACCAGCCGGTCCGCACGCTGCCAGGAGTGTGAAAGAATGAGGCTAACTTCATGTCACTACCGCTGCGGCTTCTGGAAGTGTCAGACTGCCGGATATGACTTTTACGAGTTCAAAGTAGAAATCCAAGAGCTCCTCAACAAAGTAGAAATCGAGTGCCCAGCCGATATACAGTCGCCGACTGATTTCTCGGACTCCAAAAATTCGGACATGCTCGATTATTCGGTCTGCTTCGCGGCACCGCCATTCTCCCCATAGACCATAATGTATAACAACTGCCGAAAGTTTGGACACCTTGCTACCCCTCGTCTGATTTTTCGGGCACTCCTTGAGCCAACTCGATCGAGAGCATCATGCACAGACTCTGACCGGTGCATGGTTTGACTTAACACCATTTTTGTTTTAAAAGGAGCTTCCTTGCTGTCCCACGAAGTGGCGCTACTGCAAATCCCCGCTCATCATCATCGTTTCTGCCTGGTTCAATAGAGTTGCTGCAGCAGTTCCGGTCTCAGCTTAGTAAGCCATGTCAAGACAATCCAGCAGCTGATTTGTTTCTTCTTCGTGCACGACGCTGTGAATTGGCCACGTTTTTCGTTTGTGCGACTGGTGTTGGCATGACGGCGTGGTGGTGTTTCCTTTGTGTGCTGTGTCGAGGTTGTGGTGATCCAATGCGGCATACGGAAACATCGCGTCAAGTGTCTAATGCAGCCGACAGTGCCCGTGCAGACTGTGCTGGGGAATGCCAGCAAGCGGGTGCCGGGAGGCCTAGGATTTGTCGCCTTCCGATGTGCTCCCTAGTGACGCCGAAAATGTTCTGCCGAGACCTGCGCAATGGTTGCATTGCGATTCCGGACACAGTCTTTGACGGTTTCACAGGTGCTGACACTGCTGTACTGACATGTGCAGAACTTGACGACGGCGAGATCATTTGTCAGGTTTCTGCTACACCACTGGACGACGACTCCGAGTTGGCTCCGATGACTCTGAGTACAAGCAGTGACTGTGCTTTCAGCCGTCTATAGTGACCGTACGACCCTCTCCGAGATTCAGGCTTATCTGATTGCACATAAACGGAACAGCGTGCAATGGTGCATTCACGATTTCTTCAAGCCTACTGCCGAGCCCGAATAAATGCGTGGAAATAAAGAACTTTATTTTTTTCTTAATTTCCTTTTTCGGACACCTGTTTATTTGGACATTTCCACAGTCCCCATGAGGTCCGAATAAACTGTTGGCGACTGTATTAGCAAGAAAAATGTAGCATGCCACCGATTCTGGCCCGGAAAAAAAATAAAACCAGCAAACTCTACTTTCATTGTACAGAACTTTATGTAATGTAATAGTTCTGTGGGGAAACCCGCAAGGTGGAGAGAAGTATTTCATAAAGCGTAATTAATAATTTCCTTTGTAGCAATTGCTTCAAAGGAAACCCACACGGGTTCCTAAAAAGAAAAGCCTCTCAGTTGAAGAAAAATTTGTCCTGGTCTTGGACTCGAACCCGGGGCAGCCGTTCTATCATCTGAGCTAGCCAGGTGGCTAGCAGAGGGCAGGGCGAAGTCGAACTTATCAACAACTCGAAGCAAAGGCAAGAGTCCTCCTCCTCCTCGAGCTGTAAGGTGTTCGAAACTTCGATCATCCTTATACATTAAGGCTATGGGGCTAGCGGTGGTGCTGTGGGGCCATCCAAACAATCGGGCATGTCTGAATTGTCAGCGTCCGAATAATGGGTCGTTCACTGTAATTCATAAATGGTAAGAAGTCTACGGACAAACTAAAGCACTCCATGGAGTGCCACTATTCAAAGTTATTTTTAATTTCACCAGCACCTCAGAATGGTGAAGTTGCTCTGTATACTGGGCAGTGTTTCCACACCTTTTTGACACTGGTGCGCTATGCAAGTACACCATGTGAGCTGTCAGGTGGCAAGAAGGAGAAGACTGCATTCATTTGTCAGTCATCCATGGTAACACTGTGCAGTGTAACTGGACTAGGACAGAGAAAGAAAAATGGCACATGCACACAGCGCTAGTCGCACACAGACACAGCATGTTATGATGAATCCCAACCAGCTAGCCCGCCAACATGCTTTAGTCACTCATCCGGGCTTCATCAGTCTTTTTCCCCCCTTTGTTTGAAAGCAACGAAGGTGGCCAGATGCCAGGTAATGCAGATGGCATGTGACTGGAGGATTAATTTTTTTTTTCACAAGATCCTGCTGGCAGTACATAACCTGAATGTCACAAACCCTTCGCTCGCAAATGGTGGCTGACCGTTGGTGAATGGTACTTTGACCATGTGTTTTTATGGAAACAAAACAACGCCTCACTCAAGTTATAGTTGCAGTTTGCATTAGCACTTAAGCCACTTCTGGCTAATGTATGCAATGTTGGCTAACCTATGTTTTGGCATTTACTTTTGCTATGCTGTTTTGGAAAAGCCAAGAAACCATATTTATGAAACAAAAATCTAGTTTGAAAAACATTTCATAATCTTGTGGCATTAAGAAAGAACCGTATTTACTCGAACGCAACGTGAAGGTTAACTTTCCTGTTACTCAAAATGAAAAAATAAAACTGTGAATGTAACCAGAGATGAACGGAAAAAGGAATGGTACCTTTGTTCAAGGAATGGCAATTTGGAAACAATTGTCATATGAGGAGGAGACGGAGCTCTCCTTGAGCGGTATTCTCGGGTGATTATTTTCGGAGATGTTTTTCGCATGAATTAGCATCAAAACCGTCCAAGACAAACGTTTCTGGCACTCTGCCAAGCTCGCTATCAGTGCACTGTCAGCAATATAGTACTTTGAGGAGTTCGTTGCCAGGACAAGTCGATTCTCGTGAAAGCGAAACTATCTATGAAAGTGAAACTATCTACCCACGAATCAAGTCATCTCCAGTGTCGTTGAGCTCGTTTGAGGTTAAGCGCTTCTTAAAAGACAGTACAACAATTTCATTTGGGGACAGCACCAGGCCACTATGAGGTCCACAGAGCCCTTCTGACAAGCTTGGCATTTAAGCGCTGAAGCTTTTTTTTTATTTCCTAACCAAAACTGTGTTTTCTTTATTGCTGATTGCGAATCATGTTGTACTAAAAAGCAACTACTCGATGTTAAAAAAATATTTGCATCACATACTAAGTCAAACCAGTTTATTTCTGAACATAGGAAACCAGCTGCCTGCTGCTAATAAAAAAATACAAACCACATAAAGAAAACAGTCGATTAACTGCTGTATGTACTCCAGACGGTCATCTGGCGATAGCAAATGATAATGCTATCGCCAGATGACTGGTACCTTGCCTAAGAACGGCCATAAATGGAAACCGACGAGGCTTCGCACCAGGGTTCTCGACATCAAGCTGCACCCACTGACGAGCACTTGCAATGTTTGCTTCAGAGATGTTCTCATCATCACCAGAAGAACTGCTCAATTCAGCGTCATCGCTGTTTCCACTTCTGGACACAAGATAAACATTGGTATCCGAATCATCTTCATTGGCAGAAATTGACAAAGATGAAAAGCTACTTCTTTTGGATTGACGAGCCAGCTATGTATGTCTTGCCACCACAGGAGAAACCGAAATCATCAAGTAAATGCTTCCATCTGGCGGGCGACATGCAATTTAAGCTGTAGACGGGCGCTTCTTGTCCTGAACACACAAGATGAGAACCTATACTCCTAGGACGAGCTCCGCTCATCCAAAACAGTTTGGGGACGCTTTGGCTAGGACGAGTTTTGCTTGTCCGACACACTCAAGGGGGGAAAGTGCCTCCTGCTGGTTCAACCATCTGCGAATCGCCGACTCGTTGACGTCAAGTCATCAAACCACGGCAGTGTTTCCCAGCTCCTCGGCCATCAAAATTGCTCATATCTTGAAGGTGGGTGTCGTACCAAACGTGCTGCATTATCATGACGTCGCGAATGAATGGAGTCGAAGTGCGAAAGACCACAGGGTACTGCAGCACCGCAACTCCAGTCACAAGCACAGTGAAAATGGTGTCGATTCCAACAAAAAATGTGTTTACTTTGGTCGACTTGTCTATGGATAGGATTGAGACTTAGAGGTATTAGGGGCGAGCTCCACCACTGGAAAAGCTGGTGCCATCGTCGGCGTGACATGGCATGAGAGATCACCTGGACACAGCGGCCGCGTTGGCTGCTTTGGAAGTGCCGAAACGAGCTGAAAACGAAGGTTTCAAGTTCCACCTGTGTCGCGGTTCTGATTAAGTGGTGAGGCTTTACCGCCTTGGGTGTCTGCTTGACATTTGAAAGTACTATAATAGGTAGTGGCTGTCTTTGGAGGCGTGCAGCATGGTAGGCTACTGCTCGGTGTCGCAGTGCCGGATGTACGCGACGGAGCTTGGTGTCAGCCTTATTAGCACATAGCCGCAGGACAAGGAGCTGCGTGAAGCTTGGCTCGCGAAACTTAGAACCGGCAGACAGCCATCGGCTACAACTCAGGCATGCAGCAAGCACACACGCGAGGAAGATTTCTGCTACGGCGCCGGGACTACGATGTTTGGTGAGTAGCAGAAAACGCGCACTGAGACGCTCGCCCGCACCCGCTGCCCGGCTAATGTCAGAACGGTTTGGTCTATGAACTTGTTGATGCTAGATACTGGCAAGTTCATTTGAACGTAAGGGAGCTGTAAGACGCACATTAAAAAAGGCATGGCATATAGTCATGTTTGTGTTATGAATTAATGCACTGGATTACGAAAAAGAAACAGGGAAATCACACGCTGAGAAGACCGATAAACATACAGTGCGACGCAACTTGAGAAATAATATTGAAATGACCAGGAATTTAGAAGACAAAAAAAGATTGAATCGTCGTGACGACGCATCACAGTTGCCGTAGGCGTCGAAGAATCTAACGAAATTATTTTTGAACAGTTCTAATGGCGTCCACGCAACAATGGTTGCTATTGTACTGTCAAATGCTCATATGCTGTGGCCTAAAGCTCACGGCACGGTGTGAAAACACGCTCACAGCGAAAGCAAAACATTGTGCGCAGACAAGCACGCAGACGCACATCCGGTCGCTGCGAACCTGTGGGATCGCTGCATTGAGGCTTCATTCTGTTATGCTCCATTTGGTTATACAGACAGCCCACTATAAGAACATATTTGGCATATTTACTCTCAGCGTTTGCCTACCTTTCACACAAGAAGCCGGTTTGGGAGACTCCATCGCGGCGACCGTGCGCAGTGGCGTTCACTGTACGTATCCGGTAAAGAGGTGGCATCTGTAAACGATTCTGTGCTTTCAGTTTGCACAAGATTATGATATCGACAGTCAAAAACTTCCCTCGTTTTGAGAATACTTACATAAATGTCCAGAAGGGCTGCCACGTGGTTTTTTTATTGAGCGCCGTAAGCAAAACCTATGAGGAGCACGTCGCGTGATCCCTCATACTATGCAAGAGAGCCGCTTCCGACATTTGGCGATCCCGTAAGTCCTCGCCCCCAGTAGGTTGTGAACATAACGCTAAAGACTGCGGGATTTAGAATATTTGTGTTCAAATGGTCAATTTCGTTGTTATTCGAGTATAATGCTAGAGTCGAGTTCAAGCAATGATAATTGTGAAAAAAGAAACTATGTTGCAATAGGGTAAATACAAAACTTCCCAAACTAGTGCACATTTTTGTGTATGTTCAATTATTTTAAAGTTTTTTTCTTTTTGATCATTTGAGCTTAAATTCAGCTTCATTAGGCCTACAGATGTTCGGATGCAATTTTTAACCTCCCCTGGCCGATTTTTGCAATTGGGGCAAAACTCTTATGCATGAAAATGGCGGTTTCCAAACATCATGCATACTTGTATCGGCACTCCAAGCATGAAGTTACCAAGGAGGCTAAACACACCAAGAAACTTGTGTGCAGCTACATCCACTCAGTTGTACAAATTGAGTGTGGCATCTCTGCAATACCAATTGTTTTAGAGGCTACCATAGGAGGCAAGGCGATTCGCCTTCCAGGTCAAAGGGCGTAACAGTGAAAAAAAATGTGCAGCTATAAAGAAGTATCGTTTGCCATTCAGCAACCATTTTTGGTATTTATTAACATGCCCATGAATTTCATTCTGGGATAGCAAATGATTTGACACAATTTTTGGATGTTCCAACCTAATTAATGTACAAGTACTCTTCAATGTGATTGGAATGTTTTTCTTTGGGCAAAAGAATTCAAGCAATAAGGAGTTAAGGACTGTCATCTAGCTTCACTGTATATTCATCTCGGCAAGGAGTTTCTTTGCAGCTTGTCCACTTATTATTCTTTACAGAATACCGAATTACCAGAGATGGTAACAGCAGTAGCGGCTCTGGTAGTGGCACCTTGTGACGCTTTGTCCTACTGCATCACATTAGACACCTTTTTGTTCTGTGGCTGTTTAAATGCTTTATGCCAGCAGCTAAGTAGAATATGGTTGCTCACAGCAATGACAGCTCACGTTAGAGCGACAGCACAAACTTGATACGGGGACAGAGGAGGCAAGGCAACACAAGTGCTTGCGTTGTCTTGCCGCCTCTGTCCCCGTCTCAAGTTCGTGCTATTGCTCCAACGTGATGTACCAAGAAGCCCAAGCTGCTCATGTGAGCTCACCATCCTCTCTGGTCCAGCCTTAGGGCACCAGATGGTGCCTCCAACATGACTATCTGCATAAATGTCTCCAGTGACCCAGCATTCTGCGAAGGGTTTATGCACGTGGACAAGCTACAGAGCTTTTCATCACTTACTAGTTCACTAAGGAGCTAAAGAACATGGTATAGGTTAGGGTAGGTTCACAGTTCACCACGTGCTTGTCAGTGGGTCTGACAATGTGCGCGCCTGCCTGTGCAGCAATGCTGCCCACATCATCGTCCTCGGGAGGAGTCCAGGTGGCCACCAGCAGTGGAGGGGCCATTCACTCGTCCTCGCTGCGTCCGCGCATGGCCAGCTGCATCACAGTGCCCGACTCGGACTCTGAGGGTCACTACAGTCCCGCCCGTGCCCTGCCCAACTTCACGAGCAGCGTGCTAGCGGCCAAGGCCATCAAGCCTGAGCCACAGAGAGACCCGCTGCCCATCAGGTAAGAGATGGTGCAGCGCTTGTTGCGTGCGGCTGGTGGTCGGATCTGTCTACCCGGGTGTGTTATGTGTGGGCTGTTTTCATTTTTTTTATTATGCAGATCCAATGCACATCTTAGAAGCTGTGAAGCAAAGCTTTCGTGAAGCGGTTAATCAAATCCTATAAATTTGCCTATTTCATTCCTGCATTTTTGGCGTGCAGGAAACTGGTGAACATGCGTGACATGCGGTGATCGTCTCAAAGAGCTAGTTGGCACTGTCACGATAGAAGTATACGTGCGGTTGTGGCCGAATAGTTAGGGCATCGGAGTGTTTTGGAGCACTGAGGTTCAATCCCATTGCAGTGCAGTCTGCTTATAACAATACCACATATAACGGTATATATCTTATAACGACGAGTTTACTTAAGAGTGTCAATTTCTGCATTAGGGCTGTGAGAAAAAAAAAAAAATGTAACAGTATGTTATTGGTCATATATGAGAGACGCCGATCAAAATTTTGCCTTATGGACAGCGTTTTCCATGCAGACTAATGTTGACATTTGCGTTGTTCCCCTTAAATGAACAATGTCGAGACAGGGCCAAAGTTTGCCTGCGCAAGTTCGTGGCTGCTGCCATATCATGTAGCACCTCCCGCGCACACACTGATCGCAAAGCCATGGAGAGCATCGTGGTGACACCCCCATGACAGTGAAACCAACGCGTTGGAAGTTGCTGATATTAAGGGGAGACAAGGGTTCCAAAACCACTTTTGTTAATTTTAGTGTGAACTGGATGATATTTAACAGTATTCAGTTTTTTCTGCTGATTGCAAATGTCTAATTAGATTTTGTATATCTTCATTAGAACAAATGATGCAATGTTTTTAATAGAGAAATTCAGTCAATTTCTTACGGGAGCACGGGAGCATGGTAATGTGGATGCGAAACAGCTGGCTCCATCTTGTGGTGTTCTGTGCCAACTTGCAATCAGTGGGGTGAGCAGGAGGCACTACGCGGTAATGGTGGCAGATACTAACTCTGTAAATACACTCGTCTCGGCATGGTTTGTTTAAGGGGATCTTAGCAATCTAAATGCCAAGCTCAATGTGCATGAAAAATGCTGTACAGAAGGCAAAATTTTGATTGTTGTATCCGATATGTAGTCTTAATTTACCGTTATGCATGGTTTTCTTTCTAATAGCCCAAATGCTTAAGTTGATACACTTGACTCATCATTGCAACCAATATATTGTGATATGTGGTATCATTATAAATGGAGCCATCATGCTGGAAGGTGATTGACATCATCGCAATGGAGAACTCAACTTTGAAAAGTCCCCTAAAGTGCTTGAGGCGTATGTCCAACTCGGCAGCTGCTGAGCTGCAAGACTTTGCTACTAAAACGAACAAGATTTTACTATTTTTACTGTAAGTGTACAAATAAAGATTGTTTCACCCTCCTTGAACGTTGGCCTTCAACCTGATTGGAATCCTCGAATTGGCCTTTAATATTGGATCGAATGTTCTGTACCAACCCTGCTTCTCATTTTTACTTGCGTGCACTCAGACTCTTAGTTAATCACTTGCTATCTATCTTGTGCTCGTGGAATGAATGTGGAGCGAGCAGGAGTCTGGCGCACTCGTGAGTGAGTAAGCTGGCCTGTGGTCACAGCTGAAGGGGCACAGTTCAGTGTTTGAGGCAAGTGGCCGTGCATGCGTGCCACACAGCATCCGGCAAATGGACCGCAAGCCTCACGAAGCGCACAATCTTGTCCTAGCAGCAGCAGCAGCAGCAGCCTGTGCAGCCAGAAGAAGCGGCTCCTGTGCCATCCGCTGAACGGTGGCGGGGACATCGTGTTGACGCCCAAACGGGAGGTGGACGACGACTGCAGCGTGCAGCTGCGACCGGCCGCCAACGGCTTCCTCGAAGGGGAGCGCCTGGTCAAGTGCAGTGCCCTCATGCCCCCCGTGTCGGCAGCCGCCACTCTGGGCCGGCCCCACCTGTCGCCGCTGCAGCACATGGGGCAGCCCCTGCACCTGGCACCCAGCTCGCAGCCGGAGTTGTACAGGTGGGTGCAGTCGGAGAGACGTGCTCTTCAGTTAGAGCCCAGAAAGCACACGGCGAAGAATGTCGCAAGTGCTGTATAGTCACCTTCACACTTAATCCGAACTCTCCCTTAAGTACTTTTTACTAGGGGCATGTGAATACTCAGGTACGAATACAGTAGAACCTCGTTGATCCGTTCCCATTATGTACGTTTTCCAGGCGCCAACGTTCGCCATCGAGAACACAAGAAATGACCCAATAGAGTTACTCATTTTTTGCTGGTTCAGACGTTCCCGGAAAACACGATTTTTCGGCACTAACGTTAGGTTCAGTACGCTGCCAAACGGAAGTTGTATGATACAGCTTTCTGGCTGCTAGACCCCATGTAAACAAGAAACTGCGCGAGGTGCATGCGATTGAGAAGTGTATATAGCTGCCCACCGTGGCAGCTTCATCACAACATTCACCCGCCCGTCTCACATGAAAGTGCCGGTGCGCACTCAGTTTCTCAGTTCGGTACCAGCAAATCTTCTCCGGGGTCATCGCACGTGGCATTCACAGCTATCATTGCCAATCATATTGCGGTAAACATCTTTGCCTATCTGTCTATCTGTTTCACAGCATGTGGTGCTGTCCGACGGGTAGCGAATGCGTTTAATAGGCGATAACCACAATGCGCCGCCGTTCCCTGCTGCAGGCGGTGCAACATGGGCATCACATTTCACTTCGGCAGTATCCAGTGTTGCCCACCAGGTCAATTTCATTTCTCTTCTTAAAACAAGAGGCGATAGGAAAACAAAACATGTCTCGGGCCACTGTACGACCACCAGCTCTATGTACTTCACTGTCTCATGCCGCATCGATCTCCGCGAGGCTTCAAATTATGTACTGTCAGGAATAGTTGCCAGATTTTTTTAGTTACTCCGGATCGTATGTTTTTCCTAGTCAGTATCATGCATACCTGCCAGGTCTCCCGAATTGTCCGGGAGACTCCCGAATTTTAATGGTTTTGTACGATTGTACGACCGAAACAGAAATCTCCCGAAAATGCGCCCGTGTTCGGCTGAACCCTTCTCCTAGTCTGGCCACATAGCGCCGGAGCTTCGTGACACCGATTGACAGCATGATCAGCGAAGAGTCTAAAAAGCGTAGTGGGTCAAGCGCAGAATTGAAGCTCGTAGTATCGCTTCTGCTTTGCTATTTATGTGAACGAAGCGCCGCGGTCGTTTTCATCTACGCATAAGGAGATTTCTATGCAGCTGCCCAGGGTATCACAAGCGTGGCGCTAGGGTCTGATCCTCCCCGTAGTTTCTCTCCACTTGTGCCGGTATTTCCTGTAGGTAGCACTAGGCTGCCTCCACACGCTCATCGAAAGTTTTCTTACGTTCTTTGTTGGCTTCGGCGCTCCGGTGCCTGGTGTAGTGTGTCCTTTACGTAGTTGTCGGCAATGGCGTTGAGTAAAGAGCGCAAGAAATACCTTCAAGTCTTTTTAAGGCAGTATACCGCAGACTTTGGCTGTATTGTGGCGTTGCGGAAAGGCGGGCATCATGCATTTTGCACTGTTTGCAATTGCGACATCAGCATCTCGCACGGCGGCAGAACTGACTTGGCTACGCACGTTTCTTCGAAGAAGCACGCCAGCAGCCTTCAGTGCCAAGAGAACCAGCAACGTCTCCAACAATTTTTCGTGAGACAAGACGACAGTGATGTCATCCGTGCGGAATGCCTGTTCACGGATTTCTTGCTGGAGCACAACATCCCGCTGAGTGCCTCTGAACACGTGGGACCTCTGCTGCGGAAAATGTTCCCGAAGTCGGATATTGCGAAGTGCTACGCATGTTCTAGGACTAAAACTACAGCAATTGTCGGTGAGATGGCTCGCCACGCACAGGAAAGCACTGTGAGTGCCCTGAAAGAAAGGGTGTTTGCGATTGCCATAGATGGTAGTAACGACAGCCAAGCACAACTGTACCCGATCGTGGTCACCTATTTTGTTAAAGAATCGGGCTTAATCGAGAGCAGACTGCTTGTGCTAAGCACTCTGGAGGGCCATTCAACTGGGCGCAACATTGCCAGATTGATTATAGATACTCTCACTTCGTTGAACATACCGCTATCCAATTGCATAGCCTTTGGTTCTGACAACGCCAACGTGATGTTGGGGAAAAAAAATGGCGTGGCGGCAGTGCTGACAGAGGCCCATGAAAATATTATAAAAATTGGTTGTCCATGCCATTTGATCAACATTGCGGCTGAAAAAGCGGCGTCTTGCCTCCCGTCGAAAGTGGACGAAGTCCTCGTGGACATTTTCTTTTATTTGGAAAAGAGTGCTAAAAGAAAATTTACCCTTAAACAGTTTCACAAAATGCACGATGTTGAGTTCAGAAAAATCCTCAAGCACGCGCCAACTCGATGGCTGTCGCTTGGGAAATGCCTGCAAAGGCTACTGGACCAGTGGGCACCTCTGTTGAGCTTTTTCCTTCATGAGGTGAAGAAAGAAG
Organism: Dermacentor andersoni; assembly: GCF_023375885.2. Lineage (NCBI taxonomy): Eukaryota > Metazoa > Arthropoda > Arachnida > Ixodida > Ixodidae > Dermacentor > Dermacentor andersoni. The sequence continues at coordinate 192,201,061 of NC_092817.1, read as the reverse complement.
CCACAAGCCCGCAGTTTCTGTCTTACTATCAAATTCCGAAGACAACAGTGGTGTCAACGGTAACTGCACAACCGGAGCCCATCGTGTGCAAACAGAAGAGAAAAATGCCAGCAGAGAGTACACCAGTGACAGTGAAAAAGGCTAAGGGTGCTGATGTGGAAGGCAAGACTCGGGGGGCACCATGCATAACACGTGAGGAACGGCTGTTTGTGTTCCTGAGTTCTGATCTCAATAAAGCTTGCTGTCTTTTTTTAAAGACCATTATCCCTGCCTTTGACACATTGAACTCCCGCCTGCAAGCGCAAGCTCCTCAAATACACTTGCTGCAATCGCTGCTCTTTGGGCTTCTTGAGGACCTCCTTTCAAGGTTTGTGAGGCCAGGCCTGCTAAAGGGGCACAAGGACCTGCTTACGATTGACTACCAGAGCCAAGATGCGCAGAAGGATGATCGAGACATTGTGGTCGGACAAGAAGCTAAACACATTGTTGAAAAACTCAAGCCAAGTGAACAAGAACAATTTTTTGAGGCTGTTCGGAAATACATGGTCACTGCCTGTGATTACATTCGGCTTAAGTTTCCTTTGGCTCACAGTGCACTGATTAATGCACGAGTTGCGGATGTCAAATGCATTGACACCATGTCATTTCATAACGTCCTCTTCTTTGTGGAGACGTTTCCGGCCTTGTTACCACAGGAGCCGCAAGAGTCTAAAGATGAAGCTCTCAACTTTCTGGAAATGGAGTTTGTGAAGTTGCAGGCTTTTGTCATTCCTCCAGATGTGTTGCAAGAGGAACGGGCTGATGCCCAGTGGAATGCCATCTCCCAGCTCAGAGGCGCAGACGGGCTTTTGAAATTTGGGCGCATCTCAGCGGTGATGCTTGGAATCCTCTCTATACCGCACAGCAACGCTGAATGCGAGAGGCAGTTCAGCACTGTAAAAAAAAATCGTACCCATTTCCGAGCATCTATGTCTGACACGACCCTCGGACACATTCTTTTGGCGAAGTGTCACAGCGGCGCACATTGTTACGCACGACAGTACTCCAAGGACTTCTTGAATAGGGCGGCATCAGCCACATCGAAGATTTAGTGATGGTGACCGGTTGTGTAGGTTGTTGGTGGTTTTGAAGCAAAAACTATACAATTCCTGCTCCGTCGCAACTAAATAAAAAATTCAGTTATGGAAAATGCGTCTGAAATATTGACTCCGAGCCCCCCCCCCACAGTCAGATCTCCCTAATGTCTTCCCTGCGAACCTGGCAGCTATGAGTATGTGTTTTTTGTGTTTTTTCCAAACAGTATGAACGCAGTTCTACTTTACGAATGGAATAGTGACCGTTTGAATAATTCCATTCGCAAATAAAATATCTTTTATTTGGTTTTTCATCTGTTCAGTATGCAGTAGCCGACGGATTTTTCACACTTCAAGAATTCGGACTTGTTGGATATTCCGGACTTCATAAACGCACCGTCAGGGTCCCCATGGAGCTAATGCATTTTCGCAAACGATTTTTGGATGAATTTCGGTGCCGAAGTTTGATTTTCCGGACTAAATTGCTCGTTCCAAGCCACGGTACCCAATCTTGGAGACAGCCATGTTGGATATTACGCTGGCTTGGCCAGGCTTAGCTTCGAGTGGCGCGCTCTATAGCCTCCAAGATTGGGACGCGCACGTGATCCCCGCGTCTTGTAGGCCATGCTCGCTCTTCCTTGGCTGACAAAACACGCCAGGGGATGGCACTTTTTTTGGGGACAGCACTATCGTCATAATCACTTAATGCGGGATCAGTTTTTTTTTTTCTTTCTTTAAATTTCGGTTGCTATTTTGCACGTGGTGTCCAGAGAGCCGGTGTGTCTCAGAGATGTTGCGTCTTTGTGCATGTTTGTGCGGCTTCGCATGTGTGGGATTGGCACGCGTGTTTGTGCAGATTCGCATTTGTGTGATTGGCACCACCTCCTGTGCCACCAGAACCAAGTTGTGTGAAGAAACGTGGTTCGTTCCTTCGTGTCTCGGAGACGTCGCATCTTTGTGCATGTTTGAGCAGCTTTGCATTTGTGTGATCGGCACCACCTCCTGTGCCTTCGCAAGAGCCAAGTGATGCGAAGAAACATGGCTCGTTTCTTCGGTCTCCATGGCAATCTCCACCAACGGAGATCACAAATGCAGTGACGCTCTTGTCCACTGTATACGTAGGCGACGTCACTCTTGCACAAATCTACGCAAGTCTGATTGCCTCCACGCAATGCCCTGCCGTCGAAGGCAGGGCATTATTAGGGATTTTCTTAAGCCGCTCTAAGCCTTATAAATTTTTATTTTTCTGACTGTTCGATTTTTCAGACTATTTTTCAGTCCCCACGAAGTTCGGATAATCACTCGGCTACTGTATTTGAAGAAAATACTTGGCCAAGGTTGGTACCTTGATGCACACATCCATTTCACAACGCACGGTTTCTATCGGCTCAAGGTTTGTCCAGGTCAACAGTACTGCGCGAAGCAATTCCCGTATGCGACGCAGACAGAGGGAACAATGAAGAAAGCAGTGCATATGGAAAGCTCAAAAGCATGTGGAAAGATTGTACCAATTAGGCACCAAAAGGCGTGCAGATCATATGCAGATCCACGCTTTAATGCGAACAGTTCATACTCTGAACTGCATGCATGAATGTGTGAATCTACGAAGCACAGACAAACTTGTACATGTGCCTGCAGTAGTTGCGAGATGTTTGCATGCAGACCCGAACAGCACTTCGATGGCCATCAAACCTGTTAGTGTAATCTGGGACAGATCACCAGTGAGCCACTTGTACAAACATAATGGGCCTCTTCAATTTTCAGAGTTCTGGCAGCTCGCTGGCAGCCATATGGCAGCTAGCTGGTTTCGGTCCTGATAGGAAATCACGTTTGCCAGGATCCCAAGACCATATGAAACTGCTGTAAGGTTGTTGGAAAATCGAGTGCCAGGATGGCTGGCTGTGAGATGAATCTAAACACGCTGCCACCTTAGCAGCAACTGGCACATGCTCGGCATAGGTGGGCCATTTATGCATTACCAGCCTGGATATATGCAGTTACGTTTGCCGAAGAGGTGAAATGGTATCCTAAAGTGATCACATTTAGGGATACGATCACTTCTCTGTGATTTTGCGCAACTCTGCATAGGACGCACACTGGGCCAGCTTCACACTTTGCACAGCGTAACAAACGCCCTCCGACGCGTCCGATGCCAGGATGCAAAATGACGCGTTAGTGATGGCATCCCCAAAAGCTTGAGGACACCTGCTCGCAGTAGTCAAGTTACCCACCAGCATTTATGGGTTGGCGTTCCGTCGTCATATTCGACAAAACATGGAAAAGCATGATATTGGGTATGTCTATATATGCATAAAATTTTGGGCCGACCTGCTTGGCCTTCGGTTTCAGAGCGTTGTTTTGGCTGATGGTGCTTCTCTTCTGCCCCTTTTCTGAAGGAGCTGGGGCTACGGTTGGCACATTAAAGTGCACGCCGCTAGCTATTACCAGCAAAGTGCTTCACACATAATGTGAGAGCAATAAGCAAATGTATGTGCAGTTGTATAGACTGGCTGGCGATTACTCAACCAGTGCATTCCAATAACATCATCGGTCTGTAGTTAGAACTAAGGGTGTGCAAATACTGAATATTCAATCAAATCAAGGGAAAAAGAAGTAGGATAGCGAATCGAACATCAGGAACTTTAACATAAACATTTATGCTTACAAATTTTGTGCAGAAACACGGTGCTGCACATACTCAAGAGGCTACTCACATTACGTAAATAGAATGTACCTAGCTATCAGTAACTTAGGTACCTAGGAATCGAGACGCATAGTATGCTCTGCTGTTATTAAAAGGAACAACAAATTAGTATGACAGCACTGATAGCAACTCAGTTTGTATATGAAATGCAGCAAAATATTTTTTATTGATAGAATTTCAGTCAAGTAGAATTATGTGCTTTCTTATCTCCAAACCTGAATAGAGAAGTTGTTGTTATACAGTAAAACCTTGTTTAGCCATACCCGCTTAAACAGTAGTTTCATTTTAAAAGTAGTAAAGTCAAATCCCTGACTCGGCGACCATTGAACATTGTGCATTTTGTAGCCACGTAAACCGGACCAGCTTATTGCGTACGTATCGGTTAATACATAATGTTTCGACTACTCATCGCGCAATCACGACGGTGCGTCGTCCCCATCGTGTGGCCCAGCAGCACAACAAGCCTCAGAGATCAGTACAACGGCCTCCAAGTGCCCTATGCATTTGCGCGTGAAGCCATATCAATGTCAAAATCATTTCAGCGCCGTGCCAGAGCGCATTGTGGCGTCGTGTAAGCTAGGAATTGTGTCAAGCCGAAGCTTGGATAAAAAACACCGGGTGCTCAGCATAGAAGAAAAATTGGACATCGTTCCTGCTATGAAATGTGGCACGAAGAAGTCGCCGCTGGCACGTGACAGGGATCTACCATTGCCAATGGTGTGTGGCATTTGGAATGTGAAGAAGTTGCTCGGCAGTGCTGCTGCGACCGCAAAGAGATGTCGGCTATGAGGTTCAACTTTTTGCCATCGTTGCCTCTGTTGTTGCTGAAGTGTCGCCTAAAGACAATGATGAGGACGACAAGAAAAGCGACAGCACAGGCGATTCAGGCCCGACAGTGGCAGAAGCTGCGCTTTACGTCAGCCTCGTGAATGCAATCATCATGACGAGAACAGCACCCCGCAATGAAAAAGGCACCCCACGATTTCTGCAGTGCTACCGCGCCCGTGCACGGAGAGTATGCAACGCCAATGAGGAATCTGCCATGCGAGTGTTTGCCGAGAAGTGGGGGCTGGCTGAAAAGCTGGCTCGCAGCTTCAGTAAGTTTGAGGCCGCTGTCATCACTGCTAGCCCACGTCGGCATCAAACGAAAATAACACTTTTGTCGCGCGAAGTGAATAAATACTGTGTGTTTTTGCCCTTTCATTGGACTCCTTCTAAGATCCACTTTTAACAGGTAAGAGGGCGATCTCATGCTATTTCGGTTAAGCAGTACAGTGAAAACCTCGTTAAACCGTAGTTGGCCGGAGCTCGGAAAAAGTATGTACTAAACGGTAGTACGGTGTACTGTAGCACATGTACACCTCTCCACGTATGTTACAGAAATGCAAATAATAAAATATAATACAATAAATGATAATGAAATAAAATAATGTAGGTGGCGTGGTTTCTGGCGCCGCCTTTTTGATCGCCGAGGCAATTGCTGTACATGAAGCTGTGTTTCGTCCATAGGTGCCAGTAATGGCTCCGAAGTTCCTTTCGAGCTTTGCTGCTCAGCTAAGTGCCCACCAGGCAAAACTGGGGGTGGAGATGAAGACGACATTTGAGCTTCCTAGCCCACTCAAGCGTCTGCCAGACGACTCTGAGGGCGAAGAACAACATTTAAAAAAATCCGAAGATTCACTGATGCGCTCCTCAGGCACAGCTGGGAGCGAAGACTTATGAAGAAGTGCGTGTGAGCGTAAATGCTTGGAGGCATGAGCGTTGGGTGTTTCAGAGAAAGCATGGGGACTGGGCACATCAGTCATTTGTTGTGAAGGTGCCTACATTGAACCGTTAGGTTTAGTTACACGCCTATCAGGTGAAGCAAAGAGTTTATTTTGGCTGGGTACAACAGCCGGATGTTGAACTGGTACCTGAGCAGAATCCTCAGATCCTGTGAAGCGCTTAGCAGTCGGTGCTGCTAGCGGAGAAATTTGACTGGGCACGTCAGTCAGCATAAGTAATTGTGCCCGACTCGTTTTCCTTATGGCCTAACATGAAATACTCATTCGAGCTACTTTATGAGCTGTATCAGAACGCACTCACGAATGAGAAGAACTGCACTGAAATGCGGAATTCACTGAAGGCAAATCTGAAGTAACTGCTGCATCTAACTGTTCTAGAAAAGAATTTGCGAGAGGGGTATATGCCTTAGCATGCGTGGGACTAATGAAAAACCTGGTATGAATGCACTCAACACGCAGATTGACCCGTGATGTACAGTCCACCTGGGTTTTCCGTGGAGCTTGCTGTCGTGACGCTTTAACTGGGATAAACTGTTCCAGCACTCTAAACTGTTCACTCTTGCTCGTGGTAAAGTCGAACAGGCGTTGGCCTGCGGTGCACTGTCAAAGTTGCCTGCACCGTATAAGTTCAGTGAAGTCGGACGACATTCCGACTAGCGGGAACCAATGTCGAAGTCCAGTGGTGAAGATGAGGCTTGGACACACAACAAGGGTGCTGCATCGATCACTACCTTCAATGCCTTAATAGCGTCGAGTCCCAGTGACCGAAGTTCACCACAGGTGACTTATCCCAAATCTCACATTTTTCACCACTTGCTCCGAGTAGTTCTGGATGATTAAATGCGATTCAAGCAGGCAGCTGTGTGAAAAGTACATCCTGTAATCCCGAACATTCATGAGGGAGATTACTGCCCCTGTGTCGATCATCAAGGGAAGAGTTACGTTATTAACTTTAATGGGCAGGCGCATAAGTGACAGGGCACTGCCACCATCTTCGACGTTGAGGACAGTAACTGTATTTGTAACTGTGCTTTCTTGAGTTCCCAGTTCGTAGAACGGTTCCCGCTGTACCATTGGATGACCAGCACATTTGGCAGAAATGTCCCTTTTTGCCACGTGTCTGGCAGAATTTTGTGGCAGGCAGGATAACCCGAAAAATTTGCCCGTTGCTGCGGCGAGCCGTAGCAGAAGCAGCCGCTGGGCTGGGCCGACGGCACAGAGGCAAAGGAGGCGCCCGGTTGCTTCCTTCCCTGACAGGGAGGCCCACCTCCTCGCTCTCAACGGCCGCCATCTCGGCCCGGTGGGTGGGAGGCCAGTTCGTTTGCCGCCATCTTGAAGTGAAGGCGGGAGGAGAGGGTAACTGCCATCTTGAAGTAGAGCAGGACGGGGAAGACTGCCATCTTGAAATGGAGCCGGACTGGGAAGGTAACCGCTATCTTGTACTGGAACAGGGCAAGGAAGACCGCCATCTTGAAGGCCCCGCCGAAGACAAGACTGGTCGCGTCCACCATCTTGTGGCTACTTGTAGAACGCCGAGCTGTGCCATTATTTTATCGGTGCGTTCCTCTTGCTGCGCAATTTCCAATGCTTTCTTGATGGTAAAGCACTGGCCGAGCTGAATGAAGCTGTGGCGAGGCTGATGCGACTGGAAGCCGCAAAGGATCTGGTCTTGGACCATGAGGTCACTAGTGGTGCCAAACTTGCAGGATTTGGTGAGCCGTTGAACACCTTGAATGAATTCCGTAGTCGGCTCCGCAAGACTTTGTACTCTGCATTTGAAGTGGACACGACTGCAAAATTCGTCGTCTTCTTCACGAAAGTGCTTGTCAAGAAGCTTCGTATACATCAGTTTCCTTGGAGTCCTCTGTCCCTTTGTTGGCTCCAGTCTGCATCTCACCCTTGATGAGGTTGTAGTAAACCGTGATGCCTTCCATCCCCAGCGCTTTGAAAGGAGCGTTTTCTTGTGGTTTGGCGTAGCGGTCTTGGCGGTGGCGACGTAGGCCGGCAAAACACGTTGCCATTTGAGCCAAGGAATAGCCGTTATGCTGGGACATAACAAGAAGGGTGGGGGGATTGCCGCGTTTATGCTGAAGCAATAGCAGGCAGAGCCGAGGGATGTGGACAACTGCAAAGAAGACTGCGCAGTAGCGTCGAAGGTCAAGCAGAAGACATCACAATTGCGTTAAAAGAAGCAGGAAGTGCCGAAATGCTGCTTGAAAGAAGGGCAGCAGAAGAGGAAGAGGAAATGGTAATTCTTGTGGGCATTATGGCAGCAGTTGACAATGAGCAGCCCGCACGAAAGTTAATCCTCGTCGCCAATGTTATGTCGACGTGGCCGCCAAGAACGCCACGCCGGGACGGCAGCTTGAAGAGAGATTCAGATGGGGACCGAGGCTTAGAGCGGAGTGAAGTGAAGCATGGCGCCTTAAATAGGTACAGCGTTGCTATCACAGTACCCCCTGAGGGTCAATTTCGATCTCGAGACCGAAACCCTAATGTAACATTAGTGAAAAAAGATTTCCAGTAAATTTGGTAAAACTTCCTTTCTTTTTGCGGTAGATAAAGAGTTAATGACAATTTCTATTTCTTGAAAGATTTGCTTTCCAGTTTTCTTCCAGGAAGCAGGATTGTTTTTCCAACTTTATGGCAGGTGGTTTCTATGGGTTATCAGCTCTTTAAAGGGCTCCTCATCAGGCCACATAGCAAATTTTGGTTATATGCTGGAAGCTGTTATGTGCCCTCTAGGGAGTGTTCTACCATAAAACTCTTCCAGATTGGTTCATTAATAGCCGAGATTGAAATATTTAAGTTCTGCGAACCATTACTTAAGGAGGCAAGCGTCACCGCCAATACAACTCTCTCCACTTGCCCCGTCTAGCCTTCGCACGCGAAATTCCTTCCCTGCATTTTCTCATACCGGAGCCAAAGGTTTGCGTCTAAAGCCCCTGAATAAAAAAGTAACAACTTCCTCTGAACTTTGCCACTTTCTCTCTTGCCTGCCACGTCTACGGAGAGTCGGCCCTCCTATTGGTCGAAGCGCCGTGGTCACATGCTAGTGCTCGCTTTTTTGGTCCGTAGCTGACGCCGCCACCATTCCTGAGTATCGAAATCGTACTTCGGTTTGTTTCTGGCGGCAGAGTTTTGGTGGGCAGCGTTTCGCTAGCGCTGGTGCCATTGACGTATTGCGGCGTTGCCTAGCCTATGTTAAGCTTATGGGTGCAACAACCGAGGAGGCTAGGGGAAAAGACTTTTCGTTATTCCATCTGCAAGGAGCAACGCGGCTCGCCGAAAGGTTTGGCTGCACAGGATCGGCCGGACAAACTGAAAATGCGCGGGACCCCGCGCCTTTGGGAGGAAAGTGGCTGTTCATCAGAAGTCACTTGTATATTTTCGGACGATTTGGTGAGAAACGCGAGCGTCTGCAGCCTTTCTTCGCACTAAATAATGTTCAGCACAGTTGTAGTTGTAAACGTTCACTCGCTGTTAGGAAAGCTGTGCTTCATGTTGTCTGAGCCTCGCTGTTCACGCTTCTGGTTCGGCAGGCTACATTATGATGTTGCGCACATTGCCTGTTGCATTCGTTTCGTTGTAGTTGAAACCATTGCTAGGCTCAGAGACGAAAGTTGCGCTTCATATGTTAGTTCGACCCGCCGTTCAGTGATGCGTGTTGCATACTGAAATGATGCGCATTGCTAGACGTATGCTTTTTTTTTAGGGGAGGGGGGTTTGGACTCCGCTGATGAACTCAAGTCTAAAACGGCGGCTCTCATCGTTTGAGCCCCCACTGTCCATGCTACTCGCCGTGCAGGTCTAGCTATTACGTAGCGCGCATTGGTGCATGTATTTGTATTTGCGGGGTTGTTACCAAAGTCTGCAGTTTCTCTGCCTAGGCACAGTAACGGCAGCTATGTCTTGAGTGCGCCATATCTGCGTGCATAATACAGTCGGAACCCGCAATAACGAAATACCGCAACAACTAAATTCTCGCGACAACGAAACATTTTCGTATCCCCGGTAAATGCCCGTAGAATTCAATGCATTTCGTACCCCTCGGCAATGAAATGTAGCTGTACTGCAATCCCGCATCAACGAAATTTGCCGGAACATAACTCCGCACATTGCGTAAGGCTAGCAGGCTCCAAAATGTGCTCAAATGCGATTGTTTTGCATTAAAATTGGTAAAATACCACCACATTACACTGTGTGGGCTCCGCCATTTTTGTTCACAAGAACAACCAAGCGCCGGAAGCGATCAGTGCGCTGGAAACACGTCATGGCTGCCATCTTGTTTGTTGATCGCCCCTTTGAAGTGGCACCATGACCGGCACGCACGTTGCTGCCGACATGTGATGACTGTGTTTGCATGCCTACCAGGCCAGATCATAGATCGTTGTTCGAAACGCGCGTTCATTTTGCGTTCCCCGCGGCTGACGACTTGGCGAGGCCTAGGCCAATCGCGTGAGGTGAGACTGAACGCAAACTGGACGTGCGTTTCGAACAACAATCCCCGATTGCGGCAGTGCACTGCGTAATGTGCGCCTCGGTGAGAAAAATGCAGCAAAAACAAAGAAATCCACGTCCCACCTATGTGGAATTGTTTATGGCACTTGAGATGGCGGTTACAGCATATGGAGTGTCACGCGTGGGGCTATTGATTGACCGATCGTCCGGGAATATGCATCCCTTGCTTCAAGAACGCTGGTTTTGGTGCCACCTGACAGTGCGGATTCTACGCCGGACGTAGATTTGTGCGAAAGGGCCGTTGTCTCCATCATTTGCCTTCGTGTACATGAGATACGATCACTTTTGCGATCGGCACTGGCTGCGTCGGCGCTTACGGACAACAGCGTGCGCTGGAGAAATTTTGCTGCATGCGCTGTTGCTCTAAGTCCGGTGCCAAGTTACGCAAAATCTCGGCAAGTTATCGCATCTCAGAAAGCAGTTGACCGAGAATTCTGCGCTATTGCAGTACTGCCACTGCTGGTCGACGCATGCGGCACACTTAGTACTGTCAACAATGCGGTTCTATATCCTCGAGCAAAGCTTGCAAAGTAGGCTAACGGAATTTGGACAGTAAAGTTTGGTTCTGCGATGCATTACCTATCTGTGCTGTCTCTTTTCGCAACAACGAAATTCTCGCGACAGCGAATTTTTCCCATTTCCCGCCGATTTGGTTATTGCGAGGTTCAACTGTAAATCAGAATGCAGACATCCGCTACACACAGCTGAAATTATATTGGGTTCGAAATGTCGTGCAAGTCTAAGCTGGTTGAAACACTTTTAATGTGGATAGGTCAGACCATTTTCAACATTCGATGTTGATAAAATTGTTATGACCACGCACACGGCGGGCTGACATATCAACAGTTCTTATTTTTGAAATAATTTGTAAAGTGTCACGGCGTATATTTTCTCCTGTGTCTTTTGTCATTTCTCAAAAGTTGTGCCATACCAAATTTTAGCCTATTCATCTTAGGATCGCTTCACCGAAGACCAAATTGAAAGCCAAATCCTTAGGAATTACGGCATCAAGAAATGAAGGCCTGATGCGTTACCAAGCCTTTTTGTAGTACAAGCAAACGGACCTTTGACAGATTACGGAAATAGTACACCACCGTCGGTTATAGAGCCTAGACCCCACGCCTGTGTTTTAGAAAAGTAAAGGGTAAATATCGACATACAAAACATATGTTGTTCCAATTTCTCTTGGCGGTGTTGAAGTTCAAATGAAGCTGATCAAAAAGCACCGTTTGAGAAAAAACACTCCGTTAGTTCGCTTGTGCACACAACCTCCACAGTTGACACCACAATCGGAGTGATCGCAGTGGAAGGAGCTTCGATAAAGCAGTGCAGTGTGGATACCGGCAGCTATTGGAGTAACTCATTTATGAATCTCTCCTGTCATAAATGCAACAAGCAAATCCTTCAGGCACGCAGTGTGCTGTGCGCCAAAGGAGCGAACGCTGGGAGCGTGTCTGCTAGCTGTACCCGGCCTAGATGCTGCCACTGTTGGTGCCCGGGAGGAGCCGAGAGAAGGAGCGCCAGCATCGGAGGAGTAGAAAGGAGATGTCGTTACTTTTAGATCATTCAGGGGCTTTAATTTGAGTCACCTCACGGGCCCTGTCTTTTCTTTTTTCTTTTTCACTTTCTCACTTTTTTTGCTGCGCGGTGCACTTCCGCTGACAGTCTCTGGCATGAGCTGTTGCGTTTGTCTTGTTTCGCGCAGTGCTCGGTTTTGCATGTTGTGCACGAGAACACCTGATTAGCGGCATAAGTCAGCGCTACACGCACACTGAGGCAGACGCAAGCGGATCATAGAGCATGATCGCGTGCTGCAACGCGGTATAGAATGACGTAGGGTCGCTCTGTGCAAGCACGACTGCATAACACCAGAACAAGCAGACGAAACAGAAGTACATCTTTTTTGCTACGGTACAAAGTAAAACAAAGACATGCAGACATTCGGTTTGTAGGTTTTATTATTTCTTTAATCCTTTAATTCATCTGTTTCAACAATGGATCAAAGGGATCACTGTTGTTGTGTTGAATAATTCTTGAAGTCGCATGCCACTACAAGCGACGTCATAGCACTTACATGTACATAGGTGCACTTGTGCGATATACGTCGACTCTTTGGCTGGGAGCACAATGCCTGCCAGAAGTGCAAACGGCGTTTGGTTTCAGATTTCAACTCTTTCTGCGGCGCATAGCGATGTAACGCTTAGCAGACATGATTGTTAGTGCGCATTGTATGCATTGTGCTTCTCGGCTCAAGATGGCCATGCCAATCTGTGCAACAGACAAAAGCAGGAAATGTGTGCTCATCACTTGGCACCATTCCACGTGGTCATCAGTGCCTCACGTGGACACGAACACGGTCCGCACCGACGGTAAAGAGCTTTGAAGTTGGGAGGCCCACAGCAAATTCGCATAACCTCCCCCCTCCCCCCCCACACATTTATTTTAAAGCGAAGCTTTCTTTGCCTTTTCCTTCGTCTTTCCCACTGCTGCTGCTGTGGCTGCTGCTGTCCGGCACACCGCGTCGAAGGGTGGTTCAGAGCACGTGTATACATGGAAGGAGCGTGGCAGAAAAGAAAAGAGACCAGAGGAACTTGTTTGGACCGCACCGTGTCGAATGTTCACAATGCCCTCTGGAGCTCCCGGGTCGGCGCCACATTAGCCTCTTGAGAGCTGCAATTATCGGTGACCTCCCGCAAGTGCTTACTTTTCTACCATCGTGCAAGTCCAGAGGGAAGCTAGATAGAATGGAAGAGAGGGGGAGAGGAGGCAGAGAATGGTTAGAACCGACAAAGTCGCGAAACAAGTGAATAACAGCCTTGCCACTCTTCGCTCGCAGTTCCCACACAAATACAAGATGGGGGGGGGGGGGGTGAGGATAGGGAAAAGGTGATGTGAGAAGGCAAGGAAACGCTGGATAAACTTAAGTTCAAGGTACGATACGGTGCATTTCTGCTATTTCTGAAAAATGAAACCATGTAAATATGTCTAGCGAACAACTTACGCAGGGCGTGCAGAAGCAGAGCCATGCAGTCAAACCTCGATATATCGAACACGGATATATCGAATTATTGCGTATATCGAACAATTTCTATATCACATGGAAAATCGCATGCATTTTTAATTCTTTATTTCGAACGGGGCCGGATGTAAAATGGGTATATCGAACTCCGCCGCCCCAGACCAAGTGCGCTCTCTTGACATGAGGCGAGCTTTCCCGCAACACTCTCGAAGATAGCGGCGGCGCGATCGGCGTTCCAGACTGCTGCGTACGACAGCTGCCCACATCGGTTGCGCCGAGGGCACCATTTGAACGTAGCGGCGTACACACGCGGCGGCTTGGAGCCAGCACGGCCGCCTCGATCACGCGCGCACGGCGAGGCTTGCCCCCGCCGTGCGCGCGTGATCGAGGCGGCCGTGGAGCCAGTTGGAGCGCTTTGTCGGTGCTGAGCCACACATCATGTGCATTGCGGACTTTGTTGGCGGTGACGACAGCACCGGAACAGTGGCGGAGTTAACAGATGTGGAGATCGCGGCAGAAGTGACTGCTGAGCGGCCAAACGAAGACGCTGCCGAGGCTGATCCAGCAAGCGCTGATGTTGCCCCGCTCCCGACTGCAACTGAGGCTGTAGCTGCTTTGGCCGTTGTACGCCGCTACTGCGGCGCAATAGAAGGCACTGGACTGTCTCTTGTGGACCGTTTGGACTATGTAGAGGACGCCGTGGTCAAGCACGCGGTTGCCAATATGAAGCAGGCTACGCTGCTTTAGTACTTTCAGCGAACTAAATAAATACTGTACTTTGTTTGAAGCTTCATGTGAGTATCTATTGCGCCACGATTGGTTCATTGATTGATTTGCGCTAGTTTTTGACGCGTTTTCTACGTGATATTATATATCGAATTCTGGCTATATCGAACTATTTTGCGACCACCGCGCTGTTCGATATATCGAGGTTCGACTGTATTAATTAAAGCGCACTGCAGGGTCTAGGCGACACAACGAAAGTGGTTGCACGTCCAATCAACACTTCTGTGCCCGCCATGATAGCTTTGCGGCTATGGCATTGCTTGAGGTCGCGGATTTGACTGAGGCAGCTGCATTTCAAAGGGGGCGAAATAAAAAACGCTTGTGCATTTTTACTTAAGAACACGTTAAAGAACACCACGGTGCCAAAATTAATCCGGAGTGCTCCCCCACAGCCCGCCTCATAATACGATTGTGGTTTTGGCACGTACAGCCCCATAATCCAATTCAAGTTTAATGCTTCTGCTACGATGCGATGTGCCATCTGAGGCAATGACGGTGCTCATTCCTGTCTGAGGTTATGGAATATGGTGCACAACAACGCCTCAAGCAAACACCTCTCCCTGTGTGTTTTGTGTACTACGCATACAAGCAGCACCGGTGCCCGCAAGGTAACATTTAACATCAACTCACCACTCTCATATTGGACAAAATGTTGATGAAATTAAACATTCGGCGTCAGCATCACCGTTCATTCTCATCAATCAAAGCAAACAGCACAAAGCTTTGCTTACATCGATTCCCACAGTGTGTGGGATCTGCATAATTTTTTAGTCTGCAACCACCTGCCATCCATGTGAGGGTCTGAGGGTTGTGCGACCGCTGTGAATAGATCTGCGTTTATTCGGTACAAAACCGGAACTTTAGTCGCACCCGTCGGAACACCCGACGACGTGCTCCAATTAGGCCTAATATGCTAGACAGTGTGCCGGGTGATGTGGCCTGTGATAAACGTTTGCCACCGGCCGATGCGATCGAGGGCTGCTAACCATCACAGAAAGCTTGTTGCTAATATGTTCCTGTCGGGCGCTCATCAGTAATCGGTCGCGAGATCATGCATACAGGTTGGACTGATGGCCATTAAAGCAGCATTTGGGACTGCATGCGAGTCAACTACTGCGAGCATGCATGCCAAGTTTTTCTGCGTGCTCGCATGTGGGCAGAGAGCTCCAAACTGTGAAAATCTACGTGCGTGTAAACTGAACACGTCTGTCCGGTATGATCAGCGTGTCTTCCGGTGGCAACTCGGCCCATTCTTTGCACATACTACCATGCTTTTTATATGCATTGCTTTTGTACTTCCCTCTGTCTGCGTGGCATTCATTTTTTTGATCGGGATGGTCGACGTGGCCGAACGTTGTAACGATGAGATCGCCTGCCATGGGAATGCTGCGTGTGTCAACACAGCGACCACAGCCATGCATTCACCATGAAATATTCGAAAAACCAAATATTTGAGAAACCAAATACTAGATATTTGATTTGCGAATAGAGTTATTCGAATGCTCGCTATTCGATTCAAAATCAAATATTCGAGTATTTGCACACCCCTATTTAGAACATATCCATGACATTGGTTTATACGCCATTGAACATACAACGGGGCGAACACTGGCTAGCGGCGACCGCCTCTGCTAACCACAGAAACCGCTCCACATATGTGAGAGATTTGGAAATAGATACCACCAAAGAAAACTGAGCCCAAAGGCTTCACAACGCGCTCGAATCAACGTCTACAACCTGTGCGGAACACAACACAGATAGCATGCACGCTTGAGAGTGTGTGGCACCGTGTTCACCGGGAAAAAAAAAAAGAAAATTCAAACATTCGCTATCTCTCGTATCGCACTGCCTCGCAAGGTGGAACAGTGCGTTAGAATGCTAGAAGGTAACACTAGAAGTAATGAACGCCAAAGGTGATTGTAGTCATTTGGCTGAGCAAGCTAAAAGTCTCCAAGTGCACGTGTTGCAATTTTTCAAGGGGCTACAAAAATGGCTTAGTGCTTCTCCCTTAATCAAGCATTCCATGTTCTTGTTAAGTTGCGTTGATTGTGCTGGTTTAGTGCTTCTCCTTAATCAAGCATTCCATGTTTGCACCTTAGAGCTTTTGTTTATAGTTAAAATATAGATGTCTTGGTTGTTCGGGTTAAGTGTGACAGTGGTTGTACAAAGAAACTCTGGAAGATATTCTGCAGATAAGCATCATTGGCAGTGAAGAACCATTATACCACAGGCTGCAGTAATCACATTTGCTGAACAGATTGCCGTTGAGGTATTCTACTGTGCTTGTACTGTGCGTCGAACATGGCAGGAAACACTGCAGAAGATATGGAAGTACATTGCAGTCGTAGAACTCGCAAGTCTTTCAGTGCATTTGGTCTTGATCTGTGACACTTCGTGTATTACAACTACAACTCGTGGACGTAAGGTTTTGTCACATCCCATATTACTTCATATTTGAATCGGGCTTTCATGTGCGAAGAAGCATTTTTTGGTGCCAAATGTTGCAAGTCTGGACTGATAGAAAGTTGCTTATTTGTGGGTGCCTTGTTTATGTTATAGCACAGGTGCTCCTTACAGGAACAATTGGATTAACTGAGGGGCTAAATTTTCTGTCGCAACCAAATGAAGCCTAGGGAACCATAGTGAAAATTAAAGGCATTTCTGAATTGAAATGTAAAAGCAATAATGAAAAGGGAAATTAAAGCCAAAGAAAAGGAACTTGCCACCGGTAAAAGAATGTGAAAGTAGTGTGGAGGTTATATCGCAGTGAATTCTATTGCATGTTTTACACAATAAAAACTGACCACACTGTACTTCAGCATCACAAACCTGCCCTCCGACCATGCTCCATTTCAGGGAGTACTGCCGCCCCACTGTGTATGTTGCTGCAGCCAGCAGCCTCGCCCAGCCTGCATATCTGCCACAGCAGGCGCCACAGAAGTATGTCCTGGCTGCCAGTGGATTCCTGGCCCCGCCCCTGGCCCCACCCCCGGCCCACCACCACAGTCGGGGTCCCGCGCCCGCCACGGCCACACTGGCTGCCGTGCCCTACGCAGCACACCCACTTCCCGCCCACCTGCAGCCTGCGGCAGCCGGTCCCCAGGGCACGGGCGCTGCCGCTGCCCCGCCCACCTTTCCGGCCGCGCCTGCGGCTGCCGTTGCATCGTATGGCTATGGCCTGAACCCACTGAGCCCAGGCAAGCCCCAGTACCAGCACGTATACCAGATGTTTGGCGAGTGAGCAGGGCTGGCTTTCAAAGCCACTCCGGCCAAAGTCTACAGACTATTGTCGTGTTTCGAAGGAAAGTGGCTTGCCACTTGCATGCTGCTGCTGGGTCAGCTCTGGAGGAACAAGTGCGGACACGGATGTGTGGACCAGTCATTGTGGACCGTGTGCAGTAGTTTCCCACTGGCACTTGGTGGACCAGTGTGGAGGGTACGGCACATCCTGCGGTGTGTAAACCCCCTAGTGACTTCACACTGAGAACCATTTATTCTGCGTGCTGTTTAGTTTTTCATTTTTCTCGTGTACAAGCACACACACCTGGCAGCAGCACCAGTAGTCTAGCTTCATGGTGTAGAACCCAGGTCCAGGAGAAATGGTTCACCTTGTTTTGCTTTCCAACATGCTGCAAGCCACTTGGCCTCATATGTTTGACCTTCGAGGCTCTTTCCCTTTATTTCTTGCTGAGGGCTGGTCTACTAGAATCCCTAGTGCCTGGCTCAACCCTCTGGGCCTCTTTGTCATCAGCTCCCACCACGGGTATCACCAATGTGCACAGTGGATATGTGCGCTCTTAGTCAAGCATCAAGTGTAGCACTGTTGCTGTTGCATTTCTTTTTTTCATGACTTAATTGTTGTCCTGTAGAATTATCTCAGTGGCTGTTCCTACAGCCGTCTGCACTTCACCAGGGATTTTGTTTGCTACACCCGAACATTGTATTTGTCTTGCGTGCCTGCGTTTTTGCTTGTGTTTGGGCAATGCGACTACACTGTGCGCGGAACAACAGACAGTCGCGCTATGTTGTGTGTGTGTGCGGGCTTACCTCTGGATCACTGCTTCCAGACTGGCAGAGTATATAGGCACGGGGATTGGTGGCACGAGAACACTGCTTTGCGAGATTTGCAGTGTCTGCACGTTGATCCATGGAGAACAGTTTTGTGCTGTCGTTTGCATGTACACAGCTGCCTTCTGCCCCTTGAGCTGTGCCTTGCCAGGGGTGGGCATGGACTTGGAGGTGCAGTTAGCTTTGGTGTGCCGATGCAGACACGATTCGCACCTCAAACGCCCACAGCTTGAGAAAGTTGCTTCACAAAAGCGGACCTAGCTGTGTTTGGAGCTCCCTGTGTAGCAGTGCCGTGCCTACCACAATGTCGGTCACTGCACTTGACGTACATTCTCTCTCGTGAGCTTTTGTGAATACGTGAGGTGGGCAGATGGAGTTGCTGGTTTTTGCTGTTCACACCCGTACTTAGTGCACTGTCATGGCCATGAAATTTCGGCAGACGAGCGGGAAGAAATCCTGGCGTGCAGAAATGGCACTTAGTTGCCGAGACCTTTCAGCCGTAAGCATTTTGTAGCATTGTTGCAGCATGAGTGTGCACTTTTCTCATAGTGTTCGTTAGTTGTGGCAGTTGAAGAAGCCCTTCCCTCTGCATTTCTCGGCGAAAGCCCCCATTTTCTGTAGTTTCTTTCTCTGCCAAGCAGCGATTCCAACACCTTCCCGCACCAGCTTTTCTTGTGCGAACTGAACGTCGTGTGCCTTTCTCTCCCAGCCTCGTACTTCTGTTGTGTTTGCCGTCCTCTCTCCCTCCGTCTCTAGGCAGGGTGGTAAAAAAAAAATGGGCTACCTTGGACCTCTCCTAGACGCGTTGTGTGCACCGGTAAGAGCGCCCAACATGGTGAAAGAAACAGAGGAATTCTATTTCCATCTCTTTACTCTTTAGGACGGCCAGATGTATTTTTGTGAAGTGCCTCTCAACCATAGAGCGGGATGTAGCAGACATAGTCGTAGTAGTTTCTCAGGGCACGCCCCCCCCCCCCCCCCCCCATAGGCCAGTGGCCGGTGCGCAGTGCCCGAGGGCGCAGCTTTTGTGCGTGTGTGTGTTCTGCCTCACTGGTGTGTGTACACCTTGCTGCTGCACAGAGCATTGTCCTCTCGACCGGGAGAGGGAAGGGTGGCGACAGGTTTTACAGGGTCCCTTGTCGCGTAGGCCTGCGGGTCGTTACCCTGTCCCCACGTGTAATCAGAATGGTGACCGGGTGCTGCTTTAGGTTGAACGCGAGTGCGCAAACATTGTTTGCTTTTTCCCTCCTAATTGTAGATCCACTTATGTTTCGTGGGTTGAGAGACAGCGTGTGTGCCAGAGAAATTGGCAGGAAAATGAAAAAAATGTGATAATGAAAGCAGCACGTTTTGCTGTAACTGTTGTCATATGCATTTGCTTGTACAAAGCTTAGTGAGGCAGGTCTTTACTCGTAGAGGAACGAGAATTACCACTGCTGTGTAATGATGAGGCCTGGTGAGACGTGCTTGCACGGCTTACTTTGGGTTGTGCTAGGCTGGTGGAAGCTCCGTGCTTTCCAGCCGTCGGCGCCTGCAACCACCATTTGTTAGTGTCACCATTCCTACTGCTTGTGTTGGCTTTCTTGAGTGTCCGTACAGTGCGTGTGAAGCAAGGAACCCAGCTGTGTATTGTGCAGAAATCGTGCATTTAGGCCGTGTGTCATGGAGCATACACTCTTCATTGCCACACATACACACACACAAAAAAAAGAAAAAGCGGGGAGCACACACGAAGCGAGGGTAGGCTGACATCTCACTGTAGTGTATGTCAGTCGTGTTGGTGAAGGAACTTGCACAAAGTGCTGTTTTCTTTGGCGTATTTTTTAACACTGCACCCTTTGTACTTTCTCGGAATGCAGTGGCATGGTGTGATGGTGTTGCTTTTTCCATGCGTGCACAGCAAAGCTTTATAGACGCTGCATTTTGCTGTTTTGCATCCAAAGTGTGTATTTTTGTTTGCTTCTTCACAGCCAAAAAAAAAAAAAAGGAATGGTTTCTGTTCTTTCCTTACGGTCACATTGGTGTTAAAAAAGTAAAAGCCCATTTTATTGTTCCCAGCACAGCAATGTTGCAGCCACGCTTGAAATGCCCGCAACTTAAAGCGAAATGGAAAAACACCTTTATTTAAGCATGTACTTTTTGGTTTGAGCTTTCTCTTTAAAGCTCATGTGTTTCTGCACGCTTCCCTATCTCTTGTACGAGCTCCATATCACCTTCCTCTTTATGTTGGGATACTGTGCCTTGTTTCCCCACTTTTAAAGTTCCTGCGTTGCTTGTGTTTTTTATTATCCAGGAGTTGCCTGCAACAAAATGCTGGGGATGTCTTCCTCACGGTGATAAGAAATGGCACCCCTGCTCCCCCCCCCCTCCCCCAGCTTTTCTTTTTTTGCCATGTGCTTTTCGTTCCAGTCTCCAGTGATGTCTGCATTTGTGATGATGTAAATACATACGCATTACTGACGGCTTGCACCCCCTCCTCCCCCCCATCCTTGGGAACAGCAACAAGCTTGGAGAGGTCAGGAATGCCTGCACATTATCTATACTGTACATAAAAGAGAATGCCGACAAGTGAATCACATTGGTCTGTTGCATTCTATACACGTTGTACACCACAAGCATAAATATATATATATAAGTATACACGTGTATGTTCCACAGCGAAATGGGCAAAGTATAGAGGTTCACTATCGAAGGGGCAGGGACTAGTTTTGGGTAGGACAGGTGGGGTCTACTAAAAGGCGGGATGAGTTTTACTATTGCCCTTTTCTTTTTATGATTGATTAGGCAGAAGGCTTGTGCCAGGCTAACTGAATTCAGAGGTTGGCTTGAGTGCTAATTGGTTGCTGGTGACTGTCACGTTGAGTGATGGCGGCATTAGTTTTGATGTCAAAGTTTTTGTGATGGTGGCAAGTCTCGCTGCTGCATTTGAGCAGAAGTGGGCATGTGGCAGTTCTGCTGCTGCGCCAACGGAGAAATTGTCACTCTGCAGTTTCGTTGGCCTTGCTCTCCTGCCGTCTGCATGCATCTATCTGTATTCTTATTCTGTATGCATAAACAGCATATGTTATATACTAGTCTTTAAAGCAAACAAAAAAAAGGTAATCTTACTATTTGAAAAGTGACTAGCTTTTCGCCTTTCATTTTCTTGTTTCTTGGTGAGGCTTCAGATGTGTTGTCTGCTGCACACTTTACTCATTATTTTGCCAGTTGTTAGCCTTGTTACTGTGCTGTTTGAGTTATTTCTTTTTAATCATTCGTATTGTTATAAATTGCAGGTGGGATGTTGACAGCATTTTTTTTTTTTCAGTTTATACATCCTTTTTTTGTTCAGGGGACACTGACTATGTGAAAGAGGCCTAGCTGGGGTGGGATTCTTGGGGGCTTACAATGGGGTAAACTGACTACCAATGTTTGTGTACAAGCTTTTGACGTTTAGCACCTAATATGACTTGCTAAAAAAAAATATGAAACCGAGTGGTAGTGTAGTTGTCGGTCTTGGTTTTCATTTACGTTGTTGTTCTATTCCCAACTTGGGCTTGTGTGTGAGTGTGTGTCTGTGTGTGTGTGTGCGCGCGAGTTTTTAGCAGTGTTGACTACCGTGTACTCTGTTTTTGCTTCTCCTGTTGTCTGGCTGCGACTTGCAGGTGTAAAATGCACATCTTTCCCTTTTTTTTCTTTCTCTTTCGCTTCCTCTGAGTTGTCAGTGTTTATAAAAGTACATAATAGAATTAGAATTCACGAGTATGTTTTGGTTCTGCTCTTGTGTGTATTATGTGGGTATGGCCAGATGCCTGTTCACTATTAAAGAATCGAAGAACTGGTTGATTGCTGCGTGTTCTTGCGGCACCCTCCACTAGCATATAAAATCGTGGAATAAATACAAGAACCTAGAAAGTTTGCTGGTCGAATCCGACATTGTCGAAATTGGAAAATGCAAAAGAAGAAAGAAAAGAAAGAAGCCAACAATGTGAGGTGGGAAGGTAGCGACTCATTTAACAGTCAAAAGAAAGCAGTAGCATAATAAATCGAGATGCTGAATTTTATTGGCACCGACCCAAGTCAAAGGGGATGCCAATAAATTAAGATCAATCGCCACATGTCTCAGCCAATTAACTCGCTAGCCAGTCAACTGGCTGGGTCGATTCCCGGCGAACGATTGCGTAGTGTGGCTGGAGCGGCAAAGAAGCTTGGGCTGTCGGCTGACTTCCTTTTGCTCAGATTTCACTGCGCAGTCGCCTTTTATGGCCCCGATTGTTTATGTAATACTTTACACTAGTGGCCTGGTTTGGGATGGATAAAGATAGGTCGTGTTCTGCACCCCTCGCCATATGCGGTGTCCAAATAATAATGGCACCACCGATTGTTGCTGCAGTACAGCAGACATAAACGACAAGGCGTGGTATTCAAGACTGCTTACCTTTTTTCACCATGCCAACAACCCTGTGCACACAAGGCAACATTGGATGCTGTCATTTGAAAGGTGGAATTCATTAACAGTTTGGGTAGACTTGTGTGTGGGCGCAGGAACACTTCGTAGCTGTGCATGCTTTGATGCGTGTCTGCATTTTCCGTACTGTTCTGACAGTATAGATGTAGCGCTTTCACCACATAACGTGGCCCTGCAAACGTAGCTTTGTTCCCTGCAACGAAATAAGTGGAACATCTGTTTGTGACCTGCTACAAAGCGAAAGCGACGACAGCAGCCTTGACTGCAGGAGCTTCAACTTTTTACAGCGAAGCTGTTATCCTCTCGTTGGCCGGCATTTTTCGAGTTGATGTTCGTGGGCAAAAATGTGGGTCAATGCCAGAAGCAGTGCAATACCAGGCGGAACTCGCGGTGGAGGTGAAGCAGGCTTCAAGCACTCGGCGAAGTGAAGCAAAAAGGGCATACATGCTTTGGAATCACACATACAACATGCAGAACAACATTCGTATCAGTAAAGAACAAGCATAAAGGAAACATGCGAGCTTCATGATTAAGAAGGTGCTCCAAATACTGTATTTACTTGCATAATGATCGCACCCCGAACTTGCCACAGTGATATGTCATGTGCCAAGTCTAGCTAATGATGATCGCGCTTACCATCTGTCGAATGCTACACGAACGACTCTTCAAGATATACCAGATGGTCTGCACGCACCAAACATTCTTAAGGAGATGCCCTATTTTATTCCTTTCATCACTTTACACACTTCTATGAAAAGCAAAAGCTACTACCGAACTTGCCTTGGCTTTATTATTTGTAGGCTTTATCATGGTTGTGCTGAACGACAAAAAGGTGCCTTTCAATTCTCATCTGCATTCGTGGGCACGCAACAAATCGCGAGCGGCAGCGATAGTAGCCACATTTACACTGATACATTAGAAGTGTACCCTATTCATATGCCGACGCTTGTAATACAGCTAAGATATTTGCCCACCCTTAGCGGGAGTGTGCCATATTAGGATTTCAGTGAAGACAAATGCCGTAGTTTTCGCAGCATACCCACCATGTGTTTCTATGTCACTGGCAGCTAAGCATGCCCATCTCTGTTTCTGTCCCCTCAAAGTGGACATGGCTACGTTATTGCCACAGACTTGTCGATATTAACGATATTATTCATTACTGATATGGAAGAAACTGTTTCAATGCGCGTAATGTTCTCACGAAAAGAAAAGTCATGTTCTGCTTGCTCTGCCGGCCACCATTTTTGTTTTGGTGTCCCGCACTGTTTTGTTGACCTGTTGTCATCCTGCAGCAAATGCGGGATGAAAAAAAAATTTTTTTCTTAACCATCAAGGCACGCAACCCGGAAACGGCTGAAGAAGCGGCAATCGCTCTCGCCATTACCACATGCACAGATGCAGCGTTTATATTCACCGACTCTCAGACGACCTGTAGAAACTTCTTGAGGGGCCGCATCTCGACCGATGCACTCAAGATACTAAAAAGACGAAGCACCCCTCTCCCGTACACTTGCGTAACGTGGGTACCCGGATACGAGGGACTGGAGCAGAGTGAAGCTGCCCACGCTGCTGCCCGGGAGCCGTTGTCAGATGGGAAGAGGACTTGGCACCTTTGAAGGCGCCGCGTCCATGAGCTTTCGTGTACTCGTCAACCCAGCATCATTCGATACATTGACCCCGGCTCCCCCCTTCAACCCGGGTTGACTGGGCGGGAGGCTTTGGTTCGGCCCAACGGTCTTTCCCAGACAAGGGGACTGTTGTGGTGCAGCGCCACTGAGTTACTGCACTCAACACACAAACAGCCATGTCGGTCTTACAGGACACAAGCCTGACTGACCCTAGGACTGCCTTGACGCAAAAGAGGCCAAGGCGTACAGCCATGGAGAGCACAAAAGCCGTCTGCGGAGCAGTGCGACCACTTGAGGGAGCGCCACCACCGGTTCCAGCCCTGGGTTCCACTGAGCCAAACAAAACCCCGTAGATTGACTGGTACACACGGCCGAGTTGAGCGACCTTAGGAGCATGCATCATAACTTAATGGATAGCTTTCCACCTGACTCATTAAAGATAACAGCAGGACGAGCCCACACTTCGAGAAACTTCTTGCCCAAGCGGTGCCGCTCCCGGGTGAGGTGGAACCAGACCTCCTTCCGTGCTTTTGCAAGCACTTCGTGAAGGCCCGGCACCCAACCCCCGAAAACTGCATCGCGGCGTGCCAACCAAACTTGGTATGAGCACTCGGCGAGAATAAGCACGAACTGGTTGACCGCCTGATAGGCAAAGGGTGCAAAAATCGAACTGTCTGATGAGGAACGCCTGGGAGATTAAAAAGACTAGCAATCCTTCGGAGAAGAGCTGCAGGAAGCAAACATTGCGTAAAGGTATGAACCGAGTCCTCACGAGCGCCACAGAACGGGCACACCCCACGAGCTGGGACGGCTGTGAAGGGCCTGTAGCTCAACGGCATGCACTCTTGCGCCAGGCGGTACATGAACGTAGTAGCTCACCTAGTGTCGAGGAAACTGGCCGTGATGAGCTTCCAGTTTGGCCTGTGAATGGACAGGTCATACATTTGGTAATGCTGGGGGAGACCTGGGGTGAGGATATCTACTAATTCTTGGAGTTGAGCTGAAACTACGTCGATGTCGGGGCGAACGTTGTGGAGGCTTACCAGAGAGTTGGCAGCCGCCGCATAAATGGTGGACGGGGAACCTGAGTGAGAAACACAGCGGGAAAATGTGCTCTGTGAAAACAAGCGGAGTCTGGTGCTAAGGAAAAATGAGGTAAAGCTTCGAGTCTGGAGCATATCCGAGTTAAGAGCAACCTGGGTCCATCTGACGTGTGCAGTAGCCACGATGCCCAGGTCGGGAATTCTCAGTCTTCCCTTATCCCTGGGCAACTTGAGCACCCGCCTAGCTACACAACCATTTGTACCCTTCCAGAGAAAGTGAAAGAGGACCCTCTCCAAGATAAGCTTAGTTCGGGTTGGAACAGGAGACACACGTCACATATGACAGGAACGAAAACAGAAGTGAGCACAGGT
Organism: Dermacentor andersoni; assembly: GCF_023375885.2. Taxonomy (NCBI): domain Eukaryota; kingdom Metazoa; phylum Arthropoda; class Arachnida; order Ixodida; family Ixodidae; genus Dermacentor; species Dermacentor andersoni. Next base: position 192,175,616 of record NC_092817.1, on the reverse strand, counting down.
TTGTCGCTCGAGCAGTCAGTGGGCATGACAACCCTCTGAATTCCTGAATCCTGGTTTCAAGCTTCTCCTTAGCCTGTTGCCAGTTCTCAGGAGAGAGACCATCTGGGTCGAATTGGAAGCCTAGAATGCACAGCCGCGTTTTCACGGGGAGACAATGAACGGGCTGCGGACTGGAGTTCAAGCACATGGCTGCACTTTTCAATCTGTTCAGCCTTGCACCGCTTGCCTTGCAGTAACTGTCCATGACCTCAAAAATGCCGCAAGCTGATGCCTCGTCCGGTACGACAATGGACAAGTCGTCTGCATAGGCAAAGAGTGCAACCGGAGGGGAACCTGGTGCGAGGAGGAACCTGTCAATTCTGCTGTCACAGGACAACCTCTGCAGAAGCAGTTCAAAAGCGAGTACGTAGAGGGCAGGTGAGAGGGGGTCCCCCTGCCTTACACCACGTCCCACAATGAACGCCTCCGAGACGCGGTCCCGTATGAGAACAGAAGTCGGTCGAGATTACAACGCTTGGACCATCTGCCGAAAACCCACACTAAAACCAGCCTCTTCCAGAACACGGAAAAGGTACCTATGGCTAATGATGTCGAAAGCCTTCTCCTGATCGAAGGAGCAAAGAATACCTGGAAATTTCCTGGTATTTGCCCAGAGGAGAAAGTCCTTCACTGCTAAACCGTGAAGCTTAGTAGAGCGCCCCTGGACACTACATGCCTGGTATGGACCCAAAACAGTGCTAAGCACTGGCGTGAGTCGCATACACAGGCACTTTGCTATGAGCTTATAATTGCAGTTCAGAAGCGTGATTGGACGACATACTCTCAGATCGGAGTTCCTCGACTCGTCCTTACAAAGGAGAGTGATTAGCCCCTCTCGTTGAGACGCTGACAAAGTCCTTTCACTGAGTAGCCTGTTCACCAGTGATGTGAACGGCTTCCCTAACAGTGTCCAAAATTTAACATAAAATTCGACTGTCAGACCATTGGATCCTGGACTGCGATTACGCTTCATAGACTTCAAAGCCGAAAATAGCTTGTCCTCATCTATGGCTGAGTCGCATACTTGCGGCGGCTCAGCTAGTGAAGCAAAAGGAAAGACGGCTGGAGAGGCAACTGGTTCGGCATACAAGGTCATGTAAAACTGCCTCGCCAGTGCAAGAACTCCATCTTGTGAATCGACTATGCTACCATCACTTGGATCTACTAGGGAAGAGAGAGTTGTGCTCTTCCTTGAAAGATGCCTACGTAGGACATTTCTGCTGCGCCACGCTTCCATTTCCCACAGCTCTGCTCGGGTTGTGGCCCTCAAGCCATCCCAGCGTCGCTGCAGGAGAATCCGAAGTTCCTTTCGGAGTGAGGCCAGCGCCGGAGCAACACCAGGCCCGCTTGACAGCGGCCTCGAGAGCAGGAGGATCGCGTCGGATTTTAATCTCCTCACGCTCGACGCTTGCCCGAAGACCTGAAGCACTCACGCACTCTGACCTTCACGTCATCCCATTCTGTGCGACTTAGATTCGCTGTGTTGTGAAGCGATCGAAATAGAATGGATGATACCTCTGCGGTTGCCTGCCTGTCTTTTAGGAGACGTGGATTTAAGCGCCACGGTCTCTTTCCTCTCGATACTATGCTAGAATCTGCGAACCGCAGAATTAGGAAGCTGTGGTCGCTAAGAGCAGAAGGAATCAACCAAGAAGAATGCATACTGGAAGCCAGTGACGACGAGATGTAAAAACGGTATTTGCGGCTCTGCATGCCCCTCCCTGTCCAAGACATTCCTGACTGTCCAGGGCAAAGCACGCGCCAAGCATCATTGGAGTCCCTCTACGCAAGACGCGATCAACCTGTTCTAATACACAGTTGAAGTCGCCTACAAGAATTAGTCGAGAGGGACCTACCAAATAGGGTTCTAATGTAGCAAAAAACTCTCTCTGCTTTCTAGACCGGTTGGAGCATATACATTAACAATTCGAATGCCACAATCAAGATCCACCGACAAGATACGGCCCTCGGCATCCCTGGCATGGCGAATAACAAGGCCGTCGAAATTCGGCATCAAAACGATGGCCGTACCTCGGCTGCCCGTCGCGCCATAACTCCAGAAAGACCTAGTGCTAAAAAGCCTGCCGAAGTGGCTGATCTGGTGTAGCCTCTGGGTATAAGTTTTCTGAAGTACGAGAATATCTACGTTTTTGGATTTAGCCAGGTTGACAACGTCTAACTGTTTAGAAGCTCGGGACAAACCTCGACAATTGAAAGTAGCTATAGTAAGAGAAGGAGCCATATTAAGGGAGAGAAAATTTAGCAGAAAGCTAGTTAAAGCAAAGGAAAACAAGAAAAGCTAGAGAAAGAAAGAGCAGGCTAGTATTAGTTAATACTAGCCGCTGAAGACACTTACGCTACAACTACTTATGGGAGAGTCTCATTGGAGACCGCTCATTAGTAGACTCGCAGGATCTGTGTGATAGCTCGGAGCAATCGCACCGAGCCCCTTTGCAGTGCGGAAAAGGAGCGGAATCCGCGTTCGAAGGGACCTCAGTGTCAGAATCCCAAGTTTCCACAGCAGCGCTTAGATACAGGAGCGCCAGGCTCCGGGCCCTGGGAGCCACCGCCGTCCGAGCTCGACGCACGCTCCGCGGCCGCCTCCCTGGATGCTGAGCCAGCGCGGTGACGGCGCTGTTTTTTACGCTTACGGCTCGACCGACGAACAGCGCCGGTCGTGGCCGTCAGCGGCACCGACCCGCCAGAGGCAGCGGCCGGCGCAGCGGCCGGCGGCCACGGAGGCGGCAACGACCCCCGCGTCAGTCCCCTCGCAAGTTGCCGTGACAGACGGGAGAGCGACCGCGGTGGCATCCACGGAATCATCGCCGCACTCGGTCGCGCCGACCACGCTCAAAGAGGCCCGCCTCTCCTCTAAGGCAGCTACCGTGCTGGCTGCCTGCGAAGCAACCGCTTCCTGAACTGCAGGTTCCTGCTGCTCTGGCCTCGCGGTCACTGACGAGTAGGTGCGCACACTGCACGCCGAGAACGCGTGGTCTCCGCCACATCGTACGCACGCCGCGTCGCAGGCCACGTGGCCGAACTGCTCGCAGCGCGCACACTTCGACGTGTCACACACGGCCGCGTGGTGTCCTGCCAGGTTACACCTACGGCACTCCCTCGTACTCGCACTAAACGGCACGCTCACCTACACGAAGAAGGTTAGGAACGGGCCGCGCCATCTCTATCCGAATGCGCCGGTTCCCAGGGAACCCGGGCACGCACTCTTCCCGTGGAACTTTCCAAAGACATCTAGCTCGGAAACAAGAGCTTGGTCCGCAAGATCCGCGGGGTAGCCAAGAACCCTGACCATCTTCACTTCGACATCTCGAACCTTCAAAGCGGGATCAGCTGAGAAGCGATCAACCGCAGCCTTACTCTTGAACGTGACTTCAAAACGACCCGCGCCGAAGTCCTGCACTGCCTTCAAATCAACGCGACCGAGCGCGTCAGCCGGGCTCCCCTCTCCTCACGCGCTCTCCGACCCGCGACAGAAGAGGCGGAGGCCGTACCCACTAACTATTCGGCCATATTGCAACATGGGCGTCTTGCGCTGGAGTTTGATTATAGTTTGAGGTATAGTAGCGGCGCCTGGTGGCGGCGCGCGAAACGTTATCTGGGTAGTACCGGCTTGGCTTGTATTGAGCCCTGGCTGTGGCGAAGCACGTTTATAGCCCAAATTTTGCGTCGATTCGCACTTTTTTCTGCCCTGTTGCGAGTGCGAAAAGGCTCGTCACTTCTCACAGACCACGCTGCGAGCTAGCCGCAGTCTTCAGTTTAACGAAAAAGCACTCTCCGTGAGACGTTAGGATGTATTGTTGGGCGTGTTGGTTAAGCATGATCTGAAGTGAAGACGCTAAAACGACGGTGGACGAAGAAGGAACACACACACACGCAGACTTCCACACCTGCGCTGTGGTTGCCAGAAGCCATGACAAATGGATTCGATTAATAACTGAGGCCAAAAGCATCATTGAAGCAAGTGATAACTGCGTAAGTGTTGCACACATATCACTTTCACGCAAAGAACTGCTTTCACCATCAACAGCCTGGTTACGCCCACTGCAGGGCAAAGGCCTCTCCCATACTTCTCCAACAACCCCGGTCATGTACTAATTGTGGCCATGTTGTCCCTGTAAACTTCTTAATCTCATCCGCCCACCTAACTTTCTGCCGCCCCCTGCTACGCTTCCCTTCCCTTGGAATCAAGTCCGTAACCCTTAATGAACATCGGTTATCTTCCCTCCTCATTGCATGTCTTGCCCATGCCCATTTGTTTTTCTTGATTTCAACTAAGATGTCATTAACTCGCATTTGTTCCCTCAGCCAATCTGCTCTTTTTTTATCCCTTATCGTTACAACCATCATTCTTCTTTCCATAGCTCGTTGCGTCGTCCTCAGTTTAAGCAGAACCCTTTTCGTAAGCCTCCAGGTTTCTGCCCCATACGTGGGTACTGGTAAGACACAGCTGTTATATACTTTTCTCTTGAGGGATAGTGGCAACCTGCTGTTCATGATTTGAGAATGCCTGCCAAACGCACCCCAGCCCATTCTTATTCTTCTGATTATTTCAGTCTCATGATCCGGATCCGCGGTCACTACCTGCCCTAAGTAGATGTATTCCCTTACCACTTCCCGTGCCTCGCTACCTATCGTAAACTGCTGTTCTCTCCCGAGACTGTTCTCCAACTATCCCGGCTACTTTAGTTTTCTGCAGATTAATTTTTAGACCCACTCTTATGCTTTGCCTCTCCAGGTCAGTGAGCATGCATTGCATGGTCCCTTGAGTTAATAAGCAAGGCAATATCATCAGCGAATCGCAAGTTACTAAGGTATTCTCCATTAACTCTTCCTCGAAGAAAAATCATTCTTTTCTAACTCTCAATTCGGATATCGGGCTCATCTGTCTGCCAAAGATTTGCTTTTACAATTGCGGGATGAAGTCATAGGACCTCCGTCGTCCGCCCAAACGAGAGCACTGATCGCCTTACACCTAAAAGGGGCATTCGATAATGTTGAACATGACCTCATCCTTCGCAATGTTGCACATTCACACTGTGGAATTCGTATGTACAACTATATCCGCGCATTTCTTCGAGATCGCACAGCCACCGTAGGAATGGGACCGCATCGATCCGGTACGATTCGCCTTGTAGGACGTGGGACACCCCAGGGTTCAGTTCTTTCCCCTACTCTATTCAATATCGCGCTCGCAGGGCTCCCCCGGCTAATATCCCTGATGTCGCCCACGCTATTTATGCGGACGACATTACTATCTGGTCGACACGGGGTTCCGACGGAGCCATCCAGGACCGACTGCAGCAAGCAGTCGATACAGTTTCCGAGCACGCGAGAAAATGCGGCTTAAGATGTGCTCCGAAAAAGTCGGAGCTCATAATCATTCGCCCCCGGAGCCGTTCCTCTACTCCCCCTATCACTGTGCACGTGGATGGCACACCGATACCATAGGTTGATCGTGCTCGTATCCTCGGCCTACACGTCCAAGCGGATGGCAGGTCAAACTACACTGTTTCCCTTCTATCCAGACAGATTGAGCAAATTCTGGCCATGATCCGGAGGGTCTCCAACAGACGCTCGGGCCTTCGAGAAGAGGACCTGCTCAGCTTAGTGAAGGCATGCGTGATCAGCCGCCTTACATACCATTTCCCATTTCAGCGGTTGACCCAAGCGCAACTACTTCGCATAGACGCAATGATTCGCAAAGCGACGAAGCTGGCCCATGGCCTCCCGAACTATACTTCGACACACCGTCTCCTTAACTTAGGGACACATAACACACTAGGCGAGCTGCTAGAGGCACATTGGGTCAGCCATCGCCAGCGCCTCCTACTCACTCCTACTGGCCGCCATCTTCTCACACGGCTAGGATACTCTGTCCCACCCCTTGAGTCTGAAACCCGTCCAACGATCTTGTCGTCAGCGATACGCCAAGCACTAAGTATTCATCCATTGCCACGTAATATGCACCCCGAGCATGACAAAGGGCGGCGCAAAGCCCGTGTACGATACATTGGCCGCATGCTTGCAAACATCCCGGGAACACATACTTTATACACGGACACATCACGCACTCAAGAGGGCTATACCTCGGTAGTTTTGGATGGCACCGAATCCCTGAGAGACTGCTGCAATGCGCGGAACAAATACCGCTTATGGAGAAATTCTCGGTGTTGCTCTTGCAATTCGATACGCCATCCGTGTTCCTGAGGAAGTGTATATATTGACGGACTCGCAACAGGCATGCCGGGCGTTCCTATCAGGACACGGCATCCCGAGAGCGGCGCACCAAATTCTCAAACAGATCCCGCAAAATACACCAACCACACCTCCCCGCATCCACTTACTCTGGACTCGGTCATACCTCGCTGCCGGGTAACGAACGCGCACATGCGGTTGCCCGAGAAATTTCCCTCCGGGCGACCCGGCGTGGTGAGGCGACTAGTTCAGAGTGGGGGGATCCCTTGCTCCGTTACAAAGACATACTCCGTCATTATACACGCATTCGTCGCACCCACGCCGCACCACCGCCGTCCTTCTCGTGGGAGGAAGCAGCGGCATTACGCCAGTTACAAACCGCAACTTTTCCAAATCCTGTCTCTCTCAATAAATTCTACCCACACTGTTATTCAGATCGTTGCCCTGGCTGTGGCAGCTCGCCCACAATCTTCCACGTCACGATTGAGTGCACTGCAAACCTCTTTCCTCCCTTGCCAACTTTCCTTTACCACCTACGCAACAAAGAGCTGTGGGACGATGCACTCCGCGACGGACCTCCCGAGGTCCTCCGAGCTGTGATACAACGGGCTCGAAACATTGCCGGAATCATCTTAGGGAGTCTGGACTGAGGGTTTCTCCCACACTGCTCTCGCCATTCAAATATTACTAATTAATAAAGATTTTTTACTATCTTTACTCTCCATTAACTCTTATTCCCAATTCTTCCCACTCCAGGTCTCTGAATGCCTCCTGTAAACACGCTGTGAATAGCATTGTAGAGATCTTATCTCCCTGCCTGACGCCTTTCTTTATTGGGATTTTGTTGCTTTCTTTATGGAGGACTACGGTGGCTGTGGAGTGGCTATAGATATCTTTCAGTATTTTTACATATGGCTCGTCTACACCCCGATTCCGTAATGCCTCCATGACTGCTGAGGTTTCGACTGAATCAAACGCTTTTTCGTAATCAATGAAAGCTATATATAAAGGTTGGTTATATTCCGCACATTTCTCTATCACCTGATTGATAGTGTGAATATGGTCTATTGTTAAGTAGCCTTTACGGAATCCTGTCTGGTCCTTTGGTTGACAGAAGTCTGTGGCGACACACTCCGCGCATATTTCTGCGCACCGTCCGCCTTATCATCTGGCCCTGCATAACACAGCTGCACGCTGGACTGCGTGGCCGATAAAACATAACGCCACCCCCGCGTCGCCCGAGGTATGCGTCACCGACGGTGGCTATAAAAACGGGCTGCCCGGCTGAGAAGGGCCGCTTTCTACCTTCCGCTTCTGAGACGAACGTAGCGTTGGCATGCCCGTCCGCTGCCATCGTTAGTCGAATAAAGAGTCGTTACGCTTTTATGTTGGGATTCGTCCTTCGGCAGACACGACATCCCACAAGCCTAAGGTGTTCCTGATTCTATTTGCGATTACCTTAGTAAATACTTTTTAGGCAACGGACAGTAAGCTGATCGGTCTATAATTTTTCAAGTCTTTGGCGTCCCCTTTCTTATGGAATATGATTATGTTAGCATTCTTCCAAGATTCCGGTACGCTCGAGGTCGTGAGGCATTGTGCATAGAGGGCGGCCAGTTTTTCTAGAACAGTGTGCCCACCATCATTCAACTTATATAGGAGGTTGTGGCCAAATACTGCACCAGGGTGGCCAATCCTGCTTTGGTGAGGGAGTGCGTTACCGGTTCTGGTCACCGGGATCAGGCCGCACTCCAGGCCTGTTTATGCAATTTTATCAACACGCGGATTTTTTTTAAACCTGAATGCGAATGCGCACTGGGCACCTGTGATTGCGCTCTTATATAAATAAGTGGCGTTTTTTCCCGGTTAAACATTGTTGGAAGTGGCGCCCTGTGCGTGTGTGTGTTCCTTCTTCGTCCACCGTCGTTTTAGCGCCTTCACTTTAGATCATGCTCCGTGAGACGTAATGCTGGAAGCAGAAGGAATCGGCGACGCCGATCCGGAGGGACCTAGCTCACCATCGAAAAAGCGTCACCGTCGATACTACTGCGTCGTGGGCTGCCATGAACAAGAAGGCCTGAATCCCAACATCACATTCTACCGTTTTCCTTCACGGCCTCACGAAGCGGAGCGTCGGGTGAGCTGGATAGCTGCAGTTCGTCGTGCTGGGTAAGCGAAACTTCGCGCCATGCTGACTGCTTCGCCTGTCTTGAAGTATGCTTGATTATCTGCGTTCTAAAATTCGGTCTTTTGCACCTACAGTCCCGATGGCAGAACGACGTAGCAGCAGGCATGGCTGGTGATTCATGATACGAGACCTGGCCACAGCGACAATTAACAATTCATTATAAAATATGAAGACGCCTAATAAACAGACACACACAAGAGAAGAGAACGGGACAGGGCGCCTCCCGTTCTCTTCTCTTGTGTGTGTCTGTTTATTTGGCGTCTTCATATTTTATAATGAACAGCTACCAACTAGCCCAACAGGAAGTGCTATTAACAAACAATTCGACTGGTGCGAAGTGGTGAAGTGACGTACCAGGTGTGTGCAAATGACCACAAATGGTCGGGCTGATTCGTTGACAGTTCACTAACCCACTACGAGCAGCACAGGTTAGAGAGTTAAATGTGCTCATCCTTGACCTCAAGCCAGTACGTTGAGGCAGCGCAGCAAGGTAGTATTTATTGCAGCACATTGGTGTTCGAGCGCTGTCATTAAAAGCTATATCAAGCGAGCAGCGCACGAGCTCGCGCTGCAGCGCGATTCGCACGTACGTTACTGCGAGCTCATATGCATTTCATCAGTTATTTATCAGTTGCTAAAGGGACAGATGGCCGCTACTACAGTGCAGGCATAACTACTTATCTAGCGGCATGCAGTCAACAAAGATTGCAGGAGGCGCGCCGTTTCGCGGCATGTCGAAAGACCGCTGCCGTCTCGGCGCGTACGATCGTGCGCTCAAGCAGTTCCGTACACATGATGTCTGCTTATCGCTGCTGTGAGTTCATTTATAGCAAGCATTTTTTTCGCGTTTGTGCGCCTGAATCTAGCAGCGTGCAATCCTTATCTGAAGTTCAACTCCGTACGCGACTCTCTTCACTTGCGATTGACACCGCGCTAAAACATCGCCGCTTATTTCTTGAACAGCGTACACGTATTTGGCGTTGCATAATTTATTGCCTTTACGCAGCATGCCAACCCTGAAAAAATATTCGGCGCCCGATATTCGCTGCAAGCCGTGATACAACAAAACCCAAAGTGGCGGGTCCATATTGTAAACGTGCTTTCCGAAACAGACGACCGAGCTTGGTACTACGCAGTTCGGGACAGAGGGCATATTTCAGCACCATTTTCGCAGCGCCCCCTGGGCAATGCAAGAGCCCCATTACAGGCTCGAGCGTCGAGTGTACCCGCCACCGCACCCTATACTCGGCAGAGAAGAAAGCCTGATCCTTAGAGGAGAAGGAATAAACGTTTGTTGTAAGAAACAGCGAGAAAGTGTTCTTTCTTCGCCCTAGGTGGGCGGCTCTCTTAGTCCAGAAAGCCGTTGGCTAATGCCGCAGCCCGAGCCCGGTTCACCAGACTTCGCTGATCTTCCAGGCTCTGTGCCTTTAACATTGCCTCCCACGTTTCTTCGATCGCTTGTGGCGGTTCTGAGGCATCATCTTGATTGTTTTTCTCGCGGTGTGGGCCCGAGCCCGGTTCACCAGACTTCGCTGATCTTCCAGGCTCTGTGCCTTTAACATTGCCTCCCACGTTTCTTCGATCGCTTGTAGCGGTTCTGAGGCATCATCTTGATTGTTTTTCTCGCGGTGTGGGCACACCAACACCATGTGTAGGAGCGTGTCTGGTACATCACAATACCGGCATAGGTATGAGAATTTGGTGGGGTGCATTCGGTGCATGATAATTCCATGTACATACGTATTCGTTTCTAGTCTGCGGAGGGCGGTGGCTTCTTCCTTGCCTAATTTTGGATGTGGCAGAGGATATTGTCTTCTTTCCAGTCGGTAATGTTGCAATATGACGGCGTAGTTGATGGGAATGTCTTCCACCCTCGTCGCTTTCCGGAGACCGTGCGGCAGGAAATCCCGGCTGGTATGCTTTCGGGCGACAGCATGTGCTGCTTCGTTGCCTGCCAGGTGTTCGTGGCCTGGGGTCCATGCGACGTAGGTTTCGGGTAGTTCTTGGCATCTTATTTCTTTCAGAATCTTCACTGCTGCGGCAGAAATTCGGCCTTTTCGTAGGTTTCTGCATGCCGTTTGCGAGTCGCTCAAGATTGCTGTGTCTTTGCATGTGGCGATGTCGAGGACGATGGCGACTTCCTCCGCCGTTTCTGGTTTCTGGCCGGTATGATGGCAGCGATTAGCTCCTTCCCTTGGTTGTTGATCACGCTAATTGCGTATGCTCTTCTACCTGGGTATTTTGCCGCATCTGTATATATCGTGTTGGGGTTCTTTGAGTATTCCTTGCTAAGCGCTCTAACTCTTGCTTGTCTTCTGTCTTTGTGGTATGTTACATGCATGTTGCTAGGTATTGGAGCGACTGAGATAGAGTCACGAAGAAGTGGTGGCAATCGGGCTTTCGCGTCTGAGTCTGCTATGAAGTTTTCGCTGTATGCGAGTTTGCGAAGTACTGCTCTGCCTGTTTGAGTCAGCTTAAGGAGTTCCAGCTGGCTGGCTCTGTGCGCTTCGCTCATTTCTTCCCAGGTGTTATGGAGGCCAAGTTTGAGGAGTGTCGTGGTTGAGGTCGTACTAGGGAGTCCTAGGGCACTCTTGATTGCTTTTCTGGTGATGATGTTGAGTTGTTCAATTTCAGCTTTCTTGAGAGCAGATACGGGGTGCCATATGTGATCCAGCTTATAAGGAGTGCTTGGATTAATTGGACGGGTTCTTGCTCTTTAAGTCCTCTTCTTTGGGTGGTTATACGCCGAATGAGATGGGTTACTTGTGTTAGGGTCTTCTGAAGCTTCGGAAGTGTAGCTCCGCCAGAACCGTCTTTATGTATTGTGAGGCCAAGGACACGGAAGGAGCCAACTTGAGGGATAGCGATTCTATTGAGTCTGACGTTGGGATCTGGAGCGACGTAGGCTGGTGGTCTTCCTTAGACGCCTGCAAAGTAATACGTACACGCACGGAACGATAATGCATTGCCTCAACCCGACGCTCCACGGCTACCTCTGCCCACTCTGCAACGTACCCGACACTCTGGAACACTTGCTTCTGGAATGCCCGTGGCAGGAAGGCAGCGAAATGCAACCAGAAACGGACGCAAAACGAGCACAAGAAGCAAACCACCTATTCGAAACGTGGGAGACCAAGCTAGCCTTCGGAGACCTGGAAGACCAAGGACAACTCGTCGCCAGGGCCAAGAGGGCAGTCGAAGCCAGAGAGTTCCTGGACTAAGGAGCCTTCCCACCTTAGGGTGATACCGAGCCTCGCTCGGGACACTGTTTCGTATAATGAACGTTTCTTTTTCTCTCTCTCTTTTTGGGAAAATTTAACCCGCGTAATGATCGCACCCATGAATTTGCGGCAATCTTTTGGGCAAAAAAGTCCTGTTATTATGCGAGTAGATATGGTAATGCAAATCACGCGCTTCCCGCATATGTTTCCCGGTAAAGATAACTGTTGCGCAAGTTGCGTCGGCAGCTTGTGACATGGAGGGTGACGTCACCAGCCTTTCGTAAAAAGAGAACCAGCCTAGCAACTGATTTCATTGTTGTTGCCGCACCGCTATGGGTATAGTCAACGCATAGTTATGACTCCAGAGCAGCGTGAGTGGCAAAGGGAAAAAGAAAGGGCAGTACGACCAGCGGCGGCATGCTGTCGAAATTACCTTTACTCTAAAGCCACAAAGTATTCGACACCCCCCCTCGGCAGTTGTAGTGGTGGTTTTCAAGAGCTTCACTGGACATCCACTTTTGCAGGGCCGGGATGGCGAGTCAATTTTTTGTCGAGGCTTGCGCCATTTCAGATTCTATGAGAGTAAACCAGCGAGAAAAAAAAGTCGCAGTTTTGTCCGAAAGGCGAATCACCGATGCGACAGCAAATTAGCAGACAGTTATATTAAGTCAGGATAGTACTTTTATCGACCGTATCAACTTCTAAAATTCGCTTGCTAACTAAATTAACAAGCATGGTGTCAGCGCGCACAGGAAATGTGAACACATCACACTCGATGAACGCGGACAGTCGGTGCCAAAACACTGGCGCGAAGAAACGTGGCAGCAGCAGCGACCAAAGTGACCTTCGTGCTGTCTATCGCTTCAACTCAATCTGAGCGCCGAGAACACAGCACGCCCAAAATTACGAGCCGCCGGTGCACGTAGACTCTGCCCCCAGCGTAGATCGCTCTCAATATAGGGCCGCGCTCGCAACAGCCACAGATTCGAGTAACCCCCCCCACCGGCGCCTTGCAACGTTCGGTACGCTTTAACCCGCTCATACAGCGTAGGGCGCACGGAGGTGGTGTTATCGCCCTTACGCTTAATACGGAAGATCACGCCAATGGCGGAAATGCACTAGTAAAGTGATATCCCACGTGACCATTTAACAGGGCTGAAGTATATTGAACTAGAAACAAGTTGGAAGTGTGATCTGAATGTATATACTAGAGTGCAGGCACGTAGCCAGGATATGTTCTTCGGCCCCCCCCCCCCCCCCGTTACATTGGTGGCAAACCAATGTAACTTTTCTATGCAAATAAGGGGGGGGGGGGGTTACCTCACAAATGTGAATAACGCCCACCATTCGCCATAAGTACGCGTAAACCCACAAAAAAGAAATGAAATAAGGTGTATTTTACTGGTACGCCTGTGCGATGCACCTCGCCTTTACTTGGCAAACAAAGAACCACGTCAAATGGACTCGCGCAGGAAAGAAGCGCAGAAAGAACTCTGCCAAGAACAAGTGAAGAAGCAAAAGTGTCAAATAAAGATTACTTTCGTAGAATAGAACTTAAAAAAAAACACAGCAGTTGGCAACAAAGGCACACGGACCGCGCGGAGTTAGGCTACTGCGTCAGCCAATCACAGAAGCAAACAAAATCTTCATGCGGCCTTTTCAAAATGTCGTACTTGATACCGCCGGAGCGCCTGCTGTTCTTGAACAGTCTTCATCGACGCAAGCAATGAGGTGTGCAACAGACATGGACAAAATGTATGGAGTCTTCAAAAGTCGGTGGTGCAGTTCATTTCACTGCTGCACCCGTTTTACTCATGACACTTCACTGCCAACTGAAGTGAAACATTACAACAAATAGTTGCAGCGAAGCAAGCATGTTAGTTCAATTCAATAAAGAGTTAGGCATTCGCCATTCCACTATAATAGGCGAGGGAAAAAGTATAAAATTACGCGCTAATAATTTTATTTTTGTAGTTGCCGCCTTATTTGGGTAGCAGAATACGTTTGAAGTACGAATTATTTGCAACATCGCGGAGGAACAACGGGTGCAGTGACAATGGACACAATGCTGTCGTCAGAGGAATCGCTGTCCGAATATTCGTCTTGCTGCGCCGCCCGTATTGCTTCTTTATCTACCATACCCTTCACAAACACCTTAATACAAAGGCTCACTTTGCCACGATTCGATGATATTACCTGCTGCTTTTTGCAGGAAATAGCAAGAATCTTGCGCAAAATTTTCTCCATCGTGTCTGCCGTGAAGACGTCTTCGCTCTGAAAATGAACTCGTGTTGTCCGTTCGCACACCAACTGCAAAGTGAGAACCAGTTCTCCGCAAAAGAAAAGGAAGGGTCAAACTGTGTTGAATTTCTTAGAAACGCAAGGGGGGCCAGCAAATCGTTGACATTCCTTTGTTGCCAGCGAGTGGGTGAAGCCTTTGTTGAAGTGGTTGACAGGTGACAGCTCCATTGCTGCTTCGTTTTAGGCCTGAGGAGCTGAAATCGCTAGGCCTGCAAAATGGCGTTTATTGTAATGCCAACAACGCGGAACCTAATGCGCAATATTGGCGATAATCTAGTAAAAGTGCTGTTTAACTATTTTTATAGGTTAGATAGCTGATATCTGCTTCAACATTATCTCGCAAGCTCAAGTGCGACCTGTGGAAACCATCAAAGACATTATAACGTTGTGATAGGTTTCATATGCAGCTGTTCAGCGGAATGTACCTGCTAATACAATTTTTTTGATGATGAAATGAAAATTCATGTCACCGTTACACTAGCCATTTTCGAAGGCTGTATGCCCTTACACGTACCCTCCTAGAAACTGTCGACAGAATAACACAATAAAAACGCACGCGTGTCTCAAACTAAAAAAAAAATAAAACTAGTAACCAAGCGACATGGACAAGGAAATCGAGTAGTTGAACTGGTAATGTCAATGCAGTCAACGTTTCCAAAAGCGGATTCGTATATTTCTGGGGAGCAACTGCTATCTGTAAAAAAAAAAAATTGTACGCGTACATAATTTTCGTGCAGTCAAAAGGAAGGACGAGAATGAGCTGGTGCTACCTAGCTTTTGTCAAAGTGCAAGCAAAATAAAGGTCACCAATTAAACGAGGACGGAAGTAGGGCGGTTTGAAAATAACATAAGAAAGAGCAGAGTGGGGGTACTGGTCTCATATTCTTTTGAAAACAGTAGAGAAATAACTAAGAACGTTAAGAATACTTAAGCACGCGTGGCCGCTGCTAAGGCAATGTGCTTCGCTTTCTGACAAAGCTGGCGCTATTCATATTTCCCCTCCGGAAGGCGAACTCAAACTTCAAACTATTCAAACAAGAACCGACACAATGCCGTCGTCAGAGAGATCGCTGTCCGAATATTCGTATTGCTGCGCCGGCAGTAATGATTCGAGTTTATCTATCATACACTTCACAAACACCTTAACACGAAGGCTTACTTTCCCACGATTCGATGACATTACCTGATGCTTTTTGTACGAAATAGCAAGGATCTTGCCCCGCAGGGGCGTCTGCGTAAGCAGGCGTTTGGTGAGTTGCGACACCACGTACCCGAGCACATGGGGGTAGGACCCTCCCGCGTGTAGTCGTGCGCGGCTTATGGTGGATCCACACGACGGACGAAATCAGTCTTTTTCGCGATGGACTGCGCATCACGTGACTACGCGTCACGGATTTGTGCCGTCCGCGCGTCGTCCGCGACCCCCACGGACGGAAAATGCCGAGCTTTTTTTCGCATCCGGATTTTGGGGGTCGAATGCTGCGGATTTAGCCTAGCATGCTCTACAGTCTGGCAACAAGCGCAGCTTTGGGATCTTTTTGAAACAGCTTCATCGCTGCTGACACCATTCGTGTCCAATTCGGACAAAACAACAGCCATTGCGGCCAACCGTCGTTTCCTTTCGATATCCATTTTCATTCAGAGTGAAAACACCTATGACAAAGTCTTTGTTACACCGATGGCGCCATCTAGAGTGAGTAGAAACAAGCAATTATATTAACTTACGGCCACTGAGATCCGCCCGGGCCGCCGCAACATCTTCGAGGCCATGTTCAGCCAATACAGCCACTCTAAGCCTACACGCCGAGAATCTGAGTATCGCTTTCAGAAACGGTGTCCACTCATCACGAATACATTGCTGTCAAAGCTTCTGGACACACATTTAAACAAAATACAATCCTAAGTTTGAAAGTTACGGGCCACACAGTGGACGACGACGACTTGACATGTTCGAGGCGGACGGCAGTCACTTCGGGCGTAGCCGCCATCTTTATTTTTTCCGGCGCGGTCGTCTACTCAGTCCGTCCGTCGTTTGGATGCGCTTCGCAGCTGGACGGGCGGCGGAATAAGCGTCCGCGGCACAGATTTGCGCGGAGCCGTCCGTCGTGTGGATACACCATTAGCCGTTTCCGGGGAAAAGGGGATCCTGGGGGTTGAGCCGATGCCGGGTGTTTGGACCTTTAAGGCCCCCCGGCAGAGGCAACACACCTCTTTGGCCTCGGCTTCGCGTAGACGGCACCCCCGGGCTGACCCACCCGGAGGAAATCGGCAGTCGCCTTTTCCTGTCTCTCTCTTCGCACATCTTCGTCTTTCCCTCTCACTTTTAGTCTTTCCTGTCTTCTTTTTCTTCTGATAACTTCCAACATTCCTGGCGGCGAGGGTTAACCTGGTGTGCTATGACCTACCTTGGTTATAACATATGTGGTTATAGCGACGATGTACAGTTGGCACAGTAGGGTTTGCTTCACCGCATACCCTGCCGTGTCCCCTTGTTGGGCTCGGTGGTGGGTGACTGGCATCGTCGCTGAATACTCAACACATTTCATGGGCACTTCCAACCCCTTCTGTACCGATCGTCCCTCTAAAAGGGGGCGAACCGATGCTACGTTTCAGTTTTTTTTAAAAGGCACCCAGACTTTCCCGAAATTTTATGTTGTCCACAGTGAGAAACCTGACAAGAAAGCAAGAACAATTTCACCATTCGTTGTCACGAAGCATCTCGCAGAGACCATTGGAGGCGGCTATAAAATCACCAAGCTGGCCAGTGGGGACCTATTACTAGAACTAAAAGACAAAGCACAACACGACGAGCTAACAAACCTTGTACAACTTGGAGACATCCCTGTCAGTGTGACAGCACACCGAACCATGAATACGGCCAAAGGCATAATCTCTGACATCGACTTGATGGACTTGACCGAAGAAGAACTCCTGGAAGGATGCAAGGATGAAAACGTAATAAGGGCACAAAGAATAAAGATTAGACGTGACAACAAGGAACTGCCAACTAAGCACCTGATTATTACCTTTGGCTCTAGCACGTTACCAGAGACATTAGAGACTGGATATACCAAAATCAGAGTACGACTGTACATCCCAAACCCTCGACGTTGTTTTAAATGCCAGAGGTTTGGTTATGCTTCCCAGAGCTGCCGAGGGCGGCTAACATGCGCGAAATGTGGCATCAATGACCACTCTGCAGATGACTGTAAGGCTGAGCCCCGTTGTAGCAATTGTAATGGTCGTCACCCAGCATATTCCCGATCATGCGCAGTCTGGAAGAAAGAAAAAGAAATAATTACAATAAAGGTAAAAGAAAACCTAACTTTCAGAGAAGCAAGGCAACGCATCTCACAAACATTTGTACAGACCGCACCTTTCGCCGAAGTGGTACGTCGGGGGGCAGTATCACAACGGCACTTGGCGGACGCCAGCACCACGCGTAGCGAGCGTGCAGCAACGCCACCCGCCCCCATGGTGGGAGCAGCGAAGGCTGCCCTACCTCTTCCGAATTTGTCCACAGTGGAGGCCTCTGCTGGTGATGGCACCAGTCAGCCCAGCTCCGAGGTCAAGACTAGCCCACCAACTACCAGGACGGTGGGCTCCAAGGCCTTGTCTTCAGAGACAAGGCCTTCGCTTAAAACACACCGCTCCCAAGAGCGCGTGTCCAATGCCTCTCAAGAGGCCATGGACACCACACCCAGTCAAAAGGCGCAGTTGACGCCTAAGGAGCGGCGCGATTTTGTCGACCGCTCCAGGAAAGACAAAACTCCAATTACAGGGCCCCAAAAGGGCACTGTAAGCTAAACCAAGTTCATTCTCTTTGACACATAGCACAACATTTATTTTAATGTGGATACACTGATTATTCAGTGGAATGTCAGAGGCCTGCTTTGCAACCTCGATGATGTCCAAGAACTTCTTAATGAACTAACTCCAAAAGTGCTGTGTGTCCAAGAGACTCATTTGAAATCTAAACATGAACACTTCCTTCGTCACTATGTTATCTTTCGGAAGGATTGCGATGATGCCCTCGCATCATCAGGCGGCGTAGCCATCATAGCTGACAAATATATAGCCTATCAACACTTACACCTACAAACACCCCTTGAGGCAGTCGCCATTCGTGCTGTACTTTTAAATAAACTGATAACCTTCGGCTCTTTATATATACCACCGCGTTTTCAGCTTCACAAACAAGAATTCTAAACAATAATAGATCAGTTACCTGAACCATATCTTGTGCTTGGAGATTTAAATGCGCACAGGAACCTATGGGGCGACTCGCGCTGCGACGTGAGAGGATGCTTGATTGAACAGTTCCTTTTTTCTTCAGGTGCATGTCTTTTGAATGGGAAGGAGCCCACGTATTATGACATGGCAAACAAAACATACTCCTCAATAGATCTTAGCATTGCGTCTCCTACTCTTCTACCTTACCTTAAATGGAAAGTTATTAAAAACCCTTATGGGAGTGACCATTTCCCTGTAGCTCTATGCACACCAATGTCTAATGAATGTCCCCCACAATTACCTCGCTGGAAAACTGACTCAGCTGACTGGGAAAAGTTCAAAAAACTTGCTTCTCTATCCTGGGAAGACACGAGTGATTTAAGCATAGATGCTGCGGTTAAATATTTTATGGTTTTTCTCCTGGACACCTCCACCAAATGTATCGCTGTAACAAGTGGATTGTCCACAAAACGCCGTCTTCCGTGGTGGAATGATGAGTGTCGAATAGCGCGTAGAAAGCAGAACAAGGCATGAAGTTTACTTCGGGATTCTCCGACTGCAGAAAATCTAGTCAATTTCAAGCAGGTCAAACCCTAGGGTCGAAGAACGCGGCGACAAGCTAGAAGAGAGAGTTGGAGAAAGTATATATCGGGCATTAACTCTTACACTGACGAAACATAGGTTTGGAACAGAGGGAATAGAATAAAGGGTCGACAGTCTTACTCTCTGCCTTTAGTGAATACTCAAGGCGACAGCATGGAAGATCAGGCAAACTTTCTTGGCGCACATTTCGGACAGATATACAGCTCGTCGCACTACTCTGAAACATTCCAAAGGTACAAAAGGCAAATAGAAGGACAACCATTAGAACGGAAAAGTACAAAATGCGAGGCATACAATAGACTTTTTGCATGGCAGAGCTTCAGGCAGCCCTAAACAGCTGCAACAAATCTGCCCCAGGTTCCGACCGCATCCTATATGAAATGCTAAAACACCTGCCGTCTGAATCACAAAAAAAACCTTCTTTGTCACTACAATTCTATATGGTCTTCCGGCCACATTCCCTCTGCTTGGAAAGAGGCCATCATAATTCCTATTTTGAAACAGGGTAAGGACCCTTCTTTGCCAGATAGTTATAGGCCTATAGCATTGACGAGCTGCTTATGCAAAGTTTTTGAAAAGATGGTAAACAGTCGCCTGGTTCACTACCTAGAAATAAACAAGAAATTAGACCCATATAAATGTGGTTTCAGAGAAGGCAGATCGACGACAATCAGCTTGTTCGCATGGAAATGTATATCAGGGATGCCTTTATCCACAAACAGCTTGTATTATCAGTATTTCTTGACATGGAGAAGGCGTATGATACTACGTGGCGTTTCGGGATCCTTCGGGATCTTTCTACAATGGGCATTCGCGGCAACTTGCTGAGAATAGTTGAAAGTTATCTCTCTGACAGGACATTTCGTGTTAGAGTTCGCAACGTGCAATCACGACCATTCATACAGGAGACAGGTGTACCGCAGGGTGGAGTACTGAGCTGTACGTTATTTATTGTTAATATGAATTCACTCCACACCGTATTACCTCGCACACTCTTCTATTCCGTCTATGTGCACGATGTAGAGATAGGGTTCAGGTCATGCAATGTTAGCATTTGCGAGAGGCAGCTACAACTTGGCTTGAATAGATTCTCAAGGTGGTCGGACGAGAATGGTTTCAAATTGAGCCCCCAAAAGAGCACATGTGTCCTGTTTTCAAACAAGAGAGGTGTACTACCACAACCCGATATTAACCTTAATGGAGAAAGACTAACTTTCAGCCCTGAACACAAATTCTTAGGTGTTATCCTGGACACAAAACTTAAATTCATTCCCCACCAAAAATATCTTAAAGAAAAGTGCCTGAAGACCATGAACCTCCTCAAGCTGCTCTCTCGAACAACCTCGGGCAGTGACAGGAAGTGTCTGCTTAGCCTGTATAAGAGTCTCGTAAAATCACGCCGCGACTACGGAGCCGTGGTGTACCATTCGGCAACTGAGATTGCGCTAAAGATTCTCGACCCAGTCCACAACCTCGGTATACGACTGGCAACAGGCACCTTTAGAACTAGCCCTGTTGAAAGTCTGTACGTTGAGGCCAACGAATGGTCCTTACACCAACGCAGAACATTCCTAAGTTTTTCATACTACACTAAGGTAAAATCAGACACCGAGCATCCATGTCATTCCATAGTTAGTGACCTGTCCGCTTCCAGACTTTACACTAACCGCCCACGTATTAGAACTCCTTTGAGCCTACGCTTGGAAGCAATGGCAGAAGAAACAGACATCGATATCCCAGAAGATATCCTTATGCCTCCCACTCGCCTTCCACCTCCTTGGGAATGGCAGACCATGCAGTGCGATATCTCTTTTGTCGAAATAACAAAACATGCACCAGAGGCACACTTACGGGCACACTTCTCCGAACTGCAAGTGAAGTACTGCTGGGCCGAGTTTTATACAGATGCTTCCAAGTCATCTGCAGGTGTCGCGTATGCAGCTCTTGGGCCATTTTTTTCCACCTCCGGTACTCTAAATCCCAACACAAGTATTTTTACGGCTCAAGCGTACGCAATACTTTCAGCTGTGAAGCACATCAGACATACAAATCTGAATAAGGCGATCATCTTCACAGATTCATTAAGCGTAGTAAGGGCCTTAATGTGTTTTCGAAAACACAAAAACCCTGTTTTTGATAAACTATACACAAAACTATGCTTAGCCTTAACATACAACCAAAACATAGTCCTGTGTTGGGTACCTGGCCATAGGGGCATAAAAGGTAATGTAGCTGCTGACAAAAGTGCAATGTCAGTCGCCTTTAATCAAACGGATGTGAATATACCCATACCAGCCACAGAACTTAAGCCCTTCTTACGCCACAAACTGAGGAAACACTGGCAGGACCAATGGGATAATGCAGTAGAGAATAAGCTACACGTTATCAAACCAAAATTAGGGAACTGGATATCTGAAAGAACAGCAAGACATAAGGAAGTGCTTCTTTGTAGGTTAAGAATAGGACATACTTATGCCACTCACTCCTACCTTTTGACGGGAAGCGAACCTCCGACATGTACCAAATGTGGCAAGAGGCTTACAGTTATCCATGTTCTTATCCAATGCACTGAAATAGAGGCAGAAAGAAAAAAGTACTTTCCGTCTACTTATTTCCAACACATACCGTTACAGCCAGCATTTTTTCTGAGCAATGAGCCCCTTTTTACTTTTCAATCAGTATTAAACTTTCTAACTGAAACGGACACCTTACATATGATTTGGCCAGGCTACTTGTAGCACGGCCTCCACCTGGAGGTCGTAGCTGCAATGAAATCATTTTCTAGAGCACGTGTCTCCCAGCCCTTGCTTTCAAGGCCTTGCTGAGGCACTAGTGCTAGAGACATTACTTGTTTTACTGATCATCCCTCATCTCGTGAAACATCAATTGTCATCGCAGAACGATCAATCACTGTCATTTTTTATACTTGTATTTTACGCACTTCAGAGCGAATACATTTTAGGTCCTTTTACAGCCACATTGCGCCACATGACCATCTTGCACTTTTTAATGAATATTTTAGGCCACTATACAGCCGTGTTTCATTAATCCCCGCAATTAACACCCATATATCATTGAGAATCACGGATCATCGACTTGGCGCTCTTTGGCCAAATCTGGCCCTTGCGCCAATAAACTCTACTAATCAATCAAGCAAGGATCTTGCTCAAATTCTTCTCCATCTTGTCTGCCGTGAAGACGTCTTCGCTCTGAAAAGAAACACGTCTTGTCGGCTGGCAAACCAAGTGCAAAGTGAGAACGAGTTCTCCGCAAAAGAAAAGGAGGGGTCAAACTGTGTCGAATTTCTTAGAAACGAAAGGGGGAGCGGCAAATCATTGACATTCCTTTGTTGCCAGCGAGTGGGTGAAGCCTTTGTTGAAGTGGTTGACAGGTGTCAGCTCCATTGCTACTTCGTGTTATACCTGAGGAGCTGAAATCGCTAGGCCTGCAAAATGACGTTTATTGTATTGCCTATAACGCGGAATCTAATGCGCAATATTGGTGATAATGTAGGAAAACTGCTGTTGCTTAACTATTTTTATAGGTTAGATTGCTGATATCTGCCACAACATTATCTCGCAAGCTCAAGTGCGACCTATGGGAACCATCAGAGCAATTATAACGTTGTGATAGGTTCATATGCATTAGCGGAGTGTACCTGCTAATACAATTTTTTTAATCATGAAAGAAAAATTCATGTCACCGTTACACTAGCCATTTTCGAGGGCTGTAAGCCCTGACAAGTACCCTCTTAGAAACTGTCGACAGAATAATACAATAAAAACGCATGCGTGTCTCAAGTTTAAAACATAAAAAATAAAACTAGTAACCACGCAACATAGACACGGAAATAGGGGTAGTTGAACTGGTAATGTAAATGCAGCCAACGTTTCCAAAAGCGGACTCGTACATTTCTGGGGAGCAACTGCTATCCTTAAAAAGATTGTACGCGTTGATAATTTTCGTCCAGTCATAAGGAAGAAGGAGAATGAGCTGGTGCGAGCTAGCTTTTGTCAAAGTGCAAGCAAAATAACGGTCACGAAGTAAACGAGTGCGGAAGTACGACAGTTTGAAAATAATATAAGAAAGAGCAGAGTAGGGGTACTGGTCCCCAATTCTTTCGAAAACAGTAGAGAAATAACTAAGAACGTTAAGAATACTTACGCATGCGTGGCCGCTGCTAATGCAATGTGCTTCGCTTTCGGACAAAGCTGGCGCTATTCATATTTCCCCTCCAGAAGGCGAACTCAAACTATTCATACAAGAACGGACACAATACCGTCGTCAGAGGAATCGCTGTCCGAATACTCTTCTTGCTGCGCCGCCAGTAATGATTCGAGTTGATCTAAAATACACTTCACAAACACCTTAACACGAAGGCTTACTTTCCCACGATTCAATGACATTAACTGCTGCTTTTTGTACGAAACAGCAAGGATCTTGTGCAAATTTTTCTCCATCGTGTCTGCCGTGAAGACGTCTTCGCTCTGAAAATAAACACGTCTTGTCGGCTGGCAAACCAAGTGCAAAGTGAGAACGAGTTCTCCGCAAAAGAAAGGGAGGGGTCAAACTGTGTCGAATTTCTTAGAAACGAAAGGGGGGGGCAGCAAATCGTTGACATTCCTTTGTTGCCAGCGAGTGGGTGAAGCCTTTGTTGAAGTGGTTGACAGGTGTCAGCTCCATTGCTGCTTCGTTTTATGCCTGAGGAGCTGAAATCGCTTGGCCTGCAAAATGACGTTTCTTGTAATGCCAATAACGCGGAAAATAATGCGCAATATTGGTGGTAGTGGCTGAGGAGTTCCATAGAGATTTATACAGTACGAGTGGAACCCACGATGATAATGGAAGAGAGAATAGTCTAGAGGAATTCGAAATCCCACAAGTAACGCCGGAAGAAGTAAGGAAAGCCTTGGGAGCTATGCAAAGGGGGAAGGCAGCTGGGGAGGATCAGGTAACAGCAGATTTGTTGAAGGACGGTGGGCAGATTGTTCTAGAAAAACTGGCCACCCTGTATACACAATGCCTCATGACCTCGAGCGTACCGGAATCTTGGAAGAACGCTAACATAATCCTAATCCATAAGAAAGGGAACGCCAAAGACTTGAAAAATTATAGACCGTTCAGCTTACTGTCCGTTGCCTACCCCGCAGGGGCGTCTGCGGCAGCAGGCGTTTGGTGCGTTGCGACACCACGTACCCGAGCACACGAGGGTTGGACCCTCCCGCGTGTAACCGTGCGAGGCTTAGCCGTGTCTGGGGAAAAGGGGATCCTGGGGGTTGAGCCGATGCCGGGTGTTTGGAGCTTTAAGGCTCTCCGGCGGAGGCAACACACCTCTTCGGCCTCGGCTTCACATAGACGGCACCTGCAGACTGACCCACCTGGAGGAAATCGGCAGTCGCCTTTTCCTGTTTCTCTCTTCTCAAACCTTCGTCTTTATCTCTCACTTTATATCTTTCCTGTCTTCTTCTCTCTTCCATTTACTTCCTTTCTCCACGGCGGCAAGGGTTAACCTTGTGTGGATATCCTACCTTGGGTACACCATATTGGGTTATAGTGATGGCGTACGGCTGGCGTCGTGCAGGTTTGTACACAAGCTCTGCCGCGTCCCCTCGTTGGGCTCCGTGGTGGGCGGTCGGCGCTGTTGCCGAATCTTATATATTCTCATGGAAACTTCTTTCCCCAAACTTCCTGATCGCCCTCCGAAACGAGGGCGCACCGAAGATGTATTTCAGTTTTTCGGACGCCAAACCCAGAACTTTCCCCGCTTCCATGTTATTCATTCCGAAAAGCCAAACAAAGGAGTGCGAAACATTTCACCATTCCTTGTTTCAAAGTCCCTAACTGATATTTTTGGTCCAGGTTACAAGGTGTCGAGGATGGCAAGCGGCGACCTCCTCCTGGAGCTCCGCGATGTAAAACAGTATGAGAAACTACCGCAACTAGTGTCATTTGGAGAGACCCCCATAACAGTAACCGCGCACCGTACAATGAACACCACCCGTGGTGTCGTGTCAGATGATGATTTGCTTGAGCTGTCTGAAGCGGAACTACTGGAGGGCTTCAGTGAGCAAAATGTTATCAATGTTAGAAGAATAAAAATAAGGCGAGATGGTAAAGAGATTCAGACGAAGCACTTAATAATCACCTTTGGTTCAAGTGTCCTGCCCGAGTCAATCGAGGCCGGGTACATCAAGCTCCGTGTTAGGCCGTACGTGCCCAACCCACTCCATTGTTTCAAATGCCAGCGCTTTGGCCACAGCTCGCAGAGCTGCCGAGGCCGCCAAACTTGTGCTAAATGTAGTGCCCACGAACACACATCTGAAGCTTGTGAGAATGCTCTCCACTGTGCACATGTAAACTGTGACGGGGAGCACGCCGCATACTCGCGGTCGTGCCCCTCCTGGAAGAAGGAAAAAGAAATCGTGACGATCAAAGTTAAAGAGAATATTTCATTCAAAGAGGCACGTAGGCGGGTATCGTACCTGCCCAAGAAAGCATTTGCCGATGTGGCGCGTGAGGGGGCAGCGTCACAACGGCCTCCGGCGGCTGTCCGACCCACAAGCTGTGAGTCGGCAGCTACGCCATCTGCCCCCGCGGCGGTTGCAGCTAGCGCTGCTCCGCCAACCCAACAGACGGGGCCATCGACCCCGAAGGTGGGCGCAGCCGAAGCTGCCCCAACCTCCGAGGCCCCTTCCAGCGCTGGCAACGGCCAGCGCAGCCAAATCCCTCAGGGAGCCCCATCGACCTCCGGGCTGGTGGGCGCAGGGGTCTTGCCTTCCAAGGCGGGACTCCCCCTGAAAACTTCTCGCTCGCAAGAGCGCTTGTCCGGCGTCTCACAGGAGGCAATGGACACTACACCTGTCCCCAAGGCGCACCAAACGCCTAAGGAGCGTCGAGACTCGCTCGAACGCTTCAGAAAGAACAAAACACCTATTACAGGGCCTCGAAAGGGCTCTGTAATGTAAGGCATCCCTTCCGTTTCCGTAAACACAGCACCTATATTTCTTTAAATATGGATACACAAATCTTTCAATGGAATGTCAGAGGTCTTCTTAGGAATCTTGATGATGTGCAAGAACTCATCCATACACACAATCCAAAGTGCTGTGTTTACAGGAAACACACTTAAATTCAAAATACACAAACTTTCTTCGACAATATGTTACTTTTCGGAAAGATCGCGATGATGCTGTCGCATCATGGGGCGGTGTTGCAATTATAATTAAAAAAAGCGTAGCCTGTCAACGCTTACAGCTACGAACGCCCCTTGAAGCAGTGGCGGTTCGAGCTGTTCTTTTAAATAAACTCGTCACCATTTGCTCGCTTTATGTACCCCCACACTTCAAATTAAACAAGCATGAATTTCAGTCATTTATAGACGAATTGCCAGAACCTTATGTTGTTCTTGGCGATTTCAATGCGCACAGCTCCCTGTGGGGCGACTCTCGTACAGAGTCGCGAGGTCGTCTTGTTGAACAGTTCCTCTTTTCTTCCGGTGCGTGCTTGCTGAATAAAAAGGAACCCACATATTACTCTCTAGCAAACAGAACATTTTCTTCAATAGATCTTAGTATAGTTTCCCCGTCTATACTGCTCGAACTTGAATGGGAAGTTACGAAGAATCCTTACGGGAGCGACCACTTTCCCATACTGATAAGAACACCTAAAGAAAACGAATATCCTCCGCAAGCTCCTAGGTGGAAGATAGACACAGCCGACTGGGAGAAATTTCGAACTCTCACTAACATCTCATGGGCCGACATGTCTTCTCTAGAAATTGATGCTGCTGTAGAGTATCTTACATCATTCATAATAGATGCCGCATCAAAATGCATATCCGAAGTGAGTGGTCTGGCATGCAAACGACGTGTACCGTGGTGGAACAGCGAATGTAGGATCGCCCGTAAGAATCAGAACAAGGTGTGGGCGTTGCTACGCGCTTCTCCCACTGCAGAGAATATTATAAACTTTAAAAAAATAAAGTCCCAAGGCAGGCGAACCCGCCGACAGGCCAGAGGAGAAAGCTGGCACAACTTTTTATCGAGTATTAACTCGTTTAGGGATGAGGCCAAAGCCTGGAACAGAGTTAATAGGATTAGAGGGCGGCAAACACATTCACTCCCCCTGTTAAACACACAGGGCGATACACTACAAGACCAGGCAGACTCACTTGGGGAGTATTTTGAGAACGTGTCAAGTTCATCAAATTATTCACAATCCTTCCTCAACTACAAACAAATAGAAGAACGTAAGCCTTTCAACAGAAAATGTCGTCAAAATCAACCATACAACCGTCCTTTTAGTATTGCAGAGTTCAGAGCTGCCTTGAGCGCATGCAAGAGCTCTGCACCGGGATCTGACAGAATCATGTATGAAATGCTGAAAAACTTACACAATGACACGCAAGTTACACTACTTACACTTTTCAACACTATCTGGGACGCAGGGTACCTTCCGACTGCATGGAAAGAAGCCATTGTGGTCCCTGTTTTAAAACAACGCAAAGATTCTTCCTCAGTGGCAAGCTACCGCCCGATAACCCTCACAAGTTGCATGTGTAAGGTATTTGAAAAAATGATAAATCGGCGCCTCATCCATTTTCTTGAGCAGAACAAAATACTTGATCCTTATCAGTGTGGCTTCAGGGAAGGGCGCTCCACAACTGATCACCTTGTACGTATTGAAGCAAACATCCGTGACGCATTTGTACACAAACAGTTTTTCCTATCCATATTCCTCGATATGGAGAAGGCATACGACACAACGTGGCGATACGGAATCTTAAGAGACCTGTCAGAAATGGGCATTCATGGTAATATGCTAAACCTCATAGAAAGCTATTTGTCCAATCGCACATTCCGTGTAAAAGTCGGCAATGTACTGTCACGTCCTTTTACACAAGAAACTGGTGTACCCCAGGGAGGCGTGCTTAGCTGCACGCTCTTTATAGTGAAGATGAACACGCTCCGTGCTTCATTACCTCCGGCCATTTTTTACTCTATGTGGACGACATTCAAATAGCTTTTAAATCCTGTAACCTCGCAGTGTGCGAGAGACAGGTACAGCATGGTTCAAACAAAGTATCAAAATGGGCAGAGAAAAACGGATTTAAAATCAATCCTCACAAAAGTTCTTGTGTACTTTTTAAACGAAAGAGAGGCCTGGTCCCGGATCCTTGCTTAGAACTGTGTGGACAACAAATTCCTATCAACAAAGAGCACAAATTCCTAGGTATTATACTTGACGATAGACTCACTTTCATTCCACACATCAAATATCTCAAAGAAAAATGTCTAAAAACAATGAACATAATAAAACTTCTATTTGAGACTACGTGGGGTAGTGACAGAAAGTGTCTAATGAATTTCTACAAGAGCCTAATACGGTCACGATTGGATTATGGGGCCGTAGTGTATAACTCTGCCGCCCCGAGCGCGCTAAGGATGATGGATCCTGTCCATCATCTAGGTATCCGACTAGCCACTGGTGCTTTCAGAACAAGCCCGATCGAAAGCCTATATGCCGAATCGAACGAGTGGCCGCTCCACTTACAGAGATCATACGTCAGCTTTACTTATTTCCTTAAAGTGCATTCCATTCCTGAACACCCATGTTTTAATACCATTACCGATATGACGTATGCTACACTTTTCCGCAACCGTCCGTCTATAAGACAGCCTTTCTCGCTGCGTGTGAAGGAGCTTAGCGATGAAATGCATGTCCCACTCCTGGAGCACCGCTTAATGCGCCCAACCAAGCTATTACCTCCTTGGGACTGGCAGGTCACAGAATGTGACGTATCCTTTCTAAAAGTTTCAAAGCATGCTCCAGAGGTAGAAATTCGAATGCATTTCCTAGAACTTCAGTACAAACACTCGTGCACAGAGTTCTACACAGACGCTTCCAAGTCACATGCCGGAGTATCCTATGCAGCCGTCGGTCCTTCTTTTTCGGAATGCGATGTACTACATCCAGAAACAAGTATCTTTACGGCAGAGGCCTACGCCATATGGTCGGCTGTAAAGCATATAAAGAAAGCAAAACTCCCAAAAGCCGTAATATATACATACTCCCTAAGTGTGGTGAAGGCCTTAATGTCACCCTACAAACATAAAAGTCCTGTACTTACTGAGGTCTATTCCGACATGTGCAAAGCATATCTATCTAACCAGCAAATCATCATATGCTGGGTAGCCGGCCACAGGGGAATCGAAGGCAGACCAGATGGCTACGTCAATTGCACTCCCTGCTGTTAATAATACTGATTTGGTGCCTCTCACAGATCTGAAACCTTACATACGAAAGAAACTGCGAAACCACTGGCAACGCATGTGGGACGCAGAGATAAATAATAAACTGCACGTTATAAAGCCGCAGTTAGGTTTTTGGCCCTCCCCAACAAAATCTCGGCGAACAGATGTCCTATTCTGTCGCCTCAGAATAGGACACACATTTGGCACCCATAATTATCTGCTTACTGGAAGTGAACCTCCAATCTGTGGTAGATGCGGTGAGATGCTTACTGTCCTCCACGTGCTCCTGGAGTGTCGGGAAGCCGAAACGGAGAGAAAGAAACATTTTCCGCTTGCTTACAAACATCACATCCCTCTACACCCGGTTATGTTTCTTGTTAAGGAACCGCTTTTTGACACCAAGACAGTCCTGAGCTTCTTAAATGATGTGGTACTACACGTTATATGCCCAAGAAATTCGTAGGGCATCCTTGCTCCAGAGGATGCCGCTGCGATAACAGTTTTGCCTAGCACATGCCTCCAGGCCCTTGTTTTTTCAAGGGCTCTAAGGAGGCAGTAGTGCTCGAGCATATCTTATAACCTTAGATATTTTTACGCATCGTATCATTCTATTTAAATGCATCTTAATGTTCATAGTACACGTCATAAGTCATCGCCATAATCTTATTATACAGATTTTGCGCACTTTAGCGCGACCGTTTTTAAGGCCCCTCTACAGACACGTCACACCAACTTCATCGAACTCATGATTTCACTGCAAGCCCAATAACACGGACATGGCGCTCTTTGGCCATACTTGGCCCTTGCGCCACAAAACATCAAACATTCATTCATTCCGTTGCCTACAAAGTATTTACTAAGGTAATTGCAAATAGAATCAGGAACACCTTAGACATCCGTCAACCAAAGGACCAGGCAGGATTCCGTAAAGGCTACTCAACAATAGATCATATTCACACTATCAATCAGGTGATAGAGAAATGTGCGGAATATAACCAACCATTATATATAGCTTTCATTAATTATGAGAAAGCGTTTGATTCCGTCGAAACCTCAGCAGTCATGGAGGCATTGCGGAATCAGGGTGTAGACGAGCCGTACGTAAAAATACTGAAAGATATCTATAGCGGCTCCACAGCCACTGTAGTCCTCCATAAAGAAAGCAACAAAATCCCTATAAAGAAAGGCGTCAGGCAGGGAGATACGATCTCTCCAATGCTATTCACAGCATGTTTACAGGAGGTATTCAGAGACCTGGATTGGGAAGAATTGGGCATAAGAGTAAATCGAGAATACCTTAGTAACTTGCGCTTCACTGATGATATTGCCTTACTTAGTAACTCAGGGGACCAACTGCAATGCACGCTCACTGACCTGGAGAGGCAGAGCAGAAGGGTGGGACTAAAAATTAATCTGCAGAAAACTAAAGTAATGTTTAACAGTCTCGGAAGGGAACAGCAGTTTACGATAGGTAGCGAGGCACTGCAAGTGGTAAGGGAATACATCTACTTAGGACAGGTAGTGACTGCTGATCCGGATCATGAGAGCGAAATAATCAGAAGAATAAGAATGGGCTGGGGTGCGTTTGGCAGGCATTCTGAGATCATGAACAGCAGGTTCATGATCTCAGCCATTATCCCTCAAGAGAAAAGTTTATAACAGCTGTGTCTTACCAGTACTCACGTACGGGACAGAAACCTGGAGGCTTACGAAAAGGCTTCTACTTAAATTGAGGACGACGCAACGAGCTATGGAAAGAAGAATGATAGGTGTAACATTAAGGGATAAGAAAAGAGCAGATTGGGTGAGGGAACAAACGCGCGTTAATGACATCTTAGTTGAAATCAAGAAAAAGAAATGGGCATGGGCAGGACATTTAATGAGGAGGGAAGATAACCGATGGTCATTAAGGGTTACGGACTGGATTCCGAGGGAAGGAAAGCGTTGCAGGGGGCGACAGAAAGTTAGGTGGGCAGATGAGATTAGGACGTTTGGAGGGTCAACATGGCCACAATTAGTACATGACCGGGGCAGTTGGAGAAGTATGGGAGAGGCCTTTGCCCTGCAGTGGGCGTAACCAGGCTGATGATGATGATGATTGGTGGTAATCTAGTAAAAGTGCTGTTGCTTAACTATTTTTATAGGGTAGGGGCGCTATAACGTAAAACTATTCCAACCTTTTTTATTGCAATTCTGCTATCAGCCCTCCACGATTGGTCAAAAACTTTTTTCGACCACCCCCACTTCACCTGTCTGTCACGCGACGTCACGAAAACCGCGATACCTCCCCACCTGATATGATGTGTACACACTGATTATGCATGATTTGACAGAAACAAAGAAAAACAGTTATATATGATTCGACCCCTTTTCACCATTAGCCCTCCGCTATTGGTAAAAAGTTTTCGGGCTGCACCTACTTCACCTGCCTGTCACGCGACGTCACAAAACCGCAAGAATTCACCGCGTCAAAGTGACGTGTACGCGATAAAGATGCATTAATATGCCGAACAAAACTGAATTTTTTTCGGAATAGCCGCAGGCTGCCCCTTTCCGAAAGGAATAGAAGATGGCTGCCGCCGATCACTCAGACGCTGGCTACTCGCACCTGCCGGAGAGCATGGGTGTATTTGCGTATAATAAAACTTCTTGCGTGGCCGTGTAAAGTTTTCGAGCACATTCGGCACGTTTACCCCCTCGTTCTGCCAACTCTTCTTTGCTGAGGATCCGTTTTAGTGTAATTCTTAAGCTTCCGTTGCATGCCGCCGCGATTTTCGACCAGCCACCGCAAGCTAAGTAAGGGAAAGCCGACCAATCGTAGACGCCGGCACCACCCTCTTCATCCGGTTATCGACTTTCAGTGCAGGGGCTCGGCCCCATCGAATCCCTCTCCACTTGAGCGTTCTCCTCGCCTCTTGTCAGACAATTAGATACGACAAGCCGCTCAGTGTAGGCAATGTTATTCGTTTTTCAAGCAAACAAAAGTGACCTCCTATGAACGAGGAGAGCGTTTGATTGGTCTGTTCAGACAACCCTGCGGGTGACCGGCCGGTGCTTGCGTTGGTGGTTACGCAAGTTTGACGTCACGAGATTGGAATAGAAACATATTGGAATAGTTTTACGTTATAGGGCCCTAGATTGCTGATATCTGCCACAACATTATGTCGCAAGCTCAAGTGCAACCTTTGGGAACCATCAGAGCAATTATAACGTTGTGATAGGTTTCATATGCAGCTGTTCAGCGGAATGTACGTGCTAATATTATTTTTTTAATGATGAAAGAAAAATTCATGTCACCGTTACACTAGCCATTTTCGAAGGCTGCTAGCCCTGACACGTACCCTCCCAGAAACTGTCGACAGAATGATACGATAAAAACGCATGCGTGTCTCAAATTTCGAAAATAAAAAAATGAAACGAGTAACCACGCAACATGGACAAGAAAATCGAGTAGTTGAACTGGTAATCTCAATGCAGGCAACGTTTCCAAAAGCGGACTCGTATACTTCTGGGGAGCAACGGCTATCCTTAAAAAAATTATACGCGTACATAATTTTCGTCCAGTCAAAAGGAAGGACGAGAATGAGCTGGTGCTAGCTAGCTTTTGTCAAAGTGCAAGCAAAATAAATGTCACGAATTAAACGAGGACGGAAGTACGGCGGTTTGAAAATAACATAAGAAAGAGCAGAGAAGGGGTACTGGTCTCAAATTCTTTCGAAAACAGTAGAAAAATAACTCGGAAGGTTAAGAATACATACGCACGCGTGGCCGCTGCTAAGGCAATGTGCTTCGCTTTCTGACAAAGCTGGCGCTATTCACATTTCCCCTCCGGAAGGTGAACTCAAACTTCAAAATATTCAAACAAGAACGGACACAATGCCGTCGTCAGAGGAATCGCTGTCCGAATACTCTTCTTGCTGCGCCGCCAGTAATGATTCGAGTTTATCTATCATACACTTCACAAACACCTTAACACGAAGGCTTACTTTCGCACGATGCGATGACATTACCTGCTGCCTCTTATACGAAACAGCAAGGATCTTGCGCAAATTCTTCTCCATCGTGTATGCCGTGAAGACGTCTTCGCTCTGAAAATAAACACGTCTTGTCGGCTGGCACACCAAGTGCAAAGTGAGAACGAGTTCTCCCCAAAAGAAAGGGAGGGGTCAAACTGTGTCGAATTTCTTAGAAACGAAAGGGGAGGGCAGCAAATGGTTGACATTCCTTTGTTGCCAGCGAGTGGGTGAAGCCTTTGTTGGAGTGGTTGACAGGTGTTAGCTCCATTGCTGCTTAGTTCTATGCCTGAGGAGCTGAAATCGCTAGGCCTGCAAAATGACGTTTATTGTAATACATATAACACGGAACCTTAATGCGCAATATTGGTGGTAATCTAGTAAAAGTGCTGTCGTTTAACTATTTTTATAGGTTAGATTGCTGATATCTGCCACAACATTATCTCGCAAGCTGAAGTGCAACCTATGGGAACTATCAGAGCAATTATAACGTTTTAATAGGTTTAATATGGAGCTGTTCACAGGAGTGTACCCGCTAATACAATTTTTGAATTATAGAATAAAAAGTCATGTCACCGTAAAACTAGCCATTTCCAAAGGCTGTACGCCCTGATACGTACCCTCCTAGAAATTGTCGACAGGAAAATACAATAAAAATGCATGCGTGTCTCAAGTTTAGAAAATAAAGATTAAAACTAGTAACCAGGCAATATGGACACGGAAATCCAGCAGTTTAAGTGGTAATGTCATTGCAGCCAGTGTTTCCAAATGCGGACTCGTATATTTCTGGGGAGCAACTGCTATCCTTAGAAAAATGTACGCGTAGATAATTTTCGTCCAGTCAAAAGGAAAGACGAGAATGAGCTGGTGCTATCTAGCTTTTGTCAAAGTGCAAGCAAAATAAAGGTCACGAATTAAACGAGGACGGAAGTACGGCGGTTTGAAAATAACATAAGAAAGAGCAGAGAAGGGGTACTGGTCTCAAATTATTTCGAAAACAGTAGAAAAATTACACGGAAGGTTAAGAATACATATGCACGCGTGGCCGCTGCTAAGGCAATGTGCTTCGCTTTCTGACAAAGCTGGCGCTATTCATATTTCCCTTCCGGACGGCGAACTCAAACTTCAAACTATTCAAACAAGAACGGACACAATGCCGTCGTCAGGGGAATCGCTGTCCGAATGCTCTTCTTGCTGCGCCGCCAGTAATGATTCGAGTTTATCTATCATACACTTCACAAACACCTTAACACGAAGGCTCACTTTCGCACGATTCGATGACATTACCTGCTGCTTCTTGTACGAAACAGCAAGGATCTTGCGCAAGTTCTTCTCCATCGTGTCTGCCGTGAAGACGTCTTCGCTCTGAAAATAAACACGTCTTGTCGGCTGGCACACCAAGTGCAAAGTGAGAACGAGTTCTCCGCAAAAGAAAGGGAGGCGTCAAACTGGGTCGAATTTCTTAGAAACGAAAGGGGAGGGCAGCAAATCGTTGACATGCCTTTGTTGCCAGCGAGTGGGTGAAGCCTTTGTTGAAGTGGTTGACGGGTGTTAGCTCCATTGCTGCTTAGTTCTATGCCTGAGGAGCTGAAATCGCTAGGCCTGCAAAATGACGTTTATTGTAATACATATACCACGGAACCGTAATGCGCAATATTGGTGGTAATCTAGTAAAAGTGCTGTCGTTTAACTATTTTTATAGGTTAGATTGCTGATATCTTCCACAACATTATCTCGCAAGCTGAAGTGCAACCTATGGGAACTATCAGAGCAATTATAACGTTTTAATAGGTTTAATATGGAGCTGTTCACAGGAGTGTACCCGCTAATACAATTTTTGAATTATAGATTAAAAAGTCACGTCACCGTAACACTAGCCATTTCCGAAGGCTGTAAGCCCTGATACGTACCCTCCCAGAAATTGTCGACAGGATAATACAATAAAAATGCATGCGTGTCTCAAGTTTAGAAAATAAAGATTAAAACTAGTAACCAGGCAATATGGACACGGAAATCCAGCAGTTTAACTGGTAATGTCATTGCAGCCAATGTTTCCAAAAGCGGACTCGTATATTTCTGGGGAGCAACTGCTATCCTTAGAAAAATGTACGCGTAGATAATTTTCATCCAGTCAAAAGAAAAGACGAGAATGAGCTGGTGCTATCTAGTTTTTGTCAAAGTGCAAGCAAAATAAAGGTCACGAATTAAACGAGGACGGAAGTAGGGCGGTTTGAAAATAACATAAGAAAGAGCAGAGAAGGGGTACTGGTCTCAAATTCTTTCGAAAACAGTAGAAAAATAACTCGGAAGGTTAAGAATACATACGCACGCGTGGCCGCTGCTAAGGCAATGTGCTTCGCTTTCTGACAAAGCTGGCGCTATTCACATTTCCCCTCCGGAAGGCGAACTCAAACTTCAAAATATTCAAACAAGAACGGACACAATGCCGTCGTCAGAGGAATCGCTGTCCGAATACTCTTCTTGCTGCGCCGCCAGTAATGATTCGAGTTTATCTATCATACACTTCACAAACACCTTAACACGAAGGCTTACTTTCGCACGATTCGATGACATTACCTGCTGCTTCTTGTACGAAACAGCAAGGATCTTGCGCAAATTCTTCTCCATCGTGTCTGCCGTGAAGACGTCTTCGCTCTGAAAATAAACACGTCTTGTCGGCTGGCACACCAAGTGCAAAGTGAGAACGAGTTCTCCCCAAAAGAAAGGGAGGGGTCAAACTGTGTCGAATTTCTTAGAAACGAAAATGGAGGGCAGCAAATCATTGACATTCCTTTGTTGCCAGCGAGTGGGTGAAGCCTTTGTTGAAGTGGTTGACAGGTGTTAGCTCCATTGCTGCTTAGTTCTATGCCTGAGGAGCTGAAATCGCTAGGCCTGCAAAATGACGTTTATTGTAATAAATACAACACGGAACCTTAATGCGCAATATTGGTGGTAATCTAGTGAAAGTGCTGTCGTTTAACTATTTTTATAGGTTAGATTGCTGATATCTGCCACAACATTCTCTCGCAAGCTGAAGTGCAACCTATGGAAACTATCAGAGCAATTATAACGTTTTAATAGGTTTAATATGGAGCGGTTCACAGGAGTGTACCCGCTAATACAATTTTTGAATTATAGATTAAAAAGTCACGTCACCGTAACACTAGCCATTTCCGAAGGCTGTAAGCCCTGATACGTACCCTCCCAGAAATTGTCGACAGGATAATACAATAAAAATGCATGCGTGTCTCAAGTTTAGAAAATAAAGATTAAAACTAGTAACCAGGCAATATGGACACGGAAATCCAGCAGTTTAACTTGTAATGTCATTGCAGCCATTGTTTCCAAAAGCGGACTCGTATACTTCTGGGGAGCAACTGCTATCCTTAGAAAAATGTACGCGTAGATAATTTTCGTCCAGTCAAAACGAAAGACGAGAATGAGCTGGTGCTATATAGCTTTTGTCAAAGTGCAAGCAAAATAAATGTCACGAATTAAACGAGGACGGAAGTACGGCGGTTTGAAAATAACATAAGAAAGAGCAGAGAAGGGGTACTGGGCTCAAATTCTTTCGAAAACAGTAGAAAAATAACTCGGAAGGTTAAGAATACATACACACGCGTGGCCGCTGCTAAGGCAATGTGCTTCGCTTTCTGACAAAGCTGGCGCCATTCACATTTCCCCTCCGGAAGGCGAACTCAAACTTCAAAATATTCAAACAAGAACGGACACAATGCCGTCGTCAGAGGAATCGCTGTACGAATACTCTTCTTGCTGCGCCGCCAGTAATGATTCGAGTTTATCTATCATACACTTCACAAACACCTTAACACGTAGGCTTATTTTCGCACGATGCGATGACATTACCTGCTGCTTCTTGTACGAAACAGCAAGGATCTTGCGCAAATTCCTCTCCATCGTGTCTGCCGTGAAGACGTCTTCGCTCTGAAAATAAACACGTCTTGTCGGCTGGCACACCAAGTGCAAAGTGAGAACGAGTTCTCCCCAAAAGAAAGGGAGGGGTCAAACTGTGTCGAATTTCTTAGAAACGAAAGGGGAGGGCAGCAAATCATTGACATTCCTTTGTTGCCAGCGAGTGGGTGAAGCCTTTGTTGAAGTGGTTGACAGGTGTTAGCTCCATTGCTGCTTAGTTCTATGCCTGAGGAGCTGAAATCGCTAGGCCTGCAAAATGACGTTTATTGTAATAAATACAACACGGAACCTTAATGCGCAATATTGGTGGTAATCTAGTAAAAGTGCTGTCGTTTAACTATTTTTATAGGTTAGATTGCTGATATCTGCCACAACATTATCTCGCAAGCTGAAGTGCAACCTATGGGAACTATCAGAGCAATTATAACGTTTTAATAGGTTTAATATGTAGCTGTTCACACGAGTGTACCCGCTGATACAATTTTTGAATTATAGATTAAAAAGTCATGTCACCGTAACACTAGCCATTTCCGAAGGCTGTACTCCCTGATACGTAACCTCCTAGAAATTGTCGAAAGGATAATACAATAAAAATGCATGCGTGTCTCAAGGATAGAAAATAAAGATTAAAACTAGTAACCAGGCAATATGGACACGGAAATCCAGCAGTTTAACTGGTAATGTCATTGCAGCCAATGTTTCCAAAAGCGGACTCGTATATTTCTGGGGAGCAACTGCTATCCTTAGAAAAATGTACGCGTAGATAATTTTCCTCCAGTCAAAAGAAAAGACGAGAATGAGCTGGTGCTATCTAGTTTTTGTCAAAGTGCAAGCAAAATAAAGGTCACGAATTAAACGAGGACGGAAGTACGGCGGTTTGAAAATAACATAAGAAAGAGCAGAGAAGGGGAACTGGCCTCAAATTCTTTCGAAAACAGTAGAAAAATAACTCGGAAGGTTAAGAATACATACGCACGCGTGGCCGCTGCTAAGGCAATGTGCTTCGCTTTCTGACAAAGCTGGCGCTAATCACATTTCCCCTCCGGAAGGCGAACTCAAACTTCAAAATATTCAAACAAGAACGGACACAATGCCGTCGTCAGAGGAATCGCTGTCCGAATACTCTTCTTGCTGCGCCGCCAGTAATGATTCGAGTTTATCTATCATACACTTCACAAAGGCCAAAGGCTCATTGAAGACCTCAAGGCGATCTATCTCAAGACGGAGAGAGGGCGGTTTCCGATACCGGACGAGTACGGGGGACCGGAAAATCCGGCATTGGATGAACCGTTCACCATCACGGAATTATTAACAGCCATAGACGAGAGTAATAAGAGGAGCGCACCCGGAACGGACGCCATTACATACAAGCTGCTCAATAACATGAGTGATGCGGCGGCACACGGGCTCCTGGGTCACATCAACAGAACCTGGGAAAGCTCGAGGCTGCCCGTAGAATGGAAAGAGGCCGAGGTAACGTTCATACCTAAACCCGGCAAACCTCTGACGATCGAGAACATGCGCCCTATCTCGCTCACGTCCTGTGTGGGCAAGGTCATGGAACGCATGGTTCTCAGAAGACTTCAAGCACACCTGGACGAGACAAATCAGATGCCAGCGACCATGTATGGATTCCGCCAGCACCTGAGCACCCAAGACGTCCTGATCCAATTAAACGAATTAGTGATTAAAAGAGGAACGAGGCACGCGCCCCGGGGTATACTGGCTTTGGACCTGAAAGGCGCCTTCGACAACGTGTCCCACGCCAGCATGCTCGAGAACCTGCGCAAGACGGGTTGTGGCCGCAAGACCTACGGCTATATTAAAGATTTCCTGACCAATAGAACAGCAACTATCCGGATAGGAAATGAACGGTCAGAGCCTGTGGAGCTCGGAGACAGGGGTACCCCACAGGGGTCTGTCCTGTCGCCTCTGCTTTTCAACCTAGCACTCCTGCCCCTGCCCGAACTACTGAATCAGATCGAGGGCGTGGACCACGCGTTCTATGCCGACGATATAACGGTGTGGACGAACCGCGCGGGGTCCGACGCCTGGGTGGAGGAAGCCCTGCAGAGAGCGGCAACGACCGTCCACGAGTATGCCACGACCTGCGGCCTGAGCTGCGCTCCACAGAAATCGGAGCTGCTCATGGTACAGCCCGGAAGACCGAAGAAAGAGCCGCCGCCAAACATAATCATCACCATCGACGGCACAGTGATCAAACCAACGCAGCAGATCCGGATACTGGGCCTTCTGTTGCGCAGCGACGGCAAGGCGCACGCAGCCGTCAACAAAATCAAGACCACATCGGAGCAAGTCCTGAGCATGATCCGGAGAGTCACCAACCGGAACAGAGGAATCAAAGAAGAAGACGCACTGCGCCTGGTGCAGGCATTCGTCGTGTCACGCGTAACGTACTCCGCCCCGTACCTCCAGCTTGCGAAGGTGAACCGCGAGACGCTGAACACGACGATAAGGAAAGCAGTGAAACTCGCGATGGGCATCCCAGTCTACTCGTCAACGCAGAAGCTGCTGGAAATGGGTGCCCACAACACGGTGGAAGAGCTGGTGGAAGCACACCTATCCCACCAGAGAGTAAGGCTGAGCCGGACAGAGCACGGTCGGGCCGTCCTACGCAAGATAGGATGGCAAATTGAACAGCAACCGACAACGGAGCCACTCCCCACAACGTGGAGAGACATTATTAAGACCAAGCCTCTCCCCCGGAACATGCAGCCGGGGAGGAACGACGAGAGACGCTCTGCGCGGGCCAAGGCAATGGCTCGACAGCTGGAAAAGGACCCAGAGGTTCTCTACGCGGACGCCTCGCTTCCCAAGCACGGAACCAGAGCAACGGCGGTCGTCACCACCATCGATAAACTGGTCACAGGCGCGTCGATACGGACGACAAATATAGCCGAAGCAGAAGAAGTGGCCGTGGCCCTCGCACTCGCACAACCGGGAGTGAGGACCGTGGTCACAGACTCCCAGACCGCCTACGCAAGCTACCGCAAGGGGAACATCTCTCCCGCGGCACTAGCGATCCTCACCAAATGCAAATCACCGGGACGGGCCGTTGAGCTCGTGTGGGTCCCGGCTCACTCGCAAGTGGAAGGCAACGCACTCGCCGACCACTATGCCCGAGAACTGTCAATCCGGGCCGAGGACGAGCCAGAGCTACCGCACCCCGTGACAAGCTACAAAGAAATCACGCAAATGTACAGAAGCGGCAGATGTAGGCTTCCCCGTCCGCATCCGCAACTCAGCCGACAGCAGCAAACGATCCTGCGACGCACGCAAGCGGGGTCGCTAGCGCATCCCGTGCTCTTGCACAAGATGTTCCCAACAGAGCATGACACTTCATGCCCTTTTTGCAGACGGTCAAAAGGCACTCTAGCACACATCATTGCAGAGTGCACTAAGCTCAAGAACCCCCCACCATCCCTACCCCCCACCCTCCCCAGCCCCAACCCCCCCGAGCGATGGGAGACCTTGTTGTCCAGCCCCGACCTACCGACCCAGCTCGCGCTGGCGGCTAGGGGCCAGGAACTGCTGGACGCATATGGGACCTGCGAATAAGGTTCCACCCCATCTGGTGCCAGCGCGCACCAACCGCCACTAAGCGCTCAGTTCAAAAGTTGATTCTCTCTCTCTCTCACAAACACCTTAACACGAAGGCTTACTTTCGCACGATTCGATGACATTACCTGCTGCTTCTTGTACGAAACAGCAAGGATCTTGCGCAAATTCTTCTCCATCGTGTCTGCCGTGAAGACGTCTTCGCTCTGAAAATAAACACGTCTTGTCGGCTGGCACACCAAGTGCAAAGTGAGAACGAGTTCTCCCCAAAAGAAAGGGAGGGGTCAAACTGTGTCGAATTTCTTAGAAACGAAAGGGGAGGGCAGCAAATCATTGACATTCCTTTGTTGCCAGCGAGTGGGTGAAGCCTTTGTTGAAGTGGTTGACAGGTGTTAGCTCCATTGCTGCTTAGTTCTATGCCTGAGGAGCTGAAATCGCTAGGCCTGCAAAATGACGTTTATTGTAATAAATACAACACGGAACCTTAATGCGCAATATTGGTGGTAATCTAGTAAAAGTGCTGTCGTTTAACTATTTTTATAGGTTAGATTGCTGATATCTGCCACAACATTATCTCGCAAGCTGAAGTGCAACCTATGGGAACTATCAGAGCAATTATAACGTTTTAATAGGTTTAATATGTAGCTGTTCACACGAGTGTACCCGCTGATACAATTTTTGAATTATAGATTAAAAAGTCATGTCACCGTAACACTAGCCATTTCCGAAGGCTGTACTCCCTGATACGTAACCTCCTAGAAATTGTCGAAAGGATAATACAATAAAAATGCATGCGTGTCTCAAGGATAGAAAATAAAGATTAAAACTAGTAACCAGGCAATATGGACACGGAAATCCAGCAGTTTAACTGGTAATGTCATTGCAGCCAATGTTTCCAAAAGCGGACTCGTATATTTCTGGGGAGCAACTGCTATCCTTAGAAAAATGTACGCGTAGATAATTTTCGTCCAGTCAAAAGGAAAGATGAGAATGAGCTGGTGCTATCTAGTTTTTGTCAAAGTGCAAGCAAAATAAAGGTCACGAATTAAACGAGGACGGAAGTACGGCGGTTTGAAAATAACATAAGAAAGAGCAGAGAAGGGGTAGTGGTCTCAAATTCTTTCGAAAACAGTAGAAAAATAACTCGGAAGGTTAAGAATACATACGCACGCGTGGCCGCTGCTAACGTAATGTGCTTCGCTTTCTGACAAAGCTGGCGCTATTCACATTTCCCCTCCGGAAGGCGAACTCAAACTTCAAAATATTCAAACAAGAACGGACACAATGCCGTCGTCGGAGGAATCGCTGTCCGAGTACTCTTCTTGCTGCGCCGCCAGTAATGATTCGAGTTTATCTATCATACACTTCACAAACACTTTAACACGAAGGCTTACTTTCGCACGATTCGATGACATTACCTGCTGCTTCTTGTACGAAACAGCAAGGATCTTGCGCAAATTCTTCTCCATCGTGTCTGCCGTGAAGACGTCTTCGCTCTGAAAATAAACATGTCTTGTCGGCTGGCACACCAAGTGCAAAGTGAGAACGAGTTCTCCCCAAAAGAAAGGGAGGGGTCAAACTGTGTCCAATTTCTTAGAAACGAAAGGGGAGGGCAGCAAATCGTTGACATTCCTTTGCTGCCAGCGAGTGGGTGAAGCCTTTGTTGAAGTGGTTGACAGGTGTTAGCTCCACTGCTGCTTAGTTCTATGCCTGAGGAGCTGAAATCGCTAGGCCTGCAAAATGTCGCATTTTGTAATACCAATACCACGGAACCTTAACGCGCAATATTGGTGGTAATCTAGTGAAAGTGCTGTCGTTTAACTATTTTTATAGGTTAGATTGCTGATATCTGCCACAACATTCTCTCGCAAGCTGAAGTGCAACCTATGGAAACTATCAGAGCAATTATAACGTTTTAATAGGTTTAATATGGAGCTGTTCACAGGAGTGTACCCGCTAATACAATTTTTGAATTATAGATTAAAAAGTCACGTCACCGTAACACTAGCCATTTCCGAAGGCTATAAGCCCTGATACGTACCCTCCCAGAAATTGTCGACAGGATAATACAATAAAAAATGCATGCGTGTCTCAAGTTTAGAAAATAAAGATTAAAACTAGTAACCAGGCAATATGGACACGGAAATCCAGCAGTTTAACTGGTAATGTCATTGCAGCCAATGTTTCCAAAAGCGGACTCGTATATTTCTGGCGAGCAACTGCTATCCTTAGAAAAATGTACGCGTAGATAATTTTCGTCCAGTCAAAAGGAAAGACGAGAATGAGCTGGTGCTATATAGCTTTTGTCAAAGTGCAAGCAAAATAAATGTCACGAATTAAACGAGGACGGAAGTACGGCGGTTTGAAAATAACATAAGAAAGAGCAGAGAAGGGGTACTGGTCTCAAATTCTTTCGAAAACAGTAGAAAAATAACTCGGAAGGTTAAGAATACATACACACGCGTGGCCGCTGCTAAGGCAATGTGCTTCGCTTTCTGACAAAGCTGGCGCTATTCACATTTCCCCTCCGGAAGGCGAACTCAAACTTCAAAATATTCAAACAAGAACGGACACAATGCCGTCGTCAGAGGAATCGCTGTCCGAATACTCTTCTTGTTGCGCCGCCAGTAATGATTCGAGTTTATCTATCATACACTTCACAAACACCTTAACACGAAGGCTTACTTTCGCACGATGCGATGACATTACCTGCTGCTTCTTGTACGAAACAGCAAGGATCTTGCGCAAATTCCTCTCCATCGTGTCTGCCGTGAAGACGTCTTCGCTCTGAAAATAAACACGTCTTGTCGGCTGGCACACCAAGTGCAAAGTGAGAACGAGTTCTCCCCAAAAGAAAGGGAGGGGTCAAACTGTGTCGAATTTCTTAGAAACGAAAGGGGAGGGCAGCAAATCGTTGACATTCCTTTGTTGCCAGCGAGTGGGTGAAGCCTTTGTTGAAGTGGTTGACAGGTGTTAGCTCCATTGCTGCTTAGTTCTATGCCTGAGGAGCTGAAATCGCTAGGCCTGCAAAATGACGTTTTTTGTAATACCAATACCACGGAACCTTAATGCGCAATATTGGTGGTAATCTAGTGAAAGTGCTGTCGTTTAACTATTTTTATA
Source organism: Dermacentor andersoni (assembly GCF_023375885.2). Taxonomy (NCBI): domain Eukaryota; kingdom Metazoa; phylum Arthropoda; class Arachnida; order Ixodida; family Ixodidae; genus Dermacentor; species Dermacentor andersoni. Next base: position 192,131,917 of record NC_092817.1, on the reverse strand, counting down.
GGTTAGATTGCTGATATCTGCCACAACATTCTCTCGCAAGCTGAAGTGCAACCTATGGAAACTATCAGAGCAATTATAACGTTTTAATAGGTTTAATATGGAGCTGTTCACAGGAGTGTACCCGCTAATACAATTTTTGAATGGTAGATTAAAAAGTCACGTCACCGTAACACTAGCCATTTCCGAAGGCTGTAAGCCCTGATACGTACCCTCCCAGAAATTGTCGACAGGATAATACAATAAAAATGCATGCGTGTCTCAAGTTTAGAAAATAAAGATTAAAACTAGTAACCAGGCAATATGGACACGGAAATGCAGCAGTTTAACTGGTAATGTCATTGCAGCCAATGTTTCCAAAAGCGGACTCGTATATTTCTGGGGAGCAACTGCTATCCTTAGAAAAATGTACGCGTAGATAATTTTCGTCCAGTCAAAAGGAAAGACGAGAATGAGCTGGTGCTATATAGCTTTTGTCAAAGTGCAAGCAAAATAAATGTCACGAATTAAACGAGGACGGAAGTACGGCGGTTTGAAAATAACATAAGAAAGAGCAGAGAAGGGGTACTGGTCTCAAATTCTTTCGAAAACAGTAGAAAAATAACTCGGAAGGTTAAGAAAACATACGCACGCGTGGCCGCTGCTAAGGAAATGTGCTTCGGTTTCTGACAAAGCTGGCGCTATTCACATTTCCCCTCCGGAAGGCGAACTGAAACTTCCAACAATTCAAACAAGAACGGACACAATGCCGTCGTCAGAGGAATCGCTGTCCGAATACTCTTCTTGCTGCGCCGCCAGTAATGATTCGAGTTTATCTATCATACACTTCACAAACACCTTAACACGAAGGCTTACTTTCGCACGATTCGATGACATTACCTGCTGCTTCTTGTACGAAACAGCAAGGATCTTGCGCAAATACTTCTCCATCGTGTCTGCCGTGAAGACGTCTTCGCTCTGAAAATAAACACGTCTTGTCGGCTGGCACACCAAGTGCAAAGTGAGAACGAGTTCTCCCCAAAAGAAAGTGAGGGGTCAAACTGTGTCGAATTTCTTAGAAACGAAAGGGGAGGGCAGCAAATCGTTGACATTCCTTTGTTGCCAGCGAGTGGGTGAAGCCTTTGTTGAAGTGGTTGACAGTTGTTAGCTCCACTGCTGCTTAGTTCTATGCCTGAGGAGCTGAAATCGCTAGGCCTGCAAAATGACGTTTTTTGTAATACCAATACCACGGAACCTTAATGCGCAATATTGGTGGTAATCTAGTGAAAGTGCTGTCGTTTAACTATTTTTATAGGTTAGATTGCTGATATCTGCCACAACATTCTCTCGCAAGCTGAAGTGCAACCTATGGAAACTATCAGAGCAATTATAACGTTTTAATAGGTTTAATATGGAGCTGTTCACAGGAGTGTACCCGCTAATACAATTTTTGAATTATAGATTAAAAAGTCACGTCACCGTAACACTAGCCATTTCCGAAGGCTGTAAGCCCTGATACGTACCCTCCCAGAAATTGTCGACAGGATAATACAATAAAAATGCATGCGTGTCTCAAGTTTAGAAAATAAAGATTAAAACTAGTAACCAGGCAATATGGACACGGAAATCCAGCAGTTTAACTGGTAATGTCATTGCAGCCAATGTTTCCAAAAGCGGACTCGTATATTTCTGGGGAGCAACTGCTATCCTTAGAAAAATGTACGCGTAGATAATTTTCGTCCAGTCAAAAGGAAAGACGAGAATGAGCTGGTGCTATATAGCTTTTGTCAAAGTGCAAGCAAAATAAATGTCACGAATTAAACGAGGACGGAAGTACGGCGGTTTGAAAATAACATAAGAAAGAGCAGAGAAGGGGTACTGGTCTCAAATTCTTTCGAAAACAGTAGAAAAATAACTCGGAAGGTTAAGAATACATACGCACGCGTGGCCGCTGCTAAGGCAATGTGCTTCGCTTTCTGACAAAGCTGGCGCTATTCACATTTCCCCTCCGGAAGGTGAACTCAAACTTCAAAATATTCAAACAAGAACGGACACAATGCCGTCGTCAGAGGAATCGCTGTCCGAATACTCTTCTTGCTGCGCCGCCAGTAATGATTCGAGTTTATCTATCATACACTTCACAAACACCTTAACACGAAGGCTTACTTTCGCACGATTCGATGACATTACCTGCTGCTTCTTGTACGAAACAGCAAGGATCTTGCGCAAGTTCTTCTCCATCGTGTCTGCCGTGAAGACGTCTTCGCTCTGAAAATAAACTTGTCTTGTCGGCTGGCACACCAAGTGCAAAGTGAGAACGAGTTCTCCCCAAAAGAAAGGGAGGGGTCAAACTGTGTCGAATTTCTTAGAAACGAAGGGGGAGGGCAGCAAATCGTTGACATTCCTTTGTTGCCAGCGAGTGGGTGAAGCCTTTGTTGAAGTGGTTGACAGGTGTTAGCTCCATTGCTGCTTAGTTCTATGCCTGAGGAGCTGAAATCGCTAGGCCTGCAAAATGACGTTTTTTGTAATAGCAATACCACGGAACCTTAATGCGCAATATTGGTGGTAATCTAGTGAAAGTGCTGTCGTTTAACTATTTTTATAGGTTAGAGAACTGATATCTGCCACAACATTCTCTCGCAAGCTGAAGGGCAACCTATGGAAACTATCAGAGCAATTATAACGTTTTAAAAGGTTTAATATGGAGCTGTTCACAGGAGTGTACCCGCTAATACAATTTTTCAAATATAGATTAAAAGGTCACGTCACCGTAACACTAGCCATTTCCGAAGGCTGTAAGCCCTGATACGTACCCTCCCAGAAATTGTCGACAGGACAATACAATAAAAATGCATGCGTGTCTCAAGTTTAGAAAATAAAGATTAAAACTAGTAACCAGGCAATATGGACACGGAAATCCAGCAGTTTAACTGGTAATGTCATTGCAGCCAATGTTTCCAAAAGCGGACTCGTATATTTCTGGGGAGCAACTGCTATCCTTAGAAAAATGTACGCGTAGATAATTTTCGTCCAGTCAAAAGGAAAGACGAGAATGAGCTGGTGCTATATAGCTTTTGTCAAAGTGCAAGCAAAATAAATGTCACGAATTAAACGAGGACGGAAGTACGGCGGTTTGAAAATAACATAAGAAAGAGCAGAGAAGGGGTACTGGTCTCAAATTCTTTCGAAAACAGTAGAAAAATAACTCGGAAGGTTAAGAATACATACACACGCGTGGCCGCTGCTAAGGCAATGTGCTTCGCTTTCTGACAAAGCTGGCGCTATTCACATTTCCCCTCCGGAAGGCGAACTCAAACTTCAAAATATTCAAACAAGAACGGACACAATGCCGTCGTCAGAGGAATCGCTGTCCGAATACTCTTCTTGTTGCGCCGCCAGTAATGATTCGAGTTTATCTATCATACACTTCACAAACACCTTAACACGAAGGCTTACTTTCGCACGATGCGATGACATTACCTGCTGCTTCTTGTACGAAACAGCAAGGCTCTTGCGCAAATTCTTCTCCATCGTGTCTGCCGTGAAGACGTCTTCGCTCTGAAAATAAACACGTCTTGTCGGCTGGCACACCAAGTGCAAAGTGAGAACGAGTTCTCCCCAAAAGAAAGGGAGGGGTCAAACTGTGTCGAATTTCTTAGAAACGAAAGGGGAGGGCAGCAAATCGTTGCAATTCCTTTGTTGCCAGTGAGTGGGTGAAGCCTGTGTTGAAGTGGTTGACAGGTGTTAGCTCCATTGCTGCTTAGTTCTATGCCTGAGGAGCTGAAATCGCTAGGCCTGCAAAATGACGTTTTTTGTAATACCAATACCACGGAACCTTAATGCGCAATATTGGTGGTAATCTAGTGAAAGTGCTGTCGTTTAACTATTTTTATAGGTTAGATTGCTGATATCTGCCACAACATTCTCTCGCAAGCTGAAGTGCAACCTATGGAAACTATCAGAGCAATTATAACGTTTTAATAGGTTTAATATGGAGCTGTTCACAGGAGTGTACCCGCTAATACAATTTTTGAATTAAAGATTAAAAAGTCACGTCACCGTAACACTAGCCATTTCCGAAGGCTGTAAGCCCTGATACGTACCCTCCTAGAAATTCTCAACATGATAATACAATAAAAATGCACGCGCGGCTCAAGTTTAGTAAATAAAGTATAAAACTAGTAACCACGAAACATGGACACGGAAATCCAGTAGTTGAGCTGGTCATATCAATTCAACCAATGTTTCCAAAAGCGGACTCGTATATTTCTGGGGAGCAACTGCTATCCTTAAAAGAATTGTAGGCGTACATAATTTTCGTCCAGTCAAAAGGAAAGACGAGAATGAGCTGGTGCTATATAGCTTTTGTCAAAGTGCAAGCAAAATAAATGTCACGAATTAAACGAGGACGGAAGTACGGCGGTTTGAAAATAACATAAGAAAGAGCAGAGAAGGGGTACTGGTCTCAAATTCTTTCGAAAACAGTAGAAAAATAACTCGGAAGGTTAAGAATACATACGCACGCGTGGCCGCTGCTAAGGCAATGTGCTTCGCTTTCTGACAAAGCTGGCGCTATTCACATTTCCCCTCCGGAAGGTGAACTCAAACTTCAAAATATTCAAACAAGAACGGACACAATGCCGTCGTCAGAGGAATCGCTGTCCGAATACTCTTCTTGCTGCGCCGCCAGTAATGATTCGAGTTTATCTATCATACACTTCACAAACACCTTAACACGAAGGCTTACTTTCGCACGATTCGATGACATTACCTGCTGCTTCTTGTACGAAACAGCAAGGATCTTGCGCAAATTCTTCTCCATCGTGTCTGCCGTGAAGACGTCTTCGCCCTGAAAATAAACACGTCTTGTCGGCTGGCACACCAAGTGCAAAGTGAGAACGAGTTCTCCCCAAAAGAAAGGGAGGGGTCAAACTGTGTCGAATTTCTTAGAAACGAAAGGGGAGGGCAGCAAATCGTTGACATTCCTTTGTTGGCAGCGAGTGGGTGAAGCCTTTGTTGAAGTGGTTGACAGGTGTTAGCTCCATTGCTGCTTAGTTCTATGCCTGAGGAGCTGAAATCGCTAGGCCTGCAAAATGACGTATTTTGTAATACCAATACCACGGAACCTTAACGCGCAATATTGGTGGTAATCTAGTGAAAGTGCTGTCGTTTAACTATTTTTATAGGTTAGATTGCTGATATCTGCCACAACATTCTCTCGCAAGCTGAAGTGCAACCTATGGAAACTATCAGAGCAATTATAACGTTTTAATAGGTTTAATATGGAGCTGTTCACAGGAGTGTACCCGCTAATACAATTTTTGAATTAAAGATTAAAAAGTCACGTCACCGTAACACTAGCCATTTCCGAAGGCTGTAAGCCCTGATACGTACCCTCCTAGAAATTCTCAACATGATAATACAATAAAAATGCACGCGCGTCTCAAGTTTAGTAAATAAAGAATAAAACTAGTAACCACGCAACATGGACACGGAAATCCAGTAGTTGAGCTGGTCATATCAATTCAACCAATGTTTCCAAAAGCGGACTCGTATATTTCTGGGGAGCAACTGCTATCCTTAAAAGAATTGTAGGCGTACATAATTTTCGTCCAGTCAAAAGGAAAGACGAGAATGAGCTGGTGCTATATAGCTTTTGTCAAAGTGCAAGCAAAATAAATGTCACGAATTAAACGAGGACGGAAGTGCGGCGGTTTGAAAATAACATAAGAAAGAGCAGAGAAGGGGTACTGGTCTCAAATTCTTTCGAAAACAGTAGAAAAATAACTCGGAAGGTTAAGAATACATACACACGCGTGGCCGCTGCTAAGGCAATGTGCTTCGCTTTCTGACAAAGCTGGCGCTATTCACATTTCCCCTCCGGAAGGCGAACTCAAACTTCAAAATATTCAAACAAGAACGGACACAATGCCGTCGTCAGAGGAATCGCTGTCCGAATACTCTTCTTGTTGCGCCGCCAGTAATGATTCGAGTTTATCTATCATACACTTCACAAACACCTTAACACGAAGGCTTACTTTCGCACGATGCGATGACATTACCTGCTGCTTCTTGTACGAAACAGCAAGGCTCTTGCGCAAATTCTTCTCCATCGTGTCTGCCGTGAAGACGTCTTCGCTCTGAAAATAAACACGTCTTGTCGGCTGGCACACCAAGTGCAAAGTGAGAACGAGTTCTCCCCAAAAGAAAGGGAGGGGTCAAACTGTGTCGAATTTCTTAGAAACGAAAGGGGAGGGCAGCAAATCGTTGCAATTCCTTTGTTGCCAGTGAGTGGGTGAAGCCTTTGTTGAAGTGGTTGACAGGTGTTAGCTCCATTGCTGCTTAGTTCTATGCCTGAGGAGCTGAAATCGCTAGGCCTGCAAAATGACGTTTTTTGTAATACCAATACCACGGAACCTTAATGCGCAATATTGGTGGTAATTTAGTGAAAGTGCTGTCGTTTAAATATTTTTATAGGTTAGATTGCTGATATCTGCCACAACATTCTCTCGCAAGCTGAAGTGCAACCTATGGAAACTATCAGAGCAATTATAACGTTTTAATAGGTTTAATATGGAGCTGTTCACAGGAGTGTACCCGCTAATACAATTTTTGAATTATAGATTAAAAAGCCACGTCACCGTAACACTAGCCATTTCCGAAGGCTGTAAGCCCTCATATGTACCCTCCCAGAAATTGTCGACAGGATAATACAATAAAAATGCATGCGTGTCTCAAGTTTAGAAAATAAAGATTAAAACTAGTAACCAGGCAATATGGACACGGAAATCCAGCAGTTTAACTGGTAATGTCATTGCAGCCAATGTTTCCAAAAGCGGACACGTATATTTCTGGGGAGCAGCTGCTATCCTTAAAAAAATTGTAGGCGTACATAATTTTCGTCCAGTCAAAAGGAAAGACGAGAATGAGCTGGTGCTATATAGCTTTTGTCAAAGTGCAAGCAAAATAAATGTCACGAATTAAACGAGGGCGGAAGTACGGCGGTTTGAAAATAACATATGAAAGAGCAGAGAAGGGGTACTGGTCTCAAATTCTTTCGAAAACAGCAGAAAAATAACTCGGAAGGTTAAGAATAAATACGCACGCGTGGCCGCTGCTAAGGCAATGTGCTTCGCTTTCTGACAAAGCTGGCGCTATTCACATTTCCCCTCCGGAAGGCGAACTCAAACTTCAAACAATTCAAACAAGAACGGGCACAATGCCGTCGTCAGAGGAATCGCTGTCCGAATACTCTTCTTGCTGCGCCGCCAGTAATGATTCGAGTTTATCTATCATACACTTCACAAACACCTTAACACGAAGGCTTACTTTCGCACGATGCGATGACATTACCTGCTGCTTCTTGTACGAAACAGCAAGGCTCTTGCGCAAATTCTTCTCCATCGTGTCTGCCGTGAAGACGTCTTCGCTCTGAAAATAAACACGTCTTGTCGGCTGGCACACCAAGTGCAAAGTGAGAACGAGTTCTCCCCAAAAGAAAGGGAGGGGTCAAACTGTGTCGAATTTCTTAGAAACGAAAGGGGAGGGCAGCAAATCGTTGCAATTCCTTTGTTGCCAGTGAGTGGGTGAAGCCTGTGTTGAAGTGGTTGACAGGTGTTAGCTCCATTGCTGCTTAGTTCTATGCCTGAGGAGCTGAAATCGCTAGGCCTGCAAAATGACGTTTTTTGTAATACCAATACCACGGAACCTTAATGCGCAATATTGGTGGTAATCTAGTGAAAGTGCTGTCGTTTAACTATTTTTATAGGTTAGATTGCTGATATCTGCCACAACATTCTCTCGCAAGCTGAAGTGCAACCTATGGAAACTATCAGAGCAATTATAACGTTTTAATAGGTTTAATATGGAGCTGTTCACAGGAGTGTACCCGCTAATACAATTTTTGAATTAAAGATTAAAAAGTCACGTCACCGTAACACTAGCCATTTCCGAAGGCTGTAAGCCCTGATACGTACCCTCCTAGAAATTCTCAACATGATAATACAATAAAAATGCACGCGCGTCTCAAGTTTAGTAAATAAAGAATAAAACTAGTAACCACGCAACATGGACACGGAAATCCAGTAGTTGAGCTGGTCATATCAATTCAACCAATGTTTCCAAAAGCGGACTCGTATATTTCTGGGGAGCAACTGCTATCCTTAAAAGAATTGTAGGCGTACATAATTTTCGTCCAGTCAAAAGGAAAGACGAGAATGAGCTGGTGCTATATAGCTTTTGTCAAAGTGCAAGCAAAATAAATGTCACGAATTAAACGAGGACGGAAGTGCGGCGGTTTGAAAATAACATAAGAAAGAGCAGAGAAGGGGTACTGGTCTCAAATTCTTTCGAAAACAGTAGAAAAATAACTCGGAAGGTTAAGAATACATACACACGCGTGGCCGCTGCTAAGGCAATGTGCTTCGCTTTCTGACAAAGCTGGCGCTATTCACATTTCCCCTCCGGAAGGCGAACTCAAACTTCAAAATATTCAAACAAGAACGGACACAATGCCGTCGTCAGAGGAATCGCTGTCCGAATACTCTTCTTGTTGCGCCGCCAGTAATGATTCGAGTTTATCTATCATACACTTCACAAACACCTTAACACGAAGGCTTACTTTCGCACGATGCGATGACATTACCTGCTGCTTCTTGTACGAAACAGCAAGGCTCTTGCGCAAATTCTTCTCCATCGTGTCTGCCGTGAAGACGTCTTCGCTCTGAAAATAAACACGTCTTGTCGGCTGGCACACCAAGTGCAAAGTGAGAACGAGTTCTCCCCAAAAGAAAGGGAGGGGTCAAACTGTGTCGAATTTCTTAGAAACGAAAGGGGAGGGCAGCAAATCGTTGCAATTCCTTTGTTGCCAGTGAGTGGGTGAAGCCTGTGTTGAAATGGTTGACAGGTGTTAGCTCCATTGCTGCTTAGTTCTATGCCTGAGGAGCTGAAATCGCTAGGCCTGCAAAATGACGTTTTTTGTAATACCAATACCACGGAACCTTAATGCGCAATATTGGTGGTAATCTAGTGAAAGTGCTGTCGTTTAACTATTTTTATAGGTTAGATTGCTGATATCTGCCACAACATTCTCTCGCAAGCTGAAGTGCAACCTATGGAAACTATCAGAGCAATTATAACGTTTTAATAGGTTTAATATGGAGCTGTTCACAGGAGTGTACCCGCTAATACAATTTTTGAATTAAAGATTAAAAAGTCACGTCACCGTAACACTAGCCATTTCCGAAGGCTGTAAGCCCTGATACGTACCCTCCTAGAAATTCTCAACATGATAATACAATATAAATGCACGCGCGTCTCAAGTTTAGTAAATAAAGAATAAAACTAGTAACCACGCAACATGGACACGGAAATCCAGTAGTTGAGCTGGTCATATCAATTCAACCAATGTTTCCAAAAGCGGACTCGTATATTTCTGGGGAGCAACTGCTATCCTTAAAAGAATTGTAGGCGTACATAATTTTCGTCCAGTCAAAAGGAAAGACGAGAATGAGCTGGTGCTATATAGCTTTTGTCAAAGTGCAAGCAAAATAAATGTCACGAATTAAACGAGGACGGAAGTACGGCGGTTTGAAAATAACATAAGAAAGAGCAGAGAAGGGGTACTGGTCTCAAATTCTTTCGAAAACAGTAGAAAAATAACTCGGAAGGTTAAGAATACATACACACGCGTGGCCGCTGCTAAGGCAATGTGCTTCGCTTTCTGACAAAGCTGGCGCTATTCACATTTCCCCTCCGGAAGGCGAACTCAAACTTCAAAATATTCAAACAAGAACGGACACAATGCCGTCGTCAGAGGAATCGCTGTCCGAATACTCTTCTTGTTGCGCCGCCAGTAATGATTCGAGTTTATCTATCATACACTTCACAAACACCTTAACACGAAGGCTTACTTTCGCACGATGCGATGACATTACCTGCTGCTTCTTGTACGAAACAGCAAGGCTCTTGCGCAAATTCTTCTCCATCGTGTCTGCCGTGAAGACGTCTTCGCTCTGAAAATAAACACGTCTTGTCGGCTGGCACACCAAGTGCAAAGTGAGAACGAGTTCTCCCCAAAAGAAAGGGAGGGGTCAAACTGTGTCGAATTTCTTAGAAACGAAAGGGGAGGGCAGCAAATCGTTGCAATTCCTTTGTTGCCAGTGAGTGGGTGAAGCCTTTGTTGAAGTGGTTGACAGGTGTTAGCTCCATTGCTGCTTAGTTCTATGCCTGAGGAGCTGAAATCGCTAGGCCTGCAAAATGACGTTTTTTGTAATACCAATACCACGGAACCTTAATGCGCAATATTGGTGGTAATTTAGTGAAAGTGCTGTCGTTTAAATATTTTTATAGGTTAGATTGCTGATATCTGCCACAACATTCTCTCGCAAGCTGAAGTGCAACCTATGGAAACTATCAGAGCAATTATAACGTTTTAATAGGTTTAATATGGAGCTGTTCACAGGAGTGTACCCGCTAATACAATTTTTGAATTATAGATTAAAAAGCCACGTCACCGTAACACTAGCCATTTCCGAAGGCTGTAAGCCCTCATATGTACCCTCCCAGAAATTGTCGACAGGATAATACAATAAAAATGCATGCGTGTCTCAAGTTTAGAAAATAAAGATTAAAACTAGTAACCAGGCAATATGGACACGGAAATCCAGCAGTTTAACTGGTAATGTCATTGCAGCCAATGTTTCCAAAAGCGGACACGTATATTTCTGGGGAGCAGCTGCTATCCTTAAAAAAATTGTAGGCGTACATAATTTTCGTCCAGTCAAAAGGAAAGACGAGAATGAGCTGGTGCTATATAGCTTTTGTCAAAGTGCAAGCAAAATAAATGTCACGAATTAAACGAGGGCGGAAGTACGGCGGTTTGAAAATAACATATGAAAGAGCAGAGAAGGGGTACTGGTCTCAAATTCTTTCGAAAACAGCAGAAAAATAACTCGGAAGGTTAAGAATAAATACGCACGCGTGGCCGCTGCTAAGGCAATGTGCTTCGCTTTCTGACAAAGCTGGCGCTATTCACATTTCCCCTCCGGAAGGCGAACTCAAACTTCAAACAATTCAAACAAGAACGGGCACAATGCCGTCGTCAGAGGAATCGCTGTCCGAATACTCTTCTTGCTGCGCCGCCAGTAATGATTCGAGTTTATCTATCATACACTTCACAAACACCTTAACACGAAGGCTTACTTTCGCACGATGCGATGACATTACCTGCTGCTTCTTGTACGAAACAGCAAGGCTCTTGCGCAAATTCTTCTCCATCGTGTCTGCCGTGAAGACGTCTTCGCTCTGAAAATAAACACGTCTTGTCGGCTGGCACACCAAGTGCAAAGTGAGAACGAGTTCTCCCCAAAAGAAAGGGAGGGGTCAAACTGTGTCGAATTTCTTAGAAACGAAAGGGGAGGGCAGCAAATCGTTGCAATTCCTTTGTTGCCAGTGAGTGGGTGAAGCCTGTGTTGAAGTGGTTGACAGGTGTTAGCTCCATTGCTGCTTAGTTCTATGCCTGAGGAGCTGAAATCGCTAGGCCTGCAAAATGACGTTTTTTGTAATACCAATACCACGGAACCTTAATGCGCAATATTGGTGGTAATCTAGTGAAAGTGCTGTCGTTTAACTATTTTTATAGGTTAGATTGCTGATATCTGCCACAACATTCTCTCGCAAGCTGAAGTGCAACCTATGGAAACTATCAGAGCAATTATAACGTTTTAATAGGTTTAAAATGGAGCTGTTCACAGGAGTGTACCCGCTAATACAATTTTTGAATTATAGATTAAAAAGTCATGTCACCGTAACACTAGCCATTTCCGAAGGCTGTAAGCCCTGATACGTACCCTCCCAGAAATTGTCGACAGGATAATACAATAAAAATGCATGCGTGTCTCAAGTTTAGAAAATAAAGATTAAAACTAGTAACCAGGCAATATGGACACGGAAATCCAGCACTTTAACTGGTAATGTCATTGCAGCCAATGTTTCCAAAAGCGGACTCGTATATTTCTGGGGAGCAACTGCTATCCTTAGAAAAATGTACGCGTAGATAATTTTCGTCCAGTCAAAAGGAAAGACGAGAATGAGCTGGTGCTATATAGCTTTTGTCAAAGTGCAAGCAAAATAAATGTCACGAATTAAACGAGGACGGAAGTACGGCGGTTTGAAAATAACATAAGAAAGAGCAGAGAAGGGGTACTGGTCTCAAATTCTTTCGAAAACAGTAGAAAAATAACTCGGAAGGTTAAGAATACATACACACGCGTGGCCGCTGCTAAGGCAATGTGCTTCGCTTTCTGACAAAGCTGGCGCTATTCACATTTCCCCTCCGGAAGGCGAACTCAAACTTCAAAATATTCAAACAAGAACGGACACAATGCCGTCGTCAGAGGAATCGCTGTCCGAATACTCTTCTTGTTGCGCCGCCAGTAATGATTCGAGTTTATCTATCATACACTTCACAAACACCTTAACACGAAGGCTTACTTTCGCACGATGCGATGACATTACCTGCTGCTTCTTGTACGAAACAGCAAGGCTCTTGCGCAAATTCTTCTCCATCGTGTCTGCCGTGAAGACGTCTTCGCTCTGAAAATAAACACGTCTTGTCGGCTGGCACACCAAGTGCAAAGTGAGAACGAGTTCTCCCCAAAAGAAAGGGAGGGGTCAAACTGTGTCGAATTTCTTAGAAACGAAAGGGGAGGGCAGCAAATCGTTGCAATTCCTTTGTTGCCAGTGAGTGGGTGAAGCCTTTGTTGAAGTGGTTGACAGGTGTTAGCTCCATTGCTGCTTAGTTCTATGCCTGAGGAGCTGAAGTCGCTAGGCCTGCAAAATGACGTTTTTTGTAATACCAATACCACGGAACCTTAATGCGCAATATTGGTGGTAATCTAGTGAAAGTGCTGTCGTTTAACTATTTTTATAGGTTAGATTGCTGATATCTGCCACAACATTCTCTCGCAAGCTGAAGTGCAACCTATGGAAACTATCAGAGCAATTATAACGTTTTAATAGGTTTAATATGGAGCTGTTCACAGGAGTGTACCCGCTAATACAATTTTTGAATTATAGATTAAAAAGTCACGTCACCGTAACACTAGCCATTTCCGAAGGCTGTAAGCCCTGATACGTACCCTCCCAGAAATTGTCGACAGGATAATACAATAAAAATGCATGCGTGTCTCAAGTTTAGAAAATAAAGATTAAAACTAGTAACCAGGCAATATGGACACGGAAATCCAGCAGTTTAAGTGGTAATGTCATTGCAGCCAATGTTTCCAAAAGCGGACTCGTATATTTCTGGGGAGCAACTGCTATCCTTAGAAAAATGTACGCGTAGATAATTTTCGTCCAGTCAAAAGGAAAGACGAGAATGAGCTGGTGCTATATATCTTTTGTCAAAGTGCAAGCAAAATAAATGTCACGAATTAAACGAGAACGGAAATACGGCGGTTTGAAAATAACATAAGAAAGAGCAGAGAAGGAGTACTGGTCTCAAATTCTTTCGAAAACAGTAGAAAAATAACTCGGAAGGTTAAGAATACATACACACGCGTGACCGCTGCTAAGGCAATGTGCTTCGCTTTCTGACAAAGCTGGCGCTATTCACATTTCCCCTCCGGAAGGCGAACTCAAACTTCAAAATATTCAAACAAGAACGGACACAATGCCGTCGTCAGAGGAATCGCTGTCCGAATACTCTTCTTGTTGCGCCGCCTGTAATGATTCGAGTTTATCTATCATACACTTCACAAACACCTTAACACGAAGGCTTACTTTCGCACGATGCGATGACATTACCTGCTGCTTCTTGTACGAAACAGCAAGGATCTTGCGCAAATTCTTCTCCATCGTGTCTGCCGTGAAGACGTCTTCGCTCTGAAAATAAACACGTCTTGTCGGCTGGCACACCAAGTGCAAAGTGAGAACGAGTTCTCCCGAAAAGAAAGGGAGGGGTCAAACTGTGTCGAATTTCTTAGAAACGAAAGGGGAGGGCAGCAAATCGTTGACATGCCTTTGTTGCCAGCCAGTGGGTGAAGCCTTTGTTGAAGTGGTTGACAGGTGTTAGCTCCATTGCTGCTTAGTTCTAAGGCTTAGGAGCTGAAATCGCTAGGCCTGCAAAATGACGTTTTTTGTAATACCAATACCACGGAACCTTAATGCGCAATATTGGTGGTAATCTAGTGAAAGTGCTGTCGTTTAACTATTTTTATAGGTTAGATTGCTGATATCTGCCACAACATTCTCTCGCAAGCTGAAGTGCAACCTATGGAAACTATCAGAGCAATTATAACGTTTTAATAGGTTTAATATGGAGCTGTTCACAGGAGTGTACCCGCTAATACAATTTTTGAATTATAGATTAAAAAGTCACGTCACCGTAACACTAGCCATTTCCGAAGGCTGTAAGCCCTGATACGTACCCTCCCAGAAATTGTCGACAGGATAATACAATAAAAATGCATGCGTGTCTCAAGTTTAGAAAATAAAGATTAAAACTAGTAACCAGGCAATATGGACACGGAAATCCAGCAGTTTAAGTGGTAATGTCATTGCAGCCAATGTTTCCAAAAGCGGACTCGTATATTTCTGGGGAGCAACTGCTATCCTTAGAAAAATGTACGCGTAGATAATTTTCGTCCAGTCAAAAGGAAAGACGAGAATGAGCTGGTGCTATATATCTTTTGTCAAAGTGCAAGCAAAATAAATGTCACGAATTAAACGAGAACGGAAATACGGCGGTTTGAAAATAACATAAGAAAGAGCAGAGAAGGAGTACTGGTCTCAAATTCTTTCGAAAACAGTAGAAAAATAACTCGGAAGGTTAAGAATACATACACACGCGTGACCGCTGCTAAGGCAATGTGCTTCGCTTTCTGACAAAGCTGGCGCTATTCACATTTCCCCTCCGGAAGGCGAACTCAAACTTCAAAATATTCAAACAAGAACGGACACAATGCCGTCGTCAGAGGAATCGCTGTCCGAATACTCTTCTTGTTGCGCCGCCTGTAATGATTCGAGTTTATCTATCATACACTTCACAAACACCTTAACACGAAGGCTTACTTTCGCACGATGCGATGACATTACCTGCTGCTTCTTGTACGAAACAGCAAGGATCTTGCGCAAATTCTTCTCCATCGTGTCTGCCGTGAAGACGTCTTCGCTCTGAAAATAAACACGTCTTGTCGGCTGGCACACCAAGTGCAAAGTGAGAACGAGTTCTCCCGAAAAGAAAGGGAGGGGTCAAACTGTGTCGAATTTCTTAGAAACGAAAGGGGAGGGCAGCAAATCGTTGACATGCCTTTGTTGCCAGCCAGTGGGTGAAGCCTTTGTTGAAGTGGTTGACAGGTGTTAGCTCCATTGCTGCTTAGTTCTAAGGCTTAGGAGCTGAAATCGCTAGGCCTGCAAAATGACGTTTTTTGTAATACCAATACCACGGAACCTTAATGCGCAATATTGGTGGTAATCTAGTGAAAGTGCTGTCGTTTAACTATTTTTATAGGTTAGATTGCTGATATCTGCCACAACATTCTCTCGCAAGCTGAAGTGCAACCTATGGAAACTATCAGAGCAATTATAACGTTTTAATAGGTTTAATATGGAGCTGTTCACAGGAGTGTACCCGCTAATAGAATTTTTGAATTATAGATTAAAAAGTCACGTCACCGTAACACTAGCCATTTCCGAAGGCTGTAAGCCCTGATACGTACCCTCCCAGAAATTGTCGACAGGATAATACAATAAAAATGCATGCGTGTCTCAAGTTTAGAAAATAAAGATTAAGACTAGTAACCAGGCAATATGGACACGGAAATCCAGCAGTTTAAGTGGTAATGTCATTGCAGCCAATGTTTCCAAAAGCGGACTCGTATATTTCTGGGGAGCAACTGCTATCCTTAGAAAAATGTACGCGTAGATAATTTTCGTCCAGTCAAAAGGAAAGACGAGAATGAGCTGGTGCTATATAGCTTTTGTCAAAGTGCAAGCAAAATAAATGTCACGAATTAAACGAGAACGGAAGTACGGCGGTTTGAAAATAACATAAGAAAGAGCAGAGAAGGGGTACTGGTCTCAAACTCTTTCGAAAACAGTAGAAAAATAACTCGGAAGGTTAAGAATACATACACACGCGTGGCCGCTGCTAAGGCAATGTGCTTCGCTTTCTGACAAAGCTGGCGCTATTCACATTTCTCCTCCGGAAGGCGAACTCAAACTTCAAAATATTCAAACAAGAACGGACACAATGCCGTCGTCAGAGGAATCGCTGTCCGAATACTCTTCTTGTTGCGCCGCCAGTAATGATTCGAGTTTATCTATCATACACTTCACAAACACCTTAACACGAAGGCTTACTTTCGCACGATGCGATGACATTACCTGCTGCTTCTTGTACGAAACAGCAAGGATCTTGCGCAAATTCTTCTCCATCGTGTCTACCGTGAAGACGTCTTCGCTCTGAAAATAAACACGTCTTGTCGGCTGGCACACCAAGTGCAAAGTGAGAACGAGTTCTGCCCAAAAGAAAGGGAGGGGTCAAACTGTGTCGAATTTCTTAGAAACGAAAGGGGAGGGCAGCAAATCGTTGACATTCCTTTGTTGCCAGCGAGTGGGTGAAGCCTTTGTTGAAGTGGTTGACAGGTGTTAGCTCCATGGCTGCTTAGTTCTATGCCTGAGGAGCTGAAATCGCTAGGCCTGCAAAATGACGTATTTTGTAATACCAATACCACGGAACCTTAACGCGCAATATTGGTGGTAATCTAGTGAAAGTGCTGTCGTTTAACTATTTTTATAGGTTAGATTGCTGATATCTGCCACAACATTCTCTCGCAAGCAGAAGGGCAACCTATGGAAACTATCAGAGCAATTATAACGTTTTAATAGGTTTAATATGGAGCTGTTCACATGAGTGTACCCGCTAATACAATTTTTGAATTATAGATTAAAAAGTCACGTCACCGTAACACTAGCCATTTCCGAAGGCTGTAAGCCCTGATACGTACCCTCCCAGAAATTGCCGACAGCATAATACAAGAAAAATGCATGCGTGTCTCAAGTTTAGAAAATAAAGATTAAAACTAGTAACCAGGCAATATGGACACGGAAATCCAGCAGTTTAACTGGTAATGTCATTGCAGCCAATGTTTCCAAAAGCGGACTCGTATATTTCTGGGGAGCAACTGCTATCCTTAGAAAAATGTACGCGTAGATAATTTTCGTCCAGACAAAAGGAAAGACGAGAATGAGCTGGTGCTATATAGCTTTTGTCAAAGTGCAAGCAAAATAAATGTCACGAATTAAACGAGGACGGAAGTACGGCGGTTTGAAAATAACATAAGAAAGAGCAGAGAAGGGGTACTGGTCTCAAATTCTTTCGAAAACAGTAGAAAAATAACTCGGAAGGTTAAGAATACATACGCACGCGTGGCCGCTGCTAAGGAAATGTGCTTCGGTTTCTGACAAAGCTGGCGCTATTCACATTTCCCCTCCGGAAGGCGAACTCAAACTTCCAACAATTCAAACAAGAACGGACACAATGCCGTCGTCAGAGGAATCGCTGTCCGAATACTCTTCTTGCTGCGCCGCCAGTAATGATTCGAGTTTATCTATCATACACTTCACAAACACCTTAACACGAAGGCTTACTTTCGCACGATTCGATGACATTACCTGCTGCTTCTTGTACGAAACAGCAAGGATCTTGCGCAAATTCTTCTCCATCGTGTCTGCCGTGAAGACGTCTTCGCTCTGAAAATAAACACGTCTTGTCGGCTGGCACACCAAGTGCAAAGTGAGAACGAGTTCTCCGCAAAAGAAAGGGAGGGGTCAAAGTGTGTCGAATTTCTTAGAAACGAAAGGGGAGGGCAGCAAATCGTTGACATTCCTTTGTTGCCAGCGAGTGGGTGAAGCCTTTGTTGAAGTGGTTGACAGGTGTTAGCTCCATTGCTGCTTAGTTGTATGCCTGAGGAGCTGAAATCGCTAGGCCTGCAAAATGACGTTTTTTGTAATACCAATACCACGGAACCTTAATGCGCAATATTGGTGGTAATCTAGTAAAAGTGCTGTCGTTTAACTATTTTTATAGGTTAGATTGCTGATATCTGCCACAACATTATCTCGCAAGCTGAAGTGCAACCTATGGGAACTATCAGAGCAATTATACCGTTTTAATAGGTTTAAAATGGAGCTGTTCACAGGAGTGTACCCGCTAATACAATTTTTGAATTATAGATTAAAAAGTCATGTCACCGTAACACTAGCCATTTCCGAAGGCTGTAAGCCCTGATACGTACCCTCCCAGAAATTGCCGACAGGATAATACAATAAAAATGCATGCGTGTCTCAAGTTTAGAAAATAAAGATTAAAACTAGTAACCAGGCAATATGGACACGGAAATCCAGCAGTTTAACTGGTAATGTCATTGCAGCCAATGTTTCCAAAAGCGGACTCGTATATTTCTGGGGAGCAACTGCTATCCTTAGAAAAATGTACGCGTAGATAATTTTCGTCCAGTCAAAAGGAAAGACGAGAATGAGCTGGTGCTATATAGCTTTTGTCAAAGTGCAAGCAAAATAAATGTCACGAATTAAACGAGGACGGAAGTACGGCGGTTTGAAAATAACATAAGAACGAGCAGAGAAGGGGTACTGGTCTCAAATTCTTTCGAAAACAGTAGAAAAATAACTCGGAAGGTTAAGAATACATACGCACGCGTGGCCGCTGCTAAGGCAATGTGCTTCGCTTTCTGACAAAGCTGGCGCTATTCACATTTCCCCTCCGGAAGGTGAACTCAAACTTCAAAATATTCAAACAAGAACGGACACAATGCCGTCGTCAGAGGAATCGCTGTCCGAATACTCTTCTTGCTGCGCCGCCAGTAATGATTCGAGTTTATCTATCATACACTTCACAAACACCTTAACACGAAGGCTTACTTTCGCACGATTCGATGACATTACCTGGTGCTTCTTGTACGAAACAGCAAGGATCTTGCGCAAATTCTTCTCCATCGTGTCTGCCGTGAAGACGTCTTCGCTCTGAAAATAAACACGTCTTGTCGGCTGGCACACCAAGTGCAAAGTGAGAACGAGTTCTCCGCAAAAGAAAGGGAGGGGTCAAACTGTGTCGAATTTCTTAGAAACGAAAGCAGAGGGCAGCAAATCGTTGACATACCTTGGTTGCCAGTGAGTGGGTGAAGGCTTTGTTGAAGTGGGTGACAGGTGTTAGCTCCATTGCTGCTTAGTTCTATGCCTGAGGAGCTGAAATCGCTAGGCCTGCAAAATGACGTTTTTTGTAATACCAATACCACGGAACCTTAATGCGCAATATTGGTGGTAATCTAGTAAAAGTGCTGTCGTTTAACTATTTTTATAGGTTAGATTGCTGATATCTGCCACAACATTATCTCGCAAGCTGAAGTGCAACCTATTGGAACAATCAGAGCAATTATAACGTTTTAATAGGTTTAAAATGGAGCTGTTCACAGGAGTGTACCCGCTAATACAATTTTTGAATTATAGATTAAAAAGTCATGTCACCGTAACACTAGCCATTTCCGAAGGCTGTAAGCCCTGATACGTACCCTCCCAGAAATTGCCGACAGGATAATACAATAAAAATGCATGCGTGTCTCAAGTTTAGAAAATAAAGATTAAAACTAGTAACCAGGCAATATGGACACGGAAATCCAGCAGTTTAACTGGTAATGTCATTGCAGCCAATGTTTCCAAAAGCGGACTCGTATATTTCTGGGGAGCAACTGCTATCCTTAGAAAAATGTACGCGTAGATAATTTTCGTCCAGTCAAAAGGAAAGACGAGAATGAGCTGGTGCTATATAGCTTTTGTCAAAGTGCAAGCAAAATAAATGTCACGAATTAAACGAGGACGGAAGTACGGCGGTTTGAAAATAACATAAGAAAGAGCAGAGAAGGGGTACTGGTCTCAAATTCTTTCGAAAACAGTAGAAAAATAACTCGGAAGGTTAAGAATACATACGCACGCGTGGCCGCTGCTAAGGCAATGTGCTTCGCTTTCTGACAAAGCTGGCGCTATTCACATTTCCCCTCCGGAAGGTGAACTCAAACTTCAAAATATTCAAACAAGAACGGACACAATGCCGTCGTCAGAGGAATCGCTGTCCGAATACTCTTCTTGCTGCGCCGCCAGTAATGATTCGAGTTTATCTATCATACACTTCACAAACACCTTAACACGAAGGCTTACTTTCGCACGATTCGATGACATTACCTGGTGCTTCTTGTACGAAACAGCAAGGATCTTGCGCAAATTCTTCTCCATCGTGTCTGCCGTGAAGACGTCTTCGCTCTGAAAATAAACACGTCTTGTCGGCTGGCACACCAAGTGCAAAGTGAGAACGAGTTCTCCCCAAAAGAAAGGGAGGGGTCAAACTGTGTCGAATTTCTTAGAAACGAATGGGGAGGGCAGCAAATCGTTGACATTCCTTTGTTGCCAGCGAGTGGGTGAAGCCTTTGTTGGAGTGGTTGACAGGTGTTAGCTCCATGGCTGCTTAGTTCTATGCCTGAGGAGCTGAAATCGCTAGGCCTGCAAAATGACGTATTTTGTAATACCAATACCACGGAACCTTAACGCGCAATATTGGTGGTAATCTAGTGAAAGTGCTGTCGTTTAACTATTTTTATAGGTTAGATTGCTGATATCTGCCACAACATTCTCTCGCAAGCAGAAGGGCAACCTATGGAAACTATCAGAGCAATTATAACGTTTTAATAGGTTTAATATGGAGCTGTTCACATGAGTGTACCCGCTAATACAATTTTTGAATTATAGATTAAAAAGTCACGTCACCGTAACACTAGCCATTTCCGAAGGCTGTAAGCCCTGATACGTACCCTCCCAGAAATTGCCGACAGCATAATACAAGAAAAATGCATGCGTGTCTCAAGTTTAGAAAATAAAGATTTAAACTAGTAACCAGGCAATATGGACACGGAAATCCAGCAGTTTAACTGGTAATGTCATTGCAGCCAATGTTTCCAAAAGCGGACTCGTATATTTCTGGGGAGCAACTGCTATCCTTAGAAAAATGTACGCGTAGATAATTTTCGTCCAGACAAAAGGAAAGACGAGAATGAGCTGGTGCTATATAGCTTTTGTCAAAGTGCAAGCAAAATAAATGTCACGAATTAAACGAGGACGGAAGTACGGCGGTTTGAAAATAACATAAGAAAGAGCAGAGAAGGGGTACTGGTCTCAAATTCTTTCGAAAACAGTAGAAAAATAACTCGGAAGGTTAAGAATACATACGCACGCGTGGCCGCTGCTAAGGAAATGTGCTTCGGTTTCTGACAAAGCTGGCGCTATTCACATTTCCCCTCCGGAAGGCGAACTCAAACTTCCAACAATTCAAACAAGAACGGACACAATGCCGTCGTCAGAGGAATCGCTGTCCGAATACTCTTCTTGTTGCGCCGCCAGTAATGATTCGAGTTTATCTATCATACACTTCACAAACACCTTAACACGAAGGCTTACTTTCGCACGATTCGATGACATTACCTGCTGCTTCTTGTACGAAACAGCAAGGATCTTGCGCAAATTCTTCTCCATCGTGTCTGCCGTGAAGACGTCTTCGCTCTGAAAATAAACACGTCTTGTCGGCTGGCACACCAAGTGCAAAGTGAGAACGAGTTCTCCGCAAAAGAAAGGGAGGGGTCAAAGTGTGTCGAATTTCTTAGAAACGAAAGGGGAGGGCAGCAAATCGTTGACATTCCTTTGTTGCCAGCGAGTGGGTGAAGCCTTTGTTGAAGTGGTTGACAGGTGTTAGCTCCATTGCTGCTTAGTTCTATGCCTGAGGAGCTGAAATCGCTAGGCCTGCAAAATGACGTTTTTTGTAATACCAATACCACGGAACCTTAATGCGCAATATTGGTGGTAATCTAGTAAAAGTGCTGTCGTTTAACTATTTTTATAGGTTAGATTGCTGATATCTGCCACAACATTATCTCGCAAGCTGAAGTGCAACCTATGGGAACTATCAGAGCAATTATAACGTTTTAATAGGTTTAAAATGGAGCTGTTCACAGGAGTGTACCCGCTAATACAATTTTTGAATTATAGATTAAAAAGTCATGTCACCGTAACACTAGCCACTTCCGAAGGCTGTAAGCCCTGATACGTACCCTCCCAGAAATTGCCGACAGGATAATACAATAAAAATGCATGCGTGTCTCAAGTTTAGAAAATAAAGATTAAAACTAGTAACCAGGCAATATGGACACGGAAATCCAGCAGTTTAACTGGTAATGTCATTGCAGCCAATGTTTCCAAAAGCGGACTCGTATATTTCTGGGGAGCAACTGCTATCCTTAGAAAAATGTACGCGTAGATAATTTTCGTCCAGTCAAAAGGAAAGACGAGAATGAGCTGGTGCTATATAGCTTTTGTCAAAGTGCAAGCAAAATAAATGTCACGAATTAAACGAGGACGGAAGTACGGCGGTTTGAAAATAACATAAGAAAGAGCAGAGAAGGGGTACTGGTCTCAAATTCTTTCGAAAACAGTAGAAAAATAACTCGGAAGGTTAAGAATACATACGCACGCGTGGCCGCTGCTAAGGCAATGTGCTTCGCTTTCTGACAAAGCTGGCGCTATTCACATTTCCCCTCCGGAAGGTGAACTCAAACTTCAAAATATTCAAACAAGAACGGACACAATGCCGTCGTCAGAGGAATCGCTGTCCGAATACTCTTCTTGCTGCGCCGCCAGTAATGATTCGAGTTTATCTATCATACACTTCACAAACACCTTAACACGAAGGCTTACTTTCGCACGATTCGATGACATTACCTGGTGCTTCTTGTACGAAACAGCAAGGATCTTGCGCAAATTCTTCTCCATCGTGTCTGCCGTGAAGACGTCTTCGCTCTGAAAATAAACACGTCTTGTCGGCTGGCACACCAAGTGCAAAGTGAGAACGAGTTCTCCCCAAAAGAAAGGGAGGGGTCAAACTGTGTCGAATTTCTTAGAAACGAATGGGGAGGGCAGCAAATCGTTGACATTCCTTTGTTGCCAGCGAGTGGGTGAAGCCTTTGTTGAAGTAGTTGAAAGGTGTTAGCTCCATTGCTGCTTAGTTCTAGCCTGAGGAGCTGAAATCGCTAGGCCTGCAAAATGACGTATTTTGTAATACCAATACCACGGAACCTTAACGCGCAATATTGGTGGTAATCTAGTGAAAGTACTGTCGTTTAACTATTTTTATAGGTTAGATTGCTGATATCTGCCACAACATTCTCTCGCAAGCTGAAGTGCAACCTATGGAAACTATCAGAGCAATTATAACGTTTTAATAGGTTTAATATGGAGCTGTTCACAGGAGTGTACCCGCTAATACAATTTTTGAATTATAGATTAAAAAGTCGCGTCACCGTAACACTAGCCATTTCCGAAGGCTGTAAGCCCTGATACGTACCCTCCCAGAAATTGTCGACAGGATAATACAATAAAAATGCATGCGTGTCTCAAGTTTAGTAAATAAAGAATAAAACTAGTAACCACGCAACATGGACACGGAAATCCAGTAGTTGAGCTGGTCATATCAATGCAACCAATGTTTCCAAAAGCGGACTCGTATATTTCTGGGGAGCAACTGCTATCCTCAGAAAAATGTATGCGTAGATAATTTTCGTCCAGTCAAAAGGAAAGACGAGAATGAGCTGGTGCTATCTAGCTTTTGTCAAAGTGCAAGCAAAATAAAGGTCACGAATTAAACGAGGACGGAAGTACGGCGGTTTGAAAATAACATAAGAAAGAGCAGAGAAGGGGTACTGGTCTCAAATTCTTTCGAAAACAGTAGAAAACTAACTCGGAAGGTTAAGAATACATACGCACGCGTGGCCGCTGCTAAGGCAATGTGCTTCGCTTTCTGACAAAGCTGGCGCTATTCACATTTCCCCTCCGGAAGGCGAACTCAAACTTCAAAATATTCAAACAAGAACGGACACAATGCCGTCGTCAGAGGAATCGCTGTCCGAATACTCTTCTTGCTGCGCCGCCAGTAATGATTAGAGTTTATCTATCATACACTTCACAAACACCTTAACACGAAGGCTTACTTTCCCACGATTCGATGACATTAACTGCTGCTTTTTGTACGAAACAGCAAGGATCTTGCGCAAATTCTTCTCCATCGTGTCTGCCGTGAAGACGTCTTCGCTCTGAAAATAAACACGTCTTGTCGGCTGGCACACCAAGTGCAAAGTGAGAACGAGTTCTCCGCAAAAGAAAGGGAGGGGTCAAACTGTGTCGAATTTCTTAGAAACGAAAGCAGAGGGCAGCAAATCGTTGACATACCTTGGTTGCCAGTGAGTGGGTGAAGGCTTTGTTGAAGTGGGTGACAGGTGTTAGCTCCATTGCTGCTTAGTTCTATGCCTGAGGAGCTGAAATCGCTAGGCCTGCAAAATGACGTTTTTTGTAATACCAATACCACGGAACCTTAATGCGCAATATTGGTGGTAATCTAGTAAAAGTGCTGTCGTTTAACTATTTTTATAGGTTAGATTGCTGATATCTGCCACAACATTATCTCGCAAGCTGAAGTGCAACCTATTGGAACTATCAGAGCAATTATAACGTTTTAATAGGTTTAAAATGGAGCTGTTCACAGGAGTGTACCCGCTAATACAATTTTTGAATTATAGATTAAAAAGTCATGTCACCGTAACACTAGCCATTTCCGAAGGCTGTAAGCCCTGATACGTACCCTCCCAGAAATTGCCGACAGGATAATACAATAAAAATGCATGCGTGTCTCAAGTTTAGAAAATAAAGATTAAAACTAGTAACCAGGCAATATGGACACGGAAATCCAGCAGTTTAACTGGTAATGTCATTGCAGCCAATGTTTCCAAAAGCGGACTCGTATATTTCTGGGGAGCAACTGCTATCCTTAGAAAAATGTACGCGTAGATAATTTTCGTCCAGTCAAAAGGAAAGACGAGAATGAGCTGGTGCTATATAGCTTTTGTCAAAGTGCAAGCAAAATAAATGTCACGAATTAAACGAGGACGGAAGTACGGCGGTTTGAAAATAACATAAGAAAGAGCAGAGAAGGGGTACTGGTCTCAAATTCTTTCGAAAACAGTAGAAAAATAACTCGGAAGGTTAAGAATACATACGCACGCGTGGCCGCTGCTAAGGCAATGTGCTTCGCTTTCTGACAAAGCTGGCGCTATTCACATTTCCCCTCCGGAAGGTGAACTCAAACTTCAAAATATTCAAAGAAGAACGGACACAATGCCGTCGTCAGAGGAATCGCTGTCCGAATACTCTTCTTGCTGCGCCGCCAGTAATGATTCGAGTTTATCTATCATACACTTCACAAACACCTTAACACGAAGGCTTACTTTCGCACGATTCGATGACATTACCTGCTGCTTCTTGTACGAAACAGCAAGGATCTTGCGCAAATTCTTCTCCATCGTGTCTGCCGTGAAGACGTCTTCGCTCTGAAAATAAACACGTCTTGTCGGCTGGCACACCAAGTGCAAAGTGAGAACGAGTTCTCCCCAAAAGAAAGGGAGGGGTCAAACTGTGTCGAATTTCTTAGAAACGAATGGGGAGGGCAGCAAATCGTTGACATTCCTTTGTTGCCAGCGAGTGGGTGAAGCCTTTGTTGAAGTAGTTGAAAGGTGTTAGCTCCATTGCTGCTTAGTTCTATGCCTGAGGAGCTGAAATCGCTAGGCCTGCAAAATGACGTATTTTGTAATACCAATACCACGGAACCTTAACGCGCAATATTGGTGGTAATCTAGTGAAAGTACTGTCGTTTAACTATTTTTATAGGTTAGATTGCTGATATCTGCCACAACATTCTCTCGCAAGCTGAAGTGCAACCTATGGAAACTATCAGAGCAATTATAACGTTTTAATAGGTTTAATATGGAGCTGTTCACAGGAGTGTACCCGCTAATACAATTTTTGAATTATAGATTAAAAAGTCGCGTCACCGTAACACTAGCCATTTCCGAAGGCTGTAAGCCCTGATACGTACCCTCCCAGAAATTGTCGACAGGATAATACAATAAAAATGCATGCGTGTCTCAAGTTTAGTAAATAAAGAATAAAACTAGTAACCACGCAACATGGACACGGAAATCCAGTAGTTGAGCTGGTCATATCAATGCAACCAATGTTTCCAAAAGCGGACTCGTATATTTCTGGGGAGCAACTGCTATCCTCAGAAAAATGTATGCGTAGATAATTTTCGTCCAGTCAAAAGGAAAGACGAGAATGAGCTGGTGCTATCTAGCTTTTGTCAAAGTGCAAGCAAAATAAAGGTCACGAATTAAACGAGGACGGAAGTACGGCGGTTTGAAAATAACATAAGAAAGAGCAGAGAAGGGGTACTGGTCTCAAATTCTTTCGAAAACAGTAGAAAAATAACTCGGAAGGTTAAGAATACATACGCACGCGTGGCCGCTGCTAAGGAAATGTGCTTCGGTTTCTGACAAAGCTGGCGCTATTCACATTTCCCCTCCGGAAGGCGAACTCAAACTTCCAACAATTCAAACAAAAACGGACACAATGCCGTCGTCAGAGGAATCGCTGTCCGAATACCCTTCTTGCTGCGCCGCCAGTAATGATTCGAGTTTATCTATCATACACTTCACAAACACCTTAACACGAAGGCTTACTTTCGCACGATTCGATGACATTACCTGCTGCTTCTTGTACGAAACAGCAAGGATCTTGCGCAAATTCTTCTCCATCGTGTCTGCCGTGAAGACGTCTTCGCTCTGAAAATAAACACGTCTTGTCGGCTGGCACACCAAGTGCAAAGTGAGAACGAGTTCTCCCCAAAAGAAAGGGAGGGGTCAAACTGTGTCGAATTTCTTAGAAACGAAAGGGGAGGGCAGCAAATCGTTGACATTCCTTTGTTGCCAGCGAGGGGGTGAAGCCTTTGTTGAAGTGGTTCACAGGTGTTAGCTCCATTGCTGCTTAGTTCTATGCCTGAGGAGCTGAAATCGCTAGGCCTGCAAAATGACGTATTTTGTAATACCAATACCACGGAACCTTAACGCGCAATATTGGTGGTAATCTAGTGAAAGTGCTGTCGTTTAACTATATTTATAGGTTAGATTGCTGATATCTGCCACAACATTCTCTCGCAAGCTGAAGTGCAACCTATGGAAACTATGAGAGCAATTATAACGTTTTAATAGGTTTAATATGGAGCTGTTCACAGGAGTGTACCCGCTAATACAATTTTTGAATTATAGATTAAAAAGTCACGTCACCGTAACACTAGCCATTTCCGAAGGCTGTAAGCCCTGATACGTACCCTCCCAGAAATTGTCGACAGGATAATACAGTAAAAATGCATGCGTGTCTCAAGTTTAGTAAATAAAGAATAAAACTAGTAACCACGCAACATGGACACGGAAATCCAGTAGTTGAGCTGGTCATATCAATGCAACCAATGTTTCCAAAAGCGGACTCGTATATTTCTGGGGAGCAACTGCTATCCTATGAAAAATGTATGCGTAGATAATTTTCGTCCAGTCAAAAGGAAAGACGAGAATGAGCTGGTGCTATCTAGCTTTTGTCAAAGTGCAAGCAAAATAAAGGTCACGAATTAAACGAGGACGGAAGTACGGCGGTTTGAAAATAACATACGAAAGAGCAGAGAAGGAGTACTGGTCTCAAATTCTTTCAAAAACAGTAGAAAAATAACTCGGAAGGTTAAGAATACATACGCACGCGTGGCCGCTGCTAAGGCAATGTGCTTCGCTTTCTGACAAAGCTGGCGCTATTCACATTTCGCCTCCGGAAGGCGAACTCAAACTTCAAAAGATTCAAACAAGAACGGACACAATGCCGTCGTCAGAGGAATCGCTGTCCGAATACTCTTCTTGCTGCGCCGCCAGTAATGATTAGAGTTTATCTATCATACACTTCACAAACACCTTAACACGAAGGCTTACTTTCCCACGATTCGATGACATTAACTGCTGCTTTTTGTACGAAACAGCAAGGATCTTGCGCAAATTCTTCTCTATCGTGTCTGCCGTGAAGACGTCTTCGCTCTGAAAATAAACACGTCTTGTCGGCTGGCACACCAAGTGCAAAGTAGAACGAGTTCTCCGCAAAAGAAAGGGAGGGGTCAAACTGTGTCGAATTTCTTAGAAACGAAAGCGGAGGGCAGCAAATCGTTGACATACCTTGGTTGCCAGTGAGTGGGTGAAGGCTTTGTTGAAGTGGGTGACAGGTGTTAGCTCCATTGCTGCTTAGTTCTATGCCTGAGGAGCTGAAATCGCTAGGCCTGCGAAATGACGTTTTTTGTAATACCAATACCACGGAACCTTAATGCGCAATATTGGTGGTAATCTAGTAAAAGTGCTGTCGTTTAACTATTTTTATAGGTTAGATTGCTGATATCTGCCACAACATTATCTCGCAAGCTGAAGTGCAATCTATAGAAACTATCAGAGCAATTATAACGTTTTAATAGGTTTAATATGGAGCTGTTCACAGGAGTGTACCTGCTAATACAATTTTTGAATTATACATTAAAAAGTCACGTCACCGTAACACTAGCCATTTCCGAAGGCTGTAAGCCCTGATACGTACCCTCCCAGAAATTGTCGACAGGATAATACAATAAAAATGCATGCGTGTCTCAAGTTTAGAAAATAAAGATTAAAACTTGTAACCAGGCAATATGGACACGGAAATCCAGCAGTTTAACTGGTAATGTCATTGCAACCAATGTTTCCAAAAGCGGACTCGTATACTTCTGGGGAGCAACTGCTATCCTTAGAAAAATGTACGCGTAGATAATTTTCGTCCAGTCAAAAGGAAAGACGAGAATGAGCTGGTGCTATATAGCTTTTGTCAAAGTGCAAGCAAAATAAATGTCACGAATTAAACGAGGACGGAAGTACGGCGGTTTGAAAATAACATAAGAAAGAGCAGAGAAGGGGTACTGGTCTCAAATTCTTTCGAAAACTGTAGAAAAATAACTCGGAAGGTTAAGAATACATACGCACGCGTGGCCGCTGCTAAGGCAATGTGCTTCGCTTTCTGACAAAGCTGGCACTATTCACATTTCCCCTCCGGAAGGTGAACTCAAACTTCAAAATATTCAAACAAGAACGGACACAATGCCGTCGTCAGAGGAATCGCTGTCCGAATACTCTTCTTGCTGCGCCGCCAGTAACGATTCGAGTTTATCTATCATACACTTCACAAACACCTTAACACGAAGGCTTACTTTCGCACGATGCGATGACATTACCTGCTGCTTCTTGTACGAAACAGCAAGGATCTTGCGCAAATTCTCCATCGTGTCTGCCGTGAAGACGTCTTCGCTCTGAAAATAAACACGTCTTGTCGGCTGGCACACCAAGTGCAAAGTGAGAACGAGTTCTCCCCAAAAGAAAGGGAGGGGTCAAACTGTGTCGAATTTCTTAGAAACGAAAGGGGAGGGCAGCAAATCCCTGACATTCCTTTGTTGCCAGCGAGTGGGTGAACGCTTTGTTGAAGTGGGTCAGGTGTTAGCTCCATTGCTGCTTAGTTCTATGCCTGAGGAGCTGAAATCGCTAGGCCTGCAAAATGACGTTTATTGTAATACATACAACACGGAACCTTAATGCGCAATATTGGTGGTAATCTAGTAAAAGTGCTGTCGTTTCCCTATTTTTATAGGTTAGATTGCTGATATCTGCCACAACATTATCTCGCAAGCTGAAGTGCAACCTATGGGAACTATCAGAGCAATTATAACGTTTTAATAGGTTTAATATGGAGCTGTTCACAGGAGTGTACCCGCTAATTCAATTTTTGAGTTATAGATTAAAAAGTCATGTCACCGTAACACTAGCCATTTCCGAAGGCTGTACGCCCTGCTACGTACCCTCCTAGAAATTGTCGAAAGGATAATACAATAAAAATGCATGCGTCTCTCAAGTTTAGAAAATAAAGATTAAAACTAGTAACCAGGCAATATGGACACGGAAATCCAGCAGTTAAACTGGTAATGTCATTGCAGCCAATGTTTCCAAAAGCGGACTCGTATATGTCTGGGGAGCAACTGCTATCCTCAGAAAAATGTACGCGTAGATAATTTTCGTCCAGTCAAAAGAAAGACGAGAATGAGCTGGTGCTATCTAGCTTTTGTCAAAGTGCAAGCAAAATAAAGGTCACGAATTAAACGAGGACGGAAGTACGGCGGTTTGAAAATAACATAACAAAGAGCAGAGAAGGGGTACTGGTCTCAAATTCTTTCGAAAAGAGTAGAAAAATAACTCGGAAGGTTGAGAATACATACGCACGCGTGGCCGCTGCTAAGGCAATGTGCTTCGCTTTCTGACAAAGCTGGCGCTATTCACATTTCCCTTCCGGAAGGCGAACTCAAACTTCAAAATATTCAAACAAGAACGGACACAATGCCGTTGTCAGAGGAATCGCTGTCCGAATACTCTTCTTGCTGCGCCGCCAGTAATGATTCGAGTTTATCTATCATACACTTTACAAACACCTTAACACGAAGGCTTACTTTCGCACGATTCGATGAAATTACCTGCTGCTTCTTGTACGAAACAGCAAGGATCTTGCGCAAATTCTTCTCCATCGTGTCTGCCGTGAAGACGCCTTCGCTCTGAAAATAAACACGTCTTGTAGGCTGGCACACCAATTGCAAAGGGAGAACGAGTTCTCCCCAAAAGAAAGGGAATTTCTTAGAAACGAGAGGGGAGGGCAGCAAATCGTTGACATTCCTGTGTTGCCAGCGAGTGGGTGAAGCCTTTGTTGAAGTGGTTGACAGGTGTTAGCTCCAGTGCTGCTTAGTTCTATGCCTGAGGAGCTGAAATCATTAGGCCTGCAAAATGACGTTTATTGTAATACACATAACACGGAACCTTAATGCGCAATATTGGTGGTAATCTAGTAAAAATGCTGTCGTTTAACTATTTTTATAGGTTAAATTGCTGATATCTGCCACAACATTATCTCGCAAGCTGAAGTGCAACCTATGGAAACTATCAGAGCAATTATAACGTTTTAAGAGGTTTAATATTGAGCTGTTCAAAGGAGTGTACCCGCTAATACAATTTTTGAATTATAGATTAAAAAGTCACGTCACCGTAACACTAGCCATTTCCGAAGGCTGTAAGCCCTGATACGTACCCTCCCAGAAATTGTCGACAGGATAATACAATAAAAAGCATGCGTGTCTCAAGTTTAGAAAATAAAGATTAAAACTAGTAACCAGGCAATATGGACACGGAAATCCAGCAGTTTAACTGGTAATGTCATTGCAGCCAATGTTTCCAAAAGCGGACTCGTATATTTCTGGGCAGCAACTGCTATCCTTAGAAAAATGTACGCGTAGATAATTTTCGTCCAGTCAAAAGGAAAGACGAGAATGAGCTGGTGCTATATAGCTTTTGTCAAAGTGCAAGCAAATTAAATGTCACGAATTAAACGAGGACGGAAGTACGGCGGTTTGAAAATAACATAAGAAAGAGCAGAGAAGGGGTACTGGTCTCAAATTCTTTCGAAAACAGTAGAAAAATAACTCGGAAGGTTAAGAATACATACGCACGCGTGGCCGCTGCTAAGGCAATGTGCTTCGGTTTCTGACAAAGCTGGCGCTATTCATATTTCCCCTCCGGACGGCGAACTCAAACTTCAAACAATTCAAACAAGAACGGACACAATGCCGTCGTCAGAGGAATCGCTGTCCGAATACTCTTCTTGCTGTGCCGCCAGTAATGATTCGAGTTTATCTATCATACACTTCACAAACACCTTAGCACGAAGGCTTACTTTCCCACGATTCGATGACATTAACTGCTGCCTTTTGTACGAAACAGCAAGGATCTTGCGCAAATTCTTCTCCATCGTGTCTGCTGTGAAGACGTCTTCGCTCTGAAAATAAACACGTCTTGTCGGCTGGCACACCAAGTGCAAAGTGAGAACGAGTTCTCCCCAAAAGAAAGGGAGGGGTCAAAATAAGTCGAATTTCTTAGAAACGAAAGGGGAGGGCAGCAAATCATTGACATTCCTTTGTTGCCAGCGAGTGGGTGAAGCCTTTGTTGAAGTGGTTGACAGGTGTTAGCTCCATTGCTGCTTAGTTCTATGCCTGAGGAGCTGAAATCGCTAGGCCTGCAAAATGACGTTTTTTGTAATACCAATACCACGGAACCTTAATGCGCAATATTGGTGGTAATCTAGTGAAAGTGCTGTCGTTTAACTATTTTTATAGGTTAGATTGCTGATATCTGCCACAACATTCTCTCGCAAGCTGAAGTGCCACCTATGGAAACTATCAGAGCAATTATAACGTTTTAATAGGTTTAATATGGAGCTGTTCACAGGAGTGTACCCGCTAATACAATTTTTGAATTATAGATTAAAAAGTCACGTCACCGTAACACTAGCCATTTCCGAAGGCTGTAAGCCCTGATACGTACCCTCCCAGAAATTGTCGAAAGGATAATACAATAAAAATGCATGCGTGTCTCAAGTTTAGAAAATAAAGATTAAAACTAGTAACCAGACAATATGGACACGGAAATCCAGCAGTTTAACTGGTAATGTCATTGCAGCCAATGTTTCCAAAAGCGGACTCGTATATTTCTGGGGAGCAACTGCTATCCTTAGAAAAATGTACGCGTAGATAATTTTCGTCCAGTCAAAAGGAAAGACGAGAATGAGCTGGTGCTATATAGCTTTTGTCAAAGTGCAAGCAAAATAAATGTCACGAATTAAACGAGGACGGAAGTACGGCGGTTTGAAAATAACATAAGAAAGAGCAGAGATGGGGTACTGGTCTCAAATTCTTTCGAAAACAGTAGAAAAATAACTCGGAAGGTTAAGAATACATACACACGCGTGGCCGCTGCTAAGGCAATGTGCTTCGCTTTCTGACAAAGCTGGCGCTATTCACATTTCCCCTCCGGAAGGCGAACTCAAACTTCAAAATATTCAAACAAGAACGGACACAATGCCGTCGTCAGAGGAATCGCTGTCCGAATACTCTTCTTGCTGTGCCGCCAGTAATGTTTCGAGTTTATCTATCATACACTTCACAAACACCTTAACACGAAGGCTTACTTTCGCACGATTCGATGACATTACCTGCTGCTTCTTGTACGAAACAGCAAGGATCTTGCGCAAATTCTTCTCCATCGTGTCTGCCGTGAAGACGTCTTCGCTCTGAAAATAAACACGTCTTGTCGGCTGGCACACCAAGTGCAAAGTGAGAACGAGTTCTCCCCAAAAGAAAGGGAGGGGTCAAACTGTGTCGAATTTCTTAGAAACAAAAGGGGAGGGCAGCAAATCATTGACATTCCTTTGTTGCCAGCGAGTGGGTGAAGCCTTTGTTGAAGTGGTTGACAGGTGTTAGCTCCATTGCTGCTTAGTTCTATGCCTGAGGAGCTGAAATCGCTAGGCCTGCAAAATGACGTTTTTTGTAATACCAATACCACGGAACCTTAATGCGCAATATTGGTGGTAATCTAGTGAAAGTGCTGTCGTTTAACTATTTTTATAGGTTAGATTGCTGATATCTGCCACAACATTCTCTCGCAAGGTGAAGTGCAACCTATGGAAACTATCAGAGCAATTATAACGTTTTAATAGGTTTAATATGGAGCTGTTCACAGGAGTGTACCCGCTATTACAATTTTTGAATTATAGATTAAAAAGTCACGTCACCGTAACACTAGCCATTTCCGAAGGCTGTAAGCCCTGATACGTACCCTCCCAGAAATTGCCGACAGGATAATACAATAAAAATGCATGCGTGTCTCAAGTTTAGAAAATAAAGATTAAAACTAGTAACCAGGCAATATGGACACGGAAATCCAGCAGTTTAACTGGTAATGTCATTGCAGCCAATGTTTCCAAAAGCGGACTCGTATATTTCTGGGGAGCAACTGCTATCCTTAGAAAAATGTACGCGTAGATAATTTTCGTCCAGTGAAAAGGAAAGACGAGAATGAGCTGGTGCTATATAGCTTTTGTCAAAGTGCAAGCAAAATAAATGTCACGAATTAAACGAGGACGGAAGTACGGCGGTTTGAAAATAACATAAGAAAGAGCAGAGAAGGGGTACTGGTCTCAAATTCTTTCGAAAACAGTAGAAAAATAACTCGGAAGGTTAAGAATACATACGCACGCGTGGCCGCTGCTAAGGCAATGTGCTTCGCTTTCTGACAAAGCTGGCGCTATTCACATTTCCCCTCCGGAAGGTGAACTCAAACTTCAAAATATTCAAAGAACGGACACAATGCCGTCGTCAGAGGAATCGCTGTCCGAATACTCTTCTTGCTGCGCCGCCAGTAATGATTCGAGTTTATCTATCATACACTTCACAAACACCTTAACACGAAGGCTTACTTTCGCACGATGCGATGACATTACCTGCTGCTTCTTGTACGAAACAGCTAGGATCTTGCGCAAATTCCTCTCCATCGTGTCTGCCGTGAAGACGTCTTCACTTTGAAAATAAACTTGTCTTGTCGGCTGGCACACCAAGTGCAAAGTGAGAACGAGTTCTCGCCAAAAGAAAGGGAGGGGTCAAACTGTGTCGAATTTCTTAGAAACGAAAGGGGAGGGCAGCAAATCCTTGACATTCCTTTGTTGCCAGCGAGTGGGTGAAGCCTTTGTTGAAGTGGTTGACAGGTGTTAGCTCCATTGCTGCTTAGTTCTATGCCTGAGGAGCTGAAATCGCTAGGCCTGCAAAATGACGTTTTTTGTAATACCAATACCACGGAACCTTAATGCGCAATGTTGGTGGTAATCTAGTAAAAGTGCTGTCGTTTAACTATTTTTATAGGTTAGATTGCTGATATCTGCCACAACATTCTCTCGCAAGCTGAAGTGCAACCTATGGAAACTATCAGAGCAATTATAACGTTTTAATAGGTTTAATATGGAGCTGTTCACAGGAGTGTACCCGCTATTACAATTTTTGAATTATAGATTAAAAAGTCACGTCACCGTAACACTAGCCATTTCCGAAGGCTGTAAGCCCTGATACGTACCCTCCCAGAAATTGCCGACAGGATAATACAATAAAAATGCATGCGTGTCTCAAGTTTAGAAAATAAAGATTAAAACTAGTAACCAGGCAATATGGACACGGAAATCCAGCAGTTTAACTGGTAATGTCATTGCAGCCAATGTTTCCAAAAGAGGACTCGTATATTTCTGGGGAGCAACTGCTATCCTTAGAAAAATGTACGCGTAGATAATTTTCGTCCAGACAAAAGGAAAGACGAGAATGAGCTGGTGCTATATAGCTTTTGTCAAAGTGCAAGCAAAATAAATGTCACGAATTAAACGAGGACGGAAGTACGGCGGTTTGAAAATAACATAAGAAAGAGCAGAGAAGGGGTACTGGTCTCAAATTCTTTCGAAAACAGTAGAAAAATAACTCGGAAGGTTAAGAATACATACGCACGCGTGGCCGCTGCTAAGGCAATGTGCTTCGCTTTCTGACAAAGCTGGCGCTATTCACATTTCCCCTCCGGAAGGTGAACTCAAACTTCAAAATATTCAAACAAGAACGGACACAATGCCGTCGTCAGAGGAATCGCTGTCCGAATACTCTTCTTGCTGCGCCGCCAGTAATGATTCGAGTTTATCTATCATACACTTCACAAACACCTTAACACGAAGGCTTACTTTCGCACGATTCGATGACATTACCTGGTGCTTCTTGTACGAAACAGCAAGGATCTTGCGCAAATTCTTCTCCATCGTGTCTGCCGTGAAGACGTCTTCGCTCTGAAAATAAACACGTCTTGTCGGCTGGCACACCAAGTGCAAAGTGAGAACGAGTTCTCCCCAAAAGAAAGGGAGGGGTCAAACTGTGTCGAATTTCTTAGAAACGAATGGGGAGGGCAGCAAATCGTTGACATTCCTTTGTTGCCAGCGAGTGGGTGAAGCCTTTGTTGAAGTAGTTGAAAGGTGTTAGCTCCATTGCTGCTTAGTTCTAGCCTGAGGAGCTGAAATCGCTAGGCCTGCAAAATGACGTATTTTGTAATACCAATACCACGGAACCTTAACGCGCAATATTGGTGGTAATCTAGTGAAAGTACTGTCGTTTAACTATTTTTATAGGTTAGATTGCTGATATCTGCCACAACATTCTCTCGCAAGCTGAAGTGCGACCTATGGAAACTATCAGAGCAATTATAACGTTTTAATAGGTTTAATATGGAGCTGTTCACAGGAGTGTACCCGCTAATACAATTTTTGAATTATAGATTAAAAAGTCGCGTCACCGTAACACTAGCCATTTCCGAAGGCTGTAAGCCCTGATACGTACCCTCCCAGAAATTGTCGACAGGATAATACAATAAAAATGCATGCGTGTCTCAAGTTTAGTAAATAAAGAATAAAACTAGTAACCACGCAACATGGACACGGAAATCCAGTAGTTGAGCTGGTCATATCAATGCAACCAATGTTTCCAAAAGCGGACTCGTATATTTCTGGGGAGCAACTGCTATCCTCAGAAAAATGTATGCGTAGATAATTTTCGTCCAGTCAAAAGGAAAGACGAGAATGAGCTGGTGCTATCTAGCTTTTGTCAAAGTGCAAGCAAAATAAAGGTCACGAATTAAACGAGGACGGAAGTACGGCGGTTTGAAAATAACATAAGAAAGAGCAGAGAAGGGGTACTGGTCTCAAATTCTTTCGAAAACAGTAGAAAAATAACTCGGAAGGTTAAGAATACATACGCACGCGTGGCCGCTGCTAAGGAAATGTGCTTCGGTTTCTGACAAAGCTGGCGCTATTCACATTTCCCCTCCGGAAGGCGAACTCAAACTTCCAACAATTCAAACAAAAACGGACACAATGCCGTCGTCAGAGGAATCGCTGTCCGAATACCCTTCTTGCTGCGCCGCCAGTAATGATTCGAGTTTATCTATCATACACTTCACAAACACCTTAACACGAAGGCTTACTTTCGCACGATTCGATGACATTACCTGCTGCTTCTTGTACGAAACAGCAAGGATCTTGCGCAAATTCTTCTCCATCGTGTCTGCCGTGAAGACGTCTTCGCTCTGAAAATAAACACGTCTTGTCGGCTGGCACACCAAGTGCAAAGTGAGAACGAGTTCTCCCCAAAAGAAAGGGAGGGGTCAAACTGTGTCGAATTTCTTAGAAACGAAAGGGGAGGGCAGCAAATCGTTGACATTCCTTTGTTGCCAGCGAGGGGGTGAAGCCTTTGTTGAAGTGGTTCACAGGTGTTAGCTCCATTGCTGCTTAGTTCTATGCCTGAGGAGCTGAAATCGCTAGGCCTGCAAAATGACGTATTTTGTAATACCAATACCACGGAACCTTAACGCGCAATATTGGTGGTAATCTAGTGAAAGTGCTGTCGTTTAACTATATTTATAGGTTAGATTGCTGATATCTGCCACAACATTCTCTCGCAAGCTGAAGTGCAACCTATGGAAACTATCAGAGCAATTATAACGTTTTAATAGGTTTAATATGGAGCTGTTCACAGGAGTGTACCCGCTAATACAATTTTTGAATTATAGATTAAAAAGTCACGTCACCGTAACACTAGCCATTTCCGAAGGCTGTAAGCCCTGATACGTACCCTCCCAGAAATTGTCGACAGGATAATACAGTAAAAATGCATGCGTGTCTCAAGTTTAGTAAATAAAGAATAAAACTAGTAACCACGCAACATGGACACGGAAATCCAGTAGTTGAGCTGGTCATATCAATGCAACCAATGTTTCCAAAAGCGGACTCGTATATTTCTGGGGAGCAACTGCTATCCTATGAAAAATGTATGCGTAGATAATTTTCGTCCAGTCAAAAGGAAAGACGAGAATGAGCTGGTGCTATATAGCTTTTGTCAAAGTGCAAGCAAAATAAATGTCACGAATTAAACGAGGACGGAAGTACGGCGGTTTGAAAATAACATAAGAAAGAGCAGAGAAGGGGTACTGGTCTCAAATTCTTTCGAAAACTGTAGAAAAATAACTCGGAAGGTTAAGAATACATACGCACGCGTGGCCGCTGCTAAGGCAATGTGCTTCGCTTTCTGACAAAGCTGGCACTATTCACATTTCCCCTCCGGAAGGTGAACTCAAACTTCAAAATATTCAAACAAGAACGGACACAATGCCGTCGTCAGAGGAATCGCTGTCCGAATACTCTTCTTGCTGCGCCGCCAGTAACGATTCGAGTTTATCTATCATACACTTCACAAACACCTTAACACGAAGGCTTACTTTCGCACGATGCGATGACATTACCTGCTGCTTCTTGTACGAAACAGCAAGGATCTTGCGCAAATTCTCCATCGTGTCTGCCGTGAAGACGTCTTCGCTCTGAAAATAAACACGTCTTGTCGGCTGGCACACCAAGTGCAAAGTGAGAACGAGTTCTCCCCAAAAGAAAGGGAGGGGTCAAACTGTGTCGAATTTCTTAGAAACGAAAGGGGAGGGCAGCAAATCCCTGACATTCCTTTGTTGCCAGCGAGTGGGTGAACGCTTTGTTGAAGTGGGTCAGGTGTTAGCTCCATTGCTGCTTAGTTCTATGCCTGAGGAGCTGAAATCGCTAGGCCTGCAAAATGACGTTTATTGTAATACATACAACACGGACCCTAATGCGCAATATTGGTGGTAATCTAGTAAAAGTGCTGTCGTTTACCTATTTTTATAGGTTAGATTGCTGATATCTGCCACAACATTATCTCGCAAGCTGAAGTGCAACCTATGGGAACTATCAGAGCAATTATAACGTTTTAATAGGTTTAATATGGAGCTGTTCACAGGAGTGTACCCGCTAATTCAATTTTTGAGTTATAGATTAAAAAGTCATGTCACCGTAACACTAGCCATTTCCGAAGGCTGTACGCCCTGCTACGTACCCTCCTAGAAATTGTCGAAAGGATAATACAATAAAAATGCATGCGTCTCTCAAGTTTAGAAAATAAAGATTAAAACTAGTAACCAGGCAATATGGACACGGAAATCCAGCAGTTAAACTGGTAATGTCATTGCAGCCAATGTTTCCAAAAGCGGACTCGTATATGTCTGGGGAGCAACTGCTATCCTCAGAAAAATGTACGCGTAGATAATTTTCGTCCAGTCAAAAGAAAGACGAGAATGAGCTGGTGCTATCTAGCTTTTGTCAAAGTGCAAGCAAAATAAAGGTCACGAATTAAACGAGGACGGAAGTACGGCGGTTTGAAAATAACATAACAAAGAGCAGAGAAGGGGTACTGGTCTCAAATTCTTTCGAAAAGAGTAGAAAAATAACTCGGAAGGTTGAGAATACATACGCACGCGTGGCCGCTGCTAAGGCAATGTGCTTCGCTTTCTGACAAAGCTGGCGCTATTCACATTTCCCTTCCGGAAGGCGAACTCAAACTTCAAAATATTCAAACAAGAACGGACACAATGCCGTTGTCAGAGGAATCGCTGTCCGAATACTCTTCTTGCTGCGCCGCCAGTAATGATTCGAGTTTATCTATCATACACTTTACAAACACCTTAACACGAAGGCTTACTTTCGCACGATTCGATGAAATTACCTGCTGCTTCTTGTACGAAACAGCAAGGATCTTGCGCAAATTCTTCTCCATCGTGTCTGCCGTGAAGACGCCTTCGCTCTGAAAATAAACACGTCTTGTAGGCTGGCACACCAATTGCAAAGGGAGAACGAGTTCTCCCCAAAAGAAAGGGAATTTCTTAGAAACGAGAGGGGAGGGCAGCAAATCGTTGACATTCCTGTGTTGCCAGCGAGTGGGTGAAGCCTTTGTTGAAGTGGTTGACAGGTGTTAGCTCCAGTGCTGCTTAGTTCTATGCCTGAGGAGCTGAAATCATTAGGCCTGCAAAATGACGTTTATTGTAATACACATAACACGGAACCTTAATGCGCAATATTGGTGGTAATCTAGTAAAAGTGCTGTCGTTTAACTATTTTTATAGGTTAAATTGCTGATATCTGCCACAACATTATCTCGCAAGCTGAAGTGCAACCTATGGAAACTATCAGAGCAATTATAACGTTTTAAGAGGTTTAATATTGAGCTGTTCAAAGGAGTGTACCCGCTAATACAATTTTTGAATTATAGATTAAAAAGTCACGTCACCGTAACACTAGCCATTTCCGAAGGCTGTAAGCCCTGATACGTACCCTCCCAGAAATTGTCGACAGGATAATACAATAAAAAGCATGCGTGTCTCAAGTTTAGAAAATAAAGATTAAAACTAGTAACGAGGCAATATGGACACGGAAATCCAGCAGTTTAACTGGTAATGTCATTGCAGCCAATGTTTCCAAAAGCGGACTCGTATATTTCTGGGCAGCAACTGCTATCCTTAGAAAAATGTACGCGTAGATAATTTTCGTCCAGTCAAAAGGAAAGACGAGAATGAGCTGGTGCTATATAGCTTTTGTCAAAGTGCAAGCAAATTAAATGTCACGAATTAAACGAGGACGGAAGTACGGCGGTTTGAAAATAACATAAGAAAGAGCAGAGAAGGGGTACTGGTCTCAAATTCTTTCGAAAACAGTAGAAAAATAACTCGGAAGGTTAAGAATACATACGCACGCGTGGCCGCTGCTAAGGCAATGTGCTTCGGTTTCTGACAAAGCTGGCGCTATTCATATTTCCCCTCCGGACGGCGAACTCAAACTTCAAACAATTCAAACAAGAACGGACACAATGCCGTCGTCAGAGGAATCGCTGTCCGAATACTCTTCTTGCTGTGCCGCCAGTAATGATTCGAGTTTATCTATCATACACTTCACAAACACCTTAGCACGAAGGCTTACTTTCCCACGATTCGATGACATTAACTGCTGCCTTTTGTACGAAACAGCAAGGATCTTGCGCAAATTCTTCTCCATCGTGTCTGCTGTGAAGACGTCTTCGCTCTGAAAATAAACACGTCTTGTCGGCTGGCACACCAAG
The DNA here is from genome assembly GCF_023375885.2 of Dermacentor andersoni. Lineage (NCBI taxonomy): Eukaryota > Metazoa > Arthropoda > Arachnida > Ixodida > Ixodidae > Dermacentor > Dermacentor andersoni. The sequence continues at coordinate 192,090,987 of NC_092817.1, read as the reverse complement.
TGCAAAGTGAGAACGAGTTCTCCCCAAAAGAAAGGGAGGGGTCAAAATAAGTCGAATTTCTTAGAAACGAAAGGGGAGGGCAGCAAATCATTGACATTCCTTTGTTGCCAGCGAGTGGGTGAAGCCTTTGTTGAAGTGGTTGACAGGTGTTAGCTCCATTGCTGCTTAGTTCTATGCCTGAGGAGCTGAAATCGCTAGGCCTGCAAAATGACGTTTTTTGTAATACCAATACCACGGAACCTTAATGCGCAATATTGGTGGTAATCTAGTGAAAGTGCTGTCGTTTAACTATTTTTATAGGTTAGATTGCTGATATCTGCCACAACATTCTCTCGCAAGCTGAAGTGCCACCTATGGAAACTATCAGAGCAATTATAACGTTTTAATAGGTTTAATATGGAGCTGTTCACAGGAGTGTACCCGCTAATACAATTTTTGAATTATAGATTAAAAAGTCACGTCACCGTAACACTAGCCATTTCCGAAGGCTGTAAGCCCTGATACGTACCCTCCCAGAAATTGTCGAAAGGATAATACAATAAAGATGCATGCGTGTCTCAAGTTTAGAAAATAAAGATTAAAACTAGTAACCAGACAATATGGACACGGAAATCCAGCAGTTTAACTGGTAATGTCATTGCAGCCAATGTTTCCAAAAGCGGACTCGTATATTTCTGGGGAGCAACTGCTATCCTTAGAAAAATGTACGCGTAGATAATTTTCGTCCAGTCAAAAGGAAAGACGAGAATGAGCTGGTGCTATATAGCTTTTGTCAAAGTGCAAGCAAAATAAATGTCACGAATTAAACGAGGACGGAAGTACGGCGGTTTGAAAATAACATAAGAAAGAGCAGAGATGGGGTACTGGTCTCAAATTCTTTCGAAAACAGTAGAAAAATAACTCGGAAGGTTAAGAATACATACACACGCGTGGCCGCTGCTAAGGCAATGTGCTTCGCTTTCTGACAAAGCTGGCGCTATTCACATTTCCCCTCCGGAAGGCGAACTCAAACTTCAAAATATTCAAACAAGAACGGACACAATGCCGTCGTCAGAGGAATCGCTGTCCGAATACTCTTCTTGCTGTGCCGCCAGTAATGTTTCGAGTTTATCTATCATACACTTCACAAACACCTTAACACGAAGGCTTACTTTCGCACGATTCGATGACATTACCTGCTGCTTCTTGTACGAAACAGCAAGGATCTTGCGCAAATTCTTCTCCATCGTGTCTGCCGTGAAGACGTCTTCGCTCTGAAAATAAACACGTCTTGTCGGCTGGCACACCAAGTGCAAAGTGAGAACGAGTTCTCCCCAAAAGAAAGGGAGGGGTCAAACTGTGTCGAATTTCTTAGAAACAAAAGGGGAGGGCAGCAAATCATTGACATTCCTTTGTTGCCAGCGAGTGGGTGAAGCCTTTGTTGAAGTGGTTGACAGGTGTTAGCTCCATTGCTGCTTAGTTCTATGCCTGAGGAGCTGAAATCGCTAGGCCTGCAAAATGACGTTTTTTGTAATACCAATACCACGGAACCTTAATGCGCAATATTGGTGGTAATCTAGTGAAAGTGCTGTCGTTTAACTATTTTTATAGGTTAGATTGCTGATATCTGCCACAACATTCTCTCGCAAGCTGAAGTGCAACCTATGGAAACTATCAGAGCAATTATAACGTTTTAATAGGTTTAATATGGAGCTGTTCACAGGAGTGTACCCGCTATTACAATTTTTGAATTATAGATTAAAAAGTCACGTCACCGTAACACTAGCCATTTCCGAAGGCTGTAAGCCCTGATACGTACCCTCCCAGAAATTGCCGACAGGATAATACAATAAAAATGCATGCGTGTCTCAAGTTTAGAAAATAAAGATTAAAACTAGTAACCAGGCAATATGGACACGGAAATCCAGCAGTTTAACTGGTAATGTCATTGCAGCCAATGTTTCCAAAAGCGGACTCGTATATTTCTGGGGAGCAACTGCTATCCTTAGAAAAATGTACGCGTAGATAATTTTCGTCCAGTGAAAAGGAAAGACGAGAATGAGCTGGTGCTATATAGCTTTTGTCAAAGTGCAATCAAAATAAATGTCACGAATTAAACGAGGACGGAAGTACGGCGGTTTGAAAATAACATAAGAAAGAGCAGAGAAGGGGTACTGGTCTCAAATTCTTTCGAAAACAGTACAAAAATAACTCGGAAGGTTAAGAATACATACGCACGCGTGGCCGCTGCTAAGGCAATGTGCTTCGCTTTCTGACAAAGCTGGCGCTATTCACATTTCCCCTCCGGAAGGTGAACTCAAACTTCAAAATATTCAAAGAACGGACACAATGCCGTCGTCAGAGGAATCGCTGTCCGAATACTCTTCTTGCTGCGCCGCCAGTAATGATTCGAGTTTATCTATCATACACTTCACAAACACCTTAACACGAAGGCTTACTTTCGCACGATGCGATGACATTACCTGCTGCTTCTTGTACGAAACAGCTAGGATCTTGCGCAAATTCCTCTCCATCGTGTCTGCCGTGAAGACGTCTTCACTTTGAAAATAAACTTGTCTTGTCGGCTGGCACACCAAGTGCAAAGTGAGAACGAGTTCTCGCCAAAAGAAAGGGAGGGGTCAAACTGTGTCGAATTTCTTAGAAACGAAAGGGGAGGGCAGCAAATCCTTGACATTCCTTTGTTGCCAGCGAGTGGGTGAAGCCTTTGTTGAAGTGGTTGACAGGTGTTAGCTCCATTGCTGCTTAGTTCTATGCCTGAGGAGCTGAAATCGCTAGGCCTGCAAAATGACGTTTTTTGTAATACCAATACCACGGAACCTTAATGCGCAATGTTGGTGGTAATCTAGTAAAAGTGCTGTCGTTTAACTATTTTTATAGGTTAGATTGCTGATATCTGCCACAACATTCTCTCGCAAGCTGAAGTGCAACCTATGGAAACTATCAGAGCAATTATAACGTTTTAATAGGTTTAATATGGAGCTGTTCACAGGAGTGTACCCGCTATTACAATTTTTGAATTATAGATTAAAAAGTCACGTCACCGTAACACTAGCCATTTCCGAAGGCTGTAAGCCCTGATACGTACCCTCCCAGAAATTGCCGACAGGATAATACAATAAAAATGCATGCGTGTCTCAAGTTTAGAAAATAAAGATTAAAACTAGTAACCAGGCAATATGGACACGGAAATCCAGCAGTTTAACTGGTAATGTCATTGCAGCCAATGTTTCCAAAAGCGGACTCGTATATTTCTGGGGAGCAACTGCTATCCTTAGAAAAATGTACGCGTAGATAATTTTCGTCCAGTGAAAAGGAAAGACGAGAATGAGCTGGTGCTATATAGCTTTTGTCAAAGTGCAATCAAAATAAATGTCACGAATTAAACGAGGACGGAAGTACGGCGGTTTGAAAATAACATAAGAAAGAGCAGAGAAGGGGTACTGGTCTCAAATTCTTTCGAAAACAGTACAAAAATAACTCGGAAGGTTAAGAATACATACGCACGCGTGGCCGCTGCTAAGGCAATGTGCTTCGCTTTCTGACAAAGCTGGCGCTATTCACATTTCCCCTCCGGAAGGTGAACTCAAACTTCAAAATATTCAAAGAACGGACACAATGCCGTCGTCAGAGGAATCGCTGTCCGAATACTCTTCTTGCTGCGCCGCCAGTAATGATTCGAGTTTATCTATCATACACTTCACAAACACCTTAACACGAAGGCTTACTTTCGCACGATGCGATGACATTACCTGCTGCTTCTTGTACGAAACAGCTAGGATCTTGCGCAAATTCCTCTCCATCGTGTCTGCCGTGAAGACGTCTTCGCTTTGAAAATAAACTTGTCTTGTCGGCTGGCACACCAAGTGCAAAGTGAGAACGAGTTCTCGCCAAAAGAAAGGGAGGGGTCAAACTGTGTCGAATTTCTTAGAAACGAAAGGGGAGGGCAGCAAATCCTTGACATTCCTTTGTTGCCAGCGAGTGGGTGAAGCCTTTGTTGAAGTGGTTGAGAGGTGTTAGCTCCATTGCTGCTTAGTTCTATGCCTGAGGAGCTGAAATCGCTAGGCCTGCAAAATGACGTTTTTTGTAATACCAATACCACGGAACCTTAATGCGCAATGTTGGTCGTAATCTAGTAAAAGTGCTGTCGTTTAACTATTTTTATAGGTTAGATTGCTGATATCTGCCACAACATTCTCTCGCAAGCTGAAGTGCCACCTATGGAAACTATCAGAGCAATTATAACGTTTTAATAGGTTTAATATGGAGCTGTTCACAGGAGTGTACCCGCTAATACAATTTTTGAATTATAGATTAAAAAGTCACGTCACCGTAACACTAGCCATTTCCGAAGGCTGTAAGCCCTGATACGTACCCTCCCAGAAATTGTCGAAAGGATAATACAATAAAAATGCATGCGTGTCTCAAGTTTAGAAAATAAAGATTAAAACTAGTAACCAGACAATATGGACACGGAAATCCAGCAGTTTAACTGGTAATGTCATTGCAGCCAATGTTTCCAAAAGCGGACTCGTATATTTCTGGGGAGCAACTGCTATCCTTAGAAAAATGTACGCGTAGATAATTTTCGTCCAGTCAAAAGGAAAGACGAGAATGAGCTGGTGCTATATAGCTTTTGTCAAAGTGCAAGCAAAATAAATGTCACGAATTAAACGAGGACGGAAGTACGGCGGTTTGAAAATAACATAAGAAAGAGCAGAGAAGGGGTACTGGTCTCAAATTCTTTCGAAAACAGTAGAAAAATAACTCGGAAGGTTAAGAATACATACACACGCGTGGCCGCTGCTAAGGCAATGTGCTTCGCTTTCTGACAAAGCTGGCGCTATTCACATTTCCCCTCCGGAAGGCGAACTCAAACTTCAAAATATTCAAACAAGAACGGACACAATGCCGTCGTCAGAGGAATCGCTGTCCGAATACTCTTCTTGCTGTGCCGCCAGTAATGTTTCGAGTTTATCTATCATACACTTCACAAACACCTTAACACGAAGGCTTACTTTCGCACGATTCGATGACATTACCTGCTGCTTCTTGTACGAAACAGCAAGGATCTTGCGCAAATTCTTCTCCATCGTGTCTGCCGTGAAGACGTCTTCGCTCTGAAAATAAACACGTCTTGTCGGCTGGCACACCAAGTGCAAAGTGAGAACGAGTTCTCCCCAAAAGAAAGGGAGGGGTCAAACTGTGTCGAATTTCTTAGAAACAAAAGGGGAGGGCAGCAAATCATTGACATTCCTTTGTTGCCAGCGAGTGGGTGAAGCCTTTGTTGAAGTGGTTGACAGGTGTTAGCTCCATTGCTGCTTAGTTCTATGCCTGAGGAGCTGAAATCGCTAGGCCTGCAAAATGACGTTTTTTGTAATACCAATACCACGGAACCTTAATGCGCAATATTGGTGGTAATCTAGTGAAAGTGCGGTCGTTTAACTATTTTTATAGGTTAGATTGCTGATATCTGCCACAACATTCTCTCGCAAGCTGAAGTGCAACCTATGGAAACTATCAGAGCAATTATAACGTTTTAATAGGTTTAATATGGAGCTGTTCACAGGAGTGTACCCGCTATTACAATTTTTGAATTATAGATTAAAAAGTCACGTCACCGTAACACTAGCCATTTCCGAAGGCTGTAAGCCCTGATACGTACCCTCCCAGAAATTGCCGACAGGATAATACAATAAAAATGCATGCGTGTCTCAAGTTTAGAAAATAAAGATTAAAACTAGTAACCAGGCAATATGGACACGGAAATCCAGCAGTTTAACTGGTAATGTCATTGCAGCCAATGTTTCCAAAAGCGGACTCGTATATTTCTGGGGAGCAACTGCTATCCTTAGAAAAATGTACGCGTAGATAATTTTCGTCCAGTGAAAAGGAAAGACGAGAATGAGCTGGTGCTATATAGCTTTTGTCAAAGTGCAATCAAAATAAATGTCACGAATTAAACGAGGACGGAAGTACGGCGGTTTGAAAATAACATAAGAAAGAGCAGAGAAGGGGTACTGGTCTCAAATGCTTTCGAAAACAGTACAAAAATAACTCGGAAGGTTAAGAATACATACGCACGCGTGGCCGCTGCTAAGGCAATGTGCTTCGCTTTCTGACAAAGCTGGCGCTATTCACATTTCCCCTCCGGAAGGTGAACTCAAACTTCAAAATATTCAAACAAGAACGGACACAATGCCGTCGTCAGAGGAATCGCTGTACGAATACTCTTCTTGCTGCGCCGCCAGTAATGATTCGAGTTTATCTATCATACACTTCACAAACACCTTAACACGAAGGCTTACTTTCGCACGATTCGATGACATTACCTGCTGCTTCTTGTACGAAACAGCAAGGATCTTGCGCAAGTTCTTCTCCATCGTGTCTGCCGTGAAGACGTCTTCGCTCTGAAAATAAACTTGTCTTGTCGGCTGGCACACCAAGTGCAAAGTGAGAACGAGTTCTCCCCAAAAGAAAGGGAGGGGTCAAACTGTGTCGAATTTCTCAGAAACGAAGGGGGAGGGCAGCAAATCGTTGACATTCCTTTGTTGCCAGCGAGTGGGTGAAGCCTTTGTTGAAGTGGTTGACAGGTGTTAGCTCCATTGCTGCTTAGTTGTATCGCTGAGGAGCTGAAATCGCTAGGCCTGCAAAATGACGTTTTTTGTAATACCAATACCACGGAACCTTAATGCGCAATATTGGTGGTAATCTAGTGAAAGTGCTGTCGTTTAACTATTTTTATAGGTTAGATTACTGATATCTGCCACAACATTCTCTCGCAAGCTGAAGGGCAACCTATGGAAACTATCAGAGCAATTATAACGTTTTAATAGGTTTAATATGGAGCTGTTCACAGGAGTGTACCCGCTAATACAATTTTTCAAATATAGATTAAAAAGTCACGTCACCGTAACACTAGCCATTTCCGAAGGCTGTAAGCCCTGATACGTACCCTCCCAGAAATTGTCGACAGGATAATACAATAAAAATGCATGCGTGTCTCAAGTTTAGAAAATAAAGATTAAAACTAGTAACCAGGCAATATGGACACGGAAATCCAGCAGTTTAACTGGTAATGTCATTGCAGCCAATGTTTCCAAAAGCGGACTCGTATATTTCTGGGGAGCAACTGCTATCCTTAGAAAAATGTACGCGTAGATAATTTTCGTCCAGTCAAAAGGAAAGACGAGAATGAGCTGGTGCTATATAGCTTTTGTCAAAGTGCAAGCAAAATAAATGTCACGAATTAAACGAGGACGGAAGTACGGCGGTTTGAAAATAACATAAGAAAGAGCAGAGAAGGGGTACTGGTCTCAAATTCTTTCGAAAACAGTAGAAAAATAACTCGGAAGGTTAAGAATACATACACACGCGTGGCCGCTGCTAAGGCAATGTGCTTCGCTTTCTGACAAAGCTGGCGCTATTCACATTTCCCCTCCGGAAGGCGAACTCAAACTTCAAAATATTCAAACAAGAACGGACACAATGCCGTCGTCAGAGGAATCGCTGTCCGAATACTCTTCTTGTTGCGCCGCCAGTAATGATTCGAGTTTATCTATCATACACTTCACAAACACCTTAACACGAAGGCTTACTTTCGCACGATGCGATGACATTACCTGCTGCTTCTTGTACGAAACAGCAAGGCTCTTGCGCAAATTCTTCTCCATCGTGTCTGCCGTGAAGACGTCTTCGCTCTGAAAATAAACACGTCTTGTCGGCTGGCACACCAAGTGCAAAGTGAGAACGAGTTCTCCCCAAAAGAAAGGGAGGGGTCAAACTGTGTCGAATTTCTTAGAAACGAAAGGGGAGGGCAGCAAATCGTTGCAATTCCTTTGTTGCCAGTGAGTGGGTGAAGCCTTTGTTGAAGTGGTTGACAGGTGTTAGCTCCATTGCTGCTTAGTTCTATGCCTGAGGAGCTGAAATCGCTAGGCCTGCAAAATGACGTTTTTTGTAATACCAATACCACGGAACCTTAATGCGCAATATTGGTGGTAATCTAGTGAAAGTGCTGTCGTTTAACTATTTTTATAGGTTAGATTGCTGATATCTGCCACAACATTCTCTCGCAAGCTGAAGTGCAACCTATGGAAACTATCAGAGCAATTATAACGTTTTAATAGGTTTAATATGGAGCTGTTCACAGGAGTGTACCCGCTAATACAATTTTTGAATTATAGATTAAAAAGTCGCGTCACCGTAACACTAGCCATTTCCGAAGGCTGTAAGCCCTGATACGTACCCTCCCAGAAATTGTCGACAGGATAATACAATAAAAATGCATGCGTGTCTCAAGTTTAGAAAATAAAGATTAAAACTAGTAACCAGGCAATATGGACACGGAAATCCAGCAGTTTAAGTGGTAATGTCATTGCAGCCAATGTTTCCAAAAGCGGACTCGTATATTTCTGGGGAGCAACTGATATCCTTAGAAAAATGTACGCGTAGATAATTTTCGTCCAGTCAAAAGGAAAGACGAGAATGAGCTGGTGCTATATATCTTTTGTCAAAGTGCAAGCAAAATAAATGTCACGAATTAAACGAGAACGGAAGTACGGCGGTTTGAAAATAACATAAGAAAGAGCAGAGAAGGGGTACTGGTCTCAAATTCTTTCGAAAACAGTAGAAAAATAACTCGGAAGGTTAAGAATACATACACACGCGTGGCCGCTGCTAAGGCAATGTGCTTCGCTTTCTGACAAAGCTGGCGCTATTCACATTTCCCCTCCGGAAGGCGAACTCAAACTTCAAAATATTCAAACAAGAACGGACACAATGTCGTCGTCAGAGGAATCGCTATCCGAATACTCTTCTTGTTGCGCCGCCAGTAATGATTCGAGTTTATCTATCATACACTTCACAAACACCTTAACACGAAGGCTTACTTTCGCACGATGCGATGACATTACCTGCTGCTTCTTGTACGAAACAGCAAGGATCTTGCGCAAATTCTTCTCCATCGTGTCTGCCGTGAAGACGTCTTCGCTCTGAAAATAAACACGTCTTGTCGGCTGGCACACCAAGTGCAAAGTGAGAACAAGTTCTCCCGAAAAGAAAGGGAGGGGTCAAACTGTGTCGAATTTCTTAGAAACGAAAGGGGAGGGCAGCAAATCGTTGACATGCCTTTGTTGCCAGCCAGTGGGTGAAGCCTTTGTTGAAGTGGTTGACAGGTGTTAGCTCCATTGCTGCTTAGTTCTATGCCTGAGGAGCTGAAATCGCTAGGCCTGCAAAATGACGTTTTTTGTAATACCAATACCACGGAACCTTAATGCGCAATATTGGTGGTAATCTAGTGAAAGTGCTGTCGTTTAACTATTTTTATAGGTTAGATTGCTGATATCTGCCACAACATTCTCTCGCAAGCTGAAGTGCAACCTATGGAAACTATCAGAGCAGTTATAACGTTTGATTAGGTTTAATATGGAGCTGTTCACAGGAGTGTACCCGCTAATAGAATTTTTGAATTATAGATTAAAAAGTCACGTCACCGTAACACTAGCCATTTCCGAAGGCTGTAAGCCCTGATACGTACCCTACCAGAAATTGTCGACAGGATAATACAATAAAAATGCAAGCGTGTCTCAAGTTTAGAAAATCAAGATTAAAACTAGTAACCAGGCAATATGGACACGGAAATCCAGCAGTTTAAGTGGTAATGTCATTGCAGCCAATGTTTCCAAAAGCGGACTCGTATATTTCTGGGGAGCAACTGCTATCCTTAGAAAAATGTACGCGTAGATAATTTTCGTCCAGTCAAAAGGAAAGACGAGAATGAGCTGGTGCTATATAGCTTTTGTCAAAGTGCAAGCAAAATAAATGTCACGAATTAAACGAGAACGGAAGTACGGCGGTTTGAAAATAACATAAGAAAGAGCAGAGAAGGGGTACTGGTCTCAAATTCTTTCGAAAACAGTAGAAAAATAACTCGGAAGGTTAAGAATACATACACACGCGTGGCCGCTGCTAAAGCAATGTGCTTCGTTTTCTGACATAGCTGGCGCTATTCACATTTCTCCTCCGGAAGGCGAACTCAAACTTCAAAATATTCAAACAAGAACGGACACAATGCCGTCGTCAGAGGAATCGCTGTCCGAATACTCTTCTTGTTGCGCCGCCAGTAATGATTCGAGTTTATCTATCATACATTTCACAAACACCTTAACACGAAGGCTTACTTTCGCACGATGCGATGACATTACCTGCTGCTTCTTGTACGAAACAGCAAGGATCTTGCGCAAATTCTTCTCCATCGTGTCTGCCGTGAAGACGTCTTCGCTCTGAAAATAAACACGTCTTGTCGGCTGGCACACCAAGTGCAAAGTGAGAACGAGTTCTCCCCAAAAGAAAGGGAGGGCTCAAACTGTGTCGAATTTCTTAGAAACGAAAGGGGAGGGCAGCAAATCGTTGACATTCCTTTGTTGCCAGCGAGTGGGTGAAGCCTTTGTTGAAGTGGTTGACAGGTGTTAGCTCCATTGCTGCTTAGTTCTATGCCTGAGGAGCTGAAATCGCTAGGCCTGCAAAATGACGTTTTTTGTAATACCAATACCACGGAACCTTAATGCGCAATATTGGTGGTAATCTAGTGAAAGTGCTGTCGTTTAACTATTTTTATAGGTTAGATTGCTGATATCTGCCACAACATTCTCTCGCAAGCTGAAGGGCAACCTATGGAAACTATCAGAGCAATTATAACGTTTTAATAGGTTTAATATGGAGCTGTTCACATGAGTGTACCCGCTAATACAATTTTTGAATTATAGATTAAAAAGTCACGTCACCGTAACACTAGCCATTTCCGAAGGCTGTAAGCCCTGATACGTACCCTCCCAGAAATTGCCGACAGGAAAATACAATAAAAATGCATGCGTGTCTCAAGTTTAGAAAATAAAGATTAAAACTAGTAACCAGGCAATATGGACACGGAAATCCAGCAGTTTAACTGGTAATGTCATTGCAGCCAATGTTTCCAAAAGCGGACTCGTATATTTCTGGGGAGCAACTGCTATCCTTAGAAAAATGTACGCGTAGATAATTTTCGTCCAGACAAAAGGAAAGACGAGAATGAGCTGGTGCTATATAGCTTTTGTCAAAGTGCAAGCAAAATAAATGTCACGAATTAAACGAGGACGGAAGTACGGCGGTTTGAAAATAACATAAGAAAGAGCAGAGAAGGGGTACTGGTCTCAAATTCTTTCGAAAACAGTAGAAAAATAACTCGGAAGGTTAAGAATACATACGCACGCGTGGCCGCTGCTAAGGAAATGTGCTTCGGTTTCTGACAAAGCTGGCGCTATTCACATTTCCCCTCCGGAAGGCGAACTCAAACTTCCAACAATTCAAACAAGAACGGACACAATGCCGTCGTCAGAGGAATCGCTGTCCGAATACTCTTCTTGCTGCGCCGCCAGTAATGATTCGAGTTTATCTATCATACACTTCACAAACACCTTAACACGAAGGCTTACTTTCGCACGATTCGATGACATTACCTGCTGCTTCTTGTACGAAACAGCAAGGATCTTGCGCAAATTCTTCTCCATCGTGTCTGCCGTGAAGACGTCTTCGCTCTGAAAATAAACACGTCTTGTCGGCTGGCACACCAAGTGCAAAGTGAGAACGAGTTCTCCGCAAAAGAAAGGGAGGGGTCAAACTGTGTCGAATTTCTTAGAAACGAAAGCGGAGGGCAGCAAATCGTTGACATTCCTTGGTTGCCAGTGAGTGGGTGAAGGCTTTGTTGAAGTGGGTGACAGGTGTTAGCTCCATTGCTGCTTAGTTCTATGCCTGAGGAGCTGAAATCGCTAGGCCTGCAAAATGACGTTTTTTGTAATACCAATACCACGGAACCTTAATGCGCAATATTGATGGTAATCTAGTAAAAGTGCTGTCGTTTAACTATTTTTATAGGTTAGATTGCTGATATCTGCCACAACATTATCTCGCAAGCTGAAGTGCAACCTATGGGAACTATCAGAGCAATTATAACGTTTTAATAGGTTTAAAATGGAGCTGTTCACAGGAGTGTACCCGCTAATACAATTTTTGAATTATAGATTAAAAAGTCATGTCACCGTAACAGTAGCCATTTCCGAAGGCTGTAAGCCCTGATACGTACCCTCCCAGAAATTGCCGACAGGATAATACAATAAAAATGCATGCGTGTCTCAAGTTTAGAAAATAAAGATTAAAACTAGTAACCAGGCAATATGGACACGGAAATCCAGCAGTTTAACTGGTAATGTCATTGCAGCCAATGTTTCCAAAAGCGGACTCGTATATTTCTGGGGAGCAACTGCTATCCTTAGAAAAATGTACGCGTAGATAATTTTCGTCCAGTCAAAAGGAAAGACGAGAATGAGCTGGTGCTATATAGCTTTTGTCAAAGTGCAAGCAAAATAAATGTCACGAATTAAACGAGGACGGAAGTACGGCGGTTTGAAAATAACATAAGAAAGAGCAGAGAAGGGGTACTGGTCTCAAATTCTTTCGAAAACAGTAGAAAAATAACTCGGAAGGTTAAGAATACATACGCACGCGTGGCCGCTGCTAAGGAAATGTGCTTCGGTTTCTGACAAAGCTGGCGCTATTCACATTTCCCCTCCGGAAGGCGAACTCAAACTTCCAACAATTCAAACAAGAACGGACACAATGCCGTCGTCAGAGGAATCGCTGTCCGAATACTCTTCTTGCTGCGCCGCCAGTAATGATTCGAGTTTATCTATCATACACTTCACAAACACCTTAACACGAAGGCTTACTTTCGCACGATTCGATGACATTACCTGCTGCTTCTTGTACGAAACAGCAAGGATCTTGCGCAAATTCTTCTCCATCGTGTCTGCCGTGAAGACGTCTTCGCTCTGAAAATAAACACGTCTTGTCGGCTGGCACACCAAGTGCAAAGTGAGAACGAGTTCTCCGCAAAAGAAAGGGAGGGGTCAAACTGTGTCGAATTTCTTAGAAACGAAAGCGGAGGGCAGCAAATCGTTGACATTCCTTGGTTGCCAGTGAGTGGGTGAAGGCTTTGTTGAAGTGGGTGACAGGTGTTAGCTCCATTGCTGCTTAGTTCTATGCCTGAGGAGCTGAAATCGCTAGGCCTGCAAAATGACGTTTTTTGTAATACCAATACCACGGAACCTTAATGCGCAATATTGATGGTAATCTAGTAAAAGTGCTGTCGTTTAACTATTTTTATAGGTTAGATTGCTGATATCTGCCACAACATTATCTCGCAAGCTGAAGTGCAACCTATGGGAACTATCAGAGCAATTATAACGTTTTAATAGGTTTAAAATGGAGCTGTTCACAGGAGTGTACCCGCTAATACAATTTTTGAATTATAGATTAAAAAGTCATGTCACCGTAACAGTAGCCATTTCCGAAGGCTGTAAGCCCTGATACGTACCCTCCCAGAAATTGCCGACAGGATAATACAATAAAAATGCATGCGTGTCTCAAGTTTAGAAAATAAAGATTAAAACTAGTAACCAGGCAATATGGACACGGAAATCCAGCAGTTTAACTGGTAATGTCATTGCAGCCAATGTTTCCAAAAGCGGACTCGTATATTTCTGGGGAGCAACTGCTATCCTTAGAAAAATGTACGCGTAGATAATTTTCGTCCAGTCAAAAGGAAAGACGAGAATGAGCTGGTGCTATATAGCTTTTGTCAAAGTGCAAGCAAAATAAATGTCACGAATTAAACGAGGACGGAAGTACGGCGGTTTGAAAATAACATAAGAAAGAGCAGAGAAGGGGTACTGGTCTCAAATTCTTTCGAAAACAGTAGAAAAATAACTCGGAAGGTTAAGAATACATACGCACGCGTGGCCGCTGCTAAGGAAATGTGCTTCGGTTTCTGACAAAGCTGGCGCTATTCACATTTCCCCTCCGGAAGGCGAACTCAAACTTCCAACAATTCAAACAAGAACGGACACAATGCCGTCGTCAGAGGAATCGCTGTCCGAATACTCTTCTTGCTGCGCCGCCAGTAATGATTCGAGTTTATCTATCATACACTTCACAAACACATTAACACGAAGGCTTACTTTCGCACGATTCGATGGCATTACCTGCTGCTTCTTGTACGAAACAGCAAGGATCTTGCGCAAATTCTTCTCCATCGTGTCTGCCGTGAAGACGTCTTCGCTCTGAAAATAAACACGTCTTGTCGGCTGGCACACCAAGTGCAAAGTGAGAACGAGTTCTCCCCAAAAGAAAGGGAGGGGTCAAACTGTGTCGAATTTCTTAGAAACGAAAGGGGAGGGCAGCAAATCGTTGACATTCCTTTGTTGCCAGCGAGTGGGTGAAGCCTTTGTTGAAGTGGTTGACAAGTGTTAGCTCCATTGCTGCTTAGCTCTATGCCTGAGGAGCTGAAATCGCTAGGCCTGCAAAATGACGTATTTTGTAATACCAATACCACGGAACCTTAACGCGCAATATTGGTGGTAATCTAGTGAAAGTGCTGTCGTTTAACTATTTTTATAGGTTAGATTGCTGATATCTGCCACAACATTCTCTCGCAAGCTGAATGGCAACCTATGGAAACTATCAGAGCAATTATAACGTTTTAATAGGTTTAATATGGAGCTGTTCACATGAGTGTACCCGCTAATACAATTTTTGAATTATAGATTAAAAAGTCACGTCACCGTAACACTAGCCATTTCCGAAGGCTGTAAGCCCTGATACGTACCCTCCCAGAAATTGCCGACAGGATAATACAATAAAAATGCATGCGTGTCTCAAGTTTAGAAAATAAAGATTAAAACTAGTAACCAGGCAATATGGACACGGAAATCCAGCAGTTTAACTGGTAATGTCATTGCAGCCAATGTTTCCAAAAGCGGACTCGTATATTTCTGGGGAGCAACTGCTATCCTTAGAAAAATGTACGCGTAGATAATTTTCGTCCAGACAAAAGGAAAGACGAGAATGAGCTGGTGCTATATAGCTTTTGTCAAAGTGCAAGCAAAATAAATGTCACGAATTAAACGAGGACGGAAGTATGGCGGTTTGAAAATAACATAAGAAAGAGCAGAGAAGGGGTACTGGTCTCAAATTCTTTCGAAAACAGTAGAAAAATAACTCGGAAGGTTAAGAATACATACGCACGCGTGGCCGCTGCTAAGGAAATGTGCTTCGGTTTCTGACAAAGCTGGCGCTATTCACATTTCCCCTCCGGAAGGCGAACTCAAACTTCCAACAATTCAAACAAGAACGGACACAATGCCGTCGTCAGAGGAATCGCTGTCCGAATACTCTTCTTGCTGCGCCGCCAGTAATGATTCGAGTTTATCTATCATACACTTCACAAACACCTTAACACGAAGGCTTACTTTCGCACGATTCGATGACATTACCTGCTGCTTCTTGTACGAAAGAGCAAGGATCTTGCGCAAATTCTTCTCCATCGTGTCTGCCGTGAAGACGTCTTCGCTCTGAAAATAAACACGTCTTGTCGGCTGGCACACCAAGTGCAAAGTGAGAACGAGTTCTCCGCAAAAGAAAGGGAGGGGTCAAACTGTGTCGAATTTCTTAGAAACGAAAGCGGAGGGCAGCAAATCGTTGACATTCCTTGGTTGCCAGTGAGTGGGTGAAGGCTTTGTTGAAGTGGGTGACAGGTGTTAGCTCCATTGCTGCTTAGTTCTATGCCTGAGGAGCTGAAATCGCTAGGCCTGCAAAATGACGTTTTTTGTAATACCAATACCACGGAACCTTAATGCGCAATATTGGTGGTAATCTAGTAAAAGTGCTGTCGTTTAACTATTTTTATAGGTTAGATTGCTGATATCTGCCACAACATTCTCTCGCAAGCTGAAGGGCAACCTATGGAAACTATCAGAGCAATTATAACGTTTTAATAGGTTTAATATGGAGCTGTTCACATGAGTGTACCCGCTAATACAATTTTTGAATTATAGATTAAAAAGTCACGTCACCGTAACACTAGACATTTCCGAAGGCTGTAGGCCCTGATACGTACCCTCCTAGAAATTCTCAACATGATAATACAATAAAAATGCACGCGCGTCTCAAGTTTAGAAAATAAAAAATAAAACTTGTAACCACGCAACATGGACACGGAAAACCAGTAGTTGAGCTGGTCATATCAATGCAACCAATGTTTCCAAAAGCGGACTCGTATATTTCTGGGGAGCAACTGCTATCCTTAAAGAAATTGTAGGCGTACATAATTTTCGTCCAGTCAAAAGGAAAGACGAGAATGAGCTGGTGCTATATAGCTTTTGTCAAAGTGCAAGCAAAATAAATGTCACGAATTAAACGAGGACGGAAGTACGGCGGTTTGAAAATAACATATGAAAGAGCGGAGAAGGGGTACTGGTCTCAAATTCTTTAGAAAACAGCAGAAAAATAACTCGGAAGGTTAAGAATAAATACGCACGCGTGGCCGCTGCTAAGGCAATGTGCTTCGCTTTCTGACAAAGCTGGCGCTATTCACATTTCCCCTCCGGAAGGTGAACTCAAACTTCAAAATATTCAAACAAGAACGGACACAATGCCGTCGTCAGAGGAATCGCTGTCCGAATACTCTTCTTGCTGCGCCGCCAGTAATGATTCGAGTTTATCTATCATACACTTCACAAACACATTAACACGAAGGCTTACTTTCGCACGATTCGATGGCATTACCTGCTGCTTCTTGTACGAAACAGCAAGGATCTTGCGCAAATTCTTCTCCATCGTGTCTGCCGTGAAGACGTCTTCGCTCTGAAAATAAACACGTCTTGTCGGCTGGCACACCAAGTGCAAAGTGAGAACGAGTTCTCCCCAAAAGAAAGGGAGGGGTCAAACTGTGTCGAATTTCTTAGAAACGAAAGGGGAGGGCAGCAAATCGTTGACATTCCTTTGTTGCCAGCGAGTGGGTGAAGCCTTTGTTGAAGTGGTTGACAAGTGTTAGCTCCATTGCTGCTTAGCTCTATGCCTGAGGAGCTGAAATCGCTAGGCCTGCAAAATGACGTATTTTGTAATACCAATACCACGGAACCTTAACGCGCAATATTGGTGGTAATCTAGTGAAAGTGCTGTCGTTTAACTATTTTTATAGGTTAGATTGCTGATATCTGCCACAACATTCTCTCGCAAGCTGAATGGCAACCTATGGAAACTATCAGAGCAATTATAACGTTTTAATAGGTTTAATATGGAGCTGTTCACATGAGTGTACCCGCTAATACAATTTTTGAATTATAGATTAAAAAGTCACGTCACCGTAACACTAGCCATTTCCGAAGGCTGTAAGCCCTGATACGTACCCTCCCAGAAATTGCCGACAGGATAATACAATAAAAATGCATGCGTGTCTCAAGTTTAGAAAATAAAGATTAAAACTAGTAACCAGGCAATATGGACACGGAAATCCAGCAGTTTAACTGGTAATGTCATTGCAGCCAATGTTTCCAAAAGCGGACTCGTATATTTCTGGGGAGCAACTGCTATCCTTAGAAAAATGTACGCGTAGATAATTTTCGTCCAGACAAAAGGAAAGACGAGAATGAGCTGGTGCTATATAGCTTTTGTCAAAGTGCAAGCAAAATAAATGTCACGAATTAAACGAGGACGGAAGTACGGCGGTTTGAAAATAACATAAGAAAGAGCAGAGAAGGGGTACTGGTCTCAAATTCTTTCGAAAACAGTAGAAAAATAACTCGGAAGGTTAAGAATACATACGCACGCGTGGCCGCTGCTAAGGAAATGTGCTTCGGTTTCTGACAAAGCTGGCGCTATTCACATTTCCCCTCCGGAAGGCGAACTCAAACTTCCAACAATTCAAACAAGAACGGACACAATGCCGTCGTCAGAGGAATCGCTGTCCGAATACTCTTCTTGCTGCGCCGCCAGTAATGATTCGAGTTTATCTATCATACACTTCACAAACACCTTAACACGAAGGCTTACTTTCGCACGATTCGATGACATTACCTGCTGCTTCTTGTACGAAAGAGCAAGGATCTTGCGCAAATTCTTCTCCATCGTGTCTGCCGTGAAGACGTCTTCGCTCTGAAAATAAACACGTCTTGTCGGCAAGACGTGTTTATTTTCAGAGCGAAGACGTCACCAAGTGCAAAGTGAGAACGAGTTCTCCGCAAAAGAAAGGGAGGGGTCAAACTGTGTCGAATTTCTTAGAAACGAAAGCGGAGGGCAGCAAATCGTTGACATTCCTTGGTTGCCAGTGAGTGGGTGAAGGCTTTGTTGAAGTGGGTGACAGGTGTTAGCTCCATTGCTGCTTAGTTCTATGCCTGAGGAGCTGAAATCGCTAGGCCTGCAAAATGACGTTTTTTGTAATACCAATACCACGGAACCTTAATGCGCAATATTGGTGGTAATCTAGTAAAAGTGCTGTCGTTTAACTATATTTATAGGTTAGATTGCTGATATCTGCCACAACATTCTCTCGCAAGCTGAAGGGCAACCTATGGAAACTATCAGAGCAATTATAACGTTTTAATAGGTTTAATATGGAGCTGTTCACATGAGTGTACCCGCTAATACAATTTTTGAATTATAGATTAAAAAGTCACGTCACCGTAACACTAGACATTTCCGAAGGCTGTAGGCCCTGATACGTACCCTCCTAGAAATTCTCAACATGATAATACAATAAAAATGCACGCGCGTCTCAAGTTTAGAAAATAAAAAATAAAACTTGTAACCACGCAACATGGACACGGAAAACCAGTAGTTGAGCTGGTCATATCAATGCAACCAATGTTTCCAAAAGCGGACTCGTATATTTCTGGGGAGCAACTGCTATCCTTAAAGAAATTGTAGGCGTACATAATTTTCGTCCAGTCAAAAGGAAAGACGAGAATGAGCTGGTGCTATATAGCTTTTGTCAAAGTGCAAGCAAAATAAATGTCACGAATTAAACGAGGACGGAAGTACGGCGGTTTGAAAATAACATATGAAAGAGCGGAGAAGGGGTACTGGTCTCAAATTCTTTAGAAAACAGCAGAAAAATAACTCGGAAGGTTAAGAATAAATACGCACGCGTGGCCGCTGCTAAGGCAATGTGCTTCGCTTTCTGACAAAGCTGGCGCTATTCACATTTCCCCTCCGGAAGGTGAACTCAAACTTCAAAATATTCAAACAAGAACGGACACAATGCCGTCGTCAGAGGAATCGCTGTCCGAATACTCTTCTTGCTGCGCCGCCAGTAATGATTCGAGTTTATCTATCATACACTTCACAAACACCTTAACACGAAGGCTTACTTTCGCACGATTCGATGACATTACCTGCTGCTTCTTGTACGAAACTGCAAGGATCTTGCGCAAATTCTTCTCCATCGTGTCTGCCGTGAAGACGTCTTTGCTCTGAAAATAAACACGTCTTGTAGGCTGGCACACCAAGTGCAAAGTGAGAACGAGTTTTCCGCAAAAGAAAGGGAGGGGTCAAGCTGTGTCGAATTTCTTAGAAACGAAAGTGGAGGGCAGCAAATCGCTGACATGCCTTGGTTGCCAGCGAGTGGGTGAAGCCTTTGTTGAAGTGGTTGACAGGTGTTAGCTCCAGTGCTGCTTAGTTCTATGCCTGAGGAGCTGAAATCGCTAGGCCTGCGAAATGACGTTTATTGTAATACACATAACACGGAACCTTAATGCGCAATATTGGTGGTAATCTAGTAAAAGTGCTGTCGTTTAACTATTTTTATAGGTTAAATTGCTGATACCTGCCACAACATTATCTCGCAAGCTGAAGTGCAACCTATGGGAACTATCAGAGCAATTATAACGTTTTAATAGGTTTAATATGGAGCTGTTCAAAGGAGTGTACCCGCTAATACAATTTTTGAATTATAGATTAAAAAGTCATGTCACCGTAACACTAGCCATTTCCGAAGGCTGTACGCCCTGATACGTACCCTCCTAGAAATTGTCGACAGGATAATACAATAAAAATACATGCGTGTCTCAAGTTTAGAAAATAAAAATTAAAACTAGTAACCAGGCAATATGGACACGGAAATCCTGCAGATTAACTGGTAATGTCATTGCAGCCAATGTTTCCAAAAGCGGACTCGTATTTTTCTGGGGAGCAACTGCTATCCTCAGAAAAATGTACGCGTAGATAATTTTCGTCCAGTCAAAAGGAAAGACGAGAATGAGCTGGTGCTATCTAGCTTTTGTCAAAGTGCAAGCAA
Organism: Dermacentor andersoni; assembly: GCF_023375885.2. NCBI lineage: Eukaryota > Metazoa > Arthropoda > Arachnida > Ixodida > Ixodidae > Dermacentor > Dermacentor andersoni. Next base: position 192,070,829 of record NC_092817.1, on the reverse strand, counting down.
AATAAAGGTCACGAATTAAACGAGGACGGAAGTACGGCGGTTTGAAAATAACATAAGAAAGCAGAGAAGGGGTACTGGTCTCAAATTCTTTCGAAAACAGTAGAAAAATAACTCGGAAGGTTAAGAATACATACGAAGCGGCCGCTGCTAAGGCAATGTGCTTCGCTTTCTGACAAAGCTGGCGCTATTCACATTTCCCCTCCGGAAGGCGAACTCAATCTTCAAAATATTCAAACAAGAACGGACACAATGCCGTCGTCAGAGGAATCGCTGTCCGAATACTCTTCTTGCTGCGCCGCCAGTAATGATTCGAGTTTATCTATCATACACTTCACAAACACCTTAACACGAAGGCTTAGTTTCGCACGATTCGATGACATTACCTGCTGCTTCTTGTACGAAACAGCAAGGATCTTGCGCAAATTTTTCTCTATCGTGTCTGCCGTGAAGACGTCTTCGCTCTGAAAATAAAAACGTCTTGATGGCCGGCACACCAAGTGCAAAGTGAGAACGAGTTCTCCGCAAAAGAAAGGGAGGGGTCCAACTGTGTCGAATTTCTTAGAAACGAAAGGGGAGGGCAGCAAATCGTTGACATTCCTTGGTTGCCAGCGAGTGGGTGAAGGCTTTGTTGAAGTGGTTGACAGGTGTTAGCTCCAAGTCTGCTTGGTTCTATGCCTGAGGAGCTGAAATCGCTAGGCCTGCAAAATGACGTTTTTTGTAATACCAATACCACGGAACCTTAATGCGCAATATTGGTGGTAATCTAGTAAAAGTGCTGTCGTTTAACTATTTTTATAGGTTAGATTGCTGATATCTGCCACAACATTATCTCGCAAGCTGAAGTGCAACCTATGGGAACTATCAGAGCAATTATAACGTTTTAATAGGTTTAATATGGAGCTGTTCACAGGAGTGTACCCGCTAATACAATTTTTGAATTATAGAATAAAAAGTCATGTCACCGTAACACTAGCCATTTCCGAAGGCTGTACGCCCTGCTACGTACCCTCCTTGAAATTGTCGAAAGGATAATGCAATAAAAATGCATGCGTGTCTCAAGTTTAGGAAATAAAGAATAAAACTAGTAACCAGGCAATATGGACACGGAAATCCAGCAGTTTAACTGGTAATGTCATTGCAGCCAATGTTTCCAAAAGCGGACTCGTATATTTCTGGGGGAGCAACTGCTATCCTTAGAAAAATGTACGCGTAGATAATTTTCGTCCAGTCAAAAGGAAAGACGAGAATGAGCTGGTGCTATCTAGCTTTTGTCAAAGTGCAAGCAAAATAAAGGTCACGAAGTAAACGAGGACGGAAGTACGGCGGTTTGAAAATAACATAAGAAAGAGCAGAGAAGGGGTACTGGTCTCAAATTCTTTCGAGAACAGTAGAAAAATAACTCGGAAGGTTAAGAATACATACGCACGCGTGGCCGCTGCTAAGGCAATGTGCTTCGCTTTCTGACAAAGCTGGCGCTATTCACATTTCCCCTCCGGAAGGCGAACTCAAACTTCAAAATATTCAAACAAGAACGGACACAATGCCGTCGTCATAGGAATCGCTGTCCGAATACTCTTCTTGCTGCGCCGCCAGTAATGATTCGAGTTTATCTATCATACACTTCACAAACACCTTAACACGAAGGCTTACTTTCGCACGATGCGATGACATTACCTGCTGCTTCTTGTACGAAACAGCAAGGATCTTGCGCAAATTCCTCTCCATCGTGTCTGCCGTGAAGACGTCTTCGCTTTGAAAATAAACTTGTCTTGTCGGCTGGCACACCAAGTGCAAAGTGAGAACGAGTTCTCCCCAAAAGAAAGGGAGGGGTCAAACTGTGTCGAATTTCTTAGAAACGAAAGGGGAGGGCAGCAAATCGTTGACATTCCTTTGTTGCCAGCGAGTGGGTGAAGCCTTTGTTGAAGTGGTTGACAGGTGTTAGCTCCATTGCTGCTTAGTTCTATGCCTGAGGAGCTGAAATCGCTAGGCCTGCAAAATGACGTTTTTTGTAATACCAATACCACGGAACCTTAATGCGCAATATTGGTGGTAATCTAGTGAAAGTACTGTCGTTTAACTATTTTTAAAGGTTAGATTGCTGATATCTGCCACAACATTATCTCGCAAGCTGAAGTGCAACATATGGGAACTATCAGAGCAATTATAACGTTTTAATAGGTTTAATATGGAGCTGTTCACACGAGTGTACCCGCTAATACAATTTTTGAATTATAGATTAAAAAGTCATGTCACCGTAACACTAGCCATTTCCGAAGGCTGTACGCCCTGATACGTACCCTCCTAGAAATTGTCGAAAGGATAATACAATAAAAATGCATGCGTGTCTCAAGTTTAGAAAATAAAGATTAAAACTAGTAACCAGGCAATATGGACACGGAAATCCAGCAGTTTAACTGGTAATGTCATTGCAGCCAATGTTTCCAAAAGCGGACTCGTATATTTCTGGGGAGCAACTGCTATCCTTAGAAAAATGTACGCGTAGATAATTTTCGTCCAGTCAAAAGGAAAGACGAGAATGAGCTGGTGCTATCTAGCTTTTGTCAAAGTGCAAGCAAAATAAAGGTCACGAATTAAACGAGGACGGAAGTACGGCGGTTTGAAAATAACATAGGAAAGAGCAGAGAAGGGGTACTGGTCTCAAATTCTTTCGAAATCAGTAGAAAAATAACTCGCAAGGTTAAGAATACATACGCACGCGTGGCCGTTGCTAAGGCAATGTGCTTCGCTTTCTGACAAAGCTGGCGCTATTCACATTTCCCCTCCGGAAGGCGAACTCAAACTTCAAAATATTCAAACAAGAACGGACACAATGCCGTCGTCACAGGAATCGCTGTCCGGATACTCTTCTTGCTGCGCCGCCATTAATGATTCGAGTTTATCTATCATACACTTCACAAACACCTTAACACGAAGGCTTACTTTCGCACGATTCGATGACATTACCTGCTGCTTCTTGTACGAAACAGCAATGATCTTGCGCAAATTCTTCTCCATCATGTCTGCCGTGAAGACGTCTTCGCTCTGAAAATAAAGACGTCTTGTCGGCTGGCACACCAAGTGCAATGTGAGAACGAGTTCTCCCCAAAAGAAAGGGAGGGGTCAAACTGTGTCGAATTTCTTAGAAACGAAAGGGGAGGGCAGCAAATCGTTGACATTCCTTTGTTGCCAGCGAGTGGGTGAAGCCTTTGTTGAAGTGGTTGACAGGTGTTAGCTCCATTGCTGCTTAGTTCTATGCCTGAGGAGCTGAAATCGCTAGGCCTGCAAAATGACGTTTTTTGTAATACCAATACCACGGAACCTTAATGCGCAATATTGGTGGTAATCTAGTGAAAGTGCTGTCGTTTAACTATTTTTATAGGTTAGATTGCTGATATCTGCCACAACATTATCTCGCAAGCTGAAGTGCAACCTATGGGAACTATCAGAGCAATTATAACGTTTTAATAGGTTTAATATGGAGCTGTTCACACGAGTGTACCCGCTAATACAATTTTTGAATTACAGATTAAAAAGTCATGTCACCGTAACACTAGCCATTTCCGAAGGCTGTACGCCCTGATACGTACCCTCCTAGAAATTGTCGAAAGGATAATACAATAAAATTGCAGGCGTGTCTCAAGTTTAGAAAATAAAGATTAAAACTAGTAACCAGGCAATATGGACACGGAAATCCAGCAGTTTAACTGGTAATGTCATTGCAGCCAATGTTTCCAAAAGCGGACTCGTATATTTCTGGGGAGCAACTGCTATCCTTAGAAAAATGTACGCGTAGATAATTTTCGTCCAGTCAAAAGGAAAGACGAGAATGAGCTGGTGCTATATAGCTTTTGTCAAAGTGCAAGCAAAATAAATGTCACGAATTAAACGAGGACGGAAGTACGGCGGTTTGAAAATAACATAAGAAAGAGCAGAGAAGGGGTACTGGTCTCAAATTCTTTCGAAAACAGTAGAAAAATAACTCGGAAGGTTAAGAATACATACGCACGCGTGGCCGCTGCTAAGGCAATGTGCTTCGCTTTCTGACAAAGCTGGCGCTATTCACATTTCCCCTCCGGAAGGTGAACTCAAACTTCAAAATATTCAAACAAGAACGGACACAATGCCGTCGTCAGAGGAATCGCTGTCCGAATACTCTTCTTGCTGCGCCGCCAGTAATGATTCGAGTTTATCTATCATACACTTCACAAACACCTTAACACGAAGGCTTACTTTCGCACGATGCGATGACATTACCTGCTGCTTCTTGTACGAAACAGCAAGGATCTTGCGCAAATTCCTCTCCATCGTGTCTGCCGTGAAGACGTCTTCGCTTTGAAAATAAACTTGTCTTGTCGGCTGGCACACCAAGTGCAAAGTGAGAACGAGTTCTCCCCAAAAGAAAGGGAGGGGTCAAACTGTGTCGAATTTCTTAGAAACGAAAGGGGAGGGCAGCAAATCGTTGACATTCCTTTGTTGCCAGCGAGTGGGTGAAGCCTTTGTTGAAGTGGTTGACAGGTGTTAGCTCCATTGCTGCTTAGTTCTATGCCTGAGGAGCTGAAATCGCTAGGCCTGCAAAATGACGTTTTTTGTAATACCAATACCACGGAACCTTAATGCGCAATATTGGTGGTAATCTAGTGAAAGTGCTGTCGTTTAACTATTTTTATAGGTTAGATTGCTGATATCTGCCACAACATTATCTCGCAAGCTGAAGTGCAACCTATGGGAACTATCAGAGCAATTATAACGTTTTAATAGGTTTAATATGGAGCTGTTCACACGAGTGTACCCGCTAATACAATTTTTGAATTACAGATTAAAAAGTCATGTCACCGTAACACTAGCCATTTCCGAAGGCTGTACGCCCTGATACGTACCCTCCTAGAAATTGTCGAAAGGATAATACAATAAAATTGCAGGCGTGTCTCAAGTTTAGAAAATAAAGATTAAAACTAGTAACCAGGCAATATGGACACGGAAATCCAGCAGTTTAACTGGTAATGTCATTGCAGCCAATGTTTCCAAAAGCGGACTCGTATATTTCTGGGGAGCAACTGCTATCCTTAGAAAAATGTACGCGTAGATAATTTTCGTCCAGTCAAAAGGAAAGACGAGAATGAGCTGGTGCTATATAGCTTTTGTCAAAGTGCAAGCAAAATAAATGTCACGAATTAAACGAGGACGGAAGTACGGCGGTTTGAAAATAACATAAGAAAGAGCAGAGAAGGGGTACTGGTCTCAAATTCTTTCGAAAACAGTAGAAAAATAACTCGGAAGGTTAAGAATACATACGCACGCGTGGCCGCTGCTAAGGCAATGTGCTTCGCTTTCTGACAAAGCTGGCGCTATTCACATTTCCCCTCCGGAAGGTGAACTCAAACTTCAAAATATTCAAACAAGAACGGACACAATGCCGTCGTCAGAGGAATCGCTGTCCGAATACTCTTCTTGCTGCGCCGCCAGTAATGATTCGAGTTTATCTATCATACACTTCACAAACACCTTAACACGAAGGCTTACTTTCGCACGATGCGATGACATTACCTGCTGCTTCTTGTACGAAACAGCAAGGATCTTGCGCAAATTCCTCTCCATCGTGTCTGCCGTGAAGACGTCTTCGCTTTGAAAATAAACTTGTCTTGTCGGCTGGCACACCAAGTGCAAAGTGAGAACGAGTTCTCCCCAAAAGAAAGGGAGGGGTCAAACTGTGTCGAATTTCTTAGAAACGAAAGGGGAGGGCAGCAAATCGTTGACATTCCTTTGTTGCCAGCGAGTGGGTGAAGCCTTTGTTGAAGTGGTTGACAGGTGTTAGCTCCATTGCTGCTTAGTTCTATGCCTGAGGAGCTGAAATCGCTAGGCCTGCAAAATGACGTTTTTTGTAATACCAATACCACGGAACCTTAATGCGCAATATTGGTGGTAATCTAGTGAAAGTGCTGTCGTTTAACTATTTTTATAGGTTAGATTGCTGATATCTGCCACAACATTATCTCGCAAGCTGAAGTGCAACCTATGGGAACTATCAGAGCAATTATAACGTTTTAATAGGTTTAATATGGAGCTGTTCACACGAGTGTACCCGCTAATACAATTTTTGAATTACAGATTAAAAAGTCATGTCACCGTAACACTAGCCATTTCCGAAGGCTGTACGCCCTGATACGTACCCTCCTAGAAATTGTCGAAAGGATAATACAATAAAATTGCAGGCGTGTCTCAAGTTTAGAAAATAAAGATTAAAACAAGTAACCAGGCAATATGGACACGGAAATCCAGCAGTTTAACTGGTAATGTCATTGCAGCCAATCTTTCCAAAAGCGGACTCGTATATTTCTGGGGAGCAACTGCTATCCTTAGAAAAATGTACGCGTAGATAATTTTCGTCCAGTCAAAAGGAAAGACGAGAATGAGCTGGTGCTATATAGCTTTTGTCAAAGTGCAAGCAAAATAAATGTCACGAATTAAACGAGGACGGAAGTACGGCGGTTTGAAAATAACATAAGAAAGAGCAGAGAAGGGGTACTGGTCTCAAATTCTTTCGAAAACAGTAGAAAAATAACTCGGAAGGTTAAGAATACATACGCACGCGTGGCCGCTGCTAAGGCAATGTGCTTCGCTTTCTGACAAAGCTGGCGCTATTCACATTTCCCCTCCGGAAGGTGAACTCAAACTTCAAAATATTCAAACAAGAACGGACACAATGCCGTCGTCAGAGGAATCGCTGTCCGAATACTCTTCTTGCTGCATCGCCAGTAATGATTCGAGTTTATCTATCATACACTTCACAAACACCTTAACACGAAGGCTTACTTTCGCACGATGCGATGACATTACCTGCTGCTTCTTGTACGAAACAGCAAGGATCTTGCGCAAATTCCTCTCCATCGTGTCTGCCGTGAAGACGTCTTCGCTTTGAAAATAAACTTGTCTTGTCGGCTGGCACACCAAGTGCAAAGTGAGAACGAGTTCTCCCCAAAAGAAAGGGAGGGGTCAAACTGTGTCGAATTTCTTAGAAACGAAAGGGGAGGGCAGCAAATCGTTGACATTCCTTTGTTGCCAGCGAGTGGGTGAAACCTTTGTTGAAGTGGTTGACAGGTGTTAGCTCCGTTGCTGCTTAGTTCTATGCCTGAGGAGCTGAAATCGCTAGGCCTGCAAAATGACGTTTTTTGTAATACCAATACCACGGAACCTTAATGCGCAATATTGGTGGTAATCTAGTGAAAGTGCTGTCGTTTAACTATTTTTATAGGTTAGATTGCTGATATCTGCCACAACATTATCTCGCAAGCTGAAGTGCAACCTATGGGAACTATCAGAGCAATTATAACGTTTTAATAGGTTTAATATGGAGCTGTTCACACGAGTGTACCCGCTAATACAATTTTTGAATTATAGATTAAAAAGTCATGTCACCGTAACACTAGCCATTTCCGAAGGCTGTACGCCCTGATACGTACCCTCCTAGAAATTGTCGAAAGGATAATACAATAAAATTGCAGGCGTGTCTCAAGTTTAGAAAATAAAGATTAAAACTAGTAACCAGGCAATATGGACACGGAAATCCAGCAGTTTAACTGGTAATGTCATTGCAGCCACTGTTTCCAAAAGCGGACTCGTATATTTCTGGGGAGCAACTGCTATCCTTAGAAAAATGTACGCGTAGATAATTTTCGTCCAGTCAAAAGGAAAGACGAGAATGAGCTGGTGCTATCTAGCTTTTGTCAAAGTGCAAGCAAAATAAAGGTCACGAATTAAACGAGGACGGAAGTACGGCGGTTTGAAAATAACATAAGAAAGAGCAGAGAAGGGGTACTGGTCTCAAATTCTTTCGAAATCAGTAGAAAAATAACTCGGAAGGTTAAGAATACATACGCACGCGTGGCCGTTGCTAAGGCAGTGTGCTTCGCTTTCTGACAAAGCTGGCGCTATTCACATTTCCCCTCCGGAAGGCGAACTCAAACTTCAAAATATTCAAACAAGAACGGACACAATGCCGTCGTCACAGGAATCGCTGTCCGGATACTCTTCTTGCTGCGCCGCCATTAATGATTCGAGTTTATCTATCATACACTTCACAAACACCTTAACACGAAGGCTTACTTTCGCACGATTCGATGACATTACCTGCTGCTTCTTGTACGAAACAGCAATGATCTTGCGCAAATTCTTCTCCATCATGTCTGCCGTGAAGACGTCTTCGCTCTGAAAATAAAGACGTCTTGTCGGCTGGCACACCAAGTGCAAAGTGAGAACGAGTTCTCCCCAAAAGAAAGGGAGGGGTCAAACTGTGTCGAATTTCTTAGAAACGAAAGGGGAGGGCAGCAAATCGTTGACATTCCTTTGTTGCCAGCGAGTGGGTGAAGCCTTTGTTGAAGTGGTTGACAGGTGTTAGCTCCATTGCTGCTTAGTTCTATGCCTGAGGAGCTGAAATCGCTAGGCCTGCAAAATGACGTTTTTTTGTAATACCAATACCACGGAACCTTAATGCGCAATATTGGTGGTAATCTAGTGAAAGTGCTGTCGTTTAACTATTTTTATAGGTTAGATTGCTGATATCTGCCACAACATTATCTCGCAAGCTGAAGTGCAACCTATGGGAACTATCAGAGCAATTATAACGTTTTAATAGGTTTAATATGGAGCTGTTCACACGAGTGTACCCGCTAATACAATTTTTGAATTATAGATTAAAAAGTCATGTCACCGTAACACTAGCCATTTCCGAAGGCTGTACGCCCTGATACGTACCCTCCTAGAAATTGTCGAAAGGATAATACAATAAAATTGCAGGCGTGTCTCAAGTTTAGAAAATAAAGATTAAAACTAGTAACCAGGCAATATGGACACGGAAATCCAGCAGTTTAACTGGTAATGTCATTGCAGCCAATGTTTCCAAAAGCGGACTCGTATATTTCTGGGGAGCAACTGCTATCCTTAGAAAAATGTACGCGTAGATAATTTTCGTCCAGTCAAAAGGAAAGACGAGAATGAGCTGGTGCTATCTAGCTTTTGTCAAAGTGCAAGCAAAATAAAGGTCACGAATTAAACGAGGACGGAAGTACGGCGGTTTGAAAATAACATAAGAAAGAGCAGAGAAGGGGTACTGGTCTCAAATTCTTTCGAAATCAGTAGAAAAATAACTCGGAAGGTTAAGAATACATACGCACGCGTGGCCGTTGCTAAGGCAATGTGCTTCGCTTTCTGACAAAGCTGGCGCTATTCACATTTCCCCTCCGGAAGGCGAACTCAAACTTCAAAATATTCAAACAAGAACGGACACAATGCCGTCGTCACAGGAATCGCTGTCCGGATACTCTTCTTGCTGCGCCGCCATTAATGATTCGAGTTTATCTATCATACACTTCACAAACACCTTAACACGAAGGCTTACTTTCGCACGATTCGATGACATTACCTGCTGCTTCTTGTACGAAACAGCAATGATCTTGCGCAAATTCTTCTCCATCATGTCTGCCGTGAAGACGTCTTCGCTCTGAAAATAAAGACGTCTTGTCGGCTGGCATACCAAGTGCAAAGTGAGAACGAGTTCTCCCCAAAAGAAAGGGAGGGGTCAAACTGTGTCGAATTTCTTAGAAACGAAAGGGGAGGGCAGCAAATCGTTGACATTCCTTTGTTGCCAGCGAGTGGGTGAAGCCTTTGTTGAAGTGGTTGACAGGTGTTAGCTCCATTGCTGCTTAGTTCTATGCCTGAGGAGCTGAAATCGCTAGGCCTGCAAAATGACGTTTTTTGTAATACCAATACCACGGAACCTTAATGCGCAATATTGGTGGTAATCTAGTGAAAGTGCTGTCGTTTAACTATTTTTATAGGTTAGATTGCTGATATCTGCCACAACATTATCTCGCAAGCTGAAGTGCAACCTATGGGAACTATCAGAGCAATAATAACGTTTTAATAGGTTTAATATGGAGCTGTTCACAGGAGTGTACCCGCTAATACAATTTTTGAATTATAGATTAAAAAGTCACGTCACCGTAACACTAGACATTTCCGAAGGCTGTAGGCCCTGATACGTACCCTCCTAGAAATTCTCAACATGATAATACAATAAAAATGCACGCGCGTCTCAAGTTTAGAAAATAAAAAATAAAACTTGTAACCACGCAACATGGACACGGAAATCCAGTAGTTGAGCTGGTCATATCAATGCAACCAATGTTTCCAAAAGCGGACTCGTATATTTCTGGGGAGCAACTGCTATCCTTAAAGAAATTGTAGGCGTACATAATTTTCGTCCAGTCAAAAGGAAAGACGAGAATGAGCTGGTGCTATATAGCTTTTGTCAAAGTGCAAGCAAAATAAATGTCACGAATTAAACGAGGACGGAAGTACGGCGGTTTGAAAATAACATATGAAAGAGCGGAGAAGGGGTACTGGTCTCAAATTCTTTAGAAAACAGCAGAAAAATAACTCGGAAGGTTAAGAATAAATACGAACGCGTGGCCGCTGCTAAGGCAATGTGCTTCGCTTTCTGACAAAGCTGGCGCTATTCACATTTCCCCTGCGGAAGGCGAACTCAAACTTCAAAATATTCAAACAAGAACGGACACAATGCCGTCGTCAGAGGAATCGCTGTCCGAATACTCTTCTTGCTGCGCCGCCAGTAATGATTCGAGTTTATCTATCATACACTTCACAAACACCTTAACACGAAGGCTTACTTTCGCACGATTCGATGACATTACCTGCTGCTTCTTGTACGAAACTGCAAGGATCTTGCGCAAATTCTTCTCCATCGTGTCTGCCGTGAAGACGTCTTCGCTTTGAAAATAAACTTGTCTTGTCGGCTGGCACACCAAGTGCAAAGTGAGAACGAGTTCTCCCCAAAAGAAAGGGAGGGGTCAAACTGTGTCGAATTTCTTAGAAACGAAAGGGGAGGGCAGCAAATCCTTGACATTCCTTTGTTGCCAGCGAGTGGGTGAAGCCTTTGTTGAAGTGGTTGACAGGTGTTAGCTCCATTGCTGCTTAGTTCTATGCCTGAGGAGCTGAAATCGCTAGGCCTACAAAATGACGTTTTTTGTAATACCAATACCACGGAACCTTAATGCGCAATATTGGTGGTAATCTAGTGAAAGTGCTGTCGTTTAACTATTTTTATAGGTTAGATTGCTGATATCTGCCACAACATTATCTCGCAAGCTGAAGTGCAACCTATGGGAACTATCAGAGCAATTATAACGTTTTAATAGGTTTAATATGGAGCTGTTCACACGAGTGTACCCGCTAATACAATTTTTGAATTACAGATTAAAAAGTCATGTCACCGTAACACTAGCCATTTCCGAAGGCTGTACGCCCTGATACGTACCCTCCTAGAAATTGTCGAAAGGATAATACATTAAAATTGCAGGCGTGTCTCAAGTTTAGAAAATAAAGATTAAAACTAGTAACCAGGCAATATGGACACGGAAATCCAGCAGTTTAACTGGTAATGTCATTGCAGCCAATGTTTCCAAAAGCGGACTCGTATATTTCTGGGGAGCAACTGCTATCCTTAGAAAAATGTACGCGTAGATAATTTTCGTCCAGTCAAAAGGAAAGACGAGAATGAGCTGGTGCTATATAGCTTTTGTCAAAGTGCAAGCAAAATAAATGTCACGAATTAAACGAGGACGGAAGTACGGCGGTTTGAAAATAACATAAGAAAGAGCAGAGAAGGGGTACTGGTCTCAAATTCTTTCGAAAACAGTAGAAAAATAACTCGGAAGGTTAAGAATACATACGCACGCGTGGCCGCTGCTAAGGCAATGTGCTTCGCTTTCTGACAAAGCTGGCGCTATTCACATTTCCCCTCCGGAAGGTGAACTCAAACTTCAAAATATTCAAACAAGAACGGACACAATGCCGTCGTCAGAGGAATCGCTGTCCGAATACTCTTCTTGCTGCGCCGCCAGTAATGATTCGAGTTTATCTATCATACACTTCACAAACACCTTAACACGAAGGCTTACTTTCGCACGATGCGATGACATTACCTGCTGCTTCTTGTACGAAACAGCAAGGATCTTGCGCAAATTCCTCTCCATCGTGTCTGCCGTGAAGACGTCTTCGCTTTGAAAATAAACTTGTCTTGTCGGCTGGCACACCAAGTGCAAAGTGAGAACGAGTTCTCCCCAAAAGAAAGGGAGGGGTCAAACTGTGTCGAATTTCTTAGAAACGAAAGGGGAGGGCAGCAAATCGTTGACATTCCTTTGTTGCCAGCGAGTGGGTGAAGCCTTTGTTGAAGTGGTTGACAGGTGTTAGCTCCATTGCTGCTTAGTTCTATGCCTGAGGAGCTGAAATCGCTAGGCCTGCAAAATGACGTTTTTTGTAATACCAATACCACGGAACCTTAATGCGCAATATTGGTGGTAATCTAGTGAAAGTGCTGTCGTTTAACTATTTTTATAGGTTAGATTGCTGATATCTGCCACAACATTATCTCGCAAGCTGAAGTGCAACCTATGGGAACTATCAGAGCAATTATAACGTTTTAATAGGTTTAATATGGAGCTGTTCACACGAGTGTACCCGCTAATACAATTTTTGAATTACAGATTAAAAAGTCATGTCACCGTAACACTAGCCATTTCCGAAGGCTGTACGCCCTGATACGTACCCTCCTAGAAATTGTCGAAAGGATAATACAATAAAATTGCAGGCGTGTCTCAAGTTTAGAAAATAAAGATTAAAACAAGTAACCAGGCAATATGGACACGGAAATCCAGCAGTTTAACTGGTAATGTCATTGCAGCCAATCTTTCCAAAAGCGGACTCGTATATTTCTGGGGAGCAACTGCTATCCTTAGAAAAATGTACGCGTAGATAATTTTCGTCCAGTCAAAAGGAAAGACGAGAATGAGCTGGTGCTATATAGCTTTTGTCAAAGTGCAAGCAAAATAAATGTCACGAATTAAACGAGGACGGAAGTACGGCGGTTTGAAAATAACATAAGAAAGAGCAGAGAAGGGGTACTGGTCTCAAATTCTTTCGAAAACAGTAGAAAAATAACTCGGAAGGTTAAGAATACATACGCACGCGTGGCCGCTGCTAAGGCAATGTGCTTCGCTTTCTGACAAAGCTGGCGCTATTCACATTTCCCCTCCGGAAGGTGAACTCAAACTTCAAAATATTCAAACAAGAACGGACACAATGCCGTCGTCAGAGGAATCGCTGTCCGAATACTCTTCTTGCTGCATCGCCAGTAATGATTCGAGTTTATCTATCATACACTTCACAAACACCTTAACACGAAGGCTTACTTTCGCACGATGCGATGACATTACCTGCTGCTTCTTGTACGAAACAGCAAGGATCTTGCGCAAATTCCTCTCCATCGTGTCTGCCGTGAAGACGTCTTCGCTTTGAAAATAAACTTGTCTTGTCGGCTGGCACACCAAGTGCAAAGTGAGAACGAGTTCTCCCCAAAAGAAAGGGAGGGGTCAAACTGTGTCGAATTTCTTAGAAACGAAAGGGGAGGGCAGCAAATCGTTGACATTCCTTTGTTGCCAGCGAGTGGGTGAAACCTTTGTTGAAGTGGTTGACAGGTGTTAGCTCCATTGCTGCTTAGTTCTATGCCTGAGGAGCTGAAATCGCTAGGCCTGCAAAATGACGTTTTTTGTAATACCAATACCACGGAACCTTAATGCGCAATATTGGTGGTAATCTAGTGAAAGTGCTGTCGTTTAACTATTTTTATAGGTTAGATTGCTGATATCTGCCACAACATTATCTCGCAAGCTGAAGTGCAACCTATGGGAACTATCAGAGCAATTATAACGTTTTAATAGGTTTAATATGGAGCTGTTCACACGAGTGTACCCGCTAATACAATTTTTGAATTATAGATTAAAAAGTCATGTCACCGTAACACTAGCCATTTCCGAAGGCTGTACGCCCTGATACGTACCCTCCTAGAAATTGTCGAAAGGATAATACAATAAAATTGCAGGCGTGTCTCAAGTTTAGAAAATAAAGATTAAAACTAGTAACCAGGCAATATGGACACGGAAATCCAGCAGTTTAACTGGTAATGTCATTGCAGCCACTGTTTCCAAAAGCGGACTCGTATATTTCTGGGGAGCAACTGCTATCCTTAGAAAAATGTACGCGTAGATAATTTTCGTCCAGTCAAAAGGAAAGACGAGAATGAGCTGGTGCTATCTAGCTTTTGTCAAAGTGCAAGCAAAATAAAGGTCACGAATTAAACGAGGACGGAAGTACGGCGGTTTGAAAATAACATAAGAAAGAGCAGAGAAGGGGTACTGGTCTCAAATTCTTTCGAAATCAGTAGAAAAATAACTCGGAAGGTTAAGAATACATACGCACGCGTGGCCGTTGCTAAGGCAGTGTGCTTCGCTTTCTGACAAAGCTGGCGCTATTCACATTTCCCCTCCGGAAGGCGAACTCAAACTTCAAAATATTCAAACAAGAACGGACACAATGCCGTCGTCACAGGAATCGCTGTCCGGATACTCTTCTTGCTGCGCCGCCATTAATGATTCGAGTTTATCTATCATACACTTCACAAACACCTTAACACGAAGGCTTACTTTCGCACGATTCGATGACATTACCTGCTGCTTCTTGTACGAAACAGCAATGATCTTGCGCAAATTCTTCTCCATCATGTCTGCCGTGAAGACGTCTTCGCTCTGAAAATAAAGACGTCTTGTCGGCTGGCACACCAAGTGCAAAGTGAGAACGAGTTCTCCCCAAAAGAAAGGGAGGGGTCAAACTGTGTCGAATTTCTTAGAAACGAAAGGGGAGGGCAGCAAATCGTTGACATTCCTTTGTTGCCAGCGAGTGGGTGAAGCCTTTGTTGAAGTGGTTGACAGGTGTTAGCTCCATTGCTGCTTAGTTCTATGCCTGAGGAGCTGAAATCGCTAGGCCTGCAAAATGACGTTTTTTTGTAATACCAATACCACGGAACCTTAATGCGCAATATTGGTGGTAATCTAGTGAAAGTGCTGTCGTTTAACTATTTTTATAGGTTAGATTGCTGATATCTGCCACAACATTATCTCGCAAGCTGAAGTGCAACCTATGGGAACTATCAGAGCAATTATAACGTTTTAATAGGTTTAATATGGAGCTGTTCACACGAGTGTACCCGCTAATACAATTTTTGAATTATAGATTAAAAAGTCATGTCACCGTAACACTAGCCATTTCCGAAGGCTGTACGCCCTGATACGTACCCTCCTAGAAATTGTCGAAAGGATAATACAATAAAATTGCAGGCGTGTCTCAAGTTTAGAAAATAAAGATTAAAACTAGTAACCAGGCAATATGGACACGGAAATCCAGCAGTTTAACTGGTAATGTCATTGCAGCCAATGTTTCCAAAAGCGGACTCGTATATTTCTGGGGAGCAACTGCTATCCTTAGAAAAATGTACGCGTAGATAATTTTCGTCCAGTCAAAAGGAAAGACGAGAATGAGCTGGTGCTATCTAGCTTTTGTCAAAGTGCAAGCAAAATAAAGGTCACGAATTAAACGAGGACGGAAGTACGGCGGTTTGAAAATAACATAAGAAAGAGCAGAGAAGGGGTACTGGTCTCAAATTCTTTCGAAATCAGTAGAAAAATAACTCGGAAGGTTAAGAATACATACGCACGCGTGGCCGTTGCTAAGGCAATGTGCTTCGCTTTCTGACAAAGCTGGCGCTATTCACATTTCCCCTCCGGAAGGCGAACTCAAACTTCAAAATATTCAAACAAGAACGGACACAATGCCGTCGTCACAGGAATCGCTGTCCGGATACTCTTCTTGCTGCGCCGCCATTAATGATTCGAGTTTATCTATCATACACTTCACAAACACCTTAACACGAAGGCTTACTTTCGCACGATTCGATGACATTACCTGCTGCTTCTTGTACGAAACAGCAATGATCTTGCGCAAATTCTTCTCCATCATGTCTGCCGTGAAGACGTCTTCGCTCTGAAAATAAAGACGTCTTGTCGGCTGGCACACCAAGTGCAAAGTGAGAACGAGTTCTCCCCAAAAGAAAGGGAGGGGTCAAACTGTGTCGAATTTCTTAGAAACGAAAGGGGAGGGCAGCAAATCGTTGACATTCCTTTGTTGCCAGCGAGTGGGTGAAGCCTTTGTTGAAGTGGTTGACAGGTGTTAGCTCCATTGCTGCTTAGTTCTATGCCTGAGGAGCTGAAATCGCTAGGCCTGCAAAATGACGTTTTTTGTAATACCAATACCACGGAACCTTAATGCGCAATATTGGTGGTAATCTAGTGAAAGTGCTGTCGTTTAACTATTTTTATAGGTTAGATTGCTGATATCTGCCACAACATTATCTCGCAAGCTGAAGTGCAACCTATGGGAACTATCAGAGCAATAATAACGTTTTAATAGGTTTAATATGGAGCTGTTCACAGGAGTGTACCCGCTAATACAATTTTTGAATTATAGATTAAAAAGTCACGTCACCGTAACACTAGACATTTCCGAAGGCTGTAGGCCCTGATACGTACCCTCCTAGAAATTCTCAACATGATAATACAATAAAAATGCACGCGCGTCTCAAGTTTAGAAAATAAAAAATAAAACTTGTAACCACGCAACATGGACACGGAAATCCAGTAGTTGAGCTGGTCATATCAATGCAACCAATGTTTCCAAAAGCGGACTCGTATATTTCTGGGGAGCAACTGCTATCCTTAAAGAAATTGTAGGCGTACATAATTTTCGTCCAGTCAAAAGGAAAGACGAGAATGAGCTGGTGCTATATAGCTTTTGTCAAAGTGCAAGCAAAATAAATGTCACGAATTAAACGAGGACGGAAGTACGGCGGTTTGAAAATAACATATGAAAGAGCGGAGAAGGGGTACTGGTCTCAAATTCTTTAGAAAACAGCAGAAAAATAACTCGGAAGGTTAAGAATAAATACGAACGCGTGGCCGCTGCTAAGGCAATGTGCTTCGCTTTCTGACAAAGCTGGCGCTATTCACATTTCCCCTGCGGAAGGCGAACTCAAACTTCAAAATATTCAAACAAGAACGGACACAATGCCGTCGTCAGAGGAATCGCTGTCCGAATACTCTTCTTGCTGCGCCGCCAGTAATGATTCGAGTTTATCTATCATACACTTCACAAACACCTTAACACGAAGGCTTACTTTCGCACGATTCGATGACATTACCTGCTGCTTCTTGTACGAAACTGCAAGGATCTTGCGCAAATTCTTCTCCATCGTGTCTGCCGTGAAGACGTCTTCGCTTTGAAAATAAACTTGTCTTGTCGGCTGGCACACCAAGTGCAAAGTGAGAACGAGTTCTCCCCAAAAGAAAGGGAGGGGTCAAACTGTGTCGAATTTCTTAGAAACGAAAGGGGAGGGCAGCAAATCCTTGACATTCCTTTGTTGCCAGCGAGTGGGTGAAGCCTTTGTTGAAGTGGTTGACAGGTGTTAGCTCCATTGCTGCTTAGTTCTATGCCTGAGGAGCTGAAATCGCTAGGCCTGCAAAATGACGTTTTTTGTAATACCAATACCACGGAACCTTAATGCGCAATATTGGTGGTAATCTAGTGAAAGTGCTGTCGTTTAACTATTTTTATAGGTTAGATTGCTGATATCTGCCACAACATTATCTCGCAAGCTGAAGTGCAACCTATGGGAACTATCAGAGCAATTATAACGTTTTAATAGGTTTAATATGGAGCTGTTCACACGAGTGTACCCGCTAATACAATTTTTGAATTACAGATTAAAAAGTCATGTCACCGTAACACTAGCCATTTCCGAAGGCTGTACGCCCTGATACGTACCCTCCTAGAAATTGTCGAAAGGATAATACAATAAAATTGCAGGCGTGTCTCAAGTTTAGAAAATAAAGATTAAAACTAGTAACCAGGCAATATGGACACGGAAATCCAGCAGTTTAACTGGTAATGTCATTGCAGCCAATGTTTCCAAAAGCGGACTCGTATATTTCTGGGGAGCAACTGCTATCCTTAGAAAAATGTACGCGTAGATAATTTTCGTCCAGTCAAAAGGAAAGACGAGAATGAGCTGGTGCTATATAGCTTTTGTCAAAGTGCAAGCAAAATAAATGTCACGAATTAAACCAGGACGGAAGTACGGCGGTTTGAAAATAACATAAGAAAGAGCAGAGAAGGGGTACTGGTCTCAAATTCTTTCGAAAACAGTAGAAAAATAACTCGGAAGGTTAAGAATACATACGCACGCGTGGCCGCTGCTAAGGCAATGTGCTTCGCTTTCTGACAAAGCTGGCGCTATTCACATTTCCCCTCCGGAAGGTGAACTCAAACTTCAAAATATTCAAACAAGAACGGACACAATGCCGTCGTCAGAGGAATCGCTGTCCGAATACTCTTCTTGCTGCGCCGCCAGTAATGATTCGAGTTTATCTATCATACACTTCACAAACACCTTAACACGAAGGCTTACTTTCGCACGATGCGATGACATTACCTGCTGCTTCTTGTACGAAACAGCAAGGATCTTGCGCAAATTCCTCTCCATCGTGTCTGCCGTGAAGACGTCTTCGCTTTGAAAATAAACTTGTCTTGTCGGCTGGCACACCAAGTGCAAAGTGAGAACGAGTTCTCCCCAAAAGAAAGGGAGGGGTCAAACTGTGTCGAATTTCTTAGAAACGAAAGGGGAGGGCAGCAAATCGTTGACATTCCTTTGTTGCCAGCGAGTGGGTGAAGCCTTTGTTGAAGTGGTTGACAGGTGTTAGCTCCATTGCTGCTTAGTTCTATGCCTGAGGAGCTGAAATCGCTAGGCCTGCAAAATGACGTTTTTTGTAATACCAATACCACGGAACCTTAATGCGCAATATTGGTGGTAATCTAGTGAAAGTGCTGTCGTTTAACTATTTTTATAGGTTAGATTGCTGATATCTGCCACAACATTATCTCGCAAGCTGAAGTGCAACCTATGGGAACTATCAGAGCAATTATAACGTTTTAATAGGTTTAATATGGAGCTGTTCACACGAGTGTACCCGCTAATACAATTTTTGAATTACAGATTAAAAAGTCATGTCACCGTAACACTAGCCATTTCCGAAGGCTGTACGCCCTGATACGTACCCTCCTAGAAATTGTCGAAAGGATAATACAATAAAATTGCAGGCGTGTCTCAAGTTTAGAAAATAAAGATTAAAACAAGTAACCAGGCAATATGGACACGGAAATCCAGCAGTTTAACTGGTAATGTCATTGCAGCCAATCTTTCCAAAAGCGGACTCGTATATTTCTGGGGAGCAACTGCTATCCTTAGAAAAATGTACGCGTAGATAATTTTCGTCCAGTCAAAAGGAAAGACGAGAATGAGCTGGTGCTATATAGCTTTTGTCAAAGTGCAAGCAAAATAAATGTCACGAATTAAACGAGGACGGAAGTACGGCGGTTTGAAAATAACATAAGAAAGAGCAGAGAAGGGGTACTGGTCTCAAATTCTTTCGAAAACAGTAGAAAAATAACTCGGAAGGTTAAGAATACATACGCACGCGTGGCCGCTGCTAAGGCAATGTGCTTCGCTTTCTGACAAAGCTGGCGCTATTCACATTTCCCCTCCGGAAGGTGAACTCAAACTTCAAAATATTCAAACAAGAACGGACACAATGCCGTCGTCAGAGGAATCGCTGTCCGAATACTCTTCTTGCTGCATCGCCAGTAATGATTCGAGTTTATCTATCATACACTTCACAAACACCTTAACACGAAGGCTTACTTTCGCACGATGCGATGACATTACCTGCTGCTTCTTGTACGAAACAGCAAGGATCTTGCGCAAATTCCTCTCCATCGTGTCTGCCGTGAAGACGTCTTCGCTTTGAAAATAAACTTGTCTTGTCGGCTGGCACACCAAGTGCAAAGTGAGAACGAGTTCTCCCCAAAAGAAAGGGAGGGGTCAAACTGTGTCGAATTTCTTAGAAACGAAAGGGGAGGGCAGCAAATCGTTGACATTCCTTTGTTGCCAGCGAGTGGGTGAAACCTTTGTTGAAGTGGTTGACAGGTGTTAGCTCCATTGCTGCTTAGTTCTATGCCTGAGGAGCTGAAATCGCTAGGCCTGCAAAATGACGTTTTTTGTAATACCAATACCACGGAACCTTAATGCGCAATATTGGTGGTAATCTAGTGAAAGTGCTGTCGTTTAACTATTTTTATAGGTTAGATTGCTGATATCTGCCACAACATTATCTCGCAAGCTGAAGTGCAACCTATGGGAACTATCAGAGCAATTATAACGTTTTAATAGGTTTAATATGGAGCTGTTCACAGGAGTGTACCCGCTAATACAATTTTTGAATTACAGATTAAAAAGTCATGTCACCGTAACACTAGCCATTTCCGAAGGCTGTACGCCCTGATACGTACCCTCCTAGAAATTGTCGAAAGGATAATACAATAAAATTGCAGGCGTGTCTCAAGTTTAGAAAATAAAGATTAAAACTAGTAACCAGGCAATATGGACACGGAAATCCAGCAGTTTAACTGGTAATGTCATTGCAGCCAATGTTTCCAAAAGCGGACTCGTATATTTCTGGGGAGCAACTGCTATCCTTAGAAAAATGTACGCGTAGATAATTTTCGTCCAGTCAAAAGGAAAGACGAGAATGAGCTGGTGCTATATAGCTTTTGTCAAAGTGCAAGCAAAATAAATGTCACGAATTAAACGAGGACGGAAGTACGGCGGTTTGAAAATAACATAAGAAAGAGCAGAGAAGGGGTACTGGTCTCAAATTCTTTCGAAAACAGTAGAAAAATAACTCGGAAGGTTAAGAATACATACGCACGCGTGGCCGCTGCTAAGGCAATGTGCTTCGCTTTCTGACAAAGCTGGCGCTATTCACATTTCCCCTCCGGAAGGTGAACTCAAACTTCAAAATATTCAAACAAGAACGGACACAATGCCGTCGTCAGAGGAATCGCTGTCCGAATACTCTTCTTGCTGCGCCGCCAGTAATGATTCGAGTTTATCTATCATACACTTCACAAACACCTTAACACGAAGGCTTACTTTCGCACGATGCGATGACATTACCTGCTGCTTCTTGTACGAAACAGCAAGGATCTTGCGCAAATTCCTCTCCATCGTGTCTGCCGTGAAGACGTCTTCGCTTTGAAAATAAACTTGTCTTGTCGGCTGGCACACCAAGTGCAAAGTGAGAACGAGTTCTCCCCAAAAGAAAGGGAGGGGTCAAACTGTGTCGAATTTCTTAGAAACGAAAGGGGAGGGCAGCAAATCGTTGACATTCCTTTGTTGCCAGCGAGTGGGTGAAGCCTTTGTTGAAGTGGTTGACAGGTGTTAGCTCCATTGCTGCTTAGTTCTATGCCTGAGGAGCTGAAATCGCTAGGCCTGCAAAATGACGTTTTTTGTAATACCAATACCACGGAACCTTAATGCGCAATATTGGTGGTAATCTAGTGAAAGTGCTGTCGTTTAACTATTTTTATAGGTTAGATTGCTGATATCTGCCACAACATTATCTCGCAAGCTGAAGTGCAACCTATGGGAACTATCAGAGCAATTATAACGTTTTAATAGGTTTAATATGGAGCTGTTCACACGAGTGTACCCGCTAATACAATTTTTGAATTACAGATTAAAAAGTCATGTCACCGTAACACTAGCCATTTCCGAAGGCTGTACGCCCTGATACGTACCCTCCTAGAAATTGTCGAAAGGATAATACAATAAAATTGCAGGCGTGTCTCAAGTTTAGAAAATAAAGATTAAAACAAGTAACCAGGCAATATGGACACGGAAATCCAGCAGTTTAACTGGTAATGTCATTGCAGCCAATCTTTCCAAAAGCGGACTCGTATATTTCTGGGGAGCAACTGCTATCCTTAGAAAAATGTACGCGTAGATAATTTTCGTCCAGTCAAAAGGAAAGACGAGAATGAGCTGGTGCTATATAGCTTTTGTCAAAGTGCAAGCAAAATAAATGTCACGAATTAAACGAGGACGGAAGTACGGCGGTTTGAAAATAACATAAGAAAGAGCAGAGAAGGGGTACTGGTCTCAAATTCTTTCGAAAACAGTAGAAAAATAACTCGGAAGGTTAAGAATACATACGCACGCGTGGCCGCTGCTAAGGCAATGTGCTTCGCTTTCTGACAAAGCTGGCGCTATTCACATTTCCCCTCCGGAAGGTGAACTCAAACTTCAAAATATTCAAACAAGAACGGACACAATGCCGTCGTCAGAGGAATCGCTGTCCGAATACTCTTCTTGCTGCATCGCCAGTAATGATTCGAGTTTATCTATCATACACTTCACAAACACCTTAACACGAAGGCTTACTTTCGCACGATGCGATGACATTACCTGCTGCTTCTTGTACGAAACAGCAAGGATCTCTCGCAAATTCCTCTCCATCGTGTCTGCCGTGAAGACGTCTTCGCTTTGAAAATAAACTTGTCTTGTCGGCTGGCACACCAAGTGCAAAGTGAGAACGAGTTCTCCCCAAAAGAAAGGGAGGGGTCAAACTGTGTCGAATTTCTTAGAAACGAAAGGGGAGGGCAGCAAATCGTTGACATTCCTTTGTTGCCAGCGAGTGGGTGAAACCTTTGTTGAAGTGGTTGACAGGTGTTAGCTCCATTGCTGCTTAGTTCTATGCCTGAGGAGCTGAAATCGCTAGGCCTGCAAAATGACGTTTTTTGTAATACCAATACCACGGAACCTTAATGCGCAATATTGGTGGTAATCTAGTGAAAGTGCTGTCGTTTAACTATTTTTATAGGTTAGATTGCTGATATCTGCCACAACATTATCTCGCAAGCTGAAGTGCAACCTATGGGAACTATCAGAGCAATTATAACGTTTTAATAGGTTTAATATGGAGCTGTTCACACGAGTGTACCCGCTAATACAATTTTTGAATTATAGATTAA
The DNA here is from genome assembly GCF_023375885.2 of Dermacentor andersoni. NCBI lineage: Eukaryota > Metazoa > Arthropoda > Arachnida > Ixodida > Ixodidae > Dermacentor > Dermacentor andersoni. Next base: position 192,047,945 of record NC_092817.1, on the reverse strand, counting down.
AAAGTCATGTCACCGTAACACTAGCCATTTCCGAAGGCTGTACGCCCTGATACGTACCCTCCTAGAAATTGTCGAAAGGATAATACAATAAAATTGCAGGCGTGTCTCAAGTTTAGAAAATAAAGATTAAAACTAGTAACCAGGCAATATGGACACGGAAATCCAGCAGTTTAACTGGTAATGTCATTGCAGCCACTGTTTCCAAAAGCGGACTCGTATATTTCTGGGGAGCAACTGCTATCCTTAGAAAAATGTACGCGTAGATAATTTTCGTCCAGTCAAAAGGAAAGACGAGAATGAGCTGGTGCTATCTAGCTTTTGTCAAAGTGCAAGCAAAATAAAGGTCACGAATTAAACGAGGACGGAAGTACGGCGGTTTGAAAATAACATAAGAAAGAGCAGAGAAGGGGTACTGGTCTCAAATTCTTTCGAAATCAGTAGAAAAATAACTCGGAAGGTTAAGAATACATACGCACGCGTGGCCGTTGCTAAGGCAATGTGCTTCGCTTTCTGACAAAGCTGGCGCTATTCACATTTCCCCTCCGGAAGGCGAACTCAAACTTCAAAATATTCAAACAAGAACGGACACAATGCCGTCGTCACAGGAATCGCTGTCCGGATACTCTTCTTGCTGCGCCGCCATTAATGATTCGAGTTTATCTATCATACACTTCACAAACACCTTAACACGAAGGCTTACTTTCGCACGATTCGATGACATTACCTGCTGCTTCTTGTACGAAACAGCAATGATCTTGCGCAAATTCTTCTCCATCATGTCTGCCGTGAAGACGTCTTCGCTCTGAAAATAAAGACGTCTTGTCGGCTGGCACACCAAGTGCAAAGTGAGAACGAGTTCTCCCCAAAAGAAAGGGAGGGGTCAAACTGTGTCGAATTTCTTAGAAACGAAAGGGGAGGGCAGCAAATCGTTGACATTCCTTTGTTGCCAGCGAGTGGGTGAAGCCTTTGTTGAAGTGGTTGACAGGTGTTAGCTCCATTGCTGCTTAGTTCTATGCCTGAGGAGCTGAAATCGCTAGGCCTGCAAAATGACGTTTTTTTGTAATACCAATACCACGGAACCTTAATGCGCAATATTGGTGGTAATCTAGTGAAAGTGCTGTCGTTTAACTATTTTTATAGGTTAGATTGCTGATATCTGCCACAACATTATCTCGCAAGCTGAAGTGCAACCTATGGGAACTATCAGAGCAATTATAACGTTTTAATAGGTTTAATATGGAGCTGTTCACACGAGTGTACCCGCTAATACAATTTTTGAATTATAGATTAAAAAGTCATGTCACCGTAACACTAGCCATTTCCGAAGGCTGTACGCCCTGATACGTACCCTCCTAGAAATTGTCGAAAGGATAATACAATAAAATTGCAGGCGTGTCTCAAGTTTAGAAAATAAAGATTAAAACTAGTAACCAGGCAATATGGACACGGAAATCCAGCAGTTTAACTGGTAATGTCATTGCAGCCAATGTTTCCAAAAGCGGACTCGTATATTTCTGGGGAGCAACTGCTATCCTTAGAAAAATGTACGCGTAGATAATTTTCGTCCAGTCAAAAGGAAAGACGAGAATGAGCTGGTGCTATCTAGCTTTTGTCAAAGTGCAAGCAAAATAAAGGTCACGAATTAAACGAGGACGGAAGTACGGCGGTTTGAAAATAACATAAGAAAGAGCAGAGAAGGGGTACTGGTCTCAAATTCTTTCGAAATCAGTAGAAAAATAACTCGGAAGGTTAAGAATACATACGCACGCGTGGCCGTTGCTAAGGCAATGTGCTTCGCTTTCTGACAAAGCTGGCGCTATTCACATTTCCCCTCCGGAAGGCGAACTCAAACTTCAAAATATTCAAACAAGAACGGACACAATGCCGTCGTCATAGGAATCGCTGTCCGAATACTCTTCTTGCTGCGCCGCCAGTAATGATTCCAGTTTATCTATCATACACTTCACAAACACCTTAACACGAAGGCTTACTTTCGCACGATTCGATGACATTACCTGCTGCTTCTTGTACGAAACAGCAAGGATCCTGCGCAAATTCTTCTCCATCGTGTCTGCCGTGAAGACGTCTTCGCTCTGAAAATAAACACGTCTTGTCGGCTGGCACACCAAGTGCAAAGTGAGAACGAGTTCTCGGCAAAAGAAAGGGAGGGGTCAAACTGTGTCGAATATCTTAGAAACCAAAGGGGAGGGCAGCAATTCGTTGACATTCCTTTGTTGCCGGCGAGTGGGTGAAGCCTTTGTTGAAGTGGTTGACAGGTGTTAGCTCCATTGCTGCTTAGTTCTATGCCTGAGGAGCTGAAATCGCTAGGCCTGCAAAATGACGTTTTTTGTAATACCAATACCACCGAACCTTAATGCGCAATATTTGTGGTAATCTAGTAAAAGTGCTGTCGTTTAACTATTTTTATAGGTTAGATTGCTGATATCTGCCACAACATTCTCTCGCAAGCTGAAGTGCAACCTATGGAAACTATCAGAGCAATTATAACGTTTTAATAGGTTTAATATGGAGCTGTTCACAGGAGTGTACCCGCTAATACAATTTTTGAATAATAGATTAAAAAGTCATGTCAACGTAACACTAGCCATTTCCGAAGGTTTTACGCCCTGCTACGTACCCTCCTAGAAATTGTCGAAAGGATAATACAATAAAAATGCATGCGTGTCTCAAGTATAGAAAATAAAGATTAAAACTAGTAACCAGGCAATATGGACACGGAAATCCAGGAGTTTAACTGGTAATGTCATTGCAGCCAATGTTTCCAAATGCGGACTCGTATATTTCTGGGGAGCAACTGCTATCCTCAGAAAAATATACGCGTAGATAATTTTCGTCCAGTCAAAAGGAAAGACGAGAATGAGCTGGTGCTATCTAGCTTTTGTCAAAGTGCAAGCAAAATAAAGGTCACGAATTAAACGAGGACGGAAGTATGGCGGTTTGAAAATAACATAAGAAAGAGCAGAGAAGGGGTCCTGGTCACAAATTCTTTCGAAAACAGTAGAAAAATAACACGGAAGGTTAAGAATACATACGCACGCGTGGCCGCTGCTAAGGCAATGTGCTTCGGATTCTGAGAAAGCTGGCGCTATTCATATTTCCCCTCCGGACGGCGAACTCAAACTTCAAACAATTCAAACAAGAACGGACACAATGCCGTCGTCAGAGGAATCGCTGTCCGAATACTCTTCTTGCTGTGCCGCCAGTAATGATTCGAGTTTATCTATCATACACTTCACAAACACCTTAACACGAAGGCTTACTTTCGCACGATTCGATGACATTACCTGCTGCTTCTTGTACGAAACAGCAAGGATCTTGCGCAAATTCTTCATCGTGTCTGCCGTGAAGACGTCTTCGCTCTGAAAATAAACACGTCTTGTCGGCTGGCACACCAAGTGCAAAGTGAGAACGAGTTCTCCCCAAAAGAAAGGGAATTTCTTTGAAACGAAAGGGGAGGGCAGCAAATCGTTGACATTCCTTTGTTGCCAGCGAGTGGGTGAAGCCTTTGTTGAAGTGGTTGACAGGTGTTAGCTCCATTGGGGCTTAGTTCTATGCCTGAGGAGCTGAAATCGCTAGGCCTGCAAAATGACGTTTTTTGTAATACCAATACCACCGAACCTTAATGCGCAATATTTGTGGTAATCTAGTAAAAGTGCTGTCGTTTAACTATTTTTATAGGTTAGATTACCGATATCTGCCACAACATTCTCTCGCAAGCTGAAGTGCAACCTATGGAAACTATCAGAGCAATTATAACGTTTTAATAGGTTTAATATGGAGCTGTTCACAGCAGTGTACCCGCTAATACAATTTTTGAATTATAGATTAAAAAGTCACGTCACCGTAACACTAGCCATTTCCGAAGGCTGTACGTCCTGATACGTACCCTCCTAGAAATTGTCGAAAGGATAATACAATAAAAATGCTTGCGTGTCTCAAGTTCAGAAAATAAAGATTAAAACTAGTAACCAGGCAATATGGACACGGAAATCCAGCAGTTTAACTGGTAATGTCATTGCAGCCAATGTTTCCAAAAGCGGACTCGTATTTTTCTGGGGAGCAACTGCTATCCTCAGAAAAATGTACGCGTAGATAATTTTCGTCCAGTCAAAAGGAAAGACGAGAATGAGCTGGTGCTATCTAGCTTTTGTCAAAGTGCAAGATAAATAAAGGTCACGAATTAAACGAGGACGGAAGTACGGCGGTTTGAAAATAACATAAGAAAGAGCAGAGAAGGGGTACTGGTCTCAAATTCTTTCGAAAACAGTAGAAAAATAACTCGGAAGGTTAAGAATACATACGAAGCGGCCGCTGCTAGGGCAATGTGCTTCGCTTTCTGACAAAGCTGGCGCTATTCACATTTCCCCTCCGGAAGGCGAACTCAATCTTCAAAATATTCAAACAAGAACGGACACAATGCCATCGTCAGGGGAATCGCTGTCCGAATACTCTTCTTGCTGCGCCGCCAGTAATGATTCGAGTTTATCTATCATACACTTCACAAACACCTTAACACGAAGGCTTACTTTCGCACGATTCGATGACATTACCTGCTGCTTCTTGTACGAAACAGCAAGGATCTTGCGCAAATTCTTCTCCATCGTGTCTGCCGTGAAGACGTCTTCGCTCTGCAAATAAACACGTCTTGTCGGCTGGCACCCCAAGTGCAAAGTGAAAACGAGTTCTCAGCAAAAAAAAGGGAGGGGTCAAACTGTGTCGAATTTCTTAGAAACGAAAGGGGAGGGCAGCAAATCCTTGACATTCCTTTGTTGCCAGCGAGTGGGTGAAGCCTTTGTTGAAGTGGTTGGCAGGTGTTAGCTCCATTGCTGCTTAGTTCTATGCCTGAGGAGCTGAAATCGCTAGGCCTGCAAAATGACGTTTTTTGTAATACCAATACCACCGAACCTTAATGCGCAATATTTGTGGTAATCTAGTAAAAGTGCTGTCGTTTAACTATTTTTATAGGTTAGATTGTTGATATCTGCCACAACATTCTCTCGCAAGCTTAAGTGCAACCTATGGAAACTGTCAGAGCAATTATAACGTTTTAATAGGTTTAATATGGAGCTGTTCACAGGAGTGTACCCGCTAATACAATTTTTGAATTATAGATTAAAAAGTCACGTCACCGTAACACTAGCCATTTCCGAAGGCTGTAAGCCCTGATACGTACCCTCCCAGAAATTGTCGACAGGATAATACAATAAAAATGCATGCGTGTCTCAAGTTTAGAAAATAAAGATTAAAACTAGTAGCCAGGCAATATGGACACGGAAATCCAGCAGTTTAACTGGTAATGTCATTGCAGCCAATGTTTCCAAAAGCGGACTCGTATATTTCTGGGCAGCAACTGCTATCCTTAGAAAAATGTACGCGTAGATAATTTTCGTCCAGTCAAAAGGAAAGACGAGAATGAGCTGGTGCTATATAGCTTTTGTCAAAGTGCAAGCAAAATAAATGTCACGAATTAAACGAGGACGGAAGTACGGCGGTTTGAAAATAACATAAGAAAGAGCAGAGAAGTGGTACTGGTCTCAAATTCTTTCGAAAACAGTAGAAAAATAACTCGGAAGGTTAATAATACATACGCACGCGTGGCCGCTGCTAAGGCAATGTGCTTCGGTTTCTGACAAAGCTGGCGCTATTCATATTTCCCCTCCGGACGGCGAACTCAAACTTCAAACAATTCAAACAAGAACGGACACAATGCCGTCGTCAGAGGATTCGCTGTCCGAATACTCTTCTTGCTGTGCCGCCAGTAATGATTCGAGTTTATCTATCATACACTTAACAAACACCTTAACACGAAGGCTTACTTTCGCACGATTCGATGACATTACCTGCTGCTTCTTGTACGAAACAGCAAGGATCTTGCGCAAATTCTTCTCTATCATGTCTGCCGTGAAGATGTCTTCGCTCTGAAAATAAACACGTCTTGTCGGCTGGCACACCAAGTGCAAAGTGAGAACGAGTTCTCCGCAAAAGAAAGGGAGGGGTCCAACTGTGTCGAATTTCTTAGAAACGAAAGGGGAGGGCAGCAAATCGTTGACATACCTTGGTTGCCAGCGAGTGGGTGAAGGCTTTGTTGAAGTGGTTGACAGGTGTTAGCTCCATTGCTGCTTGGTTCTATGCCTGAGGAGCTGAAATCGCTAGGCCTGCAAAATGACGTTTTTTTGTAATACCAATACCACGGAACCTTAATGCGCAATATTGGTGGTAATCTAGTAAAAGTGCTGTCGTTTAACTATTTTTATAGGTTAGATTGCTGATATCTGCCACAACATTATCTCGCAAGCTGAAGTGCAACCTATGGGAACTATCAGAGCAATTATAACGTTTTAATAGGTTTAATATGGATCTGTTCACAGGAGTGTACCCGCTAATACAATTTTTGAGTTATAGATTAAAAAGTCATGTCACCGTAACACTAGCCATTTCCGAAGGCTGTACGCCCTGCTACGTACCCTCCTAGAAATTGTCGAAAGGATAATACAATAAAAATGCATGCGTGTCTGAAGTTTAGAAAATAAAGATTAAAACTAGTAACCAGGCAATATGGACAGGGAAATCCTGCAGTTTAACTGGTAATGTCATTGCAGCCAATGTTTCCAAAAGCGGACTCGTATATTTCTGGGGAGCAACTGCTATCCTCAGAAAAATGTACGCGTAGATTATTTTCGTCCAGTCAAAAGGAAAGACGAGAATGAGCTGGTGCTATCTAGCTTTTGTCAAAGTGCAAGCAAAATAAAGGTCACGAATTAAACGAGGACGGAAGTACGGCGGTTTGAAAATAACATAAGAAAGAGCAGAGAAGGGGTACTGGTCTCAAATTCTTTCGAAAACAGTAGAAAAATAACTCGGAAGGTAAAGAATAAATACGCACGCGTGGCCGCTGCTAAGGCAATGTGCTTCGCTTTCTGACAAAGCTGGCGCTATTCACATTTCCCTTCCGGAAGGCGAACTCAAACTTCAAAATATTCAAACAAGAACGGACACAATGCCGTTGTCAGAGGAATCGCTGTCCGAATACTCTTCTTGCTGCGCCGCCAGTAATGATTCGAGTTTATCTATCATACACTTCACAAACACCTTAACACGAAGGCTTACTTTCGTACGATTCGATGACATTACCTGCTGCTTCTTGTACGGAACAGCAAGGATCTTGCGCAAATTCTTCTCCATCGTGTCTGCCGTGAAGACGTCTTCGCTCTGCAAATAAACACGTCTTGTCGGCTGGCACCCCAAGTGCAAAGTGAAAACGAGTTCTCAGCAAAAAAAAGGGAGGGGTCAAGCTGTGTCGAATTTCTTAGAAACGAAAGGGGAGGGCAGCAAATCCTTGACATTCCTTTGTTGCCAGCGAGTGGGTGAAGGCTTTGTTGAAGTAGTTGACAGGTGTTAGCTCCATTGCTGCTTGGTTCTATGCCTGAGGAGCTGAAATCGCTAGGCCTGCAAAATGACGTTTTTTTGTAATACCAATACCACGGAACCTTAATGCGCAATATTGGTGGTAATCTAGTAAAAGTGCTGTCGTTTAACTATTTTTATAGGTTAGATTGCTGATATCTGCCACAACATTATCTCGCAAGCTGAAGTGCAACCTATGGGAACTATCAGAGCAATTATAACGTTTTAATAGGTTTAATATGGATCTGTTCACAGGAGTGTACCCGCTAATACAATTTTTGAGTTATAGATTAAAAAGTCATGTCACCGTAACACTAGCCATTTCCGAAGGCTGTACGCCCTGCTACGTACCCTCCTAGAAATTGTCGAAAGGATAATACAATAAAAATGCATGCGTGTCTGAAGTTTAGAAAATAAAGATTAAAACTAGTAACCAGGCAATATGGACAGGGAAATCCAGCAGTTTAACTGGTAATGTCATTGCAGCCAATGTTTCCAAAAGCGGACTCGTATATTTCTGGGGAGCAACTGCTATCCTCAGAAAAATGTACGCGTAGATAATTTTCGTCCAGTCAAAAGGAAAGACGAGAATGAGCTGGTGCTATCTAGCTTTTGTCAAAGTGCAAGCAAAATAAAGGTCACGAATTAAACGAGGACGGAAGTACGGCGGTTTGAAAATAACATAAGAAAGAGCAGAGAAGGGGTACTGGTCTCAAATTCTTTCGAAAACAGTAGAAAAATAACTCGGAAGGTAAAGAATAAATACGCACGCGTGGCCGCTGCTAAGGCAATGTGCTTCGCTTTCTGACAAAGCTGGCGCTATTCACATTTCCCTTCCGGAAGGCGAACTCAAACTTCAAAATATTCAAACAAGAACGGACACAATGCCGTTGTCAGAGGAATCGCTGTCCGAGTACTCTTCTTGCTGCGCCGCCAGTAATGATTCGAGTTTATCTATCATACACTTCACAAACACCTTAACACGAAGGCTTACTTTCGCACGATTCGATGACATTACCTGCTGCTTCTTGTACGGAACAGCAAGGATCTTGCGCAAATTCTTCTCCATCGTGTCTGCCGTGAAGACGTCTTCGCTCTGCAAATAAACACGTCTTGTCGGCTGGCACCCCAAGTGCAAAGTGAAAACGAGTTCTCAGCAAAAAAAAGGGAGGGGTCAAGCTGTGTCGAATTTCTTAGAAACGAAAGGGGAGGGCAGCAAATCCTTGACATTCCTTTGTTGCCAGCGAGTGGGTGAAGGCTTTGTTGAAGTAGTTGACAGGTGTTAGCTCCATTGCTGCTTGGTTCTATGCCTGAGGAGCTGAAATCGCTAGGCCTGCAAAATGACGTTTTTTTGTAATACCAATACCAGGGAACCTTAATGCGCAATATTGGTGGTAATCTAGTAAAAGTGCTGTCGTTTAACTATTTTTATAGGTTAGATTGCTGATATCTGCCACAACATTATCTCGCAAGCTGAAGTGCAACCTATGGGAACTATCAGAGCAATTATAACGTTTTAATAGGTTTAATATGGATCTGTTCACAGGAGTGTACCCGCTAATACAATTTTTGAGTTATAGATTAAAAAGTCATGTCACCGTAACACTAGCCATTTCCGAAGGCTGTACGCCCTGCTACGTACCCTCCTAGAAATTGTCGAAAGGATAATACAATAAAAATGCATGCGTGTCTGAAGTTTAGAAAATAAAGATTAAAACTAGTAACCAGGCAATATGGACAGGGAAATCCAGCAGTTTAACTGGTAATGTCATTGCAGCCAATGTTTCCAAAAGCGGACTCGTATATTTCTGGGGAGCAACTGCTATCCTCAGAAAAATGTACGCGTAGATAATTTTCGTCCAGTCAAAAGGAAAGACGAGAATGAGCTGGTGCTATCTAGCTTTTGTCAAAGTGCAAGCAAAATAAAGGTCACGAATTAAACGAGGACGGAAGTACGGCGGTTTGAAAATAACATAAGAAAGAGCAGAGAAGGGGTACTGGTCTCAAATTCTTTCGAAAACAGTAGAAAAATAACTCGGAAGGTAAAGAATAAATACGCACGCGTGGCCGCTGCTAAGGCAATGTGCTTCGCTTTCTGACAAAGCTGGCGCTATTCATATTTCCCTTCCGGAAGGCGAACTCAAACTTCAAAATATTCAAACAAGAACGGACACAATGCCGTTGTCAGAGGAATCGCTGTCCGAATACTCTTCTTGCTGCGCCGCCAGTAATGATTCGAGTTTATCTATCATACACTTCACAAACACCTTAACACGAAGGCTTACTTTCGCACGATTCGATGACATTACCTGCTGCTTCTTGTACGGAACAGCAAGGATCTTGCGCAAATTCTTCTCCATCGTGTCTGCCGTGAAGACGTCTTCGCTCTGCAAATAAACACGTCTTGTCGGCTGGCACCCCAAGTGCAAAGTGAAAACGAGTTCTCAGCAAAAAAAGGGAGGGGTCAAGCTGTGTCGAATTTCTTAGAAACGAAAGGGGAGGGCAGCAAATCCTTGACATTCCTTTGTTGCCAGCGAGTGGGTGAAGCCTTTGTTGAAGTGGTTGACAGGTGTTAGCTCCATTGCTGCTTAGTTCTATGCCTGAGGAGCTGAAATCGCTAGGCCTGCAAAATGACGTTTTTTGTAATACCAATACCACCGAACCTTAATGCGCAATATTTGTGGTAATCTAGTAAAAGTACTGTCGTTTAACTATTTTTATAGGTTAGATTGCTGATATCTGCCACAACATTCTCTCGCAAGCTGAAGTGCAACCTATGGAAACTATCAGAGCAATTATAACGTTTTAATAGGTTTAATATGGAGCTGTTCACAGGAGTGTACCCGCTAATACAATTTTTGAATTATAGATTAAAAAGTCACGTCACCGTAACACTAGCCATTTCCGAAGGCTGTAAGCCCTGATACGTACCCTCCCAGAAATTGTCGACAGGATAATACAATAAAAATGCATGCGTGTCTCAAGTTTAGAAAATAAAGATTAAAACTAGTAGCCAGGCAATATGGACACGGAAATCCAGCAGTTTAACTGGTAATGTCATTGCAGCCAATGTTTCCAAAAGCGCACTCGTATATTTCTGGGCAGCAACTGCTATCCTCAGAAAAATGTACGCGTAGATAATTTTCGTCCAGTCAAAACGAAAGACGAGAATGAGCTGGTGCTATATAGCTTTTGTCAAAGTGCAAGCAAAATAAATGTCACGAATTAAACGAGGACGGAAGTACGGCGGTTTGAAAATAACATAAGAAAGAGCAGAGAAGGGGTACTGGTCTCAAATTCTTTCGAAAACAGTAGAAAAATAACTCGGAAGGTTAATAATACATACGCACGCGTGGCCGCTGCTAAGGCAATGTGCTTCGGTTTCTGACGAAGCTGGCGCTATTCATATTTCCCCTCCGGACGGCGAACTCAAACATCAAACAATTCAAACAAGAACGGACACAATGCCGTCGTCAGAGGAATCGCTGTCCGAATACTCTTCTTGCTGTGCCGCCAGTAATGATTCGAGTTTATCTATCATACACTTCACAAACACCTTAACACGAAGGCTTACTTTCGCACGATTCGATGACATTACCTGCTGCTTCTTGTACGAAACAGCAAGGATCTTGCGCAAATTCTTCTCCATCGTGTCTGCCGTGAAGACGTCTTCGCTCTGAAAATAAACACGTCTTGTCGGCTGGCACACCAAGTGCAAAGTGAGAACGAGTTCTCTGCAAAAGAAAGGGAGGGGTCAAACTGTGTCGAATTTCTTAGAAACGAAAGGGGAGGGCAGCAAATCCTTGACATTCCTTTGTTGCCAGCGAGTGGGTGAAGCCTTTGTTGAAGTGGTTGACAGGTGTTAGCTCCATTGCTGCTTAGTTCTATGCCTGAGGAGCTGAAATCGCTAGGCCTGCAAAATGACGTTTTTTGTAATACCAATACCACCGAACCTTAATGCGCAATATTTGTGGTAATCTAGTAAAAGTGCTGTCGTTTAACTATTTTTATAGGTTAGATTGCTGATATCTGCCACAACATTCTCTCGCAAGCTGAAGTGCAACCTATGGAAACTATCAGAGCAATTATAACGTTTTAATAGGTTTAATATGGAGCTGTTCACAGGAGTGTACCCGCTAATACAATTTTTGAATTATAGATTAAAAAGTCATGTCATCGTAACACTAGCCATTTCCGAAGGCTGTACGCCCTGATACGTACCCTCCTAGAAATTGTCGACAGGATAATACAATAAAAATGCATGCGTGTCTCAAGTTTAGAAAATAAAGATTAAACCAGGCAATATGGACACGGAAATCCAGCAGTTTAACTGGTAATGTCATTGCAGCCAATGTTTCCAAAAGCGGACTCGTATATTTCTGGGGGAGCAACTGCTATCCTTAGAAAAATGTACGCGTAGATAATTTTCGTCCAGTCAAAAGGAAAGACGAGAATGAGCTGGTGCTATCTAGCTTTTGTCAAAGTGCAAGCAAAATAAAGGTCACGAATTAAACGAGGACGGAAGTACGGCGGTTTGAAAATAGCATAAGAAAGAGCAGAGAAGGGTTACTGGTCTCAAATTCTTTCGAAAACAGTAGAAAAATAACTCGGAAGTTTAAGAATACATACGCACGCGTGGCCGCTGCTAAGGCAATGTGCTTCGCTTTCTGACAAAGCTGGCGCTATTCACATTTCCCCTCCGGAAGACGAACTCAAACTTCAAAATATTCAAACAAGAACGGACACAATGCCGTCGTCAGAGGGATCGCTGTCCGAATACTCTTCTTGCTGTGCCGCCAGTAATGATTCGAGTTTGTCTATCATACCCTTCACAAACACCTTAACACGAAGGCTTACTTTCGCACGATTCGATGACATTACCTGCTGCTTCTTGTACGAAACAGCAAGGATCTTGCGCAAATTCTTCTCCATCGTGTCTGCCGTGAAGACGTCTTCGCTCTGAAAATAAACACGTCTTGTCGGCTGGCACACCAAGTGCAAAGTGAGAACGAGGTCTCCGCAAAAGAAAGGGAGGGGTCAAACTGTGTCGGATTTCTTAGAAACGAAAGGGGAGGGCAGCAAATCGTTGACATTCTTTTTTTGCCAGCGAGTGGGTGAAGCCTTTGTTGAAGCGGTTGACAGGTGTTAGCTCCATTGCTGCTTAGTTCTATGCCTGAGGAGCTGAAATTGCTAGGCCTGCAAAGTGACGTTTTTTGTAATACCAATACCACGGAAACTTAATGCGCAATATTGGTGGTAATCTAGTAAAAGTGCTGTCGTTTAACTATTTTTATAGGTTAGATTGCTGATATCTGCCACAACATTCTCTCGCAAGCTGAAGTGCAACCTATGGAAACTATCCGAGCAATTATAACGTTTTAATAGGTTTAATATGGAGCTGTTCACAGGAGTGTACCCGCTAATACAATTTTTGAATTATAGATTAAAAAGTCACGTCACCGTAACACTAGACATTTCCGAAGGCTGTAAGCCCTGATACGTACCCTCCTAGAGATTCTCAACATGATAATACAATAAAAATGCACGCGCGTCTCAAGTTTAGAAAATAAAGAATAAAACTAGTAACCACGCAACATGGACACGGAAATCAAGTAGTTGAGCTGGTCATATCAATGCAACCAATGTTTCCAAAAGCGGACTCGTATATTTCTGGGGAGCAACTGCTATCCTTAAAAAAATTGTAGGCGTACATAATTTTCGTCCAGTCAAAAGGAAAGACGAGAATGAGCTGGTGCTATATAGCTTTTGTCAAAGTGCAAGCAAAATAAATGTCACGAATTAAACGAGGACGGAAGTACGGCGGTTTGAAAATAACATATGAAAGAGCAGAGAAGGGGTACTGGTCTCAAATTCTTTCGAAAACAGCAGAAAAATAACTCGGAAGGTTAAGAATAAATACGCACGCGTGGCCGCTGCTAAGGCAATGTGCTTCGCTTTCTGACAAAGCTGGCGCTATTCACATTTCCCCTGCGGAAGGCGAACTCAAACTTCAAACAATTCAAACAAGAACGGACACAATGCCGTCGTCAGAGGAATCGCTGTCCGAATACTCTTCTTGCTGCGCCGCCAGTAATGATTCGAGTTTATCTATCATACACTTCACAAACACCTTAACTCGAAGGCTTACTTTCCCACGATTCGATGACATTAACTGCTGCTTTTTGTACAAAACAGCAAGGATCTTGCGCAAATTCTTCTCCATCGTGTCTGCCGTGAAGACGTTTTCGCTCTGAAAATAAACACGTCTTGTCGGCTGGCACACCAAGTGCAAAGTGAGAACGAGTTCTCCGCAAAAGAAAGGGAGGGGTCAAGCTGTGTCGAATTTTTTAGAAACGAAAGTGGAGGGCAGCAAATCGCTGACATTCCTTGGTTGCCAGCGAGTGGGTGAAGCCTTTGTTGAAGTGGTTGACAGGTGTTAGCTCCATTGCTGCTTAGTTCTATGCCTGAGGAGGTGAAATCGCTAGGCTTCCAAAACGGCGTTTATTGTAATAAAAATAACACGGAACCTTAATGCGCAATATTGGTGGTAATCTAGTAAAAGTGCTGTCGTTTAACTATTTTTATAGGTTAGATTGCTGATATCTGCCACAACATTCTCTCGCAAGCTGAAGTGCAACCTATGGGAACTATCAGAGCAATTATAACGTTTTTATAGGTTTTATATGGAGCTGTTCACAGGAGTGTACCCGCTAATACAATTTTTGAATTATAGATTAAAAAGTCACGTCACCGTAACACTAGCCATTTCCGAAGGCTGTACGTCCTGATACGTACCCTCCTAGAAATTGTCGAAAGGATAATACAATAAAAATGCATGCGTGTCTCAAGTTCAGAAAATAAAGATTAAAACTAGTAACCAGGCAATATGGACACGGAAATCCAGCAGTTTAACTGGTAATGTCATTGCAGCCAATGTTTCGAAAAGCGGACTCGTATATTTCTGGGGAGCAACTGCTATCCTCAGAAAAATGTACGCGTAGATAATTTTCGTCCAGTCAAAAGGAAAGACGAGAATGAGCTGGTGCTATCTAGCTTTTGTCAAAGTGCAAGCAAAATAAAGGTCACGAAATAAACGAGGACGGAAGTACGGCGGTTTGAAAATAACATAAGAAAGAGCAGAGAAGGGGTACTGGTCTCAAATTCTTTCGAAAACAGTAGAAAAATAACTCGGAAGGTTAAGAATACATACGCACGTGTGGCCGCTGCTAAGGCAATGTGCTTCGCTTTCTGAGAAAGCTGGCGCTATTCACATTTCCCCTCCGGAAGGCGAACTCAAACTTCAAAATATTCAAACAAGAACGGACACAATGGCGTCGTCAGAGGAATCGCTGTCCGAATACTCTTCTTGCTGTGCCGCCAGTAATGATTCGAGTTTATCTATCATACACTTCACAAACACCTTAACACGAAGGCTTACTTTCGCACGATTCCATGACATTACCTGCTGCTTCTTGTACGAAACAGCAAGAATCTTGCGCAAATTCTTCTCCATCGTGTCTGCCGTGAAGATGTCTTCGCTCCGTAAATAAACACGTCTTGTCGGCTGGCACACCAAGTGCAAAGTGAGAACGAGTTCTCCCCAAAAGAAAGGGAGGGGTCAAACTGTGTCGAATTTCTTAGAAACGAAAGGGGAGGGCGGCAAATCGTTGACATTCCTTTGTTGCCAGCGAGTGGGTGAAGCCTTTGTTGAAGTGGTTGACAGGTGTTAGCTCCATTGCTGCTTAGTTCTATACCTGAGGAGCTGAAATCGCTAGGCCTGCAAAATGACGTTTTTCGTAATACCAATACCACGGAACCTTAATGCGCAATATTGGTGGTGATCTAGTGAAAGTGCTGTCGTTTAACTATTTTTATAGGTTAGATTGCTGATATCTGCCACAACATTCTCTCGCAAGCTGAAGTGCAACCTATGGAAACTATCAGAGCAATTATAACGTTTTAATAGGTTTAATATGGAGCTGTTCACAGGAGTGTACCCGCTAATACAATTTTTGAATTATAGATTAAAAAGTCACGTCACCGTAACACTAGCCATTTCCGAAGGCTGTAAGCCCTGATACGTACCCTCCCAGAAATTGTCGACAGGGTAATACAATAAAAATGCATGCGTGTCTCAAGTTTAGAAAATAAAGATTAAAACTAGTTACCAGGCAATATGGACACGGAAATCCAGCAGTTTAACTGGTAATGTCATTGCAGCCAATGTTTCCAAAAGCGGACTCGTATATTTCTGGGGAGCAACTGCTATCCTTAGAAAAATGTACGCGTAGATAATTTTCGTCCAGTCAAAAGGAAAGACGAGAATGAGCTGGTGCTATATAGCTTTTGTCAAAGTGCAAGCAAAAAAAATGTCACGAATTAAACGAGAACGGAAGTAGGGCGGTTTGAAAATAACATAAGAAAGAGCAGAGAAGGGGTACTGGTCTCAAATTCTTTCGAAAACAGTAGAAAATAACTCGGAAGGTTAAGAATACATACGCACGCGTGGCCGCTGCTAAGGCAATGTGCTTCGGTTTCTGACTAAGCTGGCGCTATTCACATTTCCCCTCCGGAAGGCGAACTCAAACTTCAAAATATTCAAACAAGAACGGACACAATGGCGTCGACAGAGGAATCGCTGTCCGAATACCCTTCTTGCTGCGCCGCCAGTAATGATTCGAGTTTATCTATCATACACTTCACAAACACCTTAACACGAAGGCTTACCTTCCCACGATTCGATGACATTAACTGCTGCTTTTTGTACGAAACAGCAAGGATCTTGCGCAAATTCTTCTCCATCGTGTCTGCCGTGAAGACGTCTTCGCTCTGAAAATAAACACGTCTTGTCCGCTGGCACACCAAGTGCAAAATGAGAACGAGTTCTCCGCAAAAGAAAGGGAGGAGTCAAACTGTGTCGAATTTCTTAGAAACGAAAGGGGAGGGCAGCAAATCGTTGACATTCCTTGGTTGCCAGCGAGTGGGTGAAGCCTTTGTTGAAGTGGTTGACAGGTGTTAGCTCCATTGCTGCTTAGTTCTATGCCTGAGGACCTGATATCGCTAGGCCTGCAAAATGACGTTTTTTGTAATACCAATACCACGGAACCTTAATGCGCAATAGTGGTGGTAATCTAGTAAAAGTGCTGTCGTTAAACTATTTTTATAGGTTAGATTGCTGATATCTGCCACAGCATTCTCTCGCAAGCTGAAGTGCAACCTATGGGAACTATCAGAGCAATTATAACGTTTTAATAGGTTTAATATGGAGCTGTTCACAGTAGTGTACCCGCTAATACAATTTTTGAATTATAGATTAAAAAGTCATGTCACCGTAACACTAGCAATTTCCGAAGGCTGTACGCCCTGATACGTACCCTCCTAGAAATTGTCGACAGCATAATACAATAAAAATGCATGCGTGTCTCAAGTTTAGAAAATAAAGATTAAAACTAGTAACCAGGCAATATGGACACGGAAATCCAGCAGTTTAACTGGTAATGTCATTGCAGCCAGTGTTTCCAAAAGCGGACTCGTATATTTCTGGGGGAGCAACTGCTATCCTTAGAAAAATGTACGCGTAGATAATTTTCGTCCAGTCAAAAGGAAAGACGAGAATGAGCTGGTGCTATCTAGCTTTTGTCAAAATGCAAGCAAAATAAAGGTCACGAATTAAACGAGGACGGAAGTACGGCGGTTTGAAAATAACATAAGAAAGAGCAGAGAAGGGGTACTGGTCTCAAATTCTTTCGAAAACAGTAGAAAAATAACTCGGAAGGTTAAGAATACATACGCACGCGTGGCCGCTGCTAAGGCAATGTGCTTCGCTTTCTGACAAAGCTGGCGCTATTCACATTTCCCCTCCGGAAGGCGAACTCAAACTTCAAAATATTCAAACAAGAACGGACACAATGCCGTCATCAGAGGAATCGCTGTCCGAATACTCTTCTTGCTGCGCCGGCAGTAATGATTCGACTTTATCTATCATACACTTCACAAACACCTTAACACGAAGGCTTACTTTCGCACGATTCGATGACATTACCTGCTGCTTCTTGTACGAAAGAGCAAGGATCTTGCGCAAATTCTTCTCCATCGTGTCTGCCGTGAAGACGTCTTCACTCTGAAAATAAACACGTCTTGTCGGCTGGCACACCAAGTGCAAAGTGAGAACGAGTTCTCCGCTAAAGAAAGGGAGGAGTCAAACTGTGTCGAATTTCTTAGAAACGAAAGGGGAGGGCAGCAAATCGTTGACATTCCTTGGTTGCCAGCGAGTGGGTGAAGCCTTTGTTGAAGTGGTTGACAGGTGTTAGCTCCATTGCTGCTTAGTTCTATGCCTGAGGACCTGATATCGCTAGGCCTGCAAAATGACGTTTTTTGTAATACCAATACCACGGAACCTTAATGCGCAATAGTGGTGGTAATCTAGTAAAAGTGCTGTCGTTTAACTATTTTTATAGGTTAGATTGCTGATATCTGCCACAGCATTCTCTCGCAAGCTGAAGTGCAACCTATGGGAACTATCAGAGCAATTATAACGTTTTAATAGGTTTAATATGGAGCTGTTCACAGTAGTGTACCCGCTAATACAATTTTTGAATTATAGATTAAAAAGTCATGTCACCGTAACACTAGCAATTTCCGAAGGCTGTACGCCCTGATACGTACCCTCCTAGAAATTGTCGACAGCATAATACAATAAAAATGCATGCGTGTCTCAAGTTTAGAAAATCAAGATTAAAACTAGTAACCAGGCAATATGGACACGGAAATGCAGCAGTTTATCTGGTAATGTCATTGCAGCCAGTGTTTCCAAAAGCGGACTCGTATATTTCTGGGGGAGCAACTGCTATCCTTAGAAAAATGTACGCGTAGATAATTTTCGTCCAGTCAAAAGGAAAGACGAGAATGAGCTGGTGCTATCTAGCTTTTGTCAAAGTGCAAGCAAAATAAAGGTCACGAATTAAACGAGGACGGAAGTACGGCGGTTTGAAAATAACATAAGAAAGAGCAGAGAAGGGGTACTGGTCTCAAATTCTTTCGAAAACAGTAGAAAAATAACTCGGAAGGTTAAGAATACATACGCACGCGTGGCCGCTGCTAAGGCAATGTGCTTCGCTTTCTGACAAAGCTGGCGCTATTCACATTTCCCCTCCGGAAGGCGAACTCAAACTTCAAAATATTCAAACAAGAACGGACACAATGCCGTCATCAGAGGAATCGCTATCCGAATACTCTTCTTGCTGCGCCGGCAGTAATGATTCGAGTTTATCTATCATACACTTCACAAACACCTTAACACGAAGGCTTACTTTCGCACGATTCGATGACATTACCTGCTGCTTCTTGTACGAAACAGCAAGGATCTTGCGCAAATTCTTCTCCATCGTGTCTGCCGTGAAGACGTCTTCGCTCTGAAAATAAACACGTCTTGTCGGCTGGCACACCAAGTGCAAAATGAGAACGAGTTCTCCGCAAAAGAAAGGGAGGGGTCAAGCTGTGTCGAATTTCTTAGAAACGAAAGTGGAGGGCAGCAAATCGCTGACATTCCTTGGTTGCCAGCGAGTGGGTGAAGCCTTTGTTGAAGTGGTTGACAGGTGTTAGCTCCATTGCTGCTTAGTTCTATGCCTGAGGAGCTGAAATCGCTAGGCTTCCAAAACGGCGTTTATTGTAATAAAAATAACACGGAACCTTAATGCGCAATATTGGTGTTATTCTAGTAAAAGTGCTGTCGTTTAGCTATTTTTATAGGTTAGATTGCTGATATCTGCCCCAACATTCTCTCGCATACTGAAGTGCAACCTATGGGAACTATGAGAGCAATTATAACGTTGTAATAGGTTTAATATGGAGCTGTTCAAAGGAGTGTACCCGCTAATGCAATTTTTGAATTATAGAATAAAAAGTCACGTCACCGTAACACTAGCCATCTTCGAAGGCTGTTAGCTCTGATACGTAGCCTCCTAGAAATTGTCGACAGGATAATACAATAAAAATGCATGCGTGTCTCAGGTTTAGAAAATAAAGATTAAAACTAGTAACCAGGCAATATGGACACGGAAATCCAGAAGTTTAACTGGTAATGTCATTGCAGCCAATGTTTCCAAAAGCGGACTCGTATATTTCTGGGGAGCAACTGCTATCCTCAGAAAAATGTACGCGTAGATAATTTTCGTCCAGTCAAAAGGAAAGACGAGAATGAGCTGGTGCTATCTAGCTTTTGTCAAAGTGCAAGCAAAATAAAGGTCACGAAATAAACGAGGACGGAAGTACGGCGGTTTGAAAATAACATAAGAAAGAGCAGAGAAGGGGTATTGGTCTCAAATTCTTTCGAAAACAGTAGAAAAATAACTCGGAAGGTTAAGAATACATACGCACGTGTGGCCGCTGCTAAGGCAATGTGCTTCGCTTTCTGAGAAAGCTGGCGCTATTCACATTTCCCCTCCGGAAGGCGAACTCAAACTTCAAAATATTCAAACAAGAACGGACACAATGGCGTCGTCAGAGGAATCGCTGTCCGAATACTCTTCTTGCTGTGCCGCCAGTAATGATTCGAGTTTATCTATCATACACTTTACAAACACCTTAACACGAAGGCTTACTTTCGCACGATTCCATGACATTACCTGCTGCTTCTTGTACGAAACAGCAAGAATCTTGCGCAAATTCTTCTCCATCGTGTCTGCCGTGAAGATGTCTTCGCTCCGTAAATAAACACGTCTTGTCGGCTGGCACACCAAGTGCAAAGTGAGAACGAGTTCTCCCCAAAAGAAAGGGAGGGGTCAAACTGTGTCGAATTTCTTAGAAACGAAAGGGGAGGGCAGCAAATCGTTGACATTCCTTTGTTGCCAGCGAGTGGGTGAAGCCTTTGTTGAAGTGGTTGACAGGTGTTAGCTCCATTGCTGCTTAGTTCTATACCTGAGGAGCTGAAATCGCTAGGCCTGCAAAATGACGTTTTTCGTAATACCAATACCACGGAACCTTAATGCGCAATATTGGTGGTGATCTAGTGAAAGTGCTGTCGTTTAACTATTTTTATAGGTTAGATTGCTGATATCTGCCACAACATTCTCTCGCAAGCTGAAGTGCAACCTATGGAAACTATCAGAGCAATTATAACGTTTTAATAGGTTTAATATGGAGTTGTTCACAGGAGTGTACCCGCTAATACAATTTTTGAATTATAGATTAAAAAGTCACGTCACCGTAACACTAGCCATTTCCGAAGGCTGTAAGCCCTGATACGTACCCTCCCAGAAATTGTCGACAGGGTAATACAATAAAAATGCATGCGTGTCTCAAGTTTAGAAAATAAAGATTAAAACTAGTTACCAGGCAATATGGACACGGAAATCCAGCAGTTTAACTGGTAATGTCATTGCAGCCAATGTTTCCAAAAGCGGACTCGTATATTTCTGGGGAGCAACTGCTATCCTTAGAAAAATGTACGCGTAGATAATTTTCGTCCAGTCAAAAGGAAAGACGAGAATGAGCTGGTGCTATATAGCTTTTGTCAAAGTGCAAGCAAAAAAAATGTCACGAATTAAATGAGAACGGAAGTAGGGCGGTTTGAAAATAACATAAGAAAGAGCAGAGAAGGGGTACTGGTCTCAAATTCTTTCGAAAACAGTAGAAAATAACTCGGAAGGTTAAGAATACATACGCACGCGTGGCCGCTGCTAAGGCAATGTGCTTCGGTTTCTGACTAAGCTGGCGCTATTCACATTTCCCCTCCGGAAGGCGAACTCAAACTTCAAAATATTCAAACAAGAACGGACACAATGGCGTCGACAGAGGAATCGCTGTCCGAATACCCTTCTTGCTGCGCCGCCAGTAATGATTCGAGTTTATCTATCATACACTTCACAAACACCTTAACACGAAGGCTTACCTTCCCACGATTCGATGACATTAACTGCTGCTTTTTGTACGAAACAGCAAGGATCTTGCGCAAATTCTTCTCCATCGTGTCTGCCGTGAAGACGTCTTCGCTCTGAAAATAAACACGTCTTGTCGGCTGGCGCACCAAGTACAAAGTGAGAACGAGTTCTCAGCAAAAGAAAGGGAGGGGTCAAACTGTGTCGAATTTCTTAGAAACGAAAGCGGAGGGCAGCAAATCGTTGACATACCTTGGTTGCCAGCGAGTGGGTGAAGGCTTTGTTGAAGTGGGTGACAGGTGTTAGCTCCATTGCTGCTTAGTTCTATGCCTGAGGAGCTGAAATCGCTAGGCCTGCAAAATGACGTTTTTTGTAATACCAATACCACGGAACCTTAATGCGCAATATTGGTGGTAATCTAGTAAAAGTGCTGTCGTTTAACTATTTTTATAGGTTAGATTGCTGATATCTGCCACAACATTATCTCGCAAGCTGAAGTGCAACCTATGGGAACTATCAGAGCAATTATAACGTTTTAATAGGTTTAATATGCAGCCGTTCACAGGAGTGTACCCGCTAATACAATTTTTGAATTATAGATTAAAAAGTCATGTCACCGTAACACTAGCCATTTCCGAAGGCTGTACGCCCTGATACGTACCCTCCTAGAAATTGTCGACAGCATAATACAATAAAAATGCATGCGTGTCTCAAGTTTAGAAAATAAAGACTAAAACTAGTAACGAGGCAATATGGACACGGAAATCCAGCAGTTTAACTGGTAATGTCATTGCAGCCAGTGTTTCCAAAAGCGGACTCGTATATTTCTGGGGGAGCAACTGCTATCCTTAGAAAAATGTACGCGTAGATAATTTTGGTCCAGTCAAAAGGAAAGACGAGAATGAGCTGGTGCTATCTAGCTTTTGTCAAAGTGCAAGCAAAATAAAGGTCACGAATTAAACGAGGACGGAAGTACGGCGGTTTGAAAATAGCATAAGAAAGAGCAGAGAAGGGGTACTGGTCTCAAATTCTTTCGAAAACAGTAGAAAAATAACTCGGAAGGTTAAGAATACATACGCACGCGTGGCCGCTGCTAAGGCAATGTGCTTCGCTTTCTGACAAAGCTGGCGCTATTCACATTTCCCCTCCGGAAGGCGAACTCAAACTTCAAAATATTCAAACAAGAACGGACACAATGCCGTCATCAGAGGAATCGCTGTCCGAATACTCTTCTTGCTGCGCCGGCAGTAATGATTCGAGTTTATCTATCATACACTTCACAAACACCTTAACACGAAGGCTTACTTTCGCACGATTCGATGACATTACCTGCTGCTTCTTGTACGAAAGAGCAAGGATCTTGCGCAAATTCTTCTCCATCGTGTCTGCCGTGAAGACGTCTTCGCTCTGAAAATAAACACGTCTTGTCGGCTGGCACACCAAGTGCAAAGTGAGAACGAGTTCTCCGCTAAAGAAAGGGAGGAGTCAAACTGTGTCGAATTTCTTAGAAACGAAAGGGGAGGGCAGCAAATCGTTGACATTCCTTGGTTGCCAGCGAGTGGGTGAAGCCTTTGTTGAAGTGGTTGACAGGTGTTAGCTCCATTGCTGCTTAGTTCTATGCCTGAGGACCTGATATCGCTAGGCCTGCAAAATGACGTTTTTTGTAATACCAATACCACGGAACCTTAATGCGCAATAGTGGTGGTAATCTAGTAAAAGTGCTGTCGTTAAACTATTTTTATAGGTTAGATTGCTGATATCTGCCACAGCATTCTCTCGCAAGCTGAAGTGCAACCTATGGGAACTATCAGAGCAATTATAACGTTTTAATAGGTTTAATATGGAGCTGTTCACAGTAGTGTACCCGCTAATACAATTTTTGAATTATAGATTAAAAAGTCATGTCACCGTAACACTAGCAATTTCCGAAGGCTGTACGCCCTGATACGTACCCTCCTAGAAATTGTCGACAGCATAATACAATAAAAATGCATGCGTGTCTCAAGTTTAGAAAATAAAGATTAAAACTAGTAACCAGGCAATATGGACACGGAAATCCAGCAGTTTAACTGGTAATGTCATTGCAGCCAGTGTTTCCAAAAGCGGACTCGTATATTTCTGGGGGAGCAACTGCTATCCTTAGAAAAATGTACGCGTAGATAATTTTCGTCCAGTCAAAAGGAAAGACGAGAATGAGCTGGTGCTATCTAGCTTTTGTCAAAATGCAAGCAAAATAAAGGTCACGAATTAAACGAGGACGGAAGTACGGCGGTTTGAAAATAACATAAGAAAGAGCAGAGAAGGGGTACTGGTCTCAAATTCTTTCGAAAACAGTAGAAAAATAACTCGGAAGGTTAAGAATACATACGCACGCGTGGCCGCTGCTAAGGCAATGTGCTTCGCTCTCTGACAAAGCTGGCGCTATTCACATTTCCCCTCCGGAAGGCGAACTCAAACTTCAAAATATTCAAACAAGAACGGACACAATGCCGTCATCAGAGGAATCGCTGTCCGAATACTCTTCTTGCTGCGCCGGCAGTAATGATTCGACTTTATCTATCATACACTTCACAAACACCTTAACACGAAGGCTTACTTTCGCACGATTCGATGACATTACCTGCTGCTTCTTGTACGAAAGAGCAAGGATCTTGCGCAAATTCTTCTCCATCGTGTCTGCCGTGAAGACGTCTTCACTCTGAAAATAAACACGTCTTGTCGGCTGGCACACCAAGTGCAAAGTGAGAACGAGTTCTCCGCTAAAGAAAGGGAGGAGTCAAACTGTGTCGAATTTCTTAGAAACGAAAGGGGAGGGCAGCAAATCGTTGACATACCTTGGTTGCCAGCGAGTGGGTGAAGCCTTTGTTGAAGTGGTTGACAGGTGTTAGCTCCATTGCTGCTTAGTTCTATGCCTGAGGACCTGATATCGCTAGGCCTGCAAAATGACGTTTTTTGTAATACCAATACCACGGAACCTTAATGCGCAATAGTGGTGGTAATCTAGTAAAAGTGCTGTCGTTTAACTATTTTTATAGGTTAGATTGCTGATATCTGCCACAGCATTCTCTCGCAAGCTGAAGTGCAACCTATGGGAACTATCAGAGCAATTATAACGTTTTAATAGGTTTAATATGGAGCTGTTCACAGTAGTGTACCCGCTAATACAATTTTTGAATTATAGATTAAAAAGTCATGTCACCGTAACACTAGCAATTTCCGAAGGCTGTACGCCCTGATACGTACCCTCCTAGAAATTGTCGACAGCATAATACAATAAAAATGCATGCGTGTCTCAAGTTTAGAAAATCAAGATTAAAACTAGTAACCAGGCAATATGGACACGGAAATGCAGCAGTTTATCTGGTAATGTCATTGCAGCCAGTGTTTCCAAAAGCGGACTCGTATATTTCTGGGGGAGCAACTGCTATCCTTAGAAAAATGTACGCGTAGATAATTTTCGTCCAGTCAAAAGGAAAGACGAGAATGAGCTGGTGCTATCTAGCTTTTGTCAAAGTGCAAGCAAAATAAAGGTCACGAATTAAACGAGGACGGAAGTACGGCGGTTTGAAAATAAGATAAGAAAGAGCAGAGAAGGGGTACTGCTCTCAAATTCTTTCGAAAACAGTAGAAAAATAACTCGGAAGGTTAAGAATACATACGCACGCGTGGCCGCTGCTAAGGCAATGTGCTTCGCTTTCTGACAAAGCTGGCGCTATTCACATTTCCCCTCCGGAAGGCGAACTCAAACTTCAAAATATTCAAACAAGAACGGACACAATGCCGTCATCAGAGGAATCGCTTTCCGAATACTCTTCTTGCTGCGCCGGCAGTAATGATTCGAGTTTATCTATCATACACTTCACAAACACCTTAACACGAAGGCTTACTTTCGCACGATTCGATGACATTACCTGCTGCTTCTTGTACGAAACAGCAAGGATCTTGCGCAAATTCTTCTCCATCGTGTCTGCCGTGAAGACGTCTTCGCTCTGAAAATAAACACGTCTTGTCCGCTGGCACACCAAGTGCAAAATGAGAACGAGTTCTCCGCAAAAGAAAGGGAGGGGTCAAGCTGTGTCGAATTTCTTAGAAACGAAAGTGGAGGGCAGCAAATCGCTGACATTCCTTGGTTGCCAGCGAGTGGGTGAAGCCTTTGTTGAAGTGGTTGACAGGTGTTAGCTCCATTGCTGCTTAGTTCTATGCCTGAGGAGCTGAAATCGCTAGGCTTCCAAAACGGCGTTTATTGTAATAAAAATAACACGGAACCTTAATGCGCAATATTGGTGTTATTCTAGTAAAAGTGCTGTCGTTTAGCTATTTTTATAGGTTAGATTGCTGATATCTGCCCCAACATTCTCTCGCATACTGAAGTGCAACCTATGGGAACTATGAGAGCAATTATAACGTTGTAATAGGTTTAATATGGAGCTGTTCAAAGGAGTGTACCCGCTAATGCAATTTTTGAATTATAGAATAAAAAGTCATGTCACCGTAACACTAGCCATCTTCGAAGGCTGTTAGCTCTGATACGTAGCCTCCTAGAAATTGTCGACAGGATAATACAATAAAAATGCATGCGTGTCTCAGGTTTAGAAAATAAAGATTAAAACTAGTTACCAGGCAATATGGACACGGAAATCCAGCAGTTTAACTGGTAATGTCAATGCAGCCAATGTTTCCAAAAGCGGACTCGTATATTTCTGGGGAGCAACTGCTATCCTTAGAAAAATGTACGCGTAGATAATTTTCGTCCTGCCAAAAGGAAGGACGAGAATGAGCTGGTGCTAGCTAGCTTTTGTCAAAGTGCAAGCAAAATAAAGGTCACGAAGTAAACGAGGACGGAAGTACGGCGGTTTGAAAACAATATAAGAAAGAGCACTGAAGGGGTACTGGTCTCAAATTTTTTCGAAAACAGTAGAAAAATAACTCGGAAGGTTAAGAATACATACGCCCGCGTGACCGCTGCTAAGGCAATGTGCTTCGCTTTCTGACAAAGCTGGCGCTATTCATATTTCCCCTCCGGAAGGCGAACTCAAACTTCAAAATATTCAAACAAGAACGGACACAATGCCGTCGTCAGAGGAATCGCTGTCCGAATACTCTTCTTGCTGCGCCGCCAGTAACGATTCGAGTTTAACTATCATACACTTCACAAACACCTTAACACGAAGGCTTACTTTCGCACGATTCGATGACATTACCTGCTGCTTCTTGTACGAAACAGCAAGGATCTTGCGCAAATTCTTCTCCATCGTGTCTGCCGTGAAGACGTCTTCGCTCTGCAAATAAACACGTCTTGTCGGCTGGCACACCAAGTGCAAAGTGAGAACGAGTTCTCGGCAAAAGAAAGGGAGGGGTCAAACTGTGTCGAATTTCTTAGAAACGAAAGGGGAAGGCCGCAAATCATTGACATTCCTTTGTTGCCAGCGAGTGGGTGAAGCCTTTGTTGAAGTGGTTGACAGGTGTTAGCTCCATTGCTGCTTAGTTCTATGCCTGAGGAGCGGAAATCGCTAGGCCTGTAAAATGACGTTTATTGTAATACATATAACACGGAACCTTAATGCGCAATATTGGTGGTAATCTAGTGAAAGTGCTGTCGTTTAACTATTTTTATAGGTTAGATTGCTGATATCTGCCACAACATTCTCTCGCAAGCTGAAGTGCAACCTATGGGAACTATCAGAGCAATTATAACGTTGTAATAGGTTTAGTATGGAGCTGTTCACAGGAGTGTACCCGCTAACAAAATTTATAATTATAGAATAAATAGACATGTCACCGTAACACTAGCCATTGTCGAAGGCTGTAAGCCCTGATACGTACCCTCCTAGAAATTGTCGACAGCATAATACAATAAAAATGCATGCGTGTCTCAAGTTTAGAAAATAAAGACTAAAACTAGTAACCAGGCAATATGGACACGGAAATCCAGCAGTTTAACTGGTAATATCATTGCAGCCAATGTTTCCAAAAGCGGACTCGTATATTTCTGGGGGAGCAACTGCTATCCTTAGAAAAATGTACGCGTAGATAATTTTCGTCCAGTCAAGAGGAAAGACGAGAATGAGCTGGTGCTATCTAGCTTTTGTCAAAGTGCAAGCAAAATAAAGATCACGAATTAAACGAGGACGGAAGTACGGCGGTTTGAAAATAACATAAGAAAGAGCAGAGAAGGGGTACTGGTCTCAAATTCTTTCGAAAACAGTAGAAAAATAACTCGGAAGGTTAAGAATACATACGCACGCGTGGCCGCTGCTAAGGCAATGTGCTTCGCTTTCTGACAAAGCTGGCGCTATTCACATTTCCCCTCCGGAAGGCGAACTCAAACTTCAAAATATTCAAACAAGAACGGACACAATGCCGTCGTCAGAGGAATCGCTGTCCGAATACTCTTCTTGCTGCGCCGCCAGTAATGATTCGAGTTTATCTATCATACACTTCACAAACACCTTAACACGAAGGCTTACTTTCGCACGATTCGATGACATTACCTGCTGCTTCTTGTACGAAACAGCAAGGATCTTGCGCAAATTCTTCTCCATCGTGTCTGCCGTGAAGACGTCTTCGCTCTGAAAATAAACACGTCTTGTTGGCTGGCACACCAAGTGCAAAGTGAGAACGAGTTCTCCGCTAAAGAAAGGGAGGGGTCAAACTGTGTCGAATTTCTTAGAAACGAAAGGGGAGAGCAGCAAATCCTTGACATTCCTTGGTTGCCAGCGAGTGGGTGAAGCCTTTGTTGAAGTGGTTAATAGGCGTTAGCTCCATTGCTGCTTAGTTCTATGCCTGAGGAGCTGATATCGCTAGGCCTGCAAAATGACGTTTTTTGTAATACCAATACCACGGAACCTTAATGCGCAATATTGGTGGTAATCTAGTGAAAGTGCTGTCGTTTAACTATTTTTATAGGTTAGATTGCTGATATCTGCCACAACATTCTCTCGCAAGCTGAAGTGCAACCTATGGAAACTATCAGAACAATTATAACGTTTTAATAGGTTTAATATGGAGCTGTTCACAGGAGTGTACCCGCTAATACAATTTTTGAATTATAGAATAAAAGTCACGTCACCGTAACACTAGCGATTTCCGAAGGCTGTAAGCCCTGATACGTACCCTCCCAGAAATTGTCGACAGGATAATACAATAAAAATGCATGCGTGTCTCAAGTTCAGAAAATAAAGATTAAACCAGGCAATATGGACACGGAAATCCAGCAGTTTAACTGGTAATGTCAATGCAGCCAATGTTTCCAAAAGCGGACTCGTATATTTCTGGGGAGCAACTGCTATCCTTAGAAAAATGTACGCGTAGATAATTTTCGTCCTGCCAAAAGGAAGGACGAGAATGAGCTGGTGCTAGCTAGCTTTTGTCAAAGTGCAAGCAAAATAAAGGTCACGAAGTAAACGAGGACGGAAGTACGGCGGTTTGAAAACAATATAAGAAAGAGCACTGAAGGGGTACTGGTCTCAAATTTTTTCGAAAACAGTAGAAAAATAACTCGGAAGGTTAAGAATACATACGCCCGCGTGACCGCTGCTAAGGCAATGTGCTTCGCTTTCTGACAAAGCTGGCGCTATTCATATTTCCCCTCCGGAAGGCGAACTCAAACTTCAAAATATTCAAACAAGAACGGACACAATGCCGTCGTCAGAGGAATCGCTGTCCGAATACTCTTCTTGCTGCGCCGCCAGTAACGATTCGAGTTTAACTATCATACACTTCACAAACACCTTAACACGAAGGCTTACTTTCGCACGATTCGATGACATTACCTGCTGCTTCTTGTACGAAACAGCAAGGATCTTGCGCAAATTCTTCTCCATCGTGTCTGCCGTGAAGACGTCTTCGCTCTGCAAATAAACACGTCTTGTCGGCTGGCACACCAAGTGCAAAGTGAGAACGAGTTCTCGGCAAAAGAAAGGGAGGGGTCAAACTGTGTCGAATTTCTTAGAAACGAAAGGGGAAGGCCGCAAATCATTGACATTCCTTTGTTGCCAGCGAGTGGGTGAAGCCTTTGTTGAAGTGGTTGACAGGTGTTAGCTCCATTGCTGCTTAGTTCTATGCCTGAGGAGCGGAAATCGCTAGGCCTGTAAAATGACGTTTATTGTAATACATATAACACGGAACCTTAATGCGCAATATTGGTGGTAATCTAGTGAAAGTGCTGTCGTTTAACTATTTTTATAGGTTAGATTGCTGATATCTGCCACAACATTCTCTCGCAAGCTGAAGTGCAACCTATGGGAACTATCAGAGCAATTATAACGTTGTAATAGGTTTAGTATGGAGCTGTTCACAGGAGTGTACCCGCTAACAAAATTTATAATTATAGAATAAATAGACATGTCACCGTAACACTAGCCATTGTCGAAGGCTGTAAGCCCTGATACGTACCCTCCTAGAAATTGTCGACAGCATAATACAATAAAAATGCATGCGTGTCTCAAGTTTAGAAAATAAAGACTAAAACTAGTAACCAGGCAATATGGACACGGAAATCCAGCAGTTTAACTGGTAATATCATTGCAGCCAATGTTTCCAAAAGCGGACTCGTATATTTCTGGGGGAGCAACTGCTATCCTTAGAAAAATGTACGCGTAGATAATTTTCGTCCAGTCAAGAGGAAAGACGAGAATGAGCTGGTGCTATCTAGCTTTTGTCAAAGTGCAAGCAAAATAAAGATCACGAATTAAACGAGGACGGAAGTACGGCGGTTTGAAAATAACATAAGAAAGAGCAGAGAAGGGGTACTGGTCTCAAATTCTTTCGAAAACAGTAGAAAAATAACTCGGAAGGTTAAGAATACATACGCACGCGTGGCCGCTGCTAAGGCAATGTGCTTCGCTTTCTGACAAAGCTGGCGCTATTCACATTTCCCCTCCGGAAGGCGAACTCAAACTTCAAAATATTCAAACAAGAACGGACACAATGCCGTCGTCAGAGGAATCGCTGTCCGAATACTCTTCTTGCTGCGCCGCCAGTAATGATTCGAGTTTATCTATCATACACTTCACAAACACCTTAACACGAAGGCTTACTTTCGCACGATTCGATGACATTACCTGCTGCTTCTTGTACGAAACAGCAAGGATCTTGCGCAAATTCTTCTCCATCGTGTCTGCCGTGAAGACGTCTTCGCTCTGAAAATAAACACGTCTTGTTGGCTGGCACACCAAGTGCAAAGTGAGAACGAGTTCTCCGCTAAAGAAAGGGAGGGGTCAAACTGTGTCGAATTTCTTAGAAACGAAAGGGGAGAGCAGCAAATCCTTGACATTCCTTGGTTGCCAGCGAGTGGGTGAAGCCTTTGTTGAAGTGGTTAATAGGCGTTAGCTCCATTGCTGCTTAGTTCTATGCCTGAGGAGCTGATATCGCTAGGCCTGCAAAATGACGTTTTTTGTAATACCAATACCACGGAACCTTAATGCGCAATATTGGTGGTAATCTAGTGAAAGTGCTGTCGTTTAACTATTTTTATAGGTTAGATTGCTGATATCTGCCACAACATTCTCTCGCAAGCTGAAGTGCAACCTATGGAAACTATCAGAACAATTATAACGTTTTAATAGGTTTAATATGGAGCTGTTCACAGGAGTGTACCCGCTAATACAATTTTTGAATTATAGAATAAAAGTCACGTCACCGTAACACTAGCGATTTCCGAAGGCTGTAAGCCCTGATACGTACCCTCCCAGAAATTGTCGACAGGATAATACAATAAAAATGCATGCGTGTCTCAAGTTCAGAAAATAAAGATTAAACCAGGCAATATGGACACGGAAATCCAGCAGTTTAACTGGTAATGTCATTGCAGCCAGTGTTTCCAAAAGCGGACTCGTATATTTCTGGGAGAGCAACTGCTATTCTTAGAAAAATGTACGCGTAGATAATTTTCGTCCAGTCAAAAGGAAAGACGAGAATGAGCAGGTGCTATCTAGCTTTTGTCAAAGTGCAGGCAAAATAAAGGTCACGAATTAAACGAGGACGGAAGTACGGCGGTTTGAAAATAACATAAGAAAGAGCAGAGAAGGGGTACTGGTCTCAAATTCTTTCGAAAACAGTAGAAAAATAACTCGGAAGGTTGAGAATACATACGCACGCGTGGCCGCTGCTAAGGCAATGTGTTCGCTTTCTGACAAAGCTGGCGCTATTCACATTTCCCCTCCGGAAGGCGAACTCTAACTTCAAAATATTCAAACAAGAACGGACACAATGCCGTCGTCAGAGGCATCGCTGTCCGAATACTCTTCTTGCTGCGCCGCCAGTAATGATTCGAGTTTATCTATCATACACTTCACAAACACCTTAACACGAAGGCTTACTTTCCCACGATTCGATGACATTAACTGCTGCTTTTTGTACGCAACAGCAAGGATCTTGCGCAAATTCCTCTCCATCGTGTCTGCCATGAAGACGTCTTCGCTCTGAAAATAAACACGTCTTGTCGGCTGGCACACCAAGTGCAAAGTGAGAACGAGTTCTCCACAAAAGAAAGGGAGGGGTCAAACTGTGTCGAATTTCTTAGAAACGAAAGGGGAGGGCAGCAAATCGTTGACATTCCTTTGTTGCCAGCGAGTGGGTGAAGCCTTTGTTGAAGTGGTTGACAGGTGTTAGCTCCATTGCTGCTTAGTTCTATGCCTTAGGAGCTGAAATCGCTAGGCCTGCAAACTGACGTTTTTTGTAATACCAATACCACGGAACCTTAATGCGCAATATTGGTGGTAATCTAGTGAAAGTGCTGTCGTTTAACTATATTTATAGGTTAGATTGGTGATATCTGCCACAACATTCTCTCGCAAGCTGAAGTGCAACCTATGGAAACTATCAGAGCAATTATAACGTTTTAATAGGCTTAATATGGAGCTGTTCACAGGAGTGTACCCGCTAATACAATTTTTGAATTACAGATTAAAAAGTCATGTCACCGTAACACTAGCCATTTCCGAAGGCTGTACGCCCTGATACGTACCCTCCTAGAAATTGTCGAAAGGATAATACAATAAAATTGCAGGCGTGTCTCAAGTTTAGAAAATAAAGATTAAAACTAGTAACCAGGCAATATGGACACGGAAATCCAGCAGTTTAACTGGTAATGTCATTGCAGCCAATGTTTCCAAAAGCGGACTCGTATATTTCTGGGGAGCAACTGCTATCCTTAGAAAAATGTACGCGCAGATAATTTTCGTCCAGTCAAAAGGAAAGACGAGAATGAGCTGGTGCTATATAGCTTTTGTCAAAGTGCAAGCAAAATAAAGGTCACGAATTAAACGAGGACGGAAGTAGGGCGGTTTGAAAATAACATAAGAAAGAGCAGAGAAGGGGTACTGGTCTCAAATTCTTTCGAAAACAGTAGAAAAATAACTCGGAAGGTTAAGAATACATACGCACGCGTGGCCGCTGCTAAGGCAATGTGCTTCGCTTTCTGACAAAGCTGGCGCTATTCACATTTCCCCTACGGAAGGCGAACTCAAACTTCAAAATATTCAAACAAGAACGGACACAATGCCGTCGTCAGAGGAATCGCTGTCCAAATACTCTTCTTGCTGCGCCGCCAGTAATGATTCGAGTTTATCTATCATACACTTCACAAACACCTTAACACGAAGGCTTACTTTCCCACGATTCGATGACATTAACTGCTGCTTTTTGTACGCAACAGCAAGGATCTTGCGCAAATTCTTCTCCGTCGTGTCTGCCGTGAAGACGTCTTCGCTCTGAAAATAAACACGTCTTGTTGGCTGGCACACCAAGTGCAAAGTGAGAACGAGTTCTCGGCAAAAGAAAGGGAGGGGTCAAGCTGTGTCGAATTTCTTAGAAACGAAAGTGGAGGGCAGCAAATCGTTGACATTCCTTTGTTGCCAGCGAGTGGGTGAAGCCTTTGTTGAAGTGGTTGACAGGGGTTAGCTCCATTGCTGCTTAGTTCTATGCCTGAGGAGCTGAAATCGCTAGGCCTGCAAAATGACGTTTTTTGTAATACCAATACCACGGAACCTTAATGCGCAATATTGGTGGTAATCTAGCGAAAGTGCTGTCGTTTAACTATTTTAATAGGTTAGATTGCTGATATCTGCCACAAGATTCTCTCGCAAGCTGAAGTGCAACCTATGGAAACTATCAGAGCAATTATAACGTTTTAATAGGTTTAATATGGAGCTGTTCACAGGAGTGTACCCGCTAATACAATTTTTGAATTATAGAATAAAAAGTCACGTCACCGTAACACTAGCCATTTCCGAAGGCTGTAGGCCCTGATACGTACCCTCCCAGAAATTGTCGACAGGATAATACAATAAAAATGCATGCGTGTCTCAAGGTTAGAAAATAAAGATTAAAACTAGTAACCAGGCAATATGGACACGGAAATCCAGAAGTTTAACTGGTAATGTCATTGCAGCCAATATTTCCAAAAGCGGACTCGTATATTTCTGGGGAGCAACTGCTATCCTCAGAAAAATGTACGCGTAGATAATTTTCGTCCATTCAAAAGGAAAGACGAGAATGAGCTGGTGCTATCTAGCTTTTGTCAAAGTGCAAGCAAAATAAAGGTCACGATTTAAACGAGGACGGAAGTACGGCAGTTTGAAAATAACATAAGAAAGAGCAGAGAAGGGTTACTGGTCTCAAATTCTTTCGAAAACAGTAGAAAAATAACTCGGAACGTTAAGAATACATACGCACGCGTGGCGGATGCTAAGGCAATGTGCTTCGCTTTCTGACAAAGCTGGCGCTATTCACATTTCCCCTCCGAAAGGCGAACTCAAACTTCAAAATATTCAAACAAGAACGGACACAATGCCGTCGTCAGAGGAATCGCTGTCCGAATACTCTTCTTGCTGCGCCGCCAGTAATGATTCGAGTTTATCTATCATACACTTCACAAACACCTTAACACGAAGGCTTACTTTCGCACCGGGCGATGACATTAACTGCTGCTTTTTGTACGCAACAGCAAGGATCTTGCGCAAATTCTTCTCCGTCGTGTCTGCCGTGAAGACGTGTTCGCTCTGAAAATAAACACGTCTTGTCGGCTGGCACACCAAGTGCAAAGTGAGAACGAGTTCTCCCCAAAAGAAAGGGAGGGGTCAAACTGTGTCGAATTTCTTAGAAACGAAAGGGGAGGGCAGCAAATCGTTGACATTCCTTTGTTGCCAGCGAGTGGGTGAAGCCTTTGTTGAAGTGGTTGACAGGTGTTAGCTCCATTGCTGCTTAGTTCTATGCCTGAGGAGCTGAAATCGCTAGGCCTGCAAAATGACGTTTTTTGTAATACCAATACCACGGAACCTTAATGCGCAATATTGGTGGTAATCTAGTGAAAGTGCTGTCGTTTAACTATTTCTATAGGTTAGATTGCTGATATCCGCCACAACATTCTCTCGCAAGCTGAAGTGCAACCTATGGAAACTATCAGAGCAATTATAACGTTTTAATAGGTTTAATATGGAGCTGTTCACAGGAGTGTACCCGCTAATACAATTTTTGAATTATAGATTAAAAAGTCAGGTCACCGTAACACTAGCCATTTCCGAAGGCTGTAAGCCCTGATACATACCCTCCCAGAAATTGTCGACAGGATAATACAATAAAAATGCATGCGTGTCTCAAGTTTAGAAAATAAAGATTAAAACTAGTAACCAGGCAATATGGACACGGAAATCCAGCAGTTTAACTGGTAATGTCATTGCAGCCAATGTTTCCAAAAGCGGACTCGTATATTTCTGGGGAGCAACTGCTATCCTTAGAAAAATGTACGCGTAGATAATTTTCGTCCAGTCAAAAGGAAAGAGGAGAATGAGCTGGTGCTATATAGCTTTTGTCAAAGTGCAAGGAAAATAAATGTCACCAATTAAACGAGGACGGAAGTAGGGCGGTTTGAAAATAACATAAGAAAGAGCAGAGAAGGGGTACTGGTCTCAAATTCTTTCGAAAACAGTAGAAAAATAACTCGGAAGGTTAAGAATACATACGCACGCGTGGCCGCTGCTAAGGCAATGTGCTTCGCTTTCTGACAAAGCTGGCGCTATTCACATTTCCCCTGCGGAAGGCGAACTCAAACTTCAAAATATTCAAACAAGAACGGACACTGCCGTCGTCAGAGGAATCGCTGTCCGACTACTCTTCTTGCTGCGCCGCCAGTAATGATTCGAGTTTATCTATCATACACTTCACAAACACCTTAACACGAAGGCTTACTTTCCCACGATTCCATGACATTAACTGCTGCTTTTTGTACGCAACAGCAAGGATCTTGCGCAAATTCTTCTCCGTCGTGTCTGCCGTGAAGACGTCTTCGCTCTGAAAATAAACACGTCTTGTCGGCTGGCACACCAAGTGCAAAGTGAGAACGAGTTCTCCGCAAAAGAAAGGGAGGGGTCAAGCTGTGTCGAATTTCTTAGAAACGAAAGTGGAGGGCAGCAAATCGCTGACATTCCTTGGTTGCCAGCGAATGGGTGAAGCCTTTGTTGAAGTGGTTGACAGGTGTTTGCTCCATTGCTGCTTAGTTCTATGCCTGAGGAGCTGAAATCGCTAGGCTTCCAAAACGGCGTTTATTGTAATACCAATACCACGGAACCTTAATGCGCAATATTGGTGGTAATCTAGCGAAAGTGCTGTCGTTTAACTATTTTAATAGGTTAGATTGCTGATATCTGCCACAAGATTCTCTCGCAAGCTGAAGTGCAACCTATGGAAACTATCAGAGCAATTATAACGTTTTAATAGGTTTAATATGGAGCTGTTCACAGGAGTGTACCCGCTAATACAATTTTTGAATTATAGAATAAAAAGTCACGTCACCGTAACACTAGCCATTTCCGAAGGCTGTAGGCCCTGATACGTACCCTCCCAGAAATTGTCGACAGGATAATACAATAAAAATGCATGCGTGTCTCAAGTTTAGAAAATAAAGATTAAAACTAGTAACCAGGCAATATGGACACGGAAATCCAGAAGTTTAACTGGTAATGTCATTGCAGCCAATATTTCCAAAAGCGGACTCGTATATTTCTGGGGAGCAACTGCTATCCTCAGAAAAATGTACGCGTAGATAATTTTCGTCCATTCAAAAGGAAAGACGAGAATGAGCTGGTGCTATCTAGCTTTTGTCAAAGTGCAAGCAAAATAAAGGTCACGATTTAAACGAGGACGGAAGTACGGCAGTTTGAAAATAACATAAGAAAGAGCAGAGAAGGGTTACTGGTCTCAAATTCTTTCGAAAACAGTAGAAAAATAACTCGGAACGTTAAGAATACATACGCACGCGTGGCGGATGCTAAGGCAATGTGCTTCGCTTTCTGACAAAGCTGGCGCTATTCACATTTCCCCTCCGAAAGGCGAACTCAAACTTCAAAATATTCAAACAAGAACGGACACAATGCCGTCGTCAGAGGAATCGCTGTCCGAATACTCTTCTTGCTGCGCCGCCAGTAATGATTCGAGTTTATCTATCATACACTTCACAAACACCTTAACACGAAGGCTTACTTTCGCACCGGGCGATGACATTAACTGCTGCTTTTTGTACGCAACAGCAAGGATCTTGCGCAAATTCTTCTCCGTCGTGTCTGCCGTGAAGACGTCTTCGCTCTGAAAATAAACACGTCTTGTCGGCTGGCACACCAAGTGCAAAGTGAGAACGAGTTCTCCCCAAAAGAAAGGGAGGGGTCAAACTGTGTCGAATTTCTTAGAAACGAAAGGGGAGGGCAGCAAATCGTTGACATTCCTTTGTTGCCAGCGAGTGGGTGAAGCCTTTGTTGAAGTGGTTGACAGGTGTTAGCTCCATTGCTGCTTAGTTCTATGCCTGAGGAGCTGAAATCGCTAGGCCTGCAAAATGACGTTTTTTGTAATACCAATACCACGGAACCTTAATGCGCAATATTGGTGGTAATCTAGTGAAAGTGCTGTCGTTTAACTATTTCTATAGGTTAGATTGCTGATATCCGCCACAACATTCTCTCGCAAGCTGAAGTGCAACCTATGGAAACTATCAGAGCAATTATAACGTTTTAATAGGTTTAATATGGAGCTGTTCACAGGAGTGTACCCGCTAATACAATTTTTGAATTATAGATTAAAAAGTCAGGTCACCGTAACACTAGCCATTTCCGAAGGCTGTAAGCCCTGATACATACCCTCCCAGAAATTGTCGACAGGATAATACAATAAAAATGCATGCGTGTCTCAAGTTTAGAAAATAAAGATTAAAACTAGTAACCAGGCAATATGGACACGGAAATCCAGCAGTTTAACTGGTAATGTCATTGCAGCCAATGTTTCCAAAAGCGGACTCGTATATTTCTGGGGAGCAACTGCTATCCTTAGAAAAATGTACGCGTAGATAATTTTCGTCCAGTCAAAAGGAAAGAGGAGAATGAGCTGGTGCTATATAGCTTTTGTCAAAGTGCAAGGAAAATAAATGTCACCAATTAAACGAGGACGGAAGTAGGGCGGTTTGAAAATAACATAAGAAAGAGCAGAGAAGGGGTACTGGTCTCAAATTCTTTCGAAAACAGTAGAAAAATAACTCGGAAGGTTAAGAATACATACGCACGCGTGGCCGCTGCTAAGGCAATGTGCTTCGCTTTCTGACAAAGCTGGCGCTATTCACATTTCCCCTGCGGAAGGCGAACTCAAACTTCAAAATATTCAAACAAGAACGGACACTGCCGTCGTCAGAGGAATCGCTGTCCGACTACTCTTCTTGCTGCGCCGCCAGTAATGATTCGAGTTTATCTATCATACACTTCACAAACACCTTAACACGAAGGCTTACTTTCCCACGATTCCATGACATTAACTGCTGCTTTTTGTACGCAACAGCAAGGATCTTGCGCAAATTCTTCTCCGTCGTGTCTGCCGTGAAGACGTCTTCGCTCTGAAAATAAACACGTCTTGTCGGCTGGCACACCAAGTGCAAAGTGAGAACGAGTTCTCCGCAAAAGAAAGGGAGGGGTCAAGCTGTGTCGAATTTCTTAGAAACGAAAGTGGAGGGCAGCAAATCGCTGACATTCCTTGGTTGCCAGCGAATGGGTGAAGCCTTTGTTGAAGTGGTTGACAGGTGTTTGCTCCATTGCTGCTTAGTTCTATGCCTGAGGAGCTGAAATCGCTAGGCTTCCAAAACGGCGTTTATTGTAATACCAATACCACGGAACCTTAATGCGCAATATTGGTGGTAATCTAGCGAAAGTGCTGTCGTTTAACTATTTTAATAGGTTAGATTGCTGATATCTGCCACAAGATTCTCTCGCAAGCTGAAGTGCAACCTATGGAAACTATCAGAGCAATTATAACGTTTTAATAGGTTTAATATGGAGCTGTTCACAGGAGTGTACCCGCTAATACAATTTTTGAATTATAGAATAAAAAGTCACGTCACCGTAACACTAGCCATTTCCGAAGGCTGTAGGCCCTGATACGTACCCTCCCAGAAATTGTCGACAGGATAATACAATAAAAATGCATGCGTGTCTCAAGGTTAGAAAATAAAGATTAAAACTAGTAACCAGGCAATATGGACACGGAAATCCAGAAGTTTAACTGGTAATGTCATTGCAGCCAATATTTCCAAAAGCGGACTCGTATATTTCTGGGGAGCAACTGCTATCCTCAGAAAAATGTACGCGTAGATAATTTTCGTCCATTCAAAAGGAAAGACGAGAATGAGCTGGTGCTATCTAGCTTTTGTCAAAGTGCAAGCAAAATAAAGGTCACGATTTAAACGAGGACGGAAGTACGGCAGTTTGAAAATAACATAAGAAAGAGCAGAGAAGGGTTACTGGTCTCAAATTCTTTCGAAAACAGTAGAAAAATAACTCGGAACGTTAAGAATACATACGCACGCGTGGCGGATGCTAAGGCAATGTGCTTCGCTTTCTGACAAAGCTGGCGCTATTCACATTTCCCCTCCGAAAGGCGAACTCAAACTTCAAAATATTCAAACAAGAACGGACACAATGCCGTCGTCAGAGGAATCGCTGTCCGAATACTCTTCTTGCTGCGCCGCCAGTAATGATTCGAGTTTATCTATCATACACTTCACAAACACCTTAACACGAAGGCTTACTTTCGCACCGGGCGATGACATTAACTGCTGCTTTTTGTACGCAACAGCAAGGATCTTGCGCAAATTCTTCTCCGTCGTGTCTGCCGTGAAGACGTGTTCGCTCTGAAAATAAACACGTCTTGTCGGCTGGCACACCAAGTGCAAAGTGAGAACGAGTTCTCCCCAAAAGAAAGGGAGGGGTCAAACTGTGTCGAATTTCTTAGAAACGAAAGGGGAGGGCAGCAAATCGTTGACATTCCTTTGTTGCCAGCGAGTGGGTGAAGCCTTTGTTGAAGTGGTTGACAGGTGTTAGCTCCATTGCTGCTTAGTTCTATGCCTGAGGAGCTGAAATCGCTAGGCCTGCAAAATGACGTTTTTTGTAATACCAATACCACGGAACCTTAATGCGCAATATTGGTGGTAATCTAGTGAAAGTGCTGTCGTTTAACTATTTCTATAGGTTAGATTGCTGATATCCGCCACAACATTCTCTCGCAAGCTGAAGTGCAACCTATGGAAACTATCAGAGCAATTATAACGTTTTAATAGGTTTAATATGGAGCTGTTCACAGGAGTGTACCCGCTAATACAATTTTTGAATTATAGATTAAAAAGTCAGGTCACCGTAACACTAGCCATTTCCGAAGGCTGTAAGCCCTGATACATACCCTCCCAGAAATTGTCGACAGGATAATACAATAAAAATGCATGCGTGTCTCAAGTTTAGAAAATAAAGATTAAAACTAGTAACCAGGCAATATGGACACGGAAATCCAGCAGTTTAACTGGTAATGTCATTGCAGCCAATGTTTCCAAAAGCGGACTCGTATATTTCTGGGGAGCAACTGCTATCCTTAGAAAAATGTACGCGTAGATAATTTTCGTCCAGTCAAAAGGAAAGAGGAGAATGAGCTGGTGCTATATAGCTTTTGTCAAAGTGCAAGGAAAATAAATGTCACCAATTAAACGAGGACGGAAGTAGGGCGGTTTGAAAATAACATAAGAAAGAGCAGAGAAGGGGTACTGGTCTCAAATTCTTTCGAAAACAGTAGAAAAATAACTCGGAAGGTTAAGAATACATACGCACGCGTGGCCGCTGCTAAGGCAATGTGCTTCGCTTTCTGACAAAGCTGGCGCTATTCACATTTCCCCTGCGGAAGGCGAACTCAAACTTCAAAATATTCAAACAAGAACGGACACTGCCGTCGTCAGAGGAATCGCTGTCCGACTACTCTTCTTGCTGCGCCGCCAGTAATGATTCGAGTTTATCTATCATACACTTCACAAACACCTTAACACGAAGGCTTACTTTCCCACGATTCCATGACATTAACTGCTGCTTTTTGTACGCAACAGCAAGGATCTTGCGCAAATTCTTCTCCGTCGTGTCTGCCGTGAAGACGTCTTCGCTCTGAAAATAAACACGTCTTGTCGGCTGGCACACCAAGTGCAAAGTGAGAACGAGTTCTCCGCAAAAGAAAGGGAGGGGTCAAGCTGTGTCGAATTTCTTAGAAACGAAAGTGGAGGGCAGCAAATCGCTGACATTCCTTGGTTGCCAGCGAATGGGTGAAGCCTTTGTTGAAGTGGTTGACAGGTGTTTGCTCCATTGCTGCTTAGTTCTATGCCTGAGGAGCTGAAATCGCTAGGCTTCCAAAACGGCGTTTATTGTAATAAAAATAACACGGAACCTTAATGCGCAATATTGACGTTAATCTAGTAAAAGTGCTGTCGTTTAGCTATTTTTATAGGTTAGATTGCTGATATCTGCCCCAACATTCTCTCGCATACTGAAGTGCAACCTATGGGAACTATGAGAGCAATTATAACGTTGTAATAGGTTTAATATGGAGCTGTTCAAAGGAGTGTACCCACTAATGCAATTTTTGAATTATAGATTAAAAAGTCATGTCACCGTAACACTAGCCATCTTCGAAGGCTGTTAGCTCTGATACGTACCCTCCTAGAAATTGTCGACAGGATAATACAATAAAAATGCATGCGTGTCTCAGGTTACGAAAATAAAGATTAAAACTAGTAACCAGGCAATATGGACACGGAAATCCAGCAGTTTGACTGGTAATGTCAATGCAGCCAATGTTTCCAAAAGCCGACTCGTATATTTCTGGGGAGCAACTGCTATCCATAGAAAAATGTACGCGTAGATAATTTTCCTCCAGTCAAAAGGAAAGACGAGAATGAGCTGGTGCTATCTAGCCTTTGTCAAAGTGCAAGCAAAATAAAGGTCACGAATTAAACGAGGACGGAAGTACGGCGGTTTGGAAATAACATAAGAAAGAGCAGAGAAGGGGTACTCGTCTAAAATTCTTTCGAAAACAGTAGAAAAATAACTCGGAAGGTTAAGAATACATACGCACGCGTGGCCGCTGCTAAGACAATGTGCTTCGCCTTCTGACAAAGCTGGCGCTATTCACATTCCCCCTCCGGACGGCGAACTCAAACTTCAAACAATTCAAACAAGAACGGACACAATGCCGTCGTCAGAGGAATCGCTGCCCGAATGCTCTTCTTGCTGCGCCGCCAGTAATGATTCGAGTTTATCTATCATACACTTCACAAGCACCTTAACACGAAGGCTTGCTTTCCCACGATTCGATGACATTACCTGCTGCTTCTTGTACGAAACAGCAAGGATCTTGCGCAAATTCTTCTCCATCGTGTCTGCCGTGAAGACGTCTTCGCTCTAAAAATAAACACGTCTGGTCGGCTGGCACACAAAGTGCAAAGTGAGAACGAGTTCTCAGCAAAAGAAAGGGAGGGGTCAAACTGTGTCGAATTTCTTAGAAACTGAATTGGAGGGCAGCAAATCGTTGACATTCCTTTGTTGCCAGCGAGTGGGTGAAGCCTTTGTTGAAGTGGTCTACAGGTGTTAGCTCCATTGCTGCTTAGTTCTATGCCTGAGGAGCTGAAATCGCTAGGCCTGCAAAATGACGTTTATTGTAATACCAATACCACGGAAACTTAATGCGCAATATTGGTGGTAATCTAGTAAAAGTGCTGTCGTTTAACTATTTTTATAGGTTAGATAGCTGATATCTGCCACAACATTATCTCGCAAGCTGAAATGCAACCTATGAGAACTATCAGAGCAATTATAACGTTTTAATAGGTTTAATATGGAGCTGTTCACAGGAGTGTACCCGCTAATACAATTTTTGAATTATAGATTAAAAAGTCAGGTCACCGTAACACTAGCCATTTCCGAAGGCTGTAATCCCTGATACGTACGCTCCCAGAAATTGTCGACAGGATAATACAATAAAAATGCATGCGTGTCTCAAGTTTAGAAAATAAAGATTAAAACTAGTAACCAGGCAATATGGACACGGAAATCCAGCAGTTTAACTGGTAATGTCATTGCAGCCAATGTTTCCAAAAGCGGACTCGATAATTTCTGGGGAGCAACTGCTATCCTTGGAAAAATGTACGCGTAGATAATTTTCGTCCAGTCAAAAGGAAAGACGAGAATGAGCTGGTGCTATATAGCTTTTGTCAAAGTGCAAGCAAAATAAATGTCACGAATTAAACGAGGACGGAAGTAGGGCGGTTTGAAAATAACATAAGAAAGAGCAGAGAAGGGGTACTGGTCTCAAATTCTTTCGAAAACAGTAGAAAAATAACTCGGAACGTTAAGAATACATACGCACGCATGGCGGCTGCTAAGGCAATGTGCTTCGCTTTCTGACGAAGCTGGCGCTATTCATATTTCCCCTCCGGAAGGCGAACTCAAACTTCAAACAATTCAAACAAGAACGGACACAATGCCGTCGTCAGAGGAATCGCTGTCCTAATACTCTTCTAGCTGCGCCGCCAGTAATGATTCGAGTTTATCTATCATACATTTCACAAACACCTTAACACGAAGGCTTACTTTCGCACGATTCGATGACATTGCGTGCTGCTTCTTGTACGAAACAGCAAGGATCTTGCGCGAATTCATCTCCATCGTGTCTGCCGTGAAGACGTCTTCGCTCTGAAAATAAACACGTCTTGTCAGCTGGCACACCAAGTGCAAAGTGAGAACGAGTTCTCCGCAAAAGAAAGGGAGGGGTCAAACTGTGTCGAATTTCTTAGAAAGGAAAGGGGAGGGCAGCAAATCGTTGACATTCCTTTGTGGCCAGGGAGAGGGTGAAGCCTTTGTTGAAGTGGTTGACAGGTGTTAGCTCCATTGCTGCTTAGTTCTATGCCTGAGGAGCTGAAATCGCTAGGCCTGCAAAATGACGTTTATTGTAATACCAATACCACGGAACCTTAATGCGCAATATTGGTGGTAATCTAGAAAAAGTGCGGTCGTTTAACAATTTTTATAGGTTAGCTTACTGATATCTGCCACAACATTATCTCGCAAGCTGAAGTGCAACCTATGGGACCTATCAGAGCAATTATAACGTTGTAATAGGCTTAATATGGAGCTGTTCACAGGAGTGTACCCGCTAACAAAATTTATAATTATAGAATAAATCGACATGTCACCGTAACACTAGCCATTGTCGAAGGCTGTAAGCCCTGATACGTACCCTCCTAGAAATTGTCGACAGGATAATACAGTAAAAATGCATGCGTGTCTCAAGTTTAGACAATAAAGAATAAAACTAGTTACCACGCAACGTGGACGCGGAAATCCAGTCGTTGAGCTGGTCATGTCAACGCAACCAATGTTTCCAAAAGCGGACTCGTATATTTCTGGGGAGCAACTGCTATCCCTAAAAAAATTATACGCGTACATAATTTTCGTCCAGTCAAAAGGAAAGACGAGAATGAGCTGGTGGTATCTAGCTTTTGTCGAAGTGCAAGCAAAATAAAGGTCACGATTTAAACGAGGACGGAAGTACGGCAGTTTGAAAATAACATAAGAAAGAGCAGAGAAGGGTTACTGGTCTCAAATTCTTTCGAAAACAGTAGAAAAATAACTCGGAAGATTAAGAATACATACGCACGCGTGGCCGCTGCTAAGGCAATGTGCTTCGCTTTCTGACAAAGCTGGCGCTATTCACATTTCCCCTGCGGAAGGCGAACTCAAACTTCAAACAATTCAAACAAGAAGGGACACAATGCCGTCGTCAGAGGAATCGCTGTCCGAATACTCTTCTTGCTGCGCCGCCAGTAATGATTCGAGTTTATCTATCATACACTTCACAAACACCTTAACACGAAGGCTTACTTTCGCACGATTCCATGACATTACCTCTGCTTCTTGTACGAAACAGCAAGGATCTTGCGCAAATTCTTCTGCATCGTGTCTGCCGTGAAGACGTCTTCGCTCTGAAAATAAACACGTCTTGTCGGCTGGCACACCAAGTGCAAAGTGAGAACGAGTT
Organism: Dermacentor andersoni; assembly: GCF_023375885.2. NCBI lineage: Eukaryota > Metazoa > Arthropoda > Arachnida > Ixodida > Ixodidae > Dermacentor > Dermacentor andersoni. Next base: position 192,003,276 of record NC_092817.1, on the reverse strand, counting down.
CTCCGCAAAAGAAAGGGAGGGGTCAAACTGTGTCGAATTTCTTAGAAACGAAAGGGGAGGGCAGCAAATCGTTGACATGCCTTTGTTGCCAGCGAGTGGGTGAAGCCTTTGTTGAAGTGGTTGACAGGTGTTAGCTCCATTGCTGCTTAGTTCTATGCCTGAGGAGCTGAAATCGATAGGCCTGCAAAATGACGTTTATTGTAATACGAATAACACGGAACCTTAATGCGCAATATTGGTGGTAATCTAGTAAAAGTGCTGTCGTTTAACTATTTTTATAGGTTAGATTGCTCATATCTGCCACAACATTATCTCGCAAGCTGAAGTACATCCTATGGGAACTATCAGAGCAATTATAACGTTTTAATAGGTTTAATATGGAGCTGTTCACAGGAGTGTACCCGCTAATTCAATTTTTGAATTATAGATTAAAAAGTCATGTCACCGTAACACTAGCCATTTCCGAAGGCTGTAAGCCCTGATACGTGCCCTCCTAGAAATTGTCGACAGGATAATACAATAAAAATGCATGCGTGTCTCAAGTTTAGAAAATAAAGAATAAAACTAGTAACTAGGCAATATGGACACGGAAATCCAGCAGTTTAACTGGTAATGTCATTGCAGCCAATGTTTCCAAAAGCGGACTCGAATATTTCTGGGGAGCAACTGCTATCCTTAGAAAAATGAACGCGTAGATAATTTTCGTCCATCCAAAACGAAAGACGAGAATGAGCTGGTGCTATCTAGCTTTTGTCAAAGTGCAAGCAAAATCAAGGTCACGAACTAAACGAGGACGGAAGTACGGCGGTTTGAAAATAACATAAGAAAGAGCAGAGAAGGGGTACTGGTCTCAAATTCTAACGAAAATAGTAGAAAAATAACTCGGAAGGTTAAGAATACATACGCACGCGTGGCCGCTGTTAAGGCAATGTGCTTCGCTTTCTGACGAAGCTGGCGCTATTCACATTTCCCCTCCGGAAGGCGAACTCAAACTTCATAATATTCTAACAAGAACGGACACAATGCTGTCGTCAGAGGAATCGCTGTCCGAATACTCTTCTTGCTGCGCCGCCAGTAATGATTCGAGTTTATCTATCATACACTTCACAAACACCTTAACAAGAAGGCTTGCTTTCCCACGATTCGATGACATTACCTGCTGCTTTCTGTACGAAACAGCAAGGATGTTGCGCAAATTCTTCTCCATCGTGTCTGCCGTGAAGACGTCTTCGCTCTTAAAATAAACACGTCTTGTCGGCTGGCACACCAAGTGCAAAGTGACAACGAGTTCTCCCCAAAAGAAAGGGAGGGGTCAAACTGTGTCGAATTTCTTAGAAACGAAAGGGGAGGGCAGCAAATCGTTGACATTCCTTTGTTGCCAGCGAGTGGGCGAAGCCTTTGCTGAAGTGGTTGACAGGTGTTAGCTTCATTGCTGCTTAGTTCTATGCCTGAGGAGCTGAAATCGCTAGGCCTGCAAAATGACGTTTATTGTAATACCAATACCACGGAACCTTAATGCGCAATATTGGTGGTAATCTAGAAAAAGTGCTGTCGTTTAACTATTTTTATAGGTTAGATTGCAGATATCTGCCACAATATAATCTCGCAAGCTGAAGTGCAACCTGTGGGAACTATCAGAGCAATTATAACGTTTTAATAGGTTTAATATGGAGCTGTTCACAGGAGTGTACCCGCTAATACAATTTTTGAATTATAGATTAAAAAGTCATGTCACCGTAACACTAGCCATTTCCGAAAGCTGTAAGCCCTGATACGTGCCCTCCTAGAAATTGTCGACAGGATAATACAATAAAAATGCATGCGTGTCTCAAGTTTAGAAAATAAAGAATAAAACTAGTAACCAGGCAATATGGACACGGAAATCCAGCAGTTTAACTGGTAATGTCATTGCAGCCAATGTTTCCAAAAGCAGACTCGTATATTTCTGGGGAGCAACTGCTATCCTTAAAAAAATGTACGCGTAGATAATTTTCGTCCAGTCAAAAGGAAAGACGAGAATGAGGTGGTGCTATCTAGCTTTTGTCAAAGTGCAAGCAAAATCGAGGTCACGAATTAAACGAGGACGGGAGTAATGTGGTTTGAAAATAACATAAGAAAGAGCAGAGAAGGGGAACTGGTCTCAAATTCTTTCGAAAACAGTAGAAAAATAACTCGGAAGGTTAAGAATACATACGCACGCGTGGCCGCTGCTAAGGCAATATGCTTCGCTTTCTGTCACAGCTGGCACTATTCACATTTCCTCTCCGGAAGGCGAACTCAAACTTTAAAATATTCTAACAAGAGCGGACACAATGCTGTCGTCAGAGGAATCGCTGTCCGAATACTCTTCTTGCTGCGCCGCCAGTAATGATTCGAGTTTATCTATCATACACTTCACAAACACCTTAACAAGAAGGCTTGCTTTCCCACGATTCGATGACATTACCTGCTGCTTCTTGTACGAAACAGCAAGGATCTTGCGCAAATTCTTCTCCATCGTGTCTGCCGTGAACACGTCTTCGCTCTGAAAATAAACACGTCTTGTCGGCTGGCACACCAAGTGCAAAGTGACAACGAGTTCTCCCCAAAAGAAAGGGAGGGGTCAAACTGTGTCGAATTTCTTAGAAACGAAAGGGGAGGGCAGCAAATCGTTGACATTCCTTTGTTGCCAGCGAGTGGGTGAAGCCTTTGTTGAAGTGGTTGACAGGTGTTATCTTCTTTGCTGGTTAGTTCTATGCCTTAGGAGCTGAAATCGATAGGCCTGCAAAATGACGTTTATTGTAATACCAATAACACGGAACCTTAATGCGCAATATTGGTGGTAATCTAGTAAAAGTGCTGTCGTTTAGCTATTTTTATAGGTTAGATTGCTCATATCTGCCACAACATTATCTCGCAAGCTGAAGTACAACCTATGGGAACTATCAGAGCAATTATAACGTTTTAATAGGTTTAATTCGGAGCTGTTCACAGGAGTGTACCCGCTAATACAATTTTTGAATTATAGATTAAAAAGTCATGTCACCGTAACACTAGCCATTTCCGAAGGCTGTAAGCCCTGATACGTGCCCTCCCAGAAATTGTCGACAGGATAATACAATAAAAATGCATGCGTGTCTCAAGTTTAGAAAATAAAGAATAAAACTAGTAACCAGGCAATATGGACACGGAAATCCAGCAGTTTAACTGGTAATGTCATTGCAGCCAATGCTCCTAAAAGCGGACTCGTATATTTCTGGGGAGCAACTGCTATCCTTAGAAAAATGTACGCGTAGATAATTTTCGTCCAGTCAAAAGGAAAGACGAGAATGAGCTGGTGCTATCTAGCTTTTGTCAAAGTGCAAGCAAAATCGAGGTCACCAATTAAACGAGGACGGGAGTACGGTGGTTTGAAAATAACATAAGAAAGAGCAGAGAAGGGGTACTGGTCTAAAATTCTTTCGAAAACAGTAGAAAAATAACTCGGAAGGTTAAGAATACATACGCACGCGTGGCCGCTGCTAAGGCAATGTGCTTCGCTTTCTGACAAAGCTGGCGCTATTCACACTTCGCCTCCGGAAGGCGAACTCAAACTTCAAAATATTCAAACAAGAACGGACACAATGCCGTCGTCAGAGGAATCGCTGTCCGAATACTCTTCTTGCTGCGCCGCCAGTAATGATTCGAGTTTATCTATCATACACTTCACAAACACCTTAACACGAAGGCTTACCTTCCCACGATTCGATGTCATTACCTGCTGCTTTTTGTACGAAACAGCAAGGATCTTGCGCAAATTCTTCTCCATCGTGTCTGCCGTGAAGACGTCTTCGCTCTGAAAATAAACACGTCGGCTGGCACACCAAGTGCAAAGTGAGAACGAGTTCTCTGCAAAAGAAAGGGAGGGGTCAAGCTGTGTCGAATTTCTTAGAAACTGAAGTGGAGGGCAGCAAATCGTTGACATTCCTTTGTTGCCAGCGAGTGGGTGAAGCCTTTGTTGAAGTGGTTGACAGGTGTTAGCTCCATTGCTGCTTAGTTCTATGCCTGAGGAGCTGAAATCGCTAGGCCTGCAAAATGACGTTTATTGTAATACCAATACCACGGAACCTTAATGCGCAATATTGGTGGTAATCTAGAAAAAGTGCTGTCGTTTAACTATTTTTATAGGTTAGATTGCAGATATTTGCCACAATATAATCTCGCAAGCTGAAGTGCAACCTGTGGGAACTATCAGAGCAATTATAACGTTTTAATAGGTTTAATATGGAGCTGTTCAAAGGAGTGTACCCGCTAATGCAATTTTTGAATTATAGATTAAAAGGTCATGTCACCGTAGCACTAGCCATTTTCGAAGGCTGTAAGCCCTGATACGTACCCTCCTAGAAATTGTCGAAAGGATAATACAATAAAAATGCATGCGTGTCTCAAGTTTAGAAAATCAAGATTAAAACTAGTAACCAGGCAATATGGACACGGAAATCCAGCAGTTTAACTGGTAATGTCATTGCAGCCAATGTTTCCAAAAGCAGACTCGTATATTTCTGGGGAGCAACTGCTATCCTTAAAAAAATGTACGCGTAGATAATTTTCGTCCAGTCAAAAGGAAAGACGAGAATGAGCTGGTGCTATCTAGCCTTTGTCAAAGTGCAAGCAAAATAAAGGTCACGAATTAAACGAGGACGGAAGTACGGCGGTTTGAAAATAACCTAAGAAAGAGCAGAGAAGGGGTACTGGTCTCAAATTCTTTCGAAAACAGTAAAAAAATAACTCGGAACATTGAGAGTACATACGCACGCGTGGCCGCTGCTAAGGCAATGTGCTTCGCTTTCTGACAAAGCTGGCACTATTCACATTTATCCTCCGGAAGGCGAACTCAAACTTCAAAATATTCTAACAAGAACGGACACATTGCCGTCGTCAGAGGAATCGCTGTCCGAATACTCTTCTTGCTGCGCCGCCAGTAATGATTCGAGTTTATCTATCATACACTTCACAAACACCTTAACAAGAAGGCTTGCTTTCCCACGATTCGATGACATTACCTGCTGCTTTTTGTACGAAACAGCAAGGATCTTGCGCAAATTCTTCTCCATCGTGTCTGCCGTGATGACGTCTTCGCTCTGAAAATAAACACGTCTTGCCGGCTGGCACACCAAGTGCAAAGTGACAACGAGTTCTCCCCAAAAGAAAGGTAGGGGTCAAACTGTGTCGAATTTCTTAGAAACGAAAGGGGAGGGCAGCAAATCGTTGACATTCCTTTGTTGCCAGCGAGTGGGTGAAGCCTTTGTTGAAGTGGTTGACAGGTGTTAGCTCCATTGCTGCTTAGTTCTATGCCTGAGGAGCTGAAATCGCTAGGCCTGCAAAATGACGTTTATTGTAATACCAATACCACGGAACCTTAATGCGCAATATTGGTGGTAATCTAGTAAAAGTGCTGTCGTTTAACTATTTTTATAGGTTAGATTGCTGATATCTGCCACAACATTATCTCGCAAGCTGAAGTGCAACCTATAGAAACTATCAGAGCAATTATAACGTTTTAATAGGTTTAATATGGAGCTGTTCACAGGAGTGTACCCGCTAATACAATTTTTGAGTTATAGAATAAAAAGTCACGTCACCGTAACACTAGACATTTCCGAAGGCTGTAAGCCCTGATACGTACCCTCCTAGAAATTCTCAACATGATAATACAATAAAAATGCACGCGCGTCTCAAGTTTAGAAAATAAAGAATAAAACTAGTAACCACGCAACATGGACACGGAAATCCAGTAGTTGAGCTGGTCATATCAATGCAACCAATGTTTCCAAAAGCGGACTCGTATATTTCTGGGGAGCAACTGCTATCCTTAAAAAAATTGTAGGCGTACATAATTTTCGTCCAGTCAAAAGGAAAGACGAGAATGAGCTGGTGCTATATAGCTTTTGTCAAAGTGCAAGCAAAATAAATGTCACGAATTAAACGAGGACGGAAGTACGGCGGTTTGAAAATAACATATGAAAGAGCAGAGAAGGGGTACTGGTCTCAAATTCTTTCGAAAACAGCAGAAAAATAACTCGGAAGGTTAAGAATGAATACGAAAGCGTGGCCGCTGCTAAGGCAATGTGCTTCGCTTTCTGACAAAGCAGGCGCTATTAACATTTCCCCTGCGGAAGGCGAACTCAAACTTCAAACAATTCAAACAAGAACGGACACAATGCCGTCGTCAGAGGAATCGCTGTCCGAATACTCTTCTTGCTGCGCCGCCAGTAATGATTCGAGTTTATCTATCATACACGTCACAAACACCTTAACACGAAGGCTTACTTTCCCACGATTCGATGACATTAACTACTGCTTTTTGTACGAAACAGCAATGATCTTGCGCAAATTCTTCTCCATCGTGTCTGCCGTGAAGACGTCTTCGCTCTGAAAATAAACACGTCTTGTCGGCTGGCACACCAAGTGCAAAGTGAGAACGAGTACTCCGCAAAAGAAAGGGAGGGGTCAAACTGTGTCGAATTTCTTAGAAACGAAAGGGGAGGGCAGCAAATCGTTGACATTTCTTTGTTGCCAGCGAGTGTGTGAAGCCTTTGTTGAAGTGGTTGACAGGTGTTAGCTCCATTGCTGCTTAGTTCTATGCCTGAGCAGCTGAAATCGCTAGGCCTGCAAAATGACGTTTTTTGTAATACCAATACCACGGAACCTTAATGCGCAATATTAGTGGTAATCTAGTGAAAGTGCTGTCGTTTAACTATTTTTATAGGTTAGATTGCTGATATCTGCCACAACATTATCTCGCAAGCTGAAGTGCAACCTATGGGAACTATCAGAGCAATTATAACGTTTTAATAGGTTTAATATGGAGCTGTTCACAGGAGTGTACCCGCTAATACAATTTTTGAATTATAGATTAAAAAGTCATGTCACCGTAACACTAGCCATTTCCGAAGGCTGTACGCCATGATACGTACCCTCCTAGAAATTGTCGACAGGATAATACAATAAAAATGCATGCGTGTCTCAAGTTTAGAAAATAAAGATTAAACCAGGCAATATGGACACGGAAATCCAGCAGTTTAACTGGTAATGTCATTGCAGCCAATGTTTCCAAAAGCGAACTCGTATATTTCTGGGGGAGCAACTGCTATCCTTAGAAAAATGTACGCGTAGATAATTTTCGTCCAGTCAAAAGGAGAGACGAGAATGAGCTGGTGCTATCTAGCTTTTGTCAAAGTGCAAGCAAAATAAAGGTCACGAAATAAACGAGGACGGAAGTACGGCGGTTTGAAAATAACATAAGAAAGAGCAGAGAAGGGTTACTGGTCTCAAATTCTTTCGAAAACAGTAGAAAAATAACCCGGAAGGTTAAGAATACATACGCACGCGTGGCCGCTGCTAAGGCAATGTGCTTCGCTTTCTGACAAAGCTGGCGCTATTCACATTTCCCCTGCGGAAGGCGAACTCAAACTTCAAACAATTCAAACAAGAACGGACACAATGCCGTCGTCAGAGGAATCGCTGTCCGAATACTCTTCTTGCTGCGCCGCCAGTAATGATTCCAGTTTATCTATCATACACTTCACAAACACCTTAACACGAAGGCTTACTTTCGCACGATTCGATGACATTACCTGCTGCTTTTTGTACGAAACAGCAAGGATCTTGCGCAAATTCTTCTCCATCGTGTCTGCCGTGAAGACGTATTCGCTCTGAAAATAAACACGTCTTGTCGGCTGGTACACCAAGTGCAAAGTGAGAACGAGTTCTCCGCAAAAGAAAGGGAGGGGTCAAGCTGTGTCGAATTTCTTAGAAACGAAAGTGGAGGGCAGCAAATCGCTGACATTCCTTGGTTGCCTGCGAGTGGGTGAAGCCTTTGTTGAAGTGGTTGACAGGTGTTAGCTCCATTGCTGCTTAGTTCTATGCCTGAGGAGCTGAAATCGCTAGGCTTCCAAAACGGCGTTTATTGTAATAAAAATAACACGGAACCTTAATGGGCAATATTGGTGTTAATCTAGTAAAAGTGCTGTCGTTTAGCTATTTTTATAGGTTAGATTGCTGATATCTGCCCCAACATTCTCTCGCATACTGAACTGCAACCTATGGGAACTATGAGAGCAATTATAACGTTGTAATAGGTTTAATATGGAGCTGTTCAAAGGAGTGTACCCACTAATGCAATTTTTGAATTATAGATTAAAAAGTCACGTCACCGTAACACTAGCCATTTCCGAAGGCTGTAAGCCGTGATACGTACCCTCCCAGAAATTGTCGACAGGACAATACAATAAAAATGCATGCGTGTCTCAAGTTTAGAAAATAAAGATTAAAACTAGTAACCAGGCAATATGGACACGGAAATCCAGCAGTTTAACTGGTAATGTCATTGCAGCCAATGTTTCCAAAAGCGGACTCGTATATTTCTGGGCAGCAACTGCTATCCTTAGAAAAATGTACGCGTAGATAATTTTCGTCCAGTCAAAAGGAAAGACGAGAATGAGCTGGTGCTATATAGCCTTTGTCAAAGTGCAAGCAAAATAAATGTCACGAATTAAACGAGGACGGAAGTACGGCGGTTTGAAAATAACATAAGAAAGAGCAGAGAAGGGGTACTGGTCTCAAATTCTTTCGAAAACAGTAGAAAAATAACTCGAAAGGTTAAGAATACATACGCACGCGTGGCCGCTGCTAAGGCAATGTGCTTCGGTTTCTGACAAAGCTGGCGCTATTCATATTTCCCCTCCGGACGGCGAACTCAAACTTCAAACAATTCAAACAAGAACGGACACAATGCCGTCGTCAGAGGAATCGCTGTCCGAATACTCTTCTTGCTGCGCCGCCAGTAATGATTCCAGTTTATCTATCATACACTTCACAAACACCTTAACACGAAGGCTTACTTTCGCACGATTCGATGACATTACCTGCTGCTTCTTGTACGAAACAGCAAGGATCTTGCGCAAATTCTTCTCCATCGTGTCTACCGTGAAGACGTCTTCGCTCTGAAAATAAACACGTCTTGTCGGCTGGCACACCAAGTGCAAAGTGAGAACGAGTTCGCCGCAAAAGAAAGGGGGGGTCAAACTGTGTCGAATTTCATAGAAACGAAAGGGGAGGGCAGCAAATCGTTGACATTCCTTTGTTGCCAGCGAGTGGGTGAACCCTTTGTTGAAGTGGTTGACAGGTGTTAGCTCCATTGCTGCTTAGTTCTATGCCTGAGGAGCTCAAATCGCTAGGCCTGCAAAATGACGTTTATTGTAATACATACAACACGGAACCTTAATGCGCAATATTGGTGGTAATGTAGTAAAAGTGCTGTCGTTTAACTATTTTTATAGGTTAGATTGCTGATATCTGCCACAACATTATCTCGCAAGCTGAAGTGCAACCTATGAGAACTATCAGAGCAATTATAACGTTTTAATAGGTTTTATATGGAGCTGTTCACAGGAGTGTACCCGCTAATACAATCTTTGAATTATAGATTAAAAAGTCATGTCACCGTAACACTAGCCATTTCCGAAGGCTGTACGTCCTGATACGTACCCTCCTAGAAATTGTCGAAAGGATAATACAATAAAAATGCATGCGTGTCTCAAGTTTAGAAAATAAAGATTAAACCAGGCAATATGGACACGGAAATCCAGCAGTTTAACTAGTAATGTCATTGCAGCCAATGTTTCCAAAAGCGGACTCGTATATTTCTGGGGAGCAACTGCTATCCTCAGAAAAATGTACGCATAGATAATTTTCGTCCAGTCAAAAGGAAAGACGAGAATGAGCTGGTGCTATGTAGGTTTTGTCAAAGTGCATGCAAAATAAATGTCACGAATTAAACGAGGACGGAAGTACGGCGGTTTGAAAATAACATAAGAAAGAGGAGAGAAGGGGTACTGGTCTCAAATTCTTTCGAAAACAGTAGAAAATAACTCGGAAGGTTAAGAATACATACGCACGCGTGGCCACTGCTACGGCAATGTGGTTCGCTTTCTGACAAAGCTGGCGCTATTCACGTTTCCCCTCCGGAAGGCGAACTCAAACTTCAAAATATTTAAACAAGAACGGACACAATGCCGTCGTCAGAGGAATCGCTGTCCGAATACTCTTCTTGCTGCGCCGCCAGTAATGATTCCAGTTTATCTATCATACACTTCACAAACACCTTAACACGAAGGCTTACTTTCGCACGATTCGATGACATTACCTGCTGCTTCTTGTACGAAACAGCAAGGATCTTGCGCAAATTCTTCTCCATCGTGTCTGCCGTGAAGACGTCTTCGCTCTGAAAATAAACACGTCTTGTCGGCTGGCACACCAAGTGCAAAGTGAGAACGAGTTCTCTGCAAAAGAAAGGGAGGGGTCAAACTGTGTCGAATTTCTTAGAAACGAAAGGGGAGGGCAGCAAATCGTTGACATTTCTTTGTTGCCAGCGAGTGTGTGAAGCCTTTGTTGAAGTGGTTGACAGGTGTTAGCTCCATTGCTGCTTAGTTCTATGCCTGAGCAGCTGAAATCGGTAGGCCTGCAAAATGACGTTTTTTGTAATACCAATACCACGGAACCTTAATGCGCAATATTAGTGGTAATCTAGTGAAAGTGCTGTCGTTTAACTATTTTTATAGGTTAGATTGCTGATATCTGCCACAACATTATCTCGCAAGCTGAAGTGCAACCTATGGGAACTATCAGAGCAATTATAACGTTTTAATAGGTTTAATATGGAGCTGTTCACAGGAGTGTACCCGCTAATACAATTTTTGAATTATAGATTAAAAAGTCATGTCACCGTAACACTAGCCATTTCCGAAGGCTGTACGCCATGATACGTACCCTCCTAGAAATTGTCGACAGGATAATACAATAAAAATGCATGCGTGTCTCAAGTTTAGAAAATAAGGATTAAACCAGGCAATATGGACACGGAAATCCAGCAGTTTAACTGGTAATGTCATTGCAGCCAATGTTTCCAAAAGCGAACTCGTATATTTCTGGGGGAGCAACTGCTATCCTTAGAAAAATGTACGCGTAGATAATTTTCGTCCAGTCAAAAGGAGAGACGAGAATGAGCTGGTGCTATCTAGCTTTTGTCAAAGTGCAAGCAAAATAAAGGTCACGAATTAAACGAGGACGGAAGTACGGCGGTTTGAAAATAACATAAGAAAGAGCAGAGAAGGGTTACTGGTCTCAAATTCTTTCGAAAACAGTAGAAAAATAACCCGGAAGGTTAAGAATACATACGCACGCGTGGCCGCTGCTAAGGCAATGTGCTTCGCTTTCTGACAAAGCTGACGCTATTCACATTTCCCCTGCGGAAGGCCAACTCAAACTTCAAACAATTCAAACAAGAACGGACACAATGCCGTCGTCAGAGGAATCGCTGTCCGAATACTCTTCTTGCTGCGCCGCCAGTAATGATTCCAGTTTATCAATCATACACTTCACAAACACCTTAACACGAAGGCTTACTTTCGCACGATTCGATGACATTACCTGCTGCTTCTTGTACGAAACAGCAAGGATCTTGCGCAAATTCTTCTCCATCGTGTCTGCCGTGAAGACGTATTCGCTCTGAAAATAAACACGTCTTGTCGGCTGGTACACCAAGTGCAAAGTGAGAACGAGTTCTCCGCAAAAGAAAGGGAGGGGTCAAGCTGTGTCGAATTTCTTAGAAACGAAAGTGGAGGGCAGCAAATCGCTGACATTCCTTGGTTGCCAGCGAGTGTGTGAAGCCTTTGTTGAAGTGGTTGACAGGTGTTAGCTCCATTGCTGCTTAGTTCTATGCCTGAGCAGCTGAAATCGGTAGGCCTGCAAAATGACGTTTTTTGTAATACCAATACCACGGAACCTTAATGCGCAATATTAGTGGTAATCTAGTGAAAGTGCTGTCGTTTAACTATTTTTATAGGTTAGATTGCTGATATCTGCCACAACATTATCTCGCAAGCTGAAGTGCAACCTATGGGAACTATCAGAGCAATTATAACGTTTTAATAGGTTTAATATGGAGCTGTTCACAGGAGTGTACCCGCTAATACAATTTTTGAATTATAGATTAGAAAGTCATGTCACCGTAACACTAGCCATTTCCGAAGGCTGTACGCCATGATACGTACCCTCTTAGAAATTGTCGACAGGATAATAAAATAAAAATGCATGCGTGTCTCAAGTTTAGAAAATAAAGATTAAACCAGGCAATATGGACACGGAAATCCAGCAGTTTAACTGGTAATGTCATTGCAGCCAATGTTTCTAAAAGCGGACTCGTATATTTCTGGGCAGCAACTGCTATCCTTAGAAAAATGTACGCGTAGATAATTTTCGTCCAGTCAAAAGGAAAGACGAGAATGAGCTGGTGCTATATAGCCTTTGTCAAAGTGCAAGCAAAATAAATGTCACGAATTAAACGAGGACGGAAGTACGGCGGTTTGAAAATAACATAAGAAAGAGCAGAGAAGGGGTACTGGTCTCAAATTCTTTCGAAAACAGTAGAAAAATAACTCGGAAGGTTAAGAATACATACGCACGCGTGGCCGCTGCTAAGGCAATGTGCTTCGGTTTCTGACAAAGCTGGCGCTATTCATATTTCCCCTCCGGACGGCGAACTCAAACTTCAAACAATTCAACCAAGAACGGACACAATGCCGTCGTCAGAGGAATCGCTGTCCGAATACTCTTCTTGCTGCGCCGCCAGTAATGATTCCAGTTTATCTATCATACACTTCACAAACACCTTAACACGAAGGCTTAATTTCGCACGATTCGATGACATTACCTGCTGCTTCTTGTACGAAACAGCAAGGATCTTGCGCAAATTCTTCTCCATCGTGTCTACCGTGAAGACGTCTTCGCTCTGAAAATAAACACGTCTTGTAGGCTGGCACACCAAGTGCAAAGTGAGAACGAGTTCGCCGCAAAAGAAAGGGGGGGTCAAACTGTGTCGAATTTCATAGAAACGAAAGGGGAGGGCAGCAAATCGTTGACATTCCTTTGTTGCCAGCGAGTGGGTGAAGCCTTTGTTGAAGTGGTTGACAGGTGTTAGCTCCATTGCTGCTTAGTTCTATGCCTGAGGAGCTCAAATCGCTAGGCCTGCAAAATGACGTTTATTGTAATACATACAACACGGAACCTTAATGCGCAATATTGGTGGTAATGTAGTAAAAGTGCTGTCGTTTAACTATTTTTATAGGTTAGATTGCTGATATCTGCCACAACATTATCTCGCAAGCTGAAGTGCAACCTATGAGAACTATCAGAGCAATTATAACGTTTTAATAGGTTTTATATGGAGCTGTTCACAGGAGTGTACCCGCTAATACAATCTTTGAATTATAGAATAAAAAGTCATGTCACCGTAACACTAGCCATTTCCGAAGGCTGTACGTCCTGATACGTACCCTCCTAGAAATTGTCGAAAGGATAATACAATAAAAATGCATGCGTGTCTCAAGTTTAGAAAATAAAGATTAAACCAGGCAATATGGACACGGAAATCCAGCAGTTTAACTGGTAATGTCATTGCAGCCAATGTTTCCAAAAGCGGACTCGTATATTTCTGGGGAGCAACTGCTATCCTCAGAAAAATGTACGCATAGATAATTTTCGTCCAGTCAAAAGGAAAGACGAGAATGAGCTGCTGCTATGTAGGTTTTGTCAAAGTGCATGCAAAATAAAGGTCACGAATTAAACGAGGACGGAAGTACGGCGGTTTGAAAATAACATAAGAAAGAGGAGAGAAGGGGTACTGGTCTCAAATTCTTTCGAAAACAGTAGAAAATAACTCGGAAGGTTAAGAATACATACGCACGCGTGGCCACTGCTACGGCAATGTGCTTCGCTTTCTGACAAAGCTGGCGCTATTCACGTTTCCCCTCCGGAAGGCGAACTCAAACTTCAAAATATTTAAACAAGAACGGACACAATGCCGTCGTCAGAGGAATCGCTGTCCGAATACTCTTCTTGCTGCGCCGCCAGTAATGATTCGAGTTTATCTATCATACACGTCACAAACACCTTAACACGAAGGCTTACTTTCCCACGATTCGATGACATTAACTACTGCTTTTTGTACGAAACAGCAAGGATCTTGCACAAATTCCTCTCCATCGTGTCTGCCGTTAAGACGTCTTCGCTCTGAAAATAAACACGTCTTGTCGGCTGGCACACCAAGTGCAAAGTGAGAACGAGTTCTCCCCAAAAGAAAGGGAGGGGTCAAACTCTGTCGAATTTCTTAGAAACGAAAGGGGAGGGCAGCGAATCGCTGACATTCCTTTGTTGCCAGCGAGTGGGTGAAGCCTTTGTTGAAGTGGTTGACAGGTGTTAGCTCCATTGCTGCTTAGTTCTATGCCTGAGGAGCTGAAATCGCTAGGCCTGCAAAATGACGTTTTTTGTAATACCAATACCACGGAACCTTAATGCGCCATATTGGTGGTAATCTAGCGAAAGTGCTGTCGTTTAACTATTTTTATAGGTTAGATTGCTGATATCTGCCACAACATTCTCTCGCAAGCTGAAGTGCAACCTATGGAAACTATCAGAGCAAGTATAACGTTTTAATAGGTTTAATATGGTGCTGTTCACAGGAGTGTACCCGCTAATACAATTTTTGAATTATAGATTAAAAAGTCAGGTCACCGTAACACTAGCCATTTCCGAAGGCTGTAATCCCTGATACGTACCCTCCCAGAAATTGTCGACAGGATAATACAATAAAAATGCATGCGTGTCTCAAGTTTAGAAAATAAAGATTAAACCAGGCAATATGGACACGGAAATCCAGCAGTTTAACTGGTAATGTCATTGCAGCCAATGTTTCCAAAAGCGAACTCGTATATTTCTGGGGGAGCAACTGCTATCCTTAGAAAAATGTACGCGTAGATAATTTTCGTCCAGTCAAAAGGAAAGACGAGAATGAGCTGGTGCTATCTAGCTTTTGTCAAAGTGCAAGCAAAATAAAGGTCACGAAATTAACGAGGACGGAAGTACGGCGGTTTGAAAATAACATAAGAAAGAGCAGAGAAGGGTTACTGGTCTCAAATTCTTTCGAAAACAGTAGAAAAATAACTCGGAAGGTTAAGAATACATACGCACGCGTGGCCGCTGCTAAGGCAATGTGCTTCGGTTTCTGACAAAGCTGGCGCTATTCATATTTCCCCTCCGGACGGCGAACTCAAACTTCAAACAATTGAAACAAGAACGGACACAATGCCGTCGTCAGAGGAATCGCTGACCGAATACTCTTCTTGCTGCGCCGCCAGTAATGATTCCAGTTTATCTATCATACACTTCACAAACACCTTAACACGAAGGCTTACTTTCGCACGATTCCATGACATTAACTGCTGCTTCTTGTACGAAACAGCAAGGATCTTGCGCAAATTCTTCTCCATCGTGTCTACCGAGAAGACGTCTTCGCTCTGAAAATAAACACGTCTTGTCGGCTGGCACACCAAGTGCAAAGTGAGAACGAGTTCTCCGCAAAAGAAAGGGGGGGTCAAACTGTGTCGAATTTCATAGAAACGAAAGGGGAGGGCAGCAAATCGTTGACATTCCTTTGTTGCCAGCGAGTGGGTGAAGCCTTTGTTGAAGTGGTTGACAGGTGTTAGCTCCATTGCTGCTTAGTTCTATGCCTGAGGAGCTCAAATCGCTAGGCCTGCAAAATGACGTTTATTGTAATACATACAACACGGAACCTTAATGCGCAATATTGGTGGTAATGTAGTAAAAGTGCTGTCGTTTAACTATTTTTATAGGTTAGATTGCTGATATCTGCCACAACATTATCTCGCAAGCTGAAGTGCAACCTATGAGAACTATCAGAGCAATTATAACGTTTTAATAGGTTTTATATGGAGCTGTTCACAGGAGTGTACCCGCTAATACAATCTTTGAATTATAGATTAAAAAGTCATGTCACCGTAACACTAGCCATTTCCGAAGGCTGTACGTCCTGATACGTACCCTCCTAGAAATTGTCGAAAGGATAATACAATAAAAATGCATGCGTGTCTCAAGTTTAGAAAATAAAGATTAAACCAGGCAATATGGACACGGAAATCCAGCAGTTTAACTGGTAATGTCATTGCAGCCAATGTTTCCAAAAGCGGACTCGTATATTTCTGGGGAGCAACTGCTATCCTCAGAAAAATGTACGCATAGATAATTTTCGTCCAGTCAAAAGGAAAGACGAGAATGAGCTGGTGCTATGTAGGTTTTGTCAAAGTGCATGCAAAATAAAGGTCACGAATTAAACGAGGACGGAAGTACGGCGGTTTGATAATAACATAAGAAAGAGGAGAGAAGGGGTACTGGTCTCAAATTCTTTCGAAAACAGTAGAAAAATAACTCGGAAGGTTAAGAATACATACGCACGCGTGGCCACTGCTACGGCAATGTGCTTCGCTTTCTGACAAAGCTGGCGCTATTCACGTTTCCCCTCCGGAAGGCGAACTCAAACTTCAAAATATTTAAACAAGAACGGACACAATGCCGTCGTCAGAGGAATCGCTGTCCGAATACTCTTCTTGCTGCGCCGCCAGTAATGATTCGAGTTTATCTATCATACACGTCACAAACACCTTAACACGAAGGCTTACTTTCCCACGATTCGATGACATTAACTACTGCTTTTTGTACGAAACAGCAAGGATCTTGCGCAAATTCTTCTCCATCGTGTCTGCCGTGAAGACGTCTTCGCTCTGAAAATAAACACGTCTTGTCGGCTGGCACACCAAGTGCAAAGTGAGAACGAGTTCTCTGCAAAAAAAAGGGAGGGGTCAAACTGTGTCGAATTTCTTAGAAACGAAAGGGGAGGGCAGCAAATCGTTGACATTTCTTTGTTGCCAGCGAGTGGGTGAAGCCTTTGTTGAAGTGGTTGACAGGTGTTAGCTCCATTGCTGCTTAGTTCTATGCCTGAGCAGCTGAAATCGCTAGGCCTGCAAAATGACGTTTTTTGTAATACCAATACCACGGAACCTTAATGCGCAATATTAGTGGTAATCTAGTGAAAGTGCTGTCGTTTAACTATTTTTATAGGTTAGATTGCTGATATCTGCCACAACATTCTCTCGCAAGCTGAAGTGCAACCTATGGAATCTATCAGAGCAAGTATAACGTTTTAATAGGTTTAATATGGTGCTGTTCACAGGAGTGTACCCGCTAATACAATTTTTGAATTATAGATTAAAAAGTCAGGTCACCGTAACACTAGCCATTTCCGAAGGCTGTAATCCCTGATACGTACCCTCCCAGAAATTGTCGACAGGATAATACAATAAAAATGCATGCGTGTTTCAAGTTTAGAAAAAAAAGATTAAACCAGGCAATATGGACACGGAAATCCAGCAGTTTAACTGGTAATGTCATTGCAGCCAATGTTTCCAAAAGCGAACTCGTATATTTCTGGGGGAGCAACTGCTATCCTTAGAAAAATGTACGCGTAGATAATTTTCGTCCAGTCAAAAGGAGAGACGAGAATGAGCTGGTGCTATCTAGCTTTTGTCAAAGTGCAAGCAAAATAAAGGTCACGAATTAAACGAGGACGGAAGTACGGCGGTTTGAAAATAACATAAGAAAGAGCAGAGAAGGGGTACTGGTCTCATATTCTTTCGAAAACAGTAGAAAAATAACTCGGAAGGTTAAGAATACATACGCACGCGTGGCCGCTGCTAAGGCAATGTGCTTCGCTTTCTGACAAAGCTGGCGCTATTCACATTTCCCCTGCGGAAGGCGAACTCAAACTTCAAACAATTCAAACAAGAACGGACACATTGCCGTCGTCAGAGGAATCGCTGTCCGAATACTCTTCTTGCTGCGCCGCCAGTAATGATTCGAGTTTATCTATCATACACTTCACAAACACCTTAACACGAAGGCTTACTTTCCCACGATTCGATGACATTAACTGCTGCTTTTTGTACGAAACAGCAAGGATCTTGCGCAAATTCTTCTCCATCGTGTCTGCCGTGAAGACGTATTCGCTCTGAAAATAAACACGTCTTGTCGGCTGGTACACCAAGTGCAAAGTGAGAACGAGTTCTCCGCAAAAGAAAGGGAGGGGTCAAGCTGTGTCGAATTTCTTAGAAACGAAAGTGGAGGGCAGCAAATCGCTGACATACCTTGGTTGCCTGCGAGTGGGTGAAGCCTTTGTTGAAGTGGTTGACAGGTGTTAGCTCCATTGCTGCTTAGTTCTATGCCTGAGGAGCTGAAATCGCTAGGCTTCCAAAACGGCGTTTATTGTAATAAAAATAACACGGAACCTTAATGCCAATAACACGGAAACTTAATGCGCAATATTGGTGTTAATCTAGTAAAAGTGCTGTCGTTTAGCTATTTTTATAGGTTAGATTGCTGATATCTGCCACAACATTCTCTCGCAAACTGAAGTGCAACCTATGGGAACTATCAGAGCAATTAAAACGTTGTAATAGGATTAATATGGAGCTGTTCAAAGGAGTGTACCCGCTAATACAATTTTTGAATTATAGATTAAAAAGTCATGTCACCGTAACACTAG
The DNA here is from genome assembly GCF_023375885.2 of Dermacentor andersoni. Lineage (NCBI taxonomy): Eukaryota > Metazoa > Arthropoda > Arachnida > Ixodida > Ixodidae > Dermacentor > Dermacentor andersoni. The sequence goes on along the minus strand of NC_092817.1, from coordinate 191,984,807 downwards.
CCATTTCCGAAGGCTGTAAGCCCTGATACGTACCCTCGTAGAAATTGTCGACAGGATAATACAATAAAAATGCATGCGTGTCTCAAGTTTAGAAAATATGATGATGATGATATGTAGTGTTTACTGGCGGAAGGGCCAAATGTGGCCAAAGAGCGCCAAGGCAGTGGTGATGAGTTTGCAATGTAGTTATGACATCGATGGGGTTAATGTAAAGTGGCTGTATAGGGGCCTTAAAAATAGTCGCTCTAGAGTGCGTAAAATCTATCTGTAATAAGAATATGTCGATGACAATGACGTGTTCTATGTTCAATAAAATCCATCGTGAAATAGTGATGCAAAATAGAAAATGTATAAGCTGGTAAAATCACTTGTAGCACTGCTGCCTCGCCAGAGCCCTTGACACGCAAGGGACGAGAGGCACGTGCTATACGGAAAAACTATCACAGCGCTATCCTCTATAGAGAGGAGGCGCTACGATCGTATGGGCTAATTACATGTAATACAACATCTTTCAGGAAACCTAGGACTGCGTTAGTGTCAAAGAGCGGTTCTGCTCCGAGTAACATAACAGGATGAAAGGGGATATGCTGCCGGTATGCTAAGGGAAAATGCTTCTTTCTGTCATGTTCAGCTTCCCGACACTCCAGGAGGACGTGGAGGACGGTCAGCCTCTCCCCGCATCTACCACAGGTTGGAGGCTCGTTTCCCGTGAGCAAAAAGTTATGTGTGCCAAAAGTGTGTCCTATTCTTAGCCGGCAGAGTAGGACATCTGTCCGGCGTGATTTTGTTGCAGAAGGCCAGAACCCTAATTGTGGCTTTATTACGTGCAGTTTATTATTTGTTTCCATGTCCCACGAGCGTTGCCAGTAGTTCCGCAGTTTTCTGCGCAAGTAGGGCCTCAGATCTGTGACAGGGACTGCTGCGGTAGGATTTACAGAATACGATGCAATCGATGTGGCCATCCGGTCCGCCAGAGCATTGCCTTCGATGCCCCTATGACCAGGCACCCAGCATATGATGACATGCTGGTTACATATATACGTTTTACATAGGACGGAATAGAGTTCATTGATTACTGGGTTTTTGTGCTTAGAAAATGATATTAGGGCCTTCACAGCACTTAGTGAGTCCGTATATATAACTGATTTCTGGAGTTTTGATTTCTTTATATACTTTACAGTCGACAACAGTGCGTAGGCCTCAGCCGTAAAGATGCTTGTTTCCGGATGCAGTACATCGGATTCCGAGAAGGATGGGCCGACGGCTGCATAGGACACCCCCTCGCGTGACTTCGACGCGTCTGTGTAGAACTCCGTGCAGGAGTGTTTGTATTGGAGTTCCCGGAAATGCATTTGTATTTCAATCTCTGGAGCGTGTTTTGTAACCTGCATGAAAGATATATCGCATTCTATGTGCTGCCACTCCCAAGGAGGTAGCAGCTTGGCTGGCTGCATTAGGCGGAGCTCGAGGAGTGGGACATGCATTTCATCACTAAGCTCCCTCACACGCATCGAAAAAGGCCGTCTTACGGAAGGACGATTATGAAAGAGCGTAGCATATGTCATATCGTTAATGGTAATAAAACATGGATGTTGAGGATTAGAGTGGACTTTCAGGAAATATGTTTGGCTGATGTATGTTCTCTGCAGATGTAGTGACCACTCATTTGATTCTGCATATAAACTTTCTATGGGACTTGTTCTGAAAGCTCCAGTGGCCAGTCGGATTCCTAGATGGTGCACCGGATCTAGCATCTTTAGCGCGCTCGGGGCTGCAGAATGATACATCACGGCACCGTAGTCCAACCGCGATCGGATGAGGCTCTTGTAAAGATTCATTAAACATTTCCTGTCGCTGCCCCATGCTGTGTGGGATAACACTTTAAGTAAGTTCAATGTTCTTAAGCATTTGACCTTGAGGTACTTTAGGTGTGGAATGAAAGTTAATTTCGAATCAAGTATGATGCCTAAGAACTTGTGTTCTTTGTTCACGGGAATTCGCTGCCCATACATTTCGATGCTGGGTTCTGCAATGAGTCCTCTCTTTCTTGTGAAAAGCACACAAGAACTTTTGTTGGGGTTGACTTTAAATCCGTTTTCTTCTGCCCATTTGGACAGTTTGTTCAAGCCCTGTTGAACTTGCCTCTCACATACTGTAAGGTTGCAGGATTTGAATCCTATCTGTATGTCGTCTACGTAAACAGAATAAAATATGGCTGGCGGTAACGAGGCACGAAGGGTGTTCATTTTCACGATGAAGAGCGTGCAGCTAAGTACACCTCCTTGAGGTACACCAGTTTCCTGTATAAAAGGTCGCGACAATACATTGCCGACTTTCACGCGAAATGTACGGTTGGACAAATAGCTTTCTATTAGGACGAGCATATTGCCACATATGCCAATTCCCGACAAGTCTCTCAATATTCCATAGCGCCACGTAATGTCGTACGCCTTCTCCATATCGAGGAATACGGATAGGAAATATTGTTTATGTAGAAAGGCGTCGCGAATGTTTCCCTCAACGCGCACGAGGTGATCGGTTGTGGACCGCCCTTCTCTGAAGCGACACTGAAAGGGATCGAGGATATTGTTGACTTCAAGGTAATGTACAAGTCTGCGGTTAACCATTTTTTCAAAAAGCTTACAAAGACAATTTGTGAGAGCTATCGGACGGTAACTTGCCGCCAAGGAAGGGTCCTTGCCCTGTTTAAGAACAGGGACCACAATCGCTTCTTTCCATGTGGATGGGAGGTTTCCCGCAGCCCAAATAGCGTTGAAAAGCGTGAGTAGTGTAAGTTTGGTGTCAGCGTGTAAGTTTCTGATCATTTCGTACATGACCCTATCAGGCCCCGGCGCAGAGCCCCTGCATGTGGTCAAGGCAGCTCTCAACTCAGCAATATTGAAAGGCCGGTTATAAGGTTCATTCTGCCTGGATTTTCGTATTATGGGCTTACATTCTTCTATTTGTTTGTATTTCAAAAATGATTGCGAATAATGGTTTGAACAAGACACGCTCTCGAAGTGTTCCCCAAGTGAATCTGCCTGATCTTTTAGTGTTTCACCTTGTGTGTTTACCAAAGGAAGTGAATATGTTTGTCGCCCTTTTATCCTATTAACCCGGTTCCAGACTTTGGCCTCATCTGTATACGAGTTGATACCGGATAAAAACGTCTGCCAACTCTCTCTTCTAGCCTGTCGGCGTGTTCGCCTGCCTTGCGATTTCACTTTCTTAAAGTTAAACAGATTCTCCGCAGTGGGAGAGGCGCGTAGCAACCCCCACGCTTTGTTCTGTTTCTTACGAGCGATCCTACAGTCCTCGTTCCACCACGGGACACGCCGTTTGCATGCCAAGCCATTTACTTGTGATATACATTTAGTTGCGGCATCTATTATGAAGGCTGTAAAGTATTCCACGGCAGCATCAATTCCTAACGAGGACATCTCATCCCATGAAATATTACTGAGAGTTCGGAATTTCTCCCAGTCAGCTGTATCAATCTTCCACTTGGGAGCCTGTGGTGGATATTCGTTTTCTTTAGGTGTTCTTAATAGTATGGGGAAGTGGTCGCTTCCGTAAGGATTGTTTCTAACCTCCCATGCGAGTTCAGGAAAAATAGAAGGAGAAACTATGCTGAGATCAATTGAAGAAAAGGTTTTGTTGGCAAGACAGTAATATGTGGGTGCCTTCTTATTAAGCAGACACGCACCGGAAGAAAAAAGGAGCTGTTCAACGAGACGACCTCGCGCATCGATACGAGAGTCGCCCCATAGGGAGTTGTGCGCATTGAAATCGCCAAGAACAACATAAGGTTCTGGTAATTGATCTATAAAGGATTGGAATTCATGTTTCGTTAATTTGTAATGTGGTGGTATGTAAAGAGAGCTAATGGTGATGAGTTTGTTTAGGAGAACAGCTCGAACCGCCACTGCTTCGAGAGGCGTTTGTAGCTGTAAAAGTTGACACGCAATGCTCTTATGGATAACAATGGCGACACCGCCCGATGATGCGACAGCATCATCGCGATCTTTGCGAAAAGTTATGTACTGTCGGAGAAAGTTTGTGTGTTTGGATTTTAAATGTGTTTCCTGTAAACACCGCACTTTTGGATTGTGTTGGTGGATCAGTTCTTGTACATCATCAAGGTTTCTAAGGAGACCTCTGACGTTCCATTGTATGATTTGTGTGTCCATATTTAATGTAAGTTAGTGCTGTGTGTACGGAAATGGAAAGATGCCTTAGATTACAGAGCCCTTTCGAGGCCCTGTAATAGGTGTTTTGTTCTTTTTGAAGCGTTCGAGCGATTCTCGACGCTCCTTAGGCGCTTGGTGCGCCTTGGGGGCAGGTGTAGTGTCCATTGCCTCGTGTGAGGCGCCGGACAAGCGCTCTTGCGAGCGAGAGGTTTTCAGAGGGAGTCCCGCCTTGGAGGGCAAGACCCCTGCGCCCACCAGCCCGGAGGTCGATGGGGCTCCCAGAGGGATTTGGCTGCGCTGGCCGTTGCCAGCGCTGGAAGGGGCCTCGGAGGCTGGGGCAGCGTCGACTGCGTCCACCTTCGGGGTCGATGGCCCCGTCTGCTGAGTAGACGGAGCAGCGCTAGCTGCAACCGCCGCGGGGGCAAATGGCGTAACCGCCGACTCACTGCCTGTGGGTCGGACAGCCGCCGGAGGCCGTTGTGACGCTGCCCCCTTACGCGCCACATCGGCAAAGCTACTCTTAGACAGGTATGCTACCCGCCTGCGTGCCTCTTTGTAGGATATGTTTTCTTTAACTTTGATTGTGACTATGTCTTTCTCTTTTTTCCAGGACGGGCACGACCGCGAGTATGCGGCGTGCTCGCCTTCACAGTTTACGCAGTGGAGAGTGTTTTTGCAAGCTTCAGAATTATGTTCGTGGGCACTGCACTTCGCACAGGTTTGACGGCCTCGGCAGCTCTGCGAACTGTGGCCGAAGCGTTGGCATTTGAAACATCTAAGGGGATTTGGCACATATGGCCTAACACGGAGCTTGATGTACCCGGCCTCTACAGACTCGGGCAGAATACTTGAGCCGAAAGTCAATATAAGGTGTTTGGTCTTGATTTCTTTACTGTCACGCCTGATCTTAATTCTTTTAACATTGATTACATTCTGGTCACTGAAGCCCTCCAAGAGTTCATCCTCAGTGAGCTCCAGCAAGTCATCGTCCGAGACAACACCGCGGCTTGTGTTCATGGTACGGTGCGGGGTTACTGTTAATTGGGTCTCTCCAAATGACACAAGTTTTGGCAGCTTCTCATACTGCTTCTGGTCTTGGAGCTCCAAAAGGAGATCGCCACTTGACATTCTGGACACCTTATATCCTGTACCGAAAACTTCGGTCAAAGTCTTGGAGACAAGGAACGGTGAAATGGATCGCACCAGTTTGTCTGGTTTTTCTGAATGGATCACGTGGAATCGGGGAAAGTTGAGGACTTGTCGTCCGAAAAACTGAAAGATATCTTCGGTGCGCCCTCGTTTCTGAGGGCGATCAGGAAGTTTGGGGAAAGAAGGTTCCATGAAAATGTATAAAAGTTCGGCAACAGCGCCGACCGCCCACCACGGAGCCCAACGAGGGGACGCGGCAGAGCTTGCATGCAAGTCTGCACGACGCCAGTCGTACGCCGCCACTATAACCAAATATGGTGTACCCAAGGTTGGATAACCACACAGGGTTAACCATTGCCGCCAAGGAGAAAGGAAGTAAATAGAAGAGAGAAGGAGACAGGAAAGGTGGAAAGTAGGGGAAAGACGAAGATTGTAGGGAGAGAGAGGCAGGAAAAGGCGACTGCCGATTTCCTCCAGGTGGGTCAGTCTGGAGGTGCCGTCTATGTGAAGCTGAGGCCGAAGAGGTGTGTTGCCTCCGCCGGGGGGCCTTAAAGGTCCAAACACCCAGCTTCGGCTCAACCCCCAGGATCCCCTTTTCCCCAGACACGGCTAAGCCGCGCACGGCTACACGCGGGAGGGTCCGACCCTCATGTGCTCGGGTCCGTGGTGTCGCAACACACCAAACGCCTGCTCACGCAGACGCCCCTGCGGGGAAGTTTAGAAAATAAAGAATAAATCTAGTAACCAGGCAATATGGATACGGAAATCCAGCAGTTTATCTGGTAATGTCATTGCAGCCAATGTTTCCAAAAGCGGACTCGTATATTTCTGGGGAGCAACTGCTATCCATAGAAAAAGGTACGCGTAGATAATTTTCGTCCAGTCAAAAGGAAAGACGACAATGAGCTGGTGCTATCTAGCCTTTGTCAAAGTGCAAGCAAAATAAAGGTCACCAATTAAACGAGGACGGATGTACGGCGGTTTGGAAATAACATAAGAAAGAGCAGAGAAGGGGTACTCGTCTCAAATTCTTTCGAAAACAGTAGAAAAATAACTCGGAAGGTTAAGAATACATACGCACGCGTGGCCGCTGCTAAGGCAATGTGCTTCGCCTTCTGACAAAGCTGGCGCTATTCACATTTCCCCTCCGGACGGCGAACTCAAACTTCAAACAATTCAAACAAGAACGGACACAATGCCGTCGTCAGAGGAATCGCTGTCCGAACGCTCTTCTTGCTGCGCCGCCAGTAATGATTCGAGTTTATCTATCATACACTTCACAAACACCTTAACAAGAAGGCTTGCTTTCCCACGATTTGATGACATTACCTGCTGCTTTTTGTACGAAACAGCAAGGATCTTGCGCAAATTCTTCTCCATCGTGTCTGCCGTGAAGACGTCTTCGCTCTGAAAATAAACACGTCTTGTCGGCTGGCACACCAAGTGCAAAGTGACAACGAGTTCTCCCCAAAAGAAAGGGAGGGGTCAAACTGTGTCGAATTTCGTAGAAACGAAAGGGGAGGGCAGCAAATCGTTGACATTCCTTTGTTGGCAGCGACTGGGTGAAGCCTTTGTTGAAGTGGTTGACAGGTGTTAGCTCCATTGCTGCTTAGTTCTATGCCTGAGGAGCTGAAATCGCTAGGCCTGCAAGATGACGTTTATTGTAATACAAACAACACGGAACCTTAATGCGCAATATTGGTGGTAATGTAGTAAAAGTGCTGTCGTTTAACTATTTTTATAGGTTAGATTGCTGATATCTGCCACAACATTATCTCGCAAGCTGAAGTGCAACCTATGGGAACTATCAGAGCAATTATAACGTTGTAATAGGATTAAATTGCAGCTGTTCAAAGGAGTGTACCCGCTTATACAATTTTTGAATTATAGATTAAAAAGTCATGTCACCGTAACACTAGCCATCTTCGAAGGCTGTTAGCCCTGATACGTACCCTCCTAGAAATTGTCGACAGGATAATACAATAAAAATGCATGCGTGTCTCAGGTTTAGAAAATAAAGAATAAAACTAGTATCCAGGCAATATGGACATGGAAATCCAGTAGTTGAGCTGGTCATATCAATGCAACCAATGTTTCCCAACGCGGACTCATATATTTCTGGGGAGCAACTGCTATCCTTAGAAAAATGTACGCGTAGATAATTTTCGTCCAGTCAAAAGGAAAGACGAGAATGAGCTGGTGCTATATAGCTTTTGTCAAAGTGCAAGCAAAAAAAATGTCACGAATTAAACGAGGACGGAAGTAGGGCGGTTTGAAAATAACATAAGAAAGAGCAGAGAAGGGGTACTGGTCTCAAATTCTTTCGAAAACAGTAGAAAAATAACTCGGAAGGTTAAGAATACATACGCACGCGTGGCCGCTGCTAAGGCAATGTGCTTCGGTTTCTGACAAAGCTGGCGCTATTCACATTTCCCCTCCGGAAGGCGAACTCAAACTTCAAAATATTCAAACAAGAACGGACACAATGGCGTCGACAGAGGAATCGCTGTCCGAATACTCTTCTTGCTGCGCCGCCAGTAATGATTCGAGTTTATCAATCATACACTTCACAAACACCTTAACACGAAGGCTTACTTTCGCACGATTCGATGACATTACCTGCTGCTTCTTGTACGAAACAGCAAGGATCTTGCGCAAATTCCTCTCCATCGTGTCTGCCGTGAAGACATCTTCGCTCTGAAAATAAACACGCCTTGTCGGCTGGCACACCAAGTGCAAAGTGAGAACGAGTTCTCCCCAAAAGAAAGGGAGGGGTCAAACTGTGTCGAATTTCTTAGAAACGAAAGGGGAGGGCAGCAAATCGTTGACATTCCTTTGTTGCCAGCGAGTGGGTGAAGCCTTTGTTGAAGTGGTTGACAGGTGTTAGCTCCATTGCTGCTTAGTTCTATGCCTGAGGAGCTCATATTGCTAGGCCTGCAAAATGACGTTTATTGTAATACCAATACCACGGAACCTTAATGCGCAATATTGGTGGTAATCTAGAAAAAGTGCGGTCGTTTAACTATTTTTATAGGTTAGATTGCTGATATCTGCCACAACATTCTCTCGCAAGCTGAAGTGCAACCTATGGAAACTATCAGAGCAATTATAACGTTTTAATAGGTTTAATATGGAGCTGTTCAAAGGAGTGTACCCGCTTATACAATTTTTGAATTATAGATTAAAAAGTCACGTCACCGAAACACTAGCCATTTCCGAAGGCTGTAAGCCCTGATACGTACCCCCCTAGAAATTGTGGACAGGATAATACAATAAAAATGCATGCGTGTCTCAAGTTTAGGAAATAAAGATTAAAACTAGTAACCAGGCAATATGGACACGGAAATCCAGCAGTTTAACTGGTAATGTCATTGCAGCCAATGTTTCCAAAAGCAGACTCGTATATTTCTGGGGAGCAACTGCTATCCTTAGAAAAATGTACGCGTAGATAATTTTCGTCCAGCCAAAAGGAAAGACGAGAATGAGCTGGTGCTATCTAGCTTTTGTCAAAGTGCAAGCAAAATAAAGGTCACGAATTAAACGAGGACAGAAGTACGGCGGTTTGGAAATAACCTAAGAAAGAGCAGAAAAGGGGTACTGGTCTCAAATTCTTTCGAAAACAGTAGAAAAATAACTCGGAACGTTAAGAGTATATACGCACGCGTGGCCGCTGCTAAGGCAATGTGCTTCGCTTTCTGACAAAGCTGGCACTATTCACATTTCCCCTCCGGAAGGCGAACTCAAACTTCAAAATATTCTAACAAGAACGGACACAATGCCGTCGTCAGAGGAATTGCTGTCCGAATACTCTTCTTGCTGCGCCGCCAGTAATGATTCGAGTTTATCTATCATACACTTCACAAACACCTTAACAAGAAGGCTTGCTTTCCCACGATTTGATGACATTACCTGCTGCTTTTTGTACGAAACAGCAAGGATCTTGCGCAAATTCTTCTCCATCGTGTCTGCCGTGAAGACGTCTTCGCTCTGAAAATAAACACGTCTTGTCGGCTGGCACACCAAGTGCAAAGTGACAACGAGTTCTCCCCAAAAGAAAGGGAGGGGTCAAACTGTGTCGAATTTCGTAGAAACGAAAGGGGAGGGCAGCAAATCGTTGACATTCCTTTGTTGGCAGCGACTGGGTGAAGCCTTTGTTGAAGTGGTTGACAGGTGTTAGCTCCATTGCTGCTTAGTTCTATGCCTGAGGAGCTGAAATCGCTAGGCCTGCAAGATGACGTTTTTTGTAATACCATTACCACGGAACCTTAATGCGCAATATTGGTGGTAATGTAGTAAAAGTGCTGTCGTTTAACTATTTTTATAGGTTAGATTGCTGATATCTGCCACAACATTCTCTCGCAAGCTGAAGTGCAACCTATGGAAACTATCAGAGCAATTATAACGTTTTAATAGGTTTAATATGGAGCTGTTCACAGGAGTGTACCCGCTAATACAATTTTTGAATTATAGATTAAAAAGTCACGTCACCGTAACACTAGCCATTTCCGAAGGCTGTAAGCCCTGATACTACCCTCCCAGAAATTGTCGACAGGATAATACAATAAAAATGCATGCGTGTCTCAAGTTTAGAAAAGAAAGATTAAAACTAGTAACCAGGCAATATGGACACGGAAATCCAGCAGTTTAACTGGTAATGTCATGGCAGCCAATGTTTCCAAAAGCGGACTCGTATATTTCTGGGGAGCAACTGCTATCCTTAGAAAAATGTACGCGTAGATAATTTTCGTCCAGTCAAAAGGAAAGACGAGAATGAGCTGGTGCTATATAGCTTTTGTCAAAGTGAGAGCAAAATAAATGTCACGAATTAAACGAGGACGGAAGTAGGGCGGTTTGAAAATAACATAAGAAAGAGCAGAGAAGGGGTACTGGTCTCAAATTCTTTCGAAAACAGTAGAAAAATAACTCGGAAGGTTAAGAATACATACGCACGCGTGGCCGCTGCTAAGGCAATGTGCTTCGCTTTCTGACAAAGCTGGCGCTATTCACATTTCCCCTGCGGAAGGCGAACTCAAACTTCAAACAATTCAAACAAGAACGGACACAATGCCGTCGTCAGAGGAATCGCTGTCCGAATACTCTTCTTGCTGCGCCGCCAGTAATGATTCGAGTTTATCTATCATACACTTCACAAACACCTTAACACGAAGGCTTACTTTCCCACGATTCGATGACATTAACTGCTACTTTTTGTACGCAACAGCAAGGATCTTGCGCAAATTCTTCTCCATCGTGTCAGCCGTGAAGACGTCTTCGCTCTGAAAATAAACACGTCTTGTGGCTGGCACACCAAGTGCAAAGTGAGAACGAGTTCTCCCCAAAAGAAAGGGAATTTCTTAGAAACGAAAGGGGAGGGCAGCAAATCGTTGACATTCCTTTGTTGCCAGCGAGTGGGTGAAGCCTTTGTTGAAGTGGTTGACAGGTGTTAGCTTCATTGCTGCTTAGTTCTATGCCTGAGGAGCTGAAATCGCTAGGCCTGCAAAATGACGTTTATTCTAATACCAATAACACGGAACCTTAATGCGCAATATTGGTGGTAATCTAGTGAAAGTGCTGTCGTTTAACTATTTTTATAGGTTAGATTGCTGATATCTGCCACAACATTATCTCGCAAGCTGAACTGCAACCTATGGGAACTATCAGAGCAATTATAACGTTTTAATATGTTTAATATGGAGCTGTCCACAGGAGTGTACCCGCTAATACAATTTTTGAATTATAAATTTAAAAGTCATGTCACCGTAACACTAGCCATTTCCGAAGGCTGTAAGCCCTGATACGTACCCTCCTAGAAATTGTCGACAGGATAATACAATAAAAATGCATGCGTGTCTCAAGTTTAGAAAATAAAGAATAAAACTAGTATCCAGGCAATATGGACATGGAAATCCAGCAGTTTAACTGGTAATGTCATTGCAGCCAATGTTTCCAAAGCGGACTCGTATATTTCTGGGGAGCAACTGCTAACCTTAGAAAAATGTACGCGTAGATAATTTTCGTCCAGTCAAAAGGAAAGACGAGAAGGAGCTGGTGCTATCTAGCCTTTGTCAAAGTGCAAGCAAAATAAAGGTCACGAATTAAACTAGGACGGAAGTACGGCGGTTTGGAAATAACATAAGAAAGAGCAGAGAAGGGGTACTCGTCTCAAATTCTTTCGAAAACAGTAGAAAAATAACTCGGAAGGTTAAGAATACATACGCACGCGTGGCCGCTGCTAAGGCAATGTGCTTCGCCTTCTGACAAAGCTGGCGCTATTCACATTTCCCCTCCGGACGGCGAACTCAAACTTCAAAATATTCAAACAAGAACGGACACAATGCCGTCGTCAGAGGAATCGCTGTCCGAATGCTCTTCTTGCTGCGCCGCCAGTAATGATTCGAGTTTATCTATCATACACTTCACAAACACCTTAACACGAAGGCTTACTTTCGCACGATTCGATGACATTACCTGCTGCTTCTTGTACGAAACAGCAAGGATCTTGCGCAAATTCTTCTCCATCGTGTCTGCCGTGAAGACGTCTTCGCTCTAAAAATAAACACGTCTGGTCGGCGGGCACACAAAGTGCAAAGTGAGAACGAGTTCTCAGCAAAAGAAAGGGAGGGGTCAAACTGGGTCGAATTTCTTAGAAACTGAATTGGTGGGCAGCAAATCGTTGACATTCCTTTGTTGCCAGCGAGTGGGTGAAGCCTTTGTTGAAGCGGTCGACAGGTGTTAGCTCCATTGCTGCTTAGTTCTATGCCTGAGGAGCTGAAATTGCTAGGCCTGCAAAATGACGTTTATTGTAATACCAATACCACGGAACCTTAATGCGCAATATTGGTGGTAATCTAGTAAAAGTGCTGTCGTTTAACTATTTTTATAGGTTAGATAGCTGATATCTGCCACAACATTATCTCGCAAGCTGAAATGCAACCTATGGGAACTATCAGAGCAATTATAACGTTTTAATAGGTTTAATATGGAGCTGTTCACAGGAGTGTACCCGCTAATACAATTTTTTAATTATAGATGAAAAAGTCATGTCACCGTAACACTAGCCATTACCGAAGGCTGTACGCCCTGATACGTACCCTCCTAGAAATTGTCGACAGGATAATACAATAAAAATGCATGCGTGTCTCAAGTTTAGAAAATAAAGATTAAACCAGGCAAAATGGACACGGAAATCCAGCAGTTTAACTGGTAATGTCATTGCAGCCAATGTTTCCAAAAGCGGACTCGTATATTTCTGGGGAGCAACTGCTATCCTTAGAAAAATGTACGCGTAGATAATTTTCGTCCAGTCAAAAGGAAAGACGAGAATGAGCTGGTGCTATATAGCTTTTGTCAAAGTGCAAGCAAAATAAATGTCACGAATTAAACGAGGACGGAAGTAGGGCGGTTTGAAAATAACATAAGAAAGAGCACAGAAGGGGTACTGGTCTCAAATTCTTTCGAAAACAGTAGAAAAATAACTCGGAAGGTTAAGAATACATACGCACGCGTGGCCGCTGCTAAGGCAATGTGCTTCGCTTTCTGACAAAGCTGGCGCTATTCACATTTCCCCTGCGGAAGGCGAACTCAAACTTCAAACAATTCAAACAAGAACGGACACAATGCCGTCGTCAGAGGAATCGCTGTCCGAATACTCTTCTTGCTGCGCCGCCAGTAATGATTCGAGTTTATCTATCATACACTTCACAAACACCTTAACACGAAGGCTTACTTTCCCACGATTCGATGACATTAACTGCTACTTTTTGTACGCAACAGCAAGGATCTTGCGCAAATTCTTCTCCGTCGTGTCTGCCGTGAAGACGTCTTCGCTCTGAAAATAAACAGGTCTTGTCGGCTGGCACACCAAGTGCAAAGTGAGAATGAGTTCTCCGCAAAAGAAAGGGAGGGGTCAAGCTGTGTCGAATTTCTTAGAAACGAAAGTGGAGGGCAGCAAATCGCTGACATTCCTTGCTTGCCAGCGAGTGGGTGGAGCCTTTGTTGAAGTGGTTGACAGGTGTTTGCTCCACTGCTGCTTAGTTCTATGCCTGAGGAGCTGAAATCGCTAGGCTTCCAAAACGGCGTTTATTGTAATAAAAATAACACGGAACCTTAATGCGCAATATTGGTGTTAATCTAGTAAAAGTGCTGTCGTTTAGCTATTTTTATAGGTTAGATTGCTGATATCTGCCCCAACATTCTCTCGCATACTGAAGTGCAACCTATGGGAACTATGAGAGCAATTATAACGTTGTAATAGGTTTAATATGGAGCTGTTCAAAGGAGTGTACCCACTAATGGAATCTTTGAATTATAGATTAAAAAGTCATGTCACCGTAACACTAGCCATCTTCGAAGGCTGTTAGCTCTGATACGTACCCTCCTAGAAATTGTCGACAGGATAATACAATAAAAATGCATGCGTGTCTCAGGTTTAGAAAATAAAGATTAAAACTAGTAACCAGGCAATATGGACACGGAAATCCAGCAGTTTAACTGGTAATGTCATTGCAGCCCATGTTTCCAAAAGCGGACTCGTATATTTCTGGGGAGCAACTGCTATCCTTAGAAAAATGTACGCGTAGATAATTTTCGTCCAGTCAAAAGGAAAGACGAGAATGAGCTGGTGCTATCTAGCCTTTGTCAAAGTGCAAGCAAAATAAAGGTCACGAATTAAACGAGGACGGAAGTACGGCGGTTTGGAAATAACATAAGAAAGAGCAGAGAAGGGGTACTGGTCTCAAATTCTTTCGAAAACAGTAGAAAAATAACTCGGAAGGTTAAGAATACATACGCCCGCGTGGCGGCTGCTAAGGCAATGTGCTTCGCTTTCTGACAAAGCTGGCGCTATTCACATTTCCCCTCCGGAAGGCGAACTCAAACTTCAAAATATTCAAACAAGAACGGACACAATGCCGTCGTCAGAGGAATCGCTGTCCGAATACTCTTCTTGCTGCGCCGCCAGTAGTGATTCGAGTTTATCTATCATACACTTCACAAACACCTTAACACGAAGGCTTACTTTCGCACGATTCGATGACATTACCTGCTGCTTCTTGTACGAAACAGCAAGGATCTTGCGCAAATTCTTCTCCATCGTGTCTGCCGTGAAGACGTCTTCGCTCATAAAATAAACACGTCTTGTCGGCTGGCACACCAAGTGCAAAGTGAGAACGAGTTCTCCGAAAAAGAAAGGGAGGGGTCAAACTGTGTGGAATTTCTTAGAAACGAAAGGGGAGGGCAGCAAATCGTTGACATTCCTTTGTTGCCAGCGAGTGGGTGAAGCCTTTGTTGAAGTGGTTGACAGGTGTTAGCTCCATTGCTGCTTAGTTCTATGCCTGAGGAGCTGAAATCGATAGGCCTGCAAAATGACGTTTATTGTAATACCAATAACACGGAACCTTAATGCGCAATATTGGTGGTAATCTAGTAAAAGTGCTGTCGTTTAACTATTTTTATAGGTTAGATTGCTCATATCTGCCACAACATTATCTCGCAAGCTGAAGTACAACCTATGGGAACTATCAGAGTAATTGTAACGTTTTAATAGGTTTAATATGGATCTGTTCACAGGAGTGTACCCGCTAATACAATTTTTGAATTATAGTATAAAAGTCATGTCACCGTAACACTAGCCATTTCTGAAGGCTCTAAGCCCTGATACGTGCCCTCCTAGAAATTGTCGACAGGATAATACAATAAAAATGCATGCGTGTCTCAAGTTTAGAAAATCAAGAATAAAACTAGTAACCAGGCAATATGGACGCGGAAATCCAGCAGTTTAACTGGTAATGTCATTGCAGCCAATGTTTCCAAAGCGGACTCGTATATTTCTGGGGAGCAACTGCTATCCTTAGAAAAATGTACGCGTAGATAATTTTCGTCCAGTCAAAAGGAAAGACGAGAAGGAGCTGGTGCTATCTAGCCTTTGTCAAAGTGCAAGCAAAATAAAGGTCACGAATTAAACGAGGACGGAAGTACGGCGGTTTGGAAATAACATAAGAAAGAGCAGAGAAGGGGTACTCGTCTCAAATTCTTTCGAAAACAGTAGAAAAATAACTCGGAAGGTTAAGAATACATACGCACGCGTGGCCGCTGCTAAGGCAATGTGCTTCGCCTTCTGACAAAGCTGGCGCTATTCACATTTCCCCTCCGGACGGCGAACTCAAACTTCAAACAATTCAAACAAGAACGGACACAATGCCGTCGTCAGAGGAATCGCTGTCCGAATGCTCTTCTTGCTGCGCCGCCAGTAATGATTCGAGTTTATCTATCATACACTTCACAAACACCTTAACACGAAGGCTTACTTTGCCACGATTCGATGACATTACCTGCTGCTTTTAATACGAAACAGCAAGGATCTTGCGCAAATTCTTCTCCATCGTGTCTGCCGTGAAGACGTCTTCGCTCTAAAAATAAACACGTCTGGTCGGCTGGCACACAAAGTGCAAAGTGAGAACGAGTTCTCAGCAAAAGAAAGGGAGGGGTCAAACTGGGTCGAATTTCTTAGAAACTGAATTGGAGGGCAGCAAATCGTTGACATTCCTTTGTTGCCAGCGAGTGGGTGAAGCCTTTGTTGAAGCGGTCGACAGGTGTTAGCTCCATTGCTGCTTAGTTCTATGCCTGAGGAGCTGAAATCGCTAGGCCTGCTAAATGACGTTTATTGTAATACCAATACCACGGAAACTTAATGCGCAATATTGGTGGTAATCTAGTAAAAGTGCTGTCGTTTAACTATTTTTATAGGTTAGATAGCGGATATCTGCCACAACATTATCTCGCAAGCTGAAATGCAACCTATGGGAACTATCAGAGCAATTATAACGTTTTAATAGGTTTAATATGGAGCTGTTCACAGGAGTGTACCCGCTAATACAATTTTTGAATTATAGATTAAAAAGTCATGTCACCGTAACACTAGCCATTACCGAAGGCTGTACGCCCTGATACGTACCCTCCTAGAAATTGTCGACAGGATAATACAATAAAAATGCATGCGTGTCTCAAGTTTAGAAAATAAAGATTAAACCAGGCAAAATGGACACGGAAATCCAGCAGTTTAACTGGTAATGTCATTGCAGCCAATGTTTCCAAAAGCGGACTCGTATATTTCTGGGGGAGCAACTGCTATCCTTAGAAAAATGTACGCGTAGATAATTTTCGTCCAGTCAAAAGGAAAGACGAGAATGAGCTGGTGCTATATAGCTTTTGTCAAAGTGCAAGCAAAATAAATGTCACGAATTAAACGAGGACGGAAGTAGGGCGGTTTGAAAATAACATAAGAAAGAGCACAGAAGGGGTACTGGTCTCAAATTCTTTCGAAAACAGTAGAAAAATAACTCGGAAGGTTAAGAATACATACGCACGCGTGGCCGCTGCTAAGGCAATGTGCTTCGCTTTCTGACAAAGCTGGCGCTATTCACATTTCCCCTGCGGAAGGCGAACTCAAACTTCAAACAATTCAAACAAGAACGGACACAATGCCGTCGTCAGAGGAATCGCTGTCCGAATACTCTTCTTGCTGCGCCGCCAGTAATGATTCGAGTTTATCTATCATACACTTCACAAACACCTTAACACGAAGGCTTACTTTCCCACGATTCGATGACATTAACTGCTACTTTTTGTACGCAACAGCAAGGATCTTGCGCAAATTCTTCTCCGTCGTGTCTGCCGTGAAGACGTCTTCGCTCTGAAAATAAACAGGTCTTGTCGGCTGGCACACCAAGTGCAAAGTGAGAATGAGTTCTCCGCAAAAGAAAGGGAGGGGTCAAGCTGTGTCGAATTTCTTAGAAACGAAAGGGGAGGGCAGCAAATCGTTGACATTCCTTTGTTGCCAGCGAGTGGGTGAAGCCTTTGTTGAAGTGGTTGACAGGTGTTAGCTCCATTGCTGCTTAGTTCTATGCCTGAGGAGCTGAAATCGATAGGCCTGCAAAATGACGTTTATTGTAATACCAATAACACGGAACCTTAATGCGCAATATTGGTGGTAATCTAGTAAAAGTGCTGTCGTTTAACTATTTTTATAGGTTAGATTGCTCATATCTGCCACAACATTATCTCGCAAGCTGAAGTACAACCTATGGGAACTATCAGAGTAATTGTAACGTTGTAATAGGATTAATATGGAGCTGTTCAAAGGAGCGTACCCGCTAATGCAATTTTTGAATTATAGATTAAAAAGTCATGTCACCGTAACACTAGCCATCTTCGAAGGCTGTTAGCCCTGATACGTACCCTCCTAGAAATTGTCGACAGGATAATACAATAAAAATGCATGCGTGTCTCAGGTTTAGAAAATAAAGATTAAAACTAGTAACCAGGCAATATGGACATGGAAATCCAGTAGTTGAGCTGGTCATATCAATGCAACCAATGTTTCTAAACGCGGACTCATATATTTCTGGGGAGCAACTGCTATCCTTAGAAAAATGTACGCGTAGATAATTTTCGTCCAGTCAAAAGGAAAGACGAGAAGGAGCTGGTGCTATCTAGCCTTTGTCAAAGTGCAAGCAAAATAAAGGTCACGAATTAAACGAGGACGGAAGTACGGCGGTTTGGAAATAACATAAGAAAGAGCAGAGAAGGGGTACTCGTCTCAAATTCTTTCGAAAACAGTAGAAAAATAACTCGGAAGGTTAAGAATACATACGCACGCGTGGCCGCTGCTAAGGCAATGTGCTTCGCCTTCTGACAAAGCTGGCGCTATTCACATTTCCCCTCCGGACGGCGAACTCAAACTTCAAACAATTCAAACAAGAACGGACACAATGCCGTCGTCAGAGGAATCGCTGTCCGAATGCTCTTCTTGCTGCGCCGCCAGTAATGATTCGAGTTTATCTATCATACACTTCACAAACACCTTAACACGAAGGCTTACTTTGCCACGATTCGATGACATTACCTGCTGCTTTTAATACGAAACAGCAAGGATCTTGCGCAAATTCTTCTCCATCGTGTCTGCCGTGAAGACGTCTTCGCTCTAAAAATAAACACGTCTGGTCGGCTGGCACACAAAGTGCAAAGTGAGAACGAGTTCTCAGCAAAAGAAAGGGAGGGGTCAAACTGGGTCGAATTTCTTAGAAACTGAATTGGAGGGCAGCAAATCGTTGACATTCCTTTGTTGCCAGCGAGTGGGTGAAGCCTTTGTTGAAGCGGTCGACAGGTGTTAGCTCCATTGCTGCTTAGTTCTATGCCTGAGGAGCTGAAATCGCTAGGCCTGCTAAATGACGTTTATTGTAATACCAATACCACGGAAACTTAATGCGCAATATTGGTGGTAATCTAGTAAAAGTGCTGTCGTTTAACTATTTTTATAGGTTAGATAGCGGATATCTGCCACAACATTATCTCGCAAGCTGAAATGCAACCTATGGGAACTATCAGAGCAATTATAACGTTTTAATAGGTGTAATATGGAGCTGTTCACAGGAGTGTACCCGCTAATACAATTTTTGAATTATAGATTAAAAAGTCATGTCACCGTAACACTAGCCATTACCGAAGGCTGTACGCCCTGATACGTACCCTCCTAGAAATTGTCGACAGGATAATACAATAAAAATGCATGCGTGTCTCAAGTTTAGAAAATAAAGATTAAACCAGGCAAAATGGACACGGAAATCCAGCAGTTTAACTGGTAATGTCATTGCAGCCAATGTTTCCAAAAGCGGACTCGTATATTTCTGGGGGAGCAACTGCTATCCTTAGAAAAATGTACGCGTAGATAATTTTCGTCCAGTCAAAAGGAAAGACGAGAATGAGCTGGTGCTATCTAGCCTTTGTCAAAGTGCAAGCAAAATAAAGGTCACGAATTAAACGAGGACGGAAGTACGGCGGTTTGGAAATAACATAAGAAAGAGCAGAGAAGGGGTACTGGTCTCAAATTCTTTCGAAAACAGTAGAAAAATAACTCGGAAGGTTAAGAATACATACGCCCGCGTGGCGGCTGCTAAGGCAATGTGCTTCGCTTTCTGACAAAGCTGGCGCTATTCACATTTCCCCTCCGGAAGGCGAACTCAAACTTCAAAATATTCAAACAAGAACGGACACAATGCCGTCGTCAGAGGAATCGCTGTCCGAATACTCTTCTTGCTGCGCCGCCAGTAGTGATTCGAGTTTATCTATCATACACTTCACAAACACCTTAACACGAAGGCTTACTTTCGCACGATTCGATGACATTACCTGCTGCTTCTTGTACGAAACAGCAAGGATCTTGCGCAAATTCTTCTCCATCGTGTCTGCCGTGAAGACGTCTTCGCTCATAAAATAAACACGTCTTGTCGGCTGGCACACCAAGTGCAAAGTGAGAACGAGTTCTCCGAAAAAGAAAGGGAGGGGTCAAACTGTGTGGAATTTCTTAGAAACGAAAGGGGAGGGCAGCAAACGTTGACATTCCTTTGTTGCCAGCGAGTGGGTGAAGCCTTTGTTGAAGTGGTTGACAGGTGTTAGCTCCATTGCTGCTTAGTTCTATGCCTGAGGAGCTGAAATCGATAGGCCTGCAAAATGACGTTTATTGTAATACCAATAACACGGAACCTTAATGCGCAATATTGGTGGTAATCTAGTAAAAGTGCTGTCGTTTAACTATTTTTATAGGTTAGATTGCTCATATCTGCCACAACATTATCTCGCAAGCTGAAGTACAACCTATGGGAACTATCAGAGTAATTGTAACGTTTTAATAGGTTTAATATGGATCTGTTCACAGGAGTGTACCCGCTAATACAATTTTTGAATTATAGTATAAAAGTCATGTCACCGTAACACTAGCCATTTCTGAAGGCTCTAAGCCCTGATACGTGCCCTCCTAGAAATTGTCGACAGGATAATAC
This sequence comes from Dermacentor andersoni, assembly GCF_023375885.2. NCBI lineage: Eukaryota > Metazoa > Arthropoda > Arachnida > Ixodida > Ixodidae > Dermacentor > Dermacentor andersoni. The sequence goes on along the minus strand of NC_092817.1, from coordinate 191,964,634 downwards.
AATAAAAATGCATGCGTGTCTCAAGTTTAGAAAATCAAGAATAAAACTAGTAACCAGGCAATATGGACGCGGAAATCCAGCAGTTTAACTGGTAATGTCATTGCAGCCAATGTTTCCAAAGCGGACTCGTATATTTCTGGGGAGCAACTGCTATCCTTAGAAAAATGTACGCGTAGATAATTTTCGTCCAGTCAAAAGGAAAGACGAGAAGGAGCTGGTGCTATCTAGCCTTTGTCAAAGTGCAAGCAAAATAAAGGTCACGAATTAAACGAGGACGGAAGTACGGCGGTTTGGAAATAACATAAGAAAGAGCAGAGAAGGGGTACTCGTCTCAAATTCTTTCGAAAACAGTAGAAAAATAACTCGGAAGGTTAAGAATACATACGCACGCGTGGCCGCTGCTAAGGCAATGTGCTTCGCCTTCTGACAAAGCTGGCGCTATTCACATTTCCCCTCCGGACGGCGAACTCAAACTTCAAACAATTCAAACAAGAACGGACACAATGCCGTCGTCAGAGGAATCGCTGTCCGAATGCTCTTCTTGCTGCGCCGCCAGTAATGATTCGAGTTTATCTATCATACACTTCACAAACACCTTAACACGAAGGCTTACTTTGCCACGATTCGATGACATTACCTGCTGCTTTTAATACGAAACAGCAAGGATCTTGCGCAAATTCTTCTCCATCGTGTCTGCCGTGAAGACGTCTTCGCTCTAAAAATAAACACGTCTGGTCGGCTGGCACACAAAGTGCAAAGTGAGAACGAGTTCTCAGCAAAAGAAAGGGAGGGGTCAAACTGGGTCGAATTTCTTAGAATTGAATTGGAGGGCAGCAAATCGTTGACATTCCTTTGTTGCCAGCGAGTGGGTGAAGCCTTTGTTGAAGCGGTCGACAGGTGTTAGCTCCATTGCTGCTTAGTTCTATGCCTGAGGAGCTGAAATCGCTAGGCCTGCTAAATGACGTTTATTGTAATACCAATACCACGGAAACTTAATGCGCAATATTGGTGGTAATCTAGTAAAAGTGCTGTCGTTTAACTATTTTTATAGGTTAGATAGCGGATATCTGCCACAACATTATCTCGCAAGCTGAAATGCAACCTATGGGAACTATCAGAGCAATTATAACGTTTTAATAGGTTTAATATGGAGCTGTTCACAGGAGTGTACCCGCTAATACAATTTTTGAATTATAGATTAAAAAGTCATGTCACCGTAACACTAGCCATTACCGAAGGCTGTACGCCCTGATACGTACCCTCCTAGAAATTGTCGACAGGATAATACAATAAAAATGCATGCGTGTCTCAAGTTTAGAAAATAAAGATTAAACCAGGCAAAATGGACACGGAAATCCAGCAGTTTAACTGGTAATGTCATTGCAGCCAATGTTTCCAAAAGCGGACTCGTATATTTCTGGGGGAGCAACTGCTATCCTTAGAAAAATGTACGCGTAGATAATTTTCGTCCAGTCAAAAGGAAAGACGAGAATGAGCTGGTGCTATATAGCTTTTGTCAAAGTGCAAGCAAAATAAATGTCACGAATTAAACGAGGACGGAAGTAGGGCGGTTTGAAAATAACATAAGAAAGAGCACAGAAGGGGTACTGGTCTCAAATTCTTTCGAAAACAGTAGAAAAATAACTCGGAAGGTTAAGAATACATACGCACGCGTGGCCGCTGCTAAGGCAATGTGCTTCGCTTTCTGACAAAGCTGGCGCTATTCACATTTCCCCTGCGGAAGGCGAACTCAAACTTCAAACAATTCAAACAAGAACGGACACAATGCCGTCGTCAGAGGAATCGCTGTCCGAATACTCTTCTTGCTGCGCCGCCAGTAATGATTCGAGTTTATCTATCATACACTTCACAAACACCTTAACACGAAGGCTTACTTTCCCACGATTCGATGACATTAACTGCTACTTTTTGTACGCAACAGCAAGGATCTTGCGCAAATTCTTCTCCGTCGTGTCTGCCGTGAAGACGTCTTCGCTCTGAAAATAAACAGGTCTTGTCGGCTGGCACACCAAGTGCAAAGTGAGAATGAGTTCTCCGCAAAAGAAAGGGAGGGGTCAAGCTGTGTCGAATTTCTTAGAAACGAAAGGGGAGGGCAGCAAATCGTTGACATTCCTTTGTTGCCAGCGAGTGGGTGAAGCCTTTGTTGAAGTGGTTGACAGGTGTTAGCTCCATTGCTGCTTAGTTCTATGCCTGAGGAGCTGAAATCGATAGGCCTGCAAAATGACGTTTATTGTAATACCAATAACACGGAACCTTAATGCGCAATATTGGTGGTAATCTAGTAAAAGTGCTGTCGTTTAACTATTTTTATAGGTTAGATTGCTCATATCTGCCACAACATTATCTCGCAAGCTGAAGTACAACCTATGGGAACTATCAGAGTAATTGTAACGTTGTAATAGGATTAATATGGAGCTGTTCAAAGGAGCGTACCCGCTAATGCAATTTTTGAATTATAGATTAAAAAGTCATGTCACCGTAACACTAGCCATCTTCGAAGGCTGTTAGCCCTGATACGTACCCTCCTAGAAATTGTCGACAGGATAATACAATAAAAATGCATGCGTGTCTCAGGTTTAGAAAATAAAGATTAAAACTAGTAACCAGGCAATATGGACATGGAAATCCAGTAGTTGAGCTGGTCATATCAATGCAACCAATGTTTCTAAACGCGGACTCATATATTTCTGGGGAGCAACTGCTATCCTTAGAAAAATGTACGCGTAGATAATTTTCGTCCAGTCAAAAGGAAAGACGAGAAGGAGCTGGTGCTATCTAGCCTTTGTCAAAGTGCAAGCAAAATAAAGGTCACGAATTAAACGAGGACGGAAGTACGGCGGTTTGGAAATAACATAAGAAAGAGCAGAGAAGGGGTACTCGTCTCAAATTCTTTCGAAAACAGTAGAAAAATAACTCGGAAGGTTAAGAATACATACGCACGCGTGGCCGCTGCTAAGGCAATGTGCTTCGCCTTCTGACAAAGCTGGCGCTATTCACATTTCCCCTCCGGACGGCGAACTCAAACTTCAAACAATTCAAACAAGAACGGACACAATGCCGTCGTCAGAGGAATCGCTGTCCGAATGCTCTTCTTGCTGCGCCGCCAGTAATGATTCGAGTTTATCTATCATACACTTCACAAACACCTTAACACGAAGGCTTACTTTGCCACGATTCGATGACATTACCTGCTGCTTTTAATACGAAACAGCAAGGATCTTGCGCAAATTCTTCTCCATCGTGTCTGCCGTGAAGACGTCTTCGCTCTAAAAATAAACACGTCTGGTCGGCTGGCACACAAAGTGCAAAGTGAGAACGAGTTCTCAGCAAAAGAAAGGGAGGGGTCAAACTGGGTCGAATTTCTTAGAAACTGAATTGGAGGGCAGCAAATCGTTGACATTCCTTTGTTGCCAGCGAGTGGGTGAAGCCTTTGTTGAAGCGGTCGACAGGTGTTAGCTCCATTGCTGCTTAGTTCTATGCCTGAGGAGCTGAAATCGCTAGGCCTGCTAAATGACGTTTATTGTAATACCAATACCACGGAAACTTAATGCGCAATATTGGTGGTAATCTAGTAAAAGTGCTGTCGTTTAACTATTTTTATAGGTTAGATAGCGGATATCTGCCACAACATTATCTCGCAAGCTGAAATGCAACCTATGGGAACTATCAGAGCAATTATAACGTTTTAATAGGTTTAATATGGAGCTGTTCACAGGAGTGTACCCGCTAATACAATTTTTGAATTATAGATTAAAAAGTCATGTCACCGTAACACTAGCCATTACCGAAGGCTGTACGCCCTGATACGTACCCTCCTAGAAATTGTCGACAGGATAATACAATAAAAATGCATGCGTGTCTCAAGTTTAGAAAATAAAGATTAAACCAGGCAAAATGGACACGGAAATCCAGCAGTTTAACTGGTAATGTCATTGCAGCCAATGTTTCCAAAAGCGGACTCGTATATTTCTGGGGGAGCAACTGCTATCCTTAGAAAAATGTACGCGTAGATAATTTTCGTCCAGTCAAAAGGAAAGACGAGAATGAGCTGGTGCTATATAGCTTTTGTCAAAGTGCAAGCAAAATAAATGTCACGAATTAAACGAGGACGGAAGTAGGGCGGTTTGAAAATAACATAAGAAAGAGCACAGAAGGGGTACTGGTCTCAAATTCTTTCGAAAACAGTAGAAAAATAACTCGGAAGGTTAAGAATACATACGCACGCGTGGCCGCTGCTAAGGCAATGTGCTTCGCTTTCTGACAAAGCTGGCGCTATTCACATTTCCCCTGCGGAAGGCGAACTCAAACTTCAAACAATTCAAACAAGAACGGACACAATGCCGTCGTCAGAGGAATCGCTGTCCGAATACTCTTCTTGCTGCGCCGCCAGTAATGATTCGAGTTTATCTATCATACACTTCACAAACACCTTAACACGAAGGCTTACTTTCCCACGATTCGATGACATTAACTGCTACTTTTTGTACGCAACAGCAAGGATCTTGCGCAAATTCTTCTCCGTCGTGTCTGCCGTGAAGACGTCTTCGCTCTGAAAATAAACAGGTCTTGTCGGCTGGCACACCAAGTGCAAAGTGAGAATGAGTTCTCCGCAAAAGAAAGGGAGGGGTCAAGCTGTGTCGAATTTCTTAGAAACGAAAGGGGAGGGCAGCAAATCGTTGACATTCCTTTGTTGCCAGCGAGTGGGTGAAGCCTTTGTTGAAGTGGTTGACAGGTGTTAGCTCCATTGCTGCTTAGTTCTATGCCTGAGGAGCTGAAATCGATAGGCCTGCAAAATGACGTTTATTGTAATACCAATAACACGGAACCTTAATGCGCAATATTGGTGGTAATCTAGTAAAAGTGCTGTCGTTTAACTATTTTTATAGGTTAGATTGCTCATATCTGCCACAACATTATCTCGCAAGCTGAAGTACAACCTATGGGAACTATCAGAGCAATTGTAACGTTGTAATAGGATTAATATGGAGCTGTTCTAAGGAGCGTACCCGCTAATGCAATTTTTGAATTATAGATTAAAAAGTCATGTCACCGTAACACTAGCCATCTTCGAAGGCTGTTAGCCCTGATACGTACCCTCCTAGAAATTGTCGACAGGATAATACAATAAAAATGCATGCGTGTCTCAGGTTTAGAAAATAAAGATTAAAACTAGTAACCAGGCAATATGGACATGGAAATCCAGTAGTTGAGCTGGTCATATCAATGCAACCAATGTTTCTAAACGCGGACTCATATATTTCTGGGGAGCAACTGCTATCCTTAAAAAAAATGGTACGCGTACATAATTTTCGTCCAGTCAAAAGGAAAGACGAGAATGGGCTGGTGCTTCTAGCCTTTGTCAAAGTGCAAGCAAAATAAAGGTCACGAATTAAACGAGGACGGAAGTACGGCGGTTTGAAATAAACAAAAGAAAGAGCGGAGAAGGGGTACTGGTCTCAAATTCTTTGGAAAACAGTAGAAAAATAACTCGGAACGTTAAGAATACATACGCACGCGTGGCGACTGCTAAGGCAATGTGCTTCGCTTTCTGACGAAGCTGGCGCTATTCATATTTCGCCTCCGGAAGGCGAACTCAAACTTCAAAATATTCAAACAAGAACGAACACAATGCCGTCGTCAGAGGAATCGCTGTCCGAATACTCTTCTTGCTGCGCCGCCAGTAATGATTCGAGTTTATCTATCATACACTTCACAAACACCTTAACACGAAGGCTTACTTTCCCACGATTCCATGACATTACCTGCTGCTTCTTGTACGAAACAGCAAGGATCTTGCGCAAATTCTTCTCCATCGTGTCTGCCGTGAAGACGTCTTCGCTCTGAAAATAAACACGTCTTGTCGGCTGGCACACCAAGTGCAAAGTGACAACGAGTTCTCCCCAAAAGGAAGGGAGGGGTCAAACTGTGTCGAATTTCTTAGAAACGAAAGGGGAGGGCAGCAAATCGTTGACATTCCTTTGTTGCCAGCGAGTGGGTGAAGCCTTTGTTGAAGTGGTTGACAGGTGTTAGCTCCATTGCTGCTTAGTTCTATGCCTGAGGAGCTGAAATCGATAGGCCTGCAAAATGACGTTTATTGTAATACCAATAACACGGAACCTTAATGCGCAATATTGGTGGTAATCTAGTAAAAGTGCTGTCGTTTAACTATTTTTATAGGTTAGATTGCTCATATCTGCCACAACATTATCTCGCAAGCTGAAGTACAACCTATGGGAACTATCAGAGCAATTATAACGTTTTAATAGGTTTAATATGGATCTGTTCACAGGAGTGTACCCGCTAATACAATTTTTGAATTATAGTATAAAAGTCATGTCACCGTAACACTAGCCATTTCCGAAGGCTCTAAGCCCTGATACGTGCCCTCCTAGAAATTGTCGACAGGATAATACAATAAAAATGCATGCGTGTCTCAAGTTTAGAAAATCAAGAATAAAACTAGTAACCAGGCAATATGGACGCGGAAATCCAGCAGTTTAACTGGTAATGTCATTGCAGCCAATGTTTCCAAAGCGGACTCGTATATTTCTGGGGAGCAACTGCTATCCTTAGAAAAATGTACGCGTAGATAATTTTCGTCCAGTCAAAAGGAAAGACGAGAAGGAGCTGGTGCTATCTAGCTTTTGTCAAAGTGCAAGCAAAATAAAGGTCACGAATTAAACGAGGACGGAAGTACGGCGGTTTGAAAATAACATAAGAAAGAGCAGAGAAGGGGTACTGGGGTGCTATGCAGGATGCGCCGAGTTTGGCGAAACTCGGGATCTTCACGAGCTCTGGCGACACCCCAAGATGAAAGCACGAATGGTACCGAGACACAGTTTGTCTTTCGACAAGCCTCCAGTTTCATTGGTTTATCTAGATTCACTCTGGCTGGCTATGATTCCTTGGGCGTTGCCTTCTGGGCGGTCGACAAACTGGGGCTCACGTGATCATACCGTCGGTGCATGGTCGTGCCTTCTTTCACTTGTTTGTCGTTCCACCGAGTGCATTACATGCAGAAGCAAGTTGTAAAACAAATGCATTTAGTACAATATTATTAGTTACTTTAACGTGGTTTAGAAGCATTTTGAAACTTACGAGATGTGCACTGAATGCGTCTTAGACTAATTTGTAATTTAGTACGCTTCGCATTACACCACGAGGGAACGCTGTAGTGGCGTCATCACATCCATTCACTGGGCAAGCATGGCGGCTAAGCATCAGAGAGGCCCAGTGTAAACAAACCCTACAACGAGCTTGGAGTGCGCGACGTAGTGATCAGGCTCGACGATGGCCACTATTTCTTGGATAGTTCTGTTCCTCCGTGGGCAATCTTCCCGTGCACCCGGTAAGACTGCCAATAGCTTCGGCGATTTTACAGATCGCAACGCGCACCTACTGTTCACGGCGAAGTGCTGAAGAAACAACTTGTCCGGTGCTGCTTCTGCGAGTGCGCCGAGTTCCTCCACTCTGCGTGACTGCGAGCGTCACGAACATTACATAGTGTGGGCAAAAGGCAGACATCCTATATAGCTGCGATGCGAAAAGGAGGTGGTACCGACGATGGATCTCGCTACCAACACAGTGAAGGAGACATCGACAAACTGCAGATAAGTATATTTCTACTGTTTCATATTTAGCATACTAAGAGGGCACGGATCAAGTCACTTTCGTAGTAACGAACTGAATGTCCAGCAGTTTAAAGAAGGGAGTGAGAACCAATGAGTGTTCGTGCTTTTACATGCAAGTGGGCCCGCGAAAATATAGAAAAGATGAAGGTAACCTTCACTAACTTGGTGAGATAACAGAAATTCATGAGTCACATTAAGCCAGCAAAATTTATGGAAGAGTATCTTTATCCAAGTGAAATATCAATAGCAAGTACTGATATAAAGCAGGAAACTTAGACAAAAATTTCATGGGTTGAACAGCACATGGAAGGCATTGCCGAATCGTGATCGCCACGTTACCGATATCCTTGAAAAAAGTATAGAATCATTGCATTCCACCTGTTATGCGATATGGGACATAAACCTGGAGGTTAACAAAGAAACTTGAGATGTCAAGGACTGTGCAGAAAGCGAAGTAACAAAAATTGTTGGAGATAGCGTTAAGGCAGGAAGACAGTGGCGTAGAAAACCGTGGCAACTGATATGCTAGCTGAGATTAAGAAAATAAGGAATCGGCAGGCAGGCCATGCACGTATTCGATCACTTGTTGCTAATTCATATCAGGTGATTACATAAGCATGACAGAATGGATGTCAAGGAGAGAGAACTACAGCCGAGGATGGTAGAAAATTGCGTATTGGGACAAAAATATGATGTTTGTAGGCATAGGATGCAATCAGCTCGTATAAGACGGGATTGTAGGGTGAGGCATTTGTTTTCCAACGAACAAAAATAGGTTTGTGGTGCTGACAGTAGAGACTCGTGAAGGTGCGGGGACACCTCAGCTGCTGGCACACTAATCAACATGACAATTGGCTCTGAAAAAGAAAACCCCAGTTATGAAAAATAAAGCGACGTTGTACCAACGCATTGTTTTATTATGCATACTACACTAGAGGCTTCCACAGTTAAGGGCACTTAGTACTAATAGTGCAACGAGCATTTTTCTTTGTAAATAATGGTTTGTATGCGGCTGATTCATTCCGATACACTTTTTGCAGCAAAACATTCTGCTGCTGGAGGCACTCGACCGCCTGGTGGCAGTAGGCGAGCGCCAGGCACGTGCTCTTGAGAGTGTGGCAGAGGTCCAGAGGGCTGCTCTGCAACAGTAGTATTGGTGCCCTCACTGCTCTCCTGTCGAGCCCACAGAAGGCACCTTATAAAGGAGCTTTCAGTTTAATATTTTGTTTATCATTCAAGAACATGAATAAAATTATTGCAGTAAACATTCTGCTGTGCATATTAGGAGACTTGTAACATGCACTTGGTGTCCCTTCAAAATAGGCAAAAATGTAAGAAAACCTGTGCCACTCTTGGACCATGTAAATAAAAAATACACCTATGCAGCATACACGTCATCATGCTGTTTGTTCTTTCTATGTGCAAGAATACAGTGCGTGTTGATTAGCCACAAGATGAACGGTGTGTGTAATTCACAATGAAGACAGGAAACAGCAGGAGCTTAATAATGCTATCACCTATAGACTGTGCATATGACTGCAACACTCCCCGATTCAAATGTGCCATTACATGCATGTTCGATACCACATATTCTTTAACATTGTCTTATAATTGCATGTACCATATTTCACACATCTTAAGCCCTTGCATAGCACACTTCTGATGTATCCATTTCATAGGCCAAATAATTGTACACTTTGTCCTTTTGTGTTGTATGAAAAGCAGCGTCCTTTACAGTCGGATAAAACTTCAGAAGACAGGAGAGGCCCCACCCAGATGACAAAAGCGCAGCAGCCGATTGCCTACACGTCTAAAGAAATAGTCCCTCTCCAACGAGCAAGTAATAGTCTGTCCGGCGGCACGATGTCAGTCTAGAGTGCGTGCCCATTGGTGCAGGCTTGTGTTCACCTGCCTTGAAGTGCAGATTCCGCAGCCTCCTAAAGTTGTATCCGACTATAGAAACACGTAATGCCTTGCACCAGTTGCATAGACTTCTGCAACTTGATAGCACACAATGATCAGGAGCAGAAATCTATAAAGGCATCCAAGCAAAGCTGGCTGGCCACACTTCCATTATGAGGGGCTGAAAAAGGTCTCGCCAAATATTCCCATGACGTCCTTGAAAAAGAGGTGGTGTTTGTCACTTCTTTAGAATCAAAAACAGATTACACTGAATGTTGTGTAGCACGTCAAAACAAACTGAGCTTGGTTATTTGCACAGCATGTAATGGGAGGTTGTGCTTCACATAGGAAACAAACTGCTCTGTGCAGTACAATTTTGAGGCCGGTATGGCACCTATTATGTCAACAGTGTCTACATACAAATTACTTTTCACAGGCCATTGATTTCACCATTATTTTTGTGTGATGGTTCTTTCAATCAGCGCTTGTATTACATGAGCAGGTGGATTTGAAAGCAAAGCTTTGTTCGCAAACCTTCCGACTTCCATAATTGTGTGGCAAGGCACTGGCATGCTGTCGAATAGCTCACACTTCCTCGGTCCTGCACCAAAGAAGCCCAATGCTCTATTTGAAGTTGGATCGCACAACAATTCCACGGCACACAAAGAAGTGTAACACACACAGCAAAGCATTCTGCTGTGTGTATTTCTCTTTGTGTCCCGTCGAATTGTTGTGCAACTTCAAGCTTCTATACCAATACACCGTCTTCAACCTCACCAATGCTCTAGTTATTAGGCCACAATGGTGCACATCTTTGAAATTTCCCAACACAAATTAGCTCTCCAAAAAATCACAAATGTTAAATTTTGCAGCACAGCTGTATGTATGCACGTGCCATATTCTTTACCACTAAACTCACAGGAATCAAAGAGGCAAGCATTAACCAGCCTTGCTGCTGCCGTTACCATTATCATCATGACACCAATGGAAAGACAGTGCCACGTTTCAGTAAAGGGAGTGCTGGAGGGAAAGGTGTGACAGCGAGGGCTTACAATAAAAATAACGGTTACGAGACATGTTCAATGCCAATATATGCTGCATGTCGCTCAGCCTACTTTGGCATTGCGGCAAGGGTTTACTCGTTTGGGCATATCACGTTTTGTGTAATCATTGCTCTAAAGCTGTACAAATGGTCTATTTGCTCTGCAATATTTATTTTTATCATGGTGGGTTAAAGACCCACTTTTCATTGGCATCTGCACCACATTTCTCCCGATATGTAATTTTGCCTTGGTGGTTCATGACATCTTCACGTACAGAGAGTTCTGCAGAGTATCGGATGTGCATTGTTCTACTGCTTAAGAATTAGAGCCCCATTATGAGACGAAAATATTCAATTGATCCATCCAGAATAACGCTGCCCCCCCCAAAAAAAGAAGATGCACTGAACCTCTGGCACATGCATCGACAGTGAACAGAGCAAACAATCTGAAGTATTTTCTTCATGCAAGCCAACACACTAAGATTCTCAATGCATTTTCATTTCGCCACAAATGCATAGGTACAACCGGCTTGGTGCAACATCCACATATCGCGCTGCAACAAATTGTGCAATGCCTCGCTGTTTCATAGTGCGGCCGATAGATTACGCATGACCAAAATTCAGCATTGTGCATACTTAGTAACTTCACCAATGAAGAACCCCAAGTTCTTTCTGAGATTAGGATTCATAGGTTACTTCACACAATTTGTGATATCCATTTATCTATTTATACTTAATTAACCTCTTTCCAAAGAAAGTGAGCCATTTGGAAGGCACCCTGACAGACAAGTAGAACAATCGGCAAAAAGTGATCAACCAGCGAAAAAGTCTGTTAATCACAGTAACGCTGACATTGAAGGCGCCTTAATTCCTACGTACGCTCCGTCGACACACCCGACTACGTTCGTAATGTTCCCACGAAGTAGGAAGCATTCTTTTATATATGCCCGCTCCGCCGCAGTATTCTGGAAAGCTAGCCACCGCTTACGCACTGCCGCATAGATAAGCGCGTCAGACACATCTCTGACACAGTTGCTAACAGTTGCTAACAGTAGTTTGATGGCGTCCAATGTAACGCTCGGCGCCGACGCTTCCCTGAAAACTCCCAGTCCCGTAGAAACGGAGGGCACAGATGACTTGCTCTACGACGGTGAGCGAATGAAGCCCGCCACGCTGTCTCCGCAGACGAGAGTCTTCACCTAGCTCGTCACACTGATGTCTTCGACAGGCGAAAATGACGCTGAAACTCCCCGTCGGTCATGCAGGTGAACGGGTCCGAACGGTCATGTCATACTAACGCTTGCTGCCGCTGGATGCAATGAAACAGGCTGCTGCTGCCGCCGCCATGTTCCCGAGTTGAACTCGGAGGGGGTTTCGCGATGTACGAGTTTAGCACGAGTTCGCCTGTCAATCAAAACCAGAGGTCACGCCCCGCGCGAGGCATGTAACTATTGCGCGCGCACCCACTACAGTTGGGCCACGCCCAACTTATCTTCCGGCAACAGCGACGCGGTGTCGAGCTGAGAGGCATCAACAATCTTGACCGCCGACATAAAACACGCACAACGCACTCTCATCGGTGATGTACTGAGCACCACTATCAAAAACAAAGCGTTGACTGTCGCTGGCTTATGCATACATCTTCTCGGGCTGAGATGGCCGCACAACACGGTTTCATTGCCTGCATTGTGGCGCGTAGCGCACAGTAAATAATTATCGGCACGTCAGTGTAGCTGCTTGCAAGACGTCGATGGGTCGAGGGGGACGACGATGCTGAGGAGTGCGTATTGCAGCAGTCGTTTGAGATGGCTGCTCTGTCATCGGTGATGAAACGGAGCCACAGCGTCGTAAACACGATCGGCGTCCGAGAATCGCTCGCTCTTCTAGACCCAGTGCAATGGCATTTCTTCATCACATGCACAGCGCACTCAACAGTTCCAACACCTCTCTCCGTTCGAAATCTGATTTCATAACTGCACACAAGAGCCCTCACTTGCCGAAATGCGAGTGCTGCGGCGTCGTTACGATATCCATCTGCGATCGCTGCTGGCTCCAGCAGAGGTAATCCGCAAGCACCTTCGACTGCACAACACACTCATATACTGCGTACATGCGCTCAGAGGCGCCTTCACTGGGCAAGCGATGAATTGTGTCGCTGGGGAAGCACGCACTTTTCTCAATGTATCGCAGAGGCTTCGCGCACGAAGACAAACTGGTAAATTTTCACTGAACTGCGTCACTACGCACTCTAAAATAACATACCGCCATTTTCCAGCGACAGCTGTTGTGTCGTTTTTAGTTGGTAAAGCGGGGGCCTTAATTGCCTAGTGCCTAGTGAAGCGCCTGCGATGAACAGCCGTACCGCGGCGCTGCGTTTCTATTCCCCTAATAAAGAAAGAGTGGCCATGACCCTCCATGGATCATGACCGACTTTATTGAGAATAGCACTGCAGCGCCCCTAGGCGACTTATCACCGTATGAACGCCCTCGTGCGTGCGACCCGCTTCAATGTACCGCTTCTAAGCTTTCGCCTCCCTGTCGCCACTCGCGGCAAGAAGTGCAAAATTTAATAATTTGCTCGATATCCGTTTGTCATCACAAATTTCTAGCGTTGAAAACCAAAAACAGATACCTAAAGAAATAAAACTGTTCGTTATTTTATTTGTTGTATTTTAACGTATTCGTTTGAGCGACAGTGTAGGTGCAAGAATGCCCCGCATATACCCTGTTCGCATTCGATGGCGGATAGAAAGACAGTGCCCGAAAGATGAGGCACGCCCTTGACGCGCCCGGGAAAGGCGTGGCAAGCGGCTCACGGCAAGTGTGCAGACAGACAGCGGGGCAGTCACGGTATCGCTAAGTTGCGATAATCCGTTGATAACAATACGCGGCGCTGGCGCGGTTCGTTGTGCAGCCTTCTGCGCTTCAAACGTAGAAGCAGCACCCTGCGCGGCACGCGCAGGGTGCGTTCATGTTGTCATACGCGGCTTTTTGTCTACATATTTTTTTGCCTGCACCTTCCGCGCGTTCCGCGCTATCTCCGTTCACTGACTGCCGTCGAGCAAACTCGGGTAAAACTCGGGTGAACGAGAAACTCGGCGCATCCTGCATAGCACCCCTGGTCTCAAATTCTTTCGAAAACAGTAGAAAAATAACTCGGAAGGTTAAGAATACATACGCACGCGTGGCCGCTGCTAAGGCAATGTGCTTCGCTTTCTGACAAAGCTGGCGCTATTCACATTTCCCCTCCGGAAGGCGAACTCAAACTTCAAAATATTCAAACAAGAACGGACACAATGCCGTCGTCAGAGGAATCGCTGTCCGAATACTCTTCTTGCTGCGCCGCCAGTAATGATTCGAGTTTATCTATCATACACTTCACAAACACCTTAACACGAAGGCTTACTTTCGCACGATGCGATGACATTACCTGCTGCTTCTTGTACGAAACAGCAAGGATCTTGCACAAATTCCTCTCCATCGTGTCTGCCGTGAAGACGTCTTCGCTCTGAAAATAAACACGTCTTGTCGGCTGGCACACCAAGTTCAAAGTGAGAACGAGTTCTCCCCAAAAGAAAGGTAGGGGTGAAACTGTGTCGAATTTCTTAGAAACGAAAGGGGAGGGCAGCAAATCGTTGACATTCCTTTGTTGCCAGCGAGTGGGTGAAGCCTTTGTTGAAGTGGTTGACACGGGTTAGCTCCATTGCTGCTTAGTTCTATGCCTGAGGAGCTAAAATCGCTAGGCCTGCAAAATGACTTTTTTTGTAATACCAATACCACGGAACCTTAATGCGCAATATTTGTGGTAATCTAGCGAAAGTGCTGTCGTTTAACTATTTTTATAGGTTAGATTGCTGATATCTGCCACAACATTCTCTCGCAAGCTGAAGTGCAACCTATGGAAACTATCAGAGCAATTATAACGTTTTAATAGGTTTAATATGGAGCTGTTCACAGGAGTGTACCCGCTAATACAATTTTTGAATTATAGATTAAAAAGTCAGGTCACCGTAACACTAGCCATTTCCGAAGGCTGTAATCCCTGATACGTACCCTCCCAGAAATTGTCGACAGGATAATACAATAAAAATGCATGCGTGTCTCAAGTTTAGAAAATAAAGATTAAAACTAGTAACCAGGCAATATGGACACGGAAATCCAGCAGTTTAACTGGTAATGTCATTGCAGCCAATGTTTCCAAAAGCGGACTCGTATATTTCTGGGGAGCAACTGCTATCCTTAGAAAAATGTACGCGTAGATAATTTTCGTCCAGTCAAAAGGAAAGACGAGAATGAGCTGGTGCTATATAGCTTTTGTAAAAGTGCAAGCAAAATAAATGTCACGAATTAAACGAGGACGGAAGTAGGGCGGTTTGAAAATAACATAAGAAAGAGCACAGAAGGGGTACTGGTCTCAAATTCTTTCGAAAACAGTAGAAAAATAACTCGGAAGGTTAAGAATACATACGCACGCGTGGCCGCTGCTAAGGCAATGTGCTTCGCTTTCTGACAAAGCTGGCGCTATTCACATTTCCCCTGCGGAAGGCGAACTCAAACTTCAAACAATTCAAACAAGAACGGACACAATGCCGTCGTCAGAGGAATCGCTGTCCGAATACTCTTCTTGCTGCGCCGCCAGTAATGATTCGAGTTTATCTATCATACACTTCACAAACACCTTAACACGAAGGCTTACTTTCCCGCGATTCGATGACATTAACTGCTGCTTTTTGTACGCAACAGCAAGGATCTTGCGCAAATTCTTCTCCGTCGTGTCTGCCGTGAAGACGTCTTCGCTCTGAAAATAAACAGGTCTTGTCGGCTGGCACACCAAGTGCAAAGTGAGAACGAGTTCTCCGCAAAAGAAAGGGAGGGGTCAAGCTGTGTCGAATTTCTTAGAAACGAAAGTGGAGGGCAGCAAATCGCTGACATTCCTTGGTTGCCAGCGAGTGGGTGAAGCCTTTGTTGAAGTGGTTGACAGGTGTTTGCTCCATTGCTGCTTAGTTCTATGCCTGAGGAGCTGAAATCGCTAGGGTTCCAAAACGGCGTTTATTGTAATAAAAATAACACGGAACCTTAATGCGCAATATTGGTGTTAATCTAGTAAAAGTGCTGTCGTTTAGCTATTTTTATAGGTTAGATTGCTGATATCTGCCCCAACATTCTCTCGCATACTGAAGTGCAACCTATGGGAACTATGAGAGCAATTATAACGTTGTAATAGGTTTAATATGGAGCTGTTCAAAGGAGTGTACCCACTAATGCAATTTTTGAATTATAGATTAAAAAGTCATGTCACCGTAACACTAGCCATCTTCGAAGGCTGTTAGCTCTGATACGTACCCTCCTAGAAATTGTCGACAGGATAATACAATAAAAATGCATGCGTGTCTCAGGTTTAGAAAATAAAGATTAAAACTAGTAACCAGGCAATATGGACACGGAAATCCAGCAGTTTAACTGGTAATGTCATTGCAGCCCATGTTTCCAAAAGCGGACTCGTATATTTCTGGGGAGCAACTGCTATCCTTAGAAAAATGTACGCGTAGATAATTTTCGTCCTGCCAAAAGGAAGGACGAGAATGAGCTGGTGCTAGCTAGCTTCTGTAAAAGTGCAAGCAAAATCAAGGTCAGGAATTAAACGAGGACGGAAGTACGGCGGTTTGAAAACAATATAAGAAAGAGCACAGAAGGGGTACTGGTCTCAAATTTTTTCGAAAACAGTAGAAAAATAACTCGGAAGGTTGAGAATACATACGCCCGCGTGACCGCTGCTAAGGCAATGTGCTTCGCTTTCTGACAAAGCTGGCGCTATTCACATTTCCCCTCCGGAAGGCGAACTCAAACTTCAAAATATTCAAACAAGAACGGACACAATGCCGTCGTCAGAGGAATCGCTGTCCGAATACTCTTCTTGCTGCGCCGCCAGTAATGATTCGAGTTTATCTATCATACACTTCACAAACACCTTAACACGAAGGCTTACTTTCCCACGATTCGATGACATTACCTGCTGCTTTTTGTACGAAACAGCAAGGATCTTGCGCAAATTCTTCTCCATCGTGTCTGCCGTGAAGACGTCTTCACTCTGAAAATAAACACGTCTTGTCGGCTGGCACACCAAGTGCAAAGTGAGAACGAGTTCTCCTCAAAAGAAAGGGAGGTGTCAAACTGTGTCGAATTTCTTAGAAACTGAAGTGGAGGGCAGCAAATCGTTGACATTCCCTTGTTGCCAGCGAGTGGGTGAAGCCTTTGTTGAAGTGGTTGACAGGTGTTAGCTCCATTGCTGCTTAGCTCTATGCCTGAGGAGCTGAAATCGCTAGGCCTGCAAAATGACGTTTATTGTAATACCAATACCACGGAACCTTAATGCGGAATATTGGTGGTAATCTAGAGAAAGTGATGTCATTTAACTATTTTTATAGGTTAGATTGCTGATATCTAGCACAATATTATCTCGCAAGCTGAAGTGCGACCTGTGGGAACTATCAGAGCAATTATAACGTTTTAATAGGTTTAATATGGAGCTGTTCAAAGGAGTGTACCCGCTAATGCAATTTTTGAATTATAGATTAAAAGGTCATGTCACCGTAGCACTAGCCATTTTCGAAGGCTGTAAGCCCTGATACGTACCATCCTAGAAATTGTCGACAGGATGATACAATAAAAATGCATGCGTGTCTCAAGTTTAGAAAATAAAGATTAAAACTAGTAACCAGGCAATATGGACACGGAAATCCAGCAGTTTAACTGGTAATGTCATTGCAGCCAATGTTTCCAAAAGCAGACTCGTATATTTCTGGGGAGCAACTGCTATCCTTAAAAAAAATGGTACGCGTACATAATTTTCGTCCAGTCAAAAGGAAAGACGAGAATGGGCTGGTGCTTCTAACCTTTGTCAAAGTGCAAGCAAAATAAAGGTCACGAATTAAACGAGGACGGAAGTACGGCGGTTTGGAAATAACCTAAGAAAGAGCGGAGAAGGGGTACTGGTCTCAAATTCTTTGGAAAACAGTAGAAAAATAACTCGGAACGTTAAAAATACATGCGCACGCGTGGCGGCTGCTAAGGCAATGTGCTTCGCTTTCTGACGAAGCTGGCGCTATTCATATTTCCCCTCCGGAAGGCGAACTCAAACTTCAAACAATTCAAACAAGAACGGACACAATGCCGTCGTCAGAGGAATCGCTGTCCGAATACTCTTCTTGCTGCGCCGCCAGTAATGATTCGAGTTTATCTATCATACACTTCACAAACACCTTAACACGAAGGCTTACTTTCCCACGATTCGATGACATTACCTGCTGCTTTTTGTACGAAACAGCAAGGATCTTGCGCAAATTCTTCTCCATCGTGTCTGCCGTGAAGACGTCTTCGCTCTGAAAATAAACACGTCTTGTCAGCTGGCACACCAAGTGCAAAGTGAGAACGAGTTCTCCGCAAAAGAAAGGGAGGGGTCAAACTGTGTCGAATTTCTTAGAAACGAAAGGGGAGGGCAGCAAATCGTTGACATTCCTTTGTTGCCAGCGAGTGGGTGAAGCCTTTGTTGAAGTGGTTGACAGGTGTTAGCTCCATTGCTGCTTAGTTCTATGCCTGAGGAGCTGAAATCGATAGGCCTGCAAAATGACGTTTATTGTAATACCAATACCACGGAACCTTAATGCGCAATATTGGTGGTAATCTAGTAAAAGTGCTGTCGTTTAACTATTTTTATAGGTTAGATTGCTCATATCTGCCACAACATTATCTCGCAAGCTGAAGTACAACCTATGGGAACTATCAGAGCAATTGTAACGTTGTAATAGGATTAATATGGAGCTGTTCAAAGGAGCGTACCCGCTAATGCAATTTTTGAATTATAGATTAAAAAGTCATGTCACCGTAACACTAGCCATCTTCGAAGGCTGTTAGCCCTGATACGTACCCTCCTAGAAATTGTCGACAGGATAATACAATAAAAATGCATGCGTGTCTCAGGTTTAGAAAATAAAGATTAAAACTAGTAACCAGGCAATATGGACATGGAAATCCAGTAGTTGAGCTGGTCATATCAATGCAACCAATGTTTCCAAACGCGGACTCATATATTTCTGGGGAGCAACTGCTATCCTTAAAAAAAATGGTACGCGTACATAATTTTCGTCCAGTCAAAAGGAAAGACGAGAATGGGCTGGTGCTTCTAACCTTTGTCAAAGTGCAAGCAAAATAAAGGTCACGAATTAAACGAGGACGGAAGTACGGCGGTTTCAAAGAAACAAAAGAAAGAGCGGAGAAGGGGTACTGGTCTCAAATTCTTTGGAAAACAGTAGAAAAATAATCCGGAACGTTAAGAATACTTACGCACGCGTGGCCGCTGCTATGGCAATGTGCTTCGGTTTCTGACAAAGCTGGCGCTATTCACATTTCCCCTCCGGAAGGCGAACTCAAACGTCAAACTATTCAAACAAGAACGGACACAATGCCGTCGTCAGAGGAATCGCTCTCCGAATACTCTTCTTGCTGCGCCGCCAGTAATGATTCGAGTTTATCTACCATACACTTCACAAACACCTTAACACGAAGGCTTACTTTCCCACGATTCAATGACATTACCTGCTGCTTTTTGTACGAAACAGCAAGGATCTTGCGCAAATTCTTCTCCACCATGTCTGCCGTGAAGTCGTCTTCCCTCTGAAAATAAACACGTCTTGTCGGCTGGCACACCAAGTGCAAAGTGAGAACGAGTTCTCCCCAAAAGAAAGGGAGGGGTCCAACTGTGTCGAATTTCTTAGAAACGAATGGGGAGGGCAGCAAATCATTGGCATTCCTTTGTTGCCAGTGAGTGGGTGAAGCCTTTGTTGAAGTGGTTGACAGGTGTTAGCTCCATTGCTGCTTAGTTCTATGCTTGAGGAGCTAAAATCGCAAAGCCTGCAAAATGACGTTTATTGTAATGCCAATAACGCGGAACCGCATGCGCAATATTGGTGGTAATCTAGTAAAAGTGCTGTCGTTTAACTCTTTTTATAGGTTATATTGCTGATATCTGCCACAACATTATCTCGCCAGCTCAAGTGCGACCTATGGGAACTATCAGAGGAATTATAACGTTGTGATAGGTTTCATATGGAGCTGTTCAGCGAAGTGTACACGCTAATACAATTTTTAATTATACATTAAAAGTCATGTCACCGTAACACTGGCCATTTTCGAAGGGTGTAAGACCTGACACGAACCCTCCTGGAAATTGTCGACAAGATAATAGAATAAAAATGCATGCGTGTCTCAAGTTTAGAAAATGAAAAATAACTCTAGTACCTACGCAATATGGACACGGAAATCCAGCAGTTTAACTGGTAATGTCAATGCAGCCAATGTTTCCAAAAGCGCACTCGTATATTTCTGGCGAGGAACTGCTATCCTTAAGAAAATCTACGAGTAGATAATTTTCGTCCAGTCAAAAGGGAGGACGAGAACGAGCTGGTGCTGTCTAGCTTTTGTCAAAGTGCAAGCAAAATAAAGGTCACGAATTAAACGAGGATGGAAGTACGACGGTTTGAAAAAACCATAACAAAGAGCAGAGGAGGAGTACTGGTCTCAAATTCTATCGAAAACAGTAGAAAAATAACTCGGAACGTTTAGAATACAAACGCACGCGTGGCCGCTGCTAAGGCAATGTGCTTCGCTTTCTGACAAAGCTGGCGCTATTCATATTTCCCCTCCGCAAGGCGAACTCAAACTTCAAAATATTCAAACAAGAACGGACACAATGCCGTCGCCAGAGGAATCGCTGTCCGAATACTCTTCTTGCTGCGCCGCCAGTAATAATTCGAGTTTATCTCTCATACACTTCACAAACACCTTAACACGAAGGCTTACTTTCCCACTATTCAATGACATTACCTGCTGCTTTTTGTACGAAACAGCAAGGATCTTGCGCAAATTCTTTTCCATCGTGTCTGCCGTGAAGACGTCTTCGCTCTAAAAATAAACTCGTCTTGTCGGCTGGCAAACCAAGTGCAAAGTGAGAACGAGTTCGCAAAAGAAAGGGAAGGGTCAAACTGCGTCAAATTTTATAGCAACGAAAGTGGGGCCAGCAAATCGTTCACATTCCGTTGTTGCCAGCGAGTGCGTGAAACCTTTGTTGAAGTGATTGACAGGTGTAAGCTCAATTGCTGGTTCGTTTTATGCTTGAGGAGCTGAAATCGCAAGGCCTGCAAAATGACGTTTATTGTAATGCCAATAACGCGGAACCTAATGCGCAATATTGGTGGTAATCTAGTAAAAGTGCTGTTGTTTAGCTATTTTTATGGGTCAGATTGCTGATATCTGCCACAACATTATCTCGCAAGCTGAAGTGCAACCTATGGGAACTATCAGAGCAATTATAACGTTGTAATATGTTTAATATGGAAGCAAGGAAGGAAGGAAAAAGTGGAGAAGGAAAGGTAGGGAGGTTAACCAGTTTAGCTTAACCAGTTTGCTACCCTACACATGGGAGAGGAATGTGGGAGATTGAAGATGGGGAAGGCGGAGAGAGAGCACATAGCACAGCACACACACATCGTCCGTTGGAGTCCATCAATCTGGCATGGTACGTGACATCACTCTCAGAGCCGCTTGTCCAATCCAGTCTTTTTCAAAAACCGTAGTCCCTTTGTCGCCTTCACCTGCGATGTCTTCTGTCGGCGGCATGTGAAAATCGTGTCCAGGGACAATGGTCTACTGTCAAGGTTAGCTAGAACATATGCCAGGGACTGTCGCTGAACATTATATTCAGGACAGTCGCACAGAATATGTTCCAGCGTCTCCTCGCAAAGACAGGCATTACAGAGAGCGTTGTCGGCCATTCCAATGCGGAAGGAGTAAGATTTCGTGAAAGCCACCCCTAGCCATAAGCGATAAAGCAGAGTCGCCAATCTTCGGCGGAGTCCAGTTGGCATATAGAGATGCATCAACGAGGGCAGATGGTATTGGCGGTTGCTATGGTTGGTCTGGCTGTTTGGTGTGCACCATGCAGATAGCGTGATCTCCTGTGCAAGCACTCGAAGTCTGCTAGCTGCGTCGGATCGTGAAAGCGGTATGGCTACTTCTTGTGCGTCTTCAAGAGCTGACCGAGCGGCATTATCGGCATCTTCATTTCCAGTGACGCCGCAGTGACTTGGCAGTCACTGAAACTTCACGTGGTGTCCTTTCTCCTGTGATGTATGGAGCAGGCATCTAATATCGAATACGAGCTGTTCGAATGGCCCGCGACGCAGAGCTGATAGTGCAGATTGTAGGGCTGCCCCTGAGTCGCTGAAGATTGACCATTGTCGAGGTGGCTCCCGATTGACAAAACGAAGTGCAGCGCGAAGAGCAGCTAGTTCAGCAGATGTCGATGATGTTGGGCGGTCAGCGCTAAAGCTAATGGTAATAGCTTTTGCTGGGACAACCACAGCACCGGACGAACACTGCATGTTTGTGGAACCATCAGTATGAATGTGTTCACTGTCCGCGTACCTCTCGTGCAGAAGAAGCAGAGAAAGTTGTTTAAGCACAGGCGACGATAGTTCAGACTTTTTCCCGATTCCTGGTACACTGAGATGGACTGTGTGGCTGATAAGACACCAAGGGGGTATCGATGGTTTAGATGCAGCGGTGAAGCCCGATGGAAGTTTGTCGTTGTATTTGATGACAGTTTTAGACAATGATGATTGGTGCCTGTCTGAAGGTAGTGCTGCAAGGTGGTGATAGGTGGCACGTGCAAAATGTCTGATGTGCGTTCTCAGGGCTTCCACCGTAATGTGAGTTCGCATTGGGTGGTCCCGAGCAATCGCAAGAGTTGCCTCTGTTGACATGCATCTGGGCAAACCAAGGCAGTCTCTGAGTGCTTGAGCTTGTGCTGCCTGCAGAACACGAATATTTGTCTTGCAGGTGTTGGTCGGTACAGGTAGACTATATCTTAGAAAACCGAGAAAGAGAGCTCTGTAGAGTTCAAGCATTGCGTCCAGTGACATCCCCCACGTCTTCCCTGTCAAGTATTCAAACACCTGGGAAGTTGCTGTCAGGCGCCGTTTCATGTAGGCCACGTGCGGGCTCCAACAGAGGTCTCGGTCAATAATTACGCCAAGGAATCTGTGGGTTCGCACATAGGAAATGGTCCGCCCATTGATTGAGATGACATAAGGCGTCATCGGTTTGCGAGTAAATGCTACTAGTGCGCATTTTTCTGGTGATATGCTGAGACCCTGTTTACACAAGTAGTTCGCTGTCAAAGTGGCCGCTCTTTGAAGTCGCGCACGTATATGAGGACTTGTGACTGCCGAAGTCCAGACACAGATGTCGTCAGCGTATATTGAAACTGTTCACAGGAGTGTACCCGCTAATAGATTTCTTTCATTATAGAATAAATAGTCATGTCACTGTAACACTAGCCATTTTAGAAGGCTGTAAGCCCTTATACGTACCCTCCTAGAAATTGTCTACAGGATAATGCAATAAAAATGCATGCGTGTCTCAAGTTTAGAAAATAAAGAATAAAACTAGTAACCACGCAACATGGACACGCAAATCCAGTTGTTGAACTGGTAATATGAATGCAGGCAATGTTTCCAAAAGCGCACTCGTATATTTCTGGCGAGCAACTGCTATCCTTAAGAAAATCTACGAGTCGATAATTTTCGTCCAGTCCAAAGGAAGGACGAGAACGAGCTGGTGCTGTCTAGCTTTTGTCAAAGTGCAAGCAAAATAAAGGTCACGAATTAAACGAGGATGGAAGTACGACGGTTTGAAAAAACCATAACAAAGAGCAGAGAAGGAGTACTGGTCTCAAATTCTATCGAAAACAGTAGAAAAATAACTCGGAACGTTTAGAATACAAACGCACGCGTGGCCGCTGCTAAGGCAATGTGCTTCGCTTTCTGACAAAGCTGGCGCTATTTATATTTCCCCTCCGCAAGGCGAACTCAAACTTCAAAATATTCAAACAAGAACGGACACAATGCCGTCGCCAGAGGAATCGCTGTCCGAATACTCTTCTTGCTGCGCCGCCAGTAATAATTCGAGTTTATCTCTCATACACTTCACAAACACCTTAACACGAAGGCTTACTTTCCCACGATTCAATGACATTACCTGCTGCTTTTTGTACGAAACAGCAAGGATCTTGCGCCAATTCTTCTCCATCGTGTCTGCCGTGAAGACGTCTTCGCTCTGAAAATAAACACGTCTTGTCGGCTGGCAAACCAAGTGCCAAGTGAGAACGAGTTCTCCGCAAAAGAAAGGGAGGGGTCCAATGTGTCGAATTTCTTAGAAACGAAAGGGGAGGGCCGCAAATCGTTGACATTCCTTTGTTGCCAGCGAGTGGGTGAAGCCTTTGTTGAAGTGGTTGACAGGTGTTAGCTCCAATGCTGCTTCGTTTTATGCTTGAGGAGCTGAAATCCCAAGGCCTGCAAAATGACGTTTATTGTAATACCAATAACGCGGAACCGAATGCGCAATATTGGTGGTAATCTAGTAAAAGTGCTGTCGTTTAACTATTCTTATAGGTTAGATTGCTGATATCTGCCACAACATTATCTCGCAAGCTGATGTGCAACCTATGGGAACTATCAGAGCTATATAACGTTTTAATAGGTTTAATATGGAGCTGTTCACAGGAGTGTACCCGCTAATACAATTTTTAATTATATATTAAAAAGTCATGTCACCGTAACACTAGCCATTTTCGAAGGCTGTAAGCCCTGATACGTTCCCTCCTAGAAATTGTCGACAGGATAATACAATAAAAATGCATGCGTGTCTCAAGTTTAGAAAATAAAGAATAAAACTAGTAACCAGGCAATATGGACACGGAAATCCAGCAGTTTAACTGGTAATGTCAATGCAGCCAATGTTTCCAAAATCGGACTCGTATATTTCTGGGGAGCAACTGCTATCCTTAGAAAAATGTACGCGTAGATCATTTTCGTCCAGTCAAAAGGAAGGACGAGAATGAGCTGGTGCTAGCTAGCTTTTGTCGAAGTGCAAGCAAAATAAAGGTCACGAATTAAACGAGGACGGAAGTACGGCGGTTTCAAAATAACCTAAGAAATAGCAGCATGGAGGTACTGGTCTGATATTCTTTCGAAAACAGTAGAAAAATAACTCGGAACGTTAAGAATACAGAAACACGCGTGGCCGCTGCTAAGGCAATGTGCTTCGCTTTCTGACAAAGCTGGTGCTATTCATATTTCCCCTCGGGAAGGCGAACTCAAACTTCAAGCTATTCAAACAAGAACGGACACAATGGCGTCGTCAGAGGAATCGCTGTCCGAATACTCTTCTTGCTGCGCCGCCAGTAATGATTCGAGTTTATCTATCATACACTTCAAAAACACCTTAACACGAAGGCTTACTTTCCCACTATTCAATGACATTACCTGCTGCTTTTTGTACAAAATAGCAAGGATCTTGCGCAAATTCTTCTCCATCGTGTCTGCCGTGAAGACGTCTTCCCTCTGAAAATAAACACGTCTTGTCTGTTGGCAAACCAAGTGCAAAGTGAGAACGAGTTCTCTGCAAAAGAAAGGGAGGGGTCAAACTGTGTCGAATTTCTTATAAGCGAAAGTGCGGCCAGCAAATCGTTGACATTCCTTTGTTGCCAGCGAGTGCTTCAAACGTTTGTTGAAGTGGTTGACAGGTGTCAGCTCCATTGCTGCTTCGTTTTATGCCTGAGGCGCTGAAAACGATAGGCCTGCAAAATGACGTTTATTGTAATACCAATAACGCGCAACCTTATAGCGCAATATTGGTGGTAATCTAGTAAAAGTGTTGTTGCTTAACTATTTTTATAGGTTACATTGCTGATATCTGCCGCAGCATTATCTCGCAAGCTCAAGTGTGACCTATGGGAAGCATCAGAGGAATTATAACGTTGTGATAGGTTTCATATGGAGCTGTTCAGCGGAGTGTACCCGCTAATACAATTTTTTAATGATGAAAGAAAAATTCGTGTCACTGTTACAGTAGCCATTTTCGAAGGGTGTAAGCCCTGACACGAACCGTCCTAGAAATTGTCGACAAGATAATAGAATAAAAATACATGCGTGTCTCAAGTTTAGAAAATGAAAAATAAATCTAGTAACCACGCAATATGGACACTGAAATCCAGCTCCACAAAGAACTGAAGTGGCACAACACTGCTTCTCTGAAGAGTCTGTTGTCCTCTTGAGGCACTCTTCTCAATGGATTCCCAGACAGCGCTCTATGGGCGAGGCTGTCCGCCATCTCGTTGCCTATGATACCTGTGTGCGAGGGCACCCATTGGAAACGTATGGAGAAGCCTTTGATATGGAGATTGTGCACCGAGCGTAGGGAGCTAAGACATAAGGCATCAGTAGGGAACCCGTGCTCTAACCTTTGAAGGGCAGATTTTGAATCTGTAAGAATAACAACAGGTTGAGGCGTGCAAAACCGTAGTTTCTTTAGAGCTACCTCAATGGCAACGCTTTCGGCCGTTGAGGAGGACACGACTGCAGTGAAGCGAACAGACCAATCATACTTCAAAGAGGGAATGTGAAAAGCAGCTGCACTAGATCCTTTGACCTTGTCCACAGAGCCATCAGTTAAGATTTGAAGATGACGTGCATATTCAGACTCAAGATGTTCCAGTACCAGCGAACGCGTTGCCGCCAGAGGAGAATTCCGCTTAGCGCGTACGTGAGGAATTGTCAAAGAACAATCGAGGCTCGCGAATGACCAAGGTGGTTTCAACCTCTTAGTTCGACCTCTAGCGTCAAGACCCAGGTAACCAAGAGTATTTAGTGCCAAGTACGCTCGGGACTCAGATCTCTTTCGAAGGCGATGTAGAAGGGCTCGGCTGGTTGCCGTCTGTTTGAGGCGGCCAATTTGCATCAATAATCTTTTTGAAGCGACTAGGCTAAGAGGTCTCGATAGAGATTCACAAAGTACTGCTTTGTTAGGCGCAGTCTGCGGAACGCCAAGAGCCCTTCTCAGGCCTCTTCTGTGCAGAACCTCAAGTCGTTCCAGCTGTGATATCGAGGGGGAAATTAAAGGGAGCTGATACATTATCCGACTCGTTACTAGTGCATCGTGCAACCTGATCATTGAGGAAGGGTGATTTCCCCATTGCTCACTTGCAACTCTACGGATCACATTGAGACGCGAAGATATCGATGTCGCAACCGAGTCCACAGCTCGTCGCCACTGTAGACGGTAGTCAATAATGACGCCCAAAAAGCGCTTGTGTTTCAATTGTCGAAGGCAAGATTGATCAAGGTCTATCTTCAGCCGCGCATACCTTCTTCCTCTACCTGGAAACATGATGAAGCCAGATTTTTCCACCGAGAGAGTCAACCCAACACCTTGAAGGTAATTTTGAACTAAAAGTAATGCCTGTCGAGCTATCAGAGCTAAACGCTTGTGTTGATATCCGGTTAACCAAAGGCAAATGTCGTCCGCGTATATCGACATATGGACATGCCTGCAATGTTTTTGCACTTCAGTGGGAAGACCAGCCATTACAACGTTAAAGAGCGTTGGGGAAAGAACACTTCCCTGAGGTACACCTCGTGATACCGCCCTTTCGGTGCTTGTGGTACTTCCTAACCGCACTTGAATTTTACGATCACTGATAAATGAGTGAATGAATCGCAGAAGATAGCCCTGTACGCCCATGGCCTGCAAACTATTTAGTATTGAGCTCTGAAGGACGCTATCATAAGCCTTTGATACTTCTAGGAAAATAACTAGTGTTGAAAGGCCGAAAGCTCTATGATGTTCAATATGGCTTATCAAGTCCAATACGCTATCTTGCGCGCTTAAACCTGTTCGGAATCCAGTCATGCATGTTGGTAGAGCCCTTCTATCTTCGAGCCACCAAGATAAACGCTTACTTGCCAGCTTCTCCATGAGCTTAGCCACGCACGACGTCAGTGATACAGGACGATACGAGGCCAAGTCTGTCATTTCTTTGCTGGGCTTCAGCACTGGGACAACACAAGCCACCTTCCATGAAGGAGGAACGTCACCAGTCTCCCACACTCGATTGAGATAGCTTAGGAGCATCTTCCGGTGTTCCAGAGGTAGGTTCTGCATCATCTGGTTGGTGATGCCGTCAGGACCTGGTGCATATCGACGCCGCAGGCTGCTGAGTGCTGTCTCTAGCTCTCGAAGTGTAAACGGGGCGTCCATCACAGACGTAGATGTTGCAGGCGGAGCGCAGGGATGAATTCCTGAACTTGCACTTACAAATGCATCTGCAAATTCCTCTGCCAAGCACACGAGAGGTTTCTGCTTGCGCAGTGCAAGCGCTTCAAAAGATTTACTAGGACGAGAATCACCAGCAAGACTACCAATGACTCGCCAAATTCTCGTCATCGGTGAGGAAACCGTCAAGCTAGCGCAGAAGGACGCCCACTCCGACCTACAGAGCTTGTTCGTATGGCGTCGAATGGCAGAGTTAAGCCTATTGAAGGTCGTCTTCAAGGATCTATCGTCCTTCTTCCGCATCAGTTGTCGCTCCGCCCTTCTGCGCGCTGCGCAGAGGTTCCTGAGTTTTAAATCCGGAGTCGGAAAATGATTAGGCAACTTGACCGCTGTGGTAGCAGCCATCTTACCAGAAATCATTTTGTCAATCACATCACCAGAAACATATGCAAGTTGCTCCCTGTATTTGTCCCAATTAACAACATGGCTAAATTTAGAGTCGCGCATATGGAAGTCGGCAGTAAACACAAAAATTGGATAGTGATCACTTCCCATGCGGTCAGGTGCAGTTGACCACTTCACGCGGACGTCAGATGAATGCAAGGTTAGGTCTATAGATGTGGCTGAGGCTGGAGGCCGGAAGAAAGTGGGACTTCCGTCATTGGCCACGCACAAGTCCAAACTATCGATAACTTCTACAAGTTTGCGTCCGCGGGAATCTGTGTTCCTGTCACCCCAAAGAGAGTGATGGGCGTTGAAGTCCCCGCAGATAATTCGGGGCGCTGGACAGCGGTCACAAAGCTGCTGCAGAAACAAGTCCATTGCTACCTTCTTCCGCGGAGACACGTATACGGAGGCAACAGAAAGAGTTCGGAAGCCAAGACGTATCCTCACAGCCGCCACCTCAATACTATCGGTGCAAAGATCGGTGACGTTTAAAGCCACATGAGGAATCTCTCTTCGTATGTAAAGGGCGGCACTTCCCGCGGGAAATGACTTTATGCTGCAATTCTTATGGGCGACATATCCAGTCAGAGATCTCCCGCTTGGTAGGCCAGCCTCCGAGAGGGCCAATACTGGAACACACGTATCTTTCAGAAATATTTTAAGTTCTGCTAATCGACTTATAAACCCAGCGCAGTTCCATTGCATAATAAACGGCACTTTTCGGTGATTTTTAGTTGCACGAGGTTGAAGAAGACTAGCCATATTATAAGGTAAAGGTCGCTGCGAAGGTGGTAATCGTTGACTCAAAGGAAAGAACGAGCTGTAGAAAGTTCTTTAAGGTACCAGTCTGCATTGCCTGAACATATGAACGCAGGACTTCAAACAAAACTCGCAGAAGGTCGGACAGGTCCTGATTTTTGAGCTCCTTATTTTCCTGTACGCACTGCCTCACAACTTCAACAAAAGTTGCGGACTGGGACCCACTCTTGGCCACTGCAGCTGGTTTCTTCATCTCTTTTGCGGCGAGGGAATGTCCTCCACGTTGTCGAGTCTGGCTGTGATCTGGTCGCTGAGGAACTTGGACACTTTTAGCTGTAGCAGATCGAACAACCGACTCACCCACAGATGATTTTGCCGTCTTGCTAGGCTCGGGTCGCTCACTGACGTTGCTTGTTACCATGCTACGAACTTCCGACTCTAACGCACGGAACTCAATTTCCGAATCTAACGCCGGGAACTCGTCACTTCCAGCTATCCGCTTCTGAGGAGGTTGTGGTTTGGGACCACTAATGAAGGACACTCGGCGGTGTAAGGCGCTTACACGGAAGGGGCAGCCACCGAAACTCGCTGGATGGTCACCACCACAATTAGCACAAGCAAAATCTGCATTGCAGGCTTTGTAATCGTGGGCGCCACCGCATCGTTTGCAACGTTGATCTTTGATGCAAACTTTGGCTACATGCCCAAAGCGTTGGCACCTAAAGCATCGGGGAGGAGGTTCAACGAATTCTTTGACTGCATGCTTGGTAAAACCGAGGTCAATTTTTTCGGGGCGCTCGGTGTTGGGAGCAAACGTTATCACAACAGAGGTAGTAGGTTTCGCTACCCATTCTTTTTCTTGAGACTCCACCGGCGCATCAGACGTTTCACGAGCAGAACACCTTGCGGTTTCAAGTAGTCCAGAAGGTCGCTTTCCGAATACCACACTGGTACTCCCCTAATAATACATGTGTTAGTCATGTAGGAGTGGGGCAGCCGGGCTTTAACTCTTATATCACCAATTTGAGAGCACCGGAGAAGAATGTCAACTTGCTCTTCCGTTGCGATATCTAAATAAAGAGCACCTTGCGTTGTGAAGCGGCTGCGAATCGGGGCAGATCCCAGCAGTACTTTAATGGCTTCGAAGAGCCTGATAGGGTTCCGCTCTCTCAAATCAACACCTTTCTCTGATGGCAAAACAACAACTGGGACTCCGACCGTTCTTTGCTTGCGATGACTCACCACCTTGAAGCCGTCGTTATCCACTTCCGCCATATAATCCACTTCCTCGTCAGGGTCGACGATAGTTGTGTCGTCCCCACTGAGCGATGATGACGCACTGGCCTGCTTATCGTCCCTGATGTCTGGCAGCTCCACACCTTGCGACGCCATGGCCGCCTCCGCCACGCTGGCTTCCTTCGGATGGCGCTGTCCCTTTAAAGATGCCGGCGCCGGAGAAGCCGTACCTTTCCCATAGGGACAGTACCGCCTTAAAAATGCGGCCGTCTTCCAAGGATATAAATAACTCACTTAATGAATAGCAAAACCTACGCAAAAATTGAGAAAGAGAAAGCGAGAAAGCGTTTGATTCTGTCGAAACCTCAGCAGTCATGGAGGCATTAAGGAATCAGGGTGTACACGAGCCGTATGTAAAAATACTGAAAAATATCTATAGCGGCTCCACAGCCACCGTAGTCCTCCATAAAGAAAGCAACAAAATCCCAATAAAGAAAGGCGTCAGGCAGGGAGATACGATCTCTCCAATGCTATTCACAGCGTGTTTACAGGAGGTATTCAGAGACCTGGATTGGGAAGAATTGGGGATAAAAATTAATGGAGAATACCTTAGTAACTTGCGATTCGCTGATGATATTGCCTTGCTTAGTAACTCAGGGGACCAATTGCAATGCATGCTCACTGACCTGGAGAGGCAAAGCAGAAGAGTGGGTCTAAAAATTAATCTGCAGAAAACTAAAGTAATGTTTAACAGTCTCGGAAGAGAACAGCAATTTACAATAGGCAGCGAGGCACTCGAAGTCGTAAGGGAATACATCTACTTAGGGCAGGTAGTGACGGCGGATCCGGATCATGAGACGGAAATAATCAGAAGAATAAGAATGGGCTGGGGTGCGTTTGGCAGGCATTCTCAGATCATGAACAGCAGGTTGCCATTATCCCTCAAGAGAAAAGTGTATAATAGCTGTGTCTTACCAGTACTCACCTACGGGGCAGAAACCTGGAGGCTTACGAAAAGGGTTCTACTCAAATTGAGGACGACGCAACGAGCTATGGAAAGAAGAATGATAGGTGTAACGTTAAGGGATAAGAAAAGAGCAGATTGGGTGAGGGAACAAACGCGAGTTAATGACATCTTAGTTGAAATCAAGAAAAAGAAATGGGCATGGGCAGGACATGTAATGAGGAGGGAAGATAACCGATGGTCATTAAGGGTTACGGACTGGATCCCAAGGGAAGGGAAGCGTAGCAGGGGACGGCAGAAAGTTAGGTGGGCGGATGAGATTAAGAAGTTTGAAGGGACGGCATGGCCGCAATTAGTACATGAACGGGGTTGTTGGAGAAGTATGGGAGAGGCCTTTGCCCTGCAGTGGGCGTAACCAGGCTGATGATGATGATGATGATGATGCAAAAATTACAGAGCTGAGGTGACAACAGATCGAACAGCGTCGTCTTCCTCTTTCAACCTCGCTGTCCGAATGCTCTTCTTGCTGCGCCGCCAGTAATGATTCGAGTTTATCTACCATACACTTCACAAACACCTTAACACGAAGGCTTACTTTCCCACGATTCAATGACATTACCTGCAGCTTTTTGTACGAAAAAGCAAGGCTCTTGCGCAAATTCTTCTCCATCGTGTCTGCCGTGAAGACGTCTTCGCTCTGAAAATAAACACGTCTTGTCGGCTGGCACACCAAGTGCAAAGTGAGAACGAGTTCTCCGCAAAAGAAAGGGAGGGGTCAAACTGTGTCGAATTTCTTAGAAACTAAATGGGGGGGGGGGGGCAGCAAATCGTTGACATTCCCTTGTTGCCAGCGAGTGGGTGAAGCCTTTGTTGAAGTGGTTGACAGGTGTCAGCTCCATTGCTGTTTCGTGCTATCGCTAGGCCTACAAAATGACGTTTATTGTAATACCAATAACGCGGAACCTTAATGCGCAATATTGGTGGTAATCTAGTAAAAGTCCTGTTGTTTATCTATTTTATAGGTTAGATTGCTGATATCTGCCACAGAATTATCTCGCAAGCTGAAGTGCTACCTATGGGAACTATCAGAGCAATTATAACGTTTTAATAGGTTCTATATACACCTGTTCACAGGAGTGTATCCGCGTATACAATTTTTTAATTATAGATTAAAAAGTCATGTCCCCGTAACACTAGCCATTTTTGAAGGCTGTAAGCCCTGATACGTACCCTCCTAGAAATTGTCGACAGGATAATACAATAAAAATGCATGCGTGTCTCAAGTTTAGAAAATAAAGAATAAAACTAGTAACCAGGCAATATGGACACGGAAATCCAGCAGTTTAACTGGTAATGTCAATGCAGCCAATGTTTCCAAAAGCGGACTCGTATATTTCTGGGGAGCAACTGCTATCCTTAGAAAAATGTACGCGTAGATAATTCTCGTCCAGTCAAAAGGAAGGACGAGAATGAGCTGGTGCTAGCTAGCTTCTGTCAAAGTGCAAGCAAAATAAAGGTCACGAATTAAACGAGTACTGAAGTACGGCGGTTTGAAAATAACATAACAAAGAGCAGAGAAGGAGTACTGGTCTCAAATTCTTTCGAAAACAGTAGAAAAATAACTAGGAATTTTAAGAATACTTACGCACGCGTGGCCGCTGCTAAGGCAATGTGCTTCGCTTTCTGGCAAAGCTGGCGCTATTCATATTTCCCCTCCGGAAGGCAAACTCCAGCTTCAAACTATTCAAACAAGAACGGACACAATGCCGTCGTCAGAGGAATCGCTGTCCGAATATTCGCCTTTCGGTGCCGCCAGTAATGATTCGAGTTTATCTACCATACACTTCACAAACACCTTAACCCGAAGGCTTTCTTTGCCACGATTTGATGGCATTAGCTGCTGCTTTTTGTACGAAATAGGAAGGATCTTGCGCAAATTCTTCTCCATCTTGTCTGCCATGAAGACGTCTTCGCTCTGAAAATAATATCGTCTTGTCGGCTGGCACATCAAGTGCAAAGTGAGAACGAGTTCTCCGAAAAAGAAAGGGAAGGGTCAAACGGTGTCGAATTTCTTAGAAACGAAAGGGGGGCAGCAAATAGTTGACATTCCTTTGTTTCCAGCGAGTGGGTGAAGCCTTTGTTGAAGTGGTTGACAGGTGTCAGCTGCATTGTTGCTTCGTTTTATGCCTGAGGAGCTGAAATCATTAGGCCTGCAAAATGACGATTGTTGTAATGCCAATAACGCGGAACCTAATGCGCAATATTGGTGGTAATCTAGTAAAAGTGCGGTTGCTTACTATTTTTATAGGTTAGATTGCTTCCCCGGAGGGGCGTCCGCGTCAGCAGGCGTTTGGTGTGTTGCGACACCACGGACCCGAGCACACGAGGGTTGGACCCTCCCGCGTGTAGCCGTGCGCGGCTTAGCCGTGTCTGCGGAAAGGGGGATCCTGGAGGTTGAGCCGATGCCGGGTGTTTGGACCTTAAGGCCTCCCGGCGGAGGCAACACGCCTCTTTGGCCTCTGCTTCACATAGACGGCACCCCCGGACTGACCCACCCGGGGGAAATCGGCAGTCGCCTTTCCCTGTGCCCCTCTCCATCTATAATCTTTCTTCTGCACCTTTCCTTCTCTCCACTCCTTTCCTCATCTTTTTTTTCTACTCTAATTTCCTGGAGGCGAGGGTTAACCTTATGTGGCTAACCAGCCTTGGTTACACCATGTACGGTTATAGTAGTCGCGTACAGCTGGCGTTCGCAAGCCTTGAGATACAAGCCTTGTGGCGTCCCCATGTTGGGCTCGGTGGTGGGTAGCTGGCGCTGCTGCCGAAGACAAATACTTTTTATGGCTACTTCATCCATTTCTCTAACTGATCGTCCTCTAAAAAGGGGGCGCAACGAAGCAACCACTCGATTTTTCTTCAAGAGCTACGACAACCTTGCAAAGTACCATGTCATCCACAGTGACGGCAGTATAACAGCCAGAAAACTATCTCCCTTCAAAGTTTCGAAGTGCCTAAGAGACACATTAGGCCCAGGATTCAAAGCTTCAAGGATGGCTAGCGGCGACATCCTTCTGGAACTGAACGACAAAGAACAACTTAAAAAGCTTTCAGACCTCAAATTCATTGGTGACATAGCAGTAACTGTCACGGCGCACCGTTCGATGAACAGTGTTCGTGGGGTAATCTCTAATGAAGACATGCTTGACCTTAGTGAGGAAGAATTGCTTGATGGTTTTGCAGAACAAAATGTGACCAAAGTTCAAAGAATCGTGAGCCGTCGGAATGACACCGAAATCCCTACAAAACATGTAATCCTAACATTCGGCTCCACCACACTACCAGACTCAGTCGAAGCAGGCTATGTGAAAATCCGTGTGAGGCCTTATAACCGCAATACTAGACGTTGTTTCAAATGCCAGAGGTTCGGGCACAGCTCTCAGACAAGCAGAGGAAAATTAACGTATGCCAAATGCAGTTCTAACGATCATCCATCAAATAATTGTAATGCTGAATCACACTGCACGAACTGTGAAGGGGATCATCCTGCATTCTCACGACCATGCCCAATCTAGAAAAAGGACAAAGAAATCATTGCCCTTAAGATAAATGAAAACATCACATTCTCTGAAGCACGAAAGCGACTTACATTTCCTCGCAACGAAAGTTTTTCCGCTGTGACGAGGCAGGGGGCTCTCTCACAACGGCCTAAAGAGCCCGCCCTGGTCACACGCAGTGAACCACGGGGGACTTCTTCTGCCCCCACACAGGCAGCACCCAGTGCTTCCAAATCCAACAACACGCAGACCTTGCTCTCGCAGGGCTGCATTACTGCGCAAAAATTGAGGCCCGAGACACGTCTCCCAGAGCTTCGTGACCCCACCTCCACCACCTCTGAGAAGGAGATGGAGGTTGACGCAAGTACATCGGTGCCAGTGGCACCAAAAGACAAGCGCAGCTTGCTTGAGGCACGTAAAAAAGAAAAAAAAAACGCTCGAATAATTCCTCCAAAACCAAAATAACATTATCACTCTACGCAGAACACTCCCAAAAACACCTTTGTCATAATGGGTGTTCAGATATTGCAATGGAATGCCAGAGGGCTTTTGCATAACCTAGATGACGTCAAAGAATTCTTATCTACGTATAAGCCTAGAGTGTTCTGTGTTCAGGAGACGCACTTAAAATCAAGTGACTCGAACTTTCTAACTCAGTTTGGAATTTTTCGTAAAGACCGTGATGACGGACATGCTGCATCAGGTGGCGTGGCAATAATAATATCAAAGACTGTTGCATGCCAAAATCTCCAACTTAACACGCCTTATGACGCAGTAGCCGTACGAGCTATTTTGCTTAATAGGCTTGTTACTCTGTGCTCTTTGTACATCCCACCAGACAAGAGGCTCGACATTACTGAGTTTGAAAAACTAATAGACCAGCTTCCTGAGCCGTATATTGTGGTTGGTGATTTTAATGCTCATAGCGGACTCTGGGGGGACTCACGCTGTGATGCAAGAGGCCGCGCAATAGAAAAATTCCTTCTATCCTCTTCAGCATCCCTATTTAACAAAACGTTCGCGACTTATTATAGCATTACACATAACACCTACTCCTCAATAAATCTGGCGGTTGGCTCTGCAACACTTCTGCCATTGTTTGAATGGAGAGCTCTCACAGACTCCTTTGGAAGCGACCATTTTCCAGTTCTCTTAGAGGCAATACATACGTATGAACCACCTGTGAATCCAAAAAACTGGAAACTAAATGCTGCAAACTGGGCAGAATTCAAAGAGCTCGCATGTATATCCCTTGAATCCATAAGGCAGCTTGACATTGAAGAAATGACCGCCTATATAACTGAACACATTATTCATGCCGCGAAGCAATCGATACCGCAAACCTCTGGTAAAATAGTGAATCCTAAGCCCTGGTGGAATGAAGAGTGCAAGCAAGCACGAAAAGAACAAAACAAAGCCTGGCGTACGTTTTCCAAATATCCAACTGAAGAAAACCTTATAAATTTCAAACGTGCAAAAGCAAACGGAAGACGTATTCGTTGGGAAGCCAAGAGAGATAGTTGGAGAAATTATATCGGCTCAATAAACTCATACAAAGATAGCCAGAAAGTGTACAGTAGGGTTCGAAGGCTGAAGGAGAATACCACACTACCCTTGCCCGAGGTAAATGACAGTGCTACTACATTAGAAGGGCGAGCAGATGCTTTGGGCGAACACTTTGAGCACATATAGAGTTGCGCGAACTACACAAAAGCAGTCCTAACATATAAAAAATGTGCTGAGTCAATACCCTTCTCCTTCCGAAAATCCCATATCGATGGGTACAATTGCCCATTCACGATGCATGCAATAAAAATAGCTTTGTGCAACTGCAAAAACTCTGCGCCAGGATTAGACAGTATTAATTACGAGATAGTCAAGCACCTACCCGAGGAAACACTTGAATGCCTCTTATACCTGTTCAATAAAATTTTCTGCAGTGGTCGATTGCCATCCTGCTGGAAGGAAGCTATAGTTGTGCCAATATTAAAGCATGGAAAAGACCCCTCCTATGTACAGAGCTACAGACCTATCGCTCTAACGAGCTGTGTATGTAAGGTGTTTGAAAAAATGACCAACCGCCGATTAATGTTCTTTTTGGAATACAATTGAATTCTGGATCCCCACCAAGCCGGTTTTAGACCAGGAAGGTGTAAAACAGATAGCCTAGTTCTACTTGAGAATTATATACGAGACGCATTTGTTTATAAGCAATACTGTCTATCAGTATTTTTTGATCTCGAAAAAGCTTATGACACTACCCGGAGGTATGGCATATTGCAAGACCTCGCGTCGAATGGCGTGTCAGGCAACCAGTTTAATATAATAAAAAGCTACCTGTCCGAACGAAAGTACAGAGTAAGGGTGGGAACTGCAGATTCGAGAGTCTTTTTGCAAGAAAACGGTGCACCACAAGGAGGAGTGCTCAGCTGCACACTATTCTTAGTTAAAATGAACACACTACAAAAAACACTCCCACCATTTATATCCTACTCAGTCTATGCAGATGATATACAGATAAGTTCTAAATCATGCAATCTGTCCATATGCGAGAGGCAGATTCAGCTGGGAGTGAACAGGCTTTCAAAATGGGCGGACAAGAATGGCATTCGCTTTAATGAAGAAAAGACGACATGCGTGTTATTTTCTCGGAAAAGAGGCATACATCCTGAACCAAATATTATGATGAACGGGTATGTGCTTAGTGTAAAAAGGAGCAGAAATTTCTTGGCGCTATATTGGATGATAAGCTCTCGTTTGTACAACATATAAAAACCATTAAAATGAAATGCTTAACTATGAATATCCTCAAAATTCTTTCGCACCACTCGTGGGGAACTGACCAGAAATGCTTGCTCTCGCTGTATAACAGTTTGATTAGAACACGTATCGATTACGGGAACATTGTTTACCAATCAGCTTTACGTTCTGTTTTAGAAATTCTGGATCCTGTACATAACCTTGGCATGCGACTAGCCCTAGGTGCATTCCGTACTAGCCCTGTTCCAAGTTTGCACGTAGAAGCTAATCAGTGGAACCTAGACCGACAACGTAAGTATTGTAGTTTTATGTACGCACTTAAGATTAGTTCCAACCGAGAACACCCGTGTTACAAAGTGTTGAAGAGCACAGAAACGCAAACCCTCTTTGCAAAGCGGCCATCATTAGCAAAGCCATTTCCATTGAAAGCACTGTCGCTACGTCAAGAAAACAACATATTGCTGTCGGACGTTCACCTGCATAACACTAACGAGTTAGTAGCACCATGGGAATCAGTCACCATACATTGTGACTTCTCGTTCACAGAAACAAACAAAAAGCATACACCCCAAGACGCTGTAAAACAACACTTCTTATCACTACAGAGTAAGTACAAGTGTCCAGAATTTTACACTGATGCTTCAAAAAATTCTGAAACAACATCATCTGCTGCAATTGGTCCAGATTTTGTAGCCCATTCAAGATTAAACAAATACACAAGTATCTTCACTGCTGAAGCTCACGCTATACTCCTCGCAGTTAAAGAAATAACAACAAAACAGATCAATCAATCGATAATATACACAGATGCCTTAAGTGTGGTCCGGTCAATAAATTTTGAAAAACAAAGAAAGAATCCTGTGATAAACACTCTCATCAGCAGCTTAACCTCAGCCTACAAGGGAGGGCTACATATTGACACGTGTACTTATCTTTATCGGGCGACCACGTTTCGCCGCTTACCAACTGTAATCGCACAGCGACGGACGCGCCTGCATGTATCCGACGTTTCTGGAAAGTTATCGATGCTTCTACCCGGCTGTCTGTTGTCGCCGAACCTTGTGTTATCTAATTTCATCGCGTAACGCGAATGGTGTAGAACTTTGTGGAAGGCACGCGGGTCCAAACGATTAGTCTGGAACATTCGACGACTGCTCTATAAAAGCCGACGCGCTTGACCCGCTGATCAGATTTTCGACGATCGCCGACTGTGTTCGCCGCTTTCGTTGTGCTATAAGTGTAGCCTGTTTTGTGGGCACAGGTTCGCCCAATAAAAGCTAGTTTTGTATTCCACCGTACTGCTTCTTTCTTCACCGTCACTACCACGTGACATCTGGTGGAGGTGCTTGTGCGTTCATGTACCGAACGCCCCCGCAAAGCCGCGATCCAAGCCCGAAGCCCGAGGACAAAACCGACATCGCCCAAGACCAGCGTGCTAGCCGCAGACTGCAAAGACTGCCACCAGAGCACGGACTTCTGCCTGAAACGACAAAGAAGATCGCCGTGGTCAAGACAAACAAAATGGCTGCCCCAGTGTCCCCCGTTATCCTACAGCAACCTCGGGACCCACCAACCTTCCATGGAGCAGCAACTGAAGACCCGGAATCCTGGCTGGAGACGTACGAGCGAATCGCGACTTTCAACAACTGGGACTCCGACGACAAGTTGGGGCATGTATACTTCGCCCTAGAAGACGCCGCCAGAACGTGGTTCGAGAACAGGGAGTCGACAATGACAACATGGGACCTGTTCCGTACCGGCTTCCTGCGCACCTTTACAAGCGTCGTGCGCAAGGAAAGGGCCGAAGCTATGCTGGACGCCCGAGTGCAGCTACCAAATGAGAACGTTGCCATCTTTACGGAAGAAATGAGCCGTCTGTTCCGCCACGCCGACCCGGATATGGCCGAGGAAAAGAAAGTACGCCTACTCATGCGTGGTGTGAAGGAAGAACTTTTCGGCGCAATGGTACGAAGCCCACCGACGACCGTAGCAGAGTTCCTTCGCGAGGCCACCGGGATTGAGAAGACACTCGAAATGCGGAACCGGCAATTCAACCGCCGCACAAGCTCTACCCACTACGCAGGAATTCAATCACTGGCCACGGACGATCTGCGCGAGACCATCAGGGCCATTGTGCGCGAAGAACTGCTCAAGGTCTTGCCTTCGTCGCAGCCTCAAGTGGCCTCTATCGCCGACATCGTGAAAGAAGAGGTGCACTGATCCCTTGGAGTTCCTGAGGTGCAACCAGAACCACCGCAGCCGGAAGCAATGACCTACGCCGCCGTCGTCGCCCGCCGTCAAGGCCCCCCTGCGCGACCGCGCCAAGGTCCTGCAACACCGCAATTCCGTCGTCCGCCGCCGCCGCCGCCAGCGCGTCCACCCGCCGCCCAGCGCACCTATGCGAGGAAGACGGACATTTGGCGAGCCCCCGACCACCGCCCGCTCTGCTATCACTGCGGAGAAGCCGGCCATGTGTACCGCCGATGCCCATACCGCGACATGGGACTGAAAGGGTTCGCCGTCAACGCGCCGCGTCCACAGCTTGGGGAGCGCCCACGTGACATTGCCGATTACCTAGCCGGCACTCAGTGAAACTCTCGACGACCGTCCCGTTCGCCGTCACCAGGCCGCTACCTGTCGCCGCAGCGCCGTCCATACACTGGCCCAGCCCGGGGCCGCTCTGCGAGCCCATATCCGGAAAACTAAAAGCAGCAACCGATGGAGGTGCGGTTGCTGTTCGTCGAACTGACGAAGATCCTCCGCCGCCGACGAAGACGACAAAGAAACCATCTCGACGACCTAATGACGACACGCCGCCGTCCCGACGAAGTCTGGAAGCCAAAACTACACCGACGAAAGAAGACTTGACGACGCCACGTTCCAACTTCAGTTCAACACGACGCAGCCGTGATCCAACGCCAAGACCTAACTGCAATGCCAGACAAAGAACAACCGACCTCGACGTGCTTCTCGACGGCCACGCAGTCACTGCCTTAGTCGACACAGGGGCCGATTACTCCGTAATGAGTGGACACATCGCCGCCCAGTTGAAGAAAGTTAAGACCGCATGGGAAGGCCCTCAGATTCGCACCGCTGGAGGACACCTCATCACGCCGACTGGGATCTGCACGGCAAGAATAACCATTCATGACCGGACTTACCCTGCCACCTTCGTTATCCTCCAACAGTGTTCACGAGACGTCATTCTCGGTATGGACTTCCTGGACCAACACGGCGCAATCATCAACCTGAAATCGAAGTCAGTAACGCTGTCGGAAGATAAAGCAATGCCGCCTTAGAGCCCTCGTAGTCATCACGCCTTGAGTGTGCTCGAAGATCAAGTGAGCATCCCGCCTCGCTGCAGCATTGTTATTTCGGTCAGCACCGAAACACCCGCTGACGTAGAAGGCGTCATCGAAGGCGACCAACGTCTACTGCTAGACCGTGAAATTTGCGTCGCAAGAGGGATCGCTCGACTGCATGGAGGGAAAACTGAAGTGTTGCTGACAAACTTCAGCCAGGAGTTCAAGCACAACAAGGGCACGACGATCGCGTATATCGAGGAAATTCTGGAAACAAGTAATGCGTTTGTCCTCTCGGATTCCGCCGCATCTACCCCGACGACCATGGTTCCCGAACCAGACTACGACATTAATCCAAATCTCCCTATGATTAAGCAACAGCAGCTCAGAAGTCTGCTCCGACGATACAAAGGCTGCTTTTCGACGTCATCGAGGATTCGACAAACACCAGTCGCCAAGCATCGCATAATCACCGAGGAATGCGCTCGACCACTCCGTCAGAGCCCTTACCGAGTTTCGGCGCGAGAACGTGAAGCTATAAGAGAACAAGTCGACGAAATGTTGCGCGACGACATCATCCAGCCGTCGAAAAGCCCGTGGGCATCCCCTGTTGTTCTGGTAAAGAAAAAGGACGGAACCCTACGTTTCTGCGTCGATTATCGTCGTCTGAACAAGATCACGAAGAAGGACGTATACCCCCTCCCACGGATAGACGACGCATTGGATCGGCTCTGCAACGCTAAATACTTCTCGTCCATGGACCTCAAGTCTGGGTATTGGCAAATAGAAGTCGACGAAAGAGATCGCGAAAAGACCGCCTTCATCACCCCAGACGGCCTCTACGAGTTCAAGGTTATGCCATTCGGACTGTGCTCGGCGCCTGCAACGTTCCAGCGCGTGATGGACACGGTTTTAGCAGGATTGAAGTGGCAGACCTGTCTCGTATACTTGGATGACGTCGTCGTCTTCGCCGAAAATTTCGACGTTCACCTTAGGCGGCTGGCAACAGTACTAGAGGCCATCAGGTCATCAGGGCTCACTCTGAAGCCGGAAAAGTGCCGCTTCGCTTACGAGGAGCTTCTATTTTTAGGCCACGTCATCAGCAAATCTGGAGTCCGCCCCGACCCGCAGAAGACAGCTGCCATAGCAAAGTTCCCACAGCCCATCGACAAGAAGGCAGTGCGTAGATTTCTTGGCATGTGTGCCTACTACAGGCGATTTGCCAAGAACTTTTCACGCATCGCTGAGCCGCTGACGCAGCTAACTAAATGTGAC
This sequence comes from Dermacentor andersoni, assembly GCF_023375885.2. Lineage (NCBI taxonomy): Eukaryota > Metazoa > Arthropoda > Arachnida > Ixodida > Ixodidae > Dermacentor > Dermacentor andersoni. The sequence goes on along the minus strand of NC_092817.1, from coordinate 191,922,575 downwards.
GTCGAGTTCAAGTGGGAAACGCCGCAGGCCGACGCATTTCAAGAACTCAAACGACGCATGCAGTCGCCGCCCGTACTTGCGCACTTCGACGAGCACGCCGATACCGAAATCCACACTGACGCCAGTAGCCTAGGCCTCGGCGCCGTCCTGGTGCAGAGAAAAGATGGACATGAACACGTGATAGCTTACGCTAGCCGGTCGTTGTCAAAAGCAGAAGGCAATTATTCTACGACTGAAAAGGAATGCCTCGCCATCGTTTGGGCTACAGCGAAATTTCGCCCTTACCTATATGGCAGGCCATTCAAAGTCGTCAGCGACCATCACGCCTTGTGTTGGCTAGCGAATTTAAAGGATCCCTCAGGACGGCTGGCACGGTGGAGCCTGAGACTACAAGAATACGACATCACTGTAACATACAAGTCCAGACGAAAACACTCAGACGCCGATTGCCTATCACGCGCCCCCATTAACCCGCCGCCGCAAGATGACGAGGATGACGACGCCTTCCTTGGAATAATAAGCGCGGAAGACCTCGCCGAACAACAACGAGCGGACCCGGAACTTAAAGGCCTCGTCGATTATTTGGAAGGGCACACCGACGTTGTTCCCAGGGCATTTAAGCGCGGATTATCTTCCTTCACGCTTCAAGACAGTCTACTCGTGAAGAACTTCTCACCAGTCAGCGCCAATTACCTTCTTGTTGTCCCGTCAGGACTTCGTCCAGAAGTATTGCATGCCCTACATGACGATCCGACCGCTGGACACCTCGGATTTTCCCGGACACTATCGAGGATACAAGAAAAGTATTATTGGCCGCGCCTGACCGCCGACGTCACCCGTTATGTCAGAACATGCCGAGACTGTCAGCGACGCAAGACACCGCCGACAAGGCCAGCCGGATTACTACAGCCAATCGAGCCTCCTTGCCGACCATTCCAGCAGATCGGGATGGACTTGTTGGGACCCTTTCCGACGTCAATAACCGGAAATAAGTGGATAGTCGTGGCGACGGACTACCTCACCCGCTTCACTGAAACAAAAGCACTGCCGAAAGGTAGCGCAGCCGAAGTGGCGAAATTCTTTGTCGAAAACATTCTGCTGCGACATGGCGCCCCAGAAGTCCTGATCACCGACCGAGGAACGGCCTTTACAGCGGAGCTCACCCAAGCCATTCTGAAATACTGTCAGACAAGGCACAGGAGGACAACGGCTTACCACCCGCAGACGAATGGTCTTACGGAGCGGCTGAATAAGACCCTCGCCGACATGCTAGCGATGTACGTCGACGTCGAACACAAGACCTGGGATGCCGTCCTGCCGTACGTAACATTCGCTTATAACACGGCGGTACAAGAAACAACACAGATCACGCCGTTCAAGCTGGTCTACGGCAGGAACCCGACGACGACGCTCGACGCCATGCTGCCGCACGTAACTGACGAAGAGAATGTTGACATCGCTAGCTATCTCCAGCGCGCCGAAGAAGCCCGACAGCTCGCCCGCCTGCGAATCAAGAGCCAGCAGAGGACCGACAGCCGACACTACAACCTCCGACGACGCTTCGTCGAGTACCAGCCCGGCGACCGTGTTTGGGTTTGGACCCCGATACGGTGACGGGGACTCAGTGAGAAACTATTGCGACGCTATTTCGGACCCTACAAGGTCATCCGACGTATATTGGCGCACTGGACTATGAGGTCGTGCCAGACGGCATTTCGCGTTCACAGCGGCGCCGCACACGATCTGCAGTGGTCCACGTGGTGCGCCTTAAACCCTTTTACGGACGCTGACGAACTTCGTCATTTTTGTTCTTTTCTTTGCTACGAGTGCTTTTGTTTATTAACTTCGTTTGTTTGCAGCATCGGGTCGATGCTTTTTAAGAGGGGGGTATTGACACGTGTACTTATCTTTATCGGGCGACCACGTTTCGCCGCTTACCAACTGTAATCGCACAGCGACGGACGCGCCTGCATGTATCCGACGTTTCTGGAAAGTTATCGATGCTTCTACCCGGCTGTCTGTTGTCGCCGAACCTTGTGTTATCTAATTTCATCGCGTAACGCGAATGGTGTAGAACTTTGTGGAAGGCACGCGGGTCCAAACGATTAGTCTGGAACATTCGACGACTGCTCTATAAAAGCCGACGCGCTTGACCCGCTGATAAGATTTTCGACGATCGCCGACTGTGTTCGCCGCTTTCGTTGTGCTATGAGTGTAGCCTGTTTTGTGGGCACAGGTTCGCCCAATAAAAGCTAGTTTTGTATTCCACCGTACTGCTTCTTTCTTCACCGTCACTACCACGTGACAATATTATAATCCGCTGGGTACCTGGCCATACTAGTATACCTGGTAATGAAGCGGCAGACGCAAATGCGGCCTTAGCAGGTCTAAGGCCCCAAATAGATGTAAGATATGTACCATATACAGATATGAAACCTGTCGTTCGAGGAATACTGCGTCACGCATGGCAAGAAGCTTGGGACACAGAAAATAATAACAAACTTCACATCATCCAACCCTACATTACCCAAACACCTGTGCACCGGCATAGACAGGAGGAAGTAATGATGTCGAGACTGAGGATAGGTCACACACATGCAACTCACTCATACTTGCTAACCGGTACTGACCCACCGGTCTGCATTAGATGTGGACATCAACTCACAGTCATCCACGTTCTTATAGAATGCCCTGGCATGGAAGCCACGCGAAAAAGATACTTTCCTGAACTTTACCGCACCAATTTACCTATGCACCCTGCATTTTTCCTGTCGGCTGAGCCGATGTTCCCCCTCGACCGGCTGTTCAGTTATCTTAATGATGTGAACTTTTTGAAGAATATATCTTACCGCTTTTAAACTCATCTTCCCTACGCTACCTGAAATCCTACATGATCATCCTAAATTCTCCCGAGAAATGCAAGCCTTATGTTTTTAATTCCTAGGCATTTACAGCCACCGCAGTACATCACAGGCATTGCATCCCACTATACCCACTGACATGTTTATAACATTCTACCGCACTACTAAACATCGTTGCTGGCTCTCTTTGGCCGTTGTAGCCCTTGCGCCATAAAATACTAATTAATAATAATAGTAAGGTTAGATTGCTAATATCTGCCGCAAAATTATCTCGCAGGCTCAAGTGCGACCTATGGGAACCATCAGAGCAATTATAACGTTGCGATAGGTTTCATATGGAGCTGTTCAGCGGAGTGTACCCGCTAATACAATTTTTAATGATGAAAGAAAGATTCGTGTCACCGTTACACTAGCCATTTTCGAAGGGTGTTAGTCCTGACACGTACCCTCCTAGAAATTGTCGACAGGATAATACAATAAAAATGCATCCGTGTCTCAAGTTTAGAAAATAAAAAATAAATCTAGTAACCACGCAATATGGATACGGAAATCCAGTAGTTGAACTGGTAATGTCAATGCAACCAATGTTTCGAAAAGCGGACTCGTATATTTCTGGGGAGCAACTGCTATCCTTCGAAAAACGTACGCGTAGACAATTTTCGTCCTGTCAAAAGGAAGGACGAGAATGAGCTGGTGCTAGCTAGCTTTTGTCAAAGTGCAAGCAAAATAAAGGTCACGAATTAAACGAGGACAGAAGTACGGTGGTTTGAAAATAACGTAACAAACAGCTGAGAAGGGGTACTTGTCTTAAATTCTTTCGAAAACAGTAGAAAAATAACTTGGAACGTTAAGAATACTTACGCATGCGTAGCCGGGGCTAAGGCAATGTGCTTCGCTTTCTGACAAAGCTGGCGCTATTCATATTTCCCCTGCGGGAGGCGAACTCAAACTTCAAACAAACTATTCAAACAAGAACCGACACAATATCATCGTCAGAAGAATCGCTGTCCGAATATTCGTCTTGCTGGGCCGCCAGTAATGATTCGAGTTTATCTACCATACACTTCACAAACACCTTAACACGAAGGCTTACTTTCCCACGATTCGATGACATTACCTGCTGCTTTTTGTACGAAATAGCAAGGATCTTGCGCAAGTTCTTATCCATCTTTTCTTCCGTGAAGATGTCTTGTTTCTGAAAATAAACACGTCTTGTCGGCTGGCACACCAAGTGCAAAGAAAGAACCAGTACTCTGCAAAAGAAAGGGAAGGGTCAAACTGTGTCGAATTTCTGAGAAACGAACGGGGGCCAGAAAATCGTTGACATTCCTTTGTTGCCAGCGAGTGGGTGAAGCCTTTGTTGAAGTGGTTGACAGGTGTCAGCTCCATTGCTGCTTCGTTTTTTGCCTGAGGAGCTGAAATCATTAGGCCTGCAAAATGACGATTATTGTAATGCCAATAATGCGGAACCTAATGTGCAATATTGGTGGTAATCTAGTAAAAGTGCTGTTGCTTAACTATTTTTATAGGTTAGATTGCTGATATCTGCCGCAACATTATATCGAAAGCTCAAGTGCCACCTATGGGAACCATCAGAGCAATTATAACGTTGTGATAGGTTTCATATGGAGCTGTTCAGCGTAGTGTACCCGCTAATACAATTTTTATTCATGAAAGAAAAATTCGTGTCACCGTTACACTACCCCGCAGGGGCGTCTGCGTCAGCAGACGCTTGGTGTGTTGCGACACCACGTACCCGAGCACACGACGGTTGGACAATCCCGCGTCTAACCGTGCGCGGCTCAGCCGTGTCTGGGGATAAGGGGATCCTGGAGGTTGAGCCGATGCCAGGTGTTTGGACCTTTTAAGGCCCCCCGGTGGAGGCAACACACCTCTTTGGCCTCTGCTTCACGTAGACGGCACCCCCGGACTGACCCACCTGGGGGAAATCGGCAGTCACCTTTTCCTGTCCACTTCTTCGACCTTTTTCTTTCCTATCTTCTTTCTTTTACTGTTCTATCATCTCTTCTCTTCCGTCACTTCCTAATTTTTCTAGGCGGCTAGGGTTAACCTTGTGTATGTGCCCTCCCTTGGGTATGTTATATTATTTTATAGCAGCAATGCACGGCTGGCGTCTGTAGCCTTACACGTTAAGTGCTACAGCGTCGCCCTGTTGGGCTCCATGTTGGGTGGCCGCCATTGCCGCCGAAAATGTCCGAAATATTATGGGAACACCTGCTTTTCCACGTCTCCTTGATCGTCACCCTCAAGAGAGGGGACGCACCGATGAAATTCTAAGCCTCTTCAAACCAAAAGAATTTTTCCCCCTATTCCAAGTTGTTCACAGCAAAAAAACAGAAAAACCAGCTAGATCCGTATCTCCTTTCCTTGTTGCTAAAGGCTTGACTGATGCACTTGGCCCAGGCTATAAGGTCACCAAAATGTCGAGCGGGGACCTCCTCCTTGAAATCCATGATAAAGAACAGCACAGCAAACTAAACAAACTTGTGGCATTTGGAGATATACCTGTTACCGTTTCACCCCATCGGTCTATGAACACGGCACGCGGTGTAGTATCTGATGCAGATCTCATTGACTCTTCCGAAACAGAGCTGTTAGAGGGCTGGAAAGAGCAAAATGTAACTAACGTACAAAGAATCATTATCCGAAGAGAAAATAAAGAAATTCCAACAAAGCACCTGATCCTCACCTTTGCCACTTGCGATCTGCCACACACAATAGAAACTGGATACACGAAGATAGCTGTCAGACCATACATCCCTAATCCAAGAAAATACTTCCAATGTGAAAGATTTGGCCACGGATCGCAGAGCTGCCGTGGTAAACTTATATGAGGGAAATGTGGAGCACAAGGCCACGCCTCTGATTAATGTGAAGCAACACCTCACTGTGTAAACTGTGAAGGTGAACATCCAGCATACTCCCGATCTTGTCCCAACTGGAAAAAAGAAAAGGAAATAATCACCTTAAAAGTACACGAAAACATCTCTTTCAAGGAAGCACGAAAAAGGTGCTCCCCATTCCACACCAAAACTTACGCCGATGCGACGCGTCAGGGGGCAGCGCCACACCGGCCGGCGCCACCTGCCCGGCCCGCGCACAGCGAGTCGTTGGCTGTGGCATCCCCCGCCCCCGAGGTGGAAGCAGTTAAACCTGCGCCACCCACCAAGACACAGAGGCCGGTTACCCCGGGTACGTCGGGCCTCAAGACCACGCCTCGCCAGGCGAGGTCTGACAAACAAACTAGGAGCCTGCACGTTCGGGCGGCCGGTGCTTCCCAGGAGGCAATGGACACAACACCGGCACGTTTGGTGCCAAAAAACGGGCGGGGCTCTCTTGAGCTCGCCAAAACAAACAAAAAACCCATAACAGGGCCAGACGACGGTCCTGTTACCTAAAAAAACACCACAACACACCTGAACACAGGACATTTCTCATCCTAATAAAATGGCGGTACAAATTATTGATTGGAATGCCCGTGGCATTCTAAACAACTTAGATGACATAAAAGAAATAATACAAGAGTTTAATCCTAGGCTGTTCTGCGTTCAGGAAACACACTTGAAAACATTAAATACAAATTTCTTAACACAATACACATTATTCCGCAAAGATCGCGACGATGGCCATGCCGCGTCTGGTGGCGTGGCTATTATAGCTCAGGGGTCAGTTGCTTGCCAACACCTCCACCTTCAAACTAATTTTGAGGCAGTAGCGGTTAGGGCGATTCTATTCGACAGGTTGGTTACGGTCTGTTCCCTCTACATACCACCCGAACATCGCTTGCAACTAAGGGATCTTGAAACTCTAATCAATCAGCTTCCGGAGCCATTCATTTTAACAGGTGATGTGTACGCCCATAATACACTATGGGGCCACTCGCGCTGTGATGCTAGAGGGTGTACTATAGAAGACTTTCTTTTATCTACCGGTGCAGTTCTTCTGAATGAAAAAGAACCCACCTTTTATAGCACTACACACAAATCATATTCTTCAATAGACCTAACCATAGCCTCTCCATCTCTAATGCCGTACCTTGATTGGAAGGTCCTGAAAAACCCGTACGGAAGTGACACCTTTCCTATTCTCTTAAATTTAACAAAACGCGCAGAATGCCCTCCACAGATTCCCCGATGGAAGATCGACTCGTCGGACTGGGAACTGTTTCAGGAGACTACATATCTACAGTACGATGATTTGAGCTCTCTAAACATAGATGATGCTGTGGCATATTTAACTGTTTTTATTATTGACGCCGCTGAAGAATGCATAAAACAAACTAACGGACTTGCTAATAAGCGTCGTTTGCCTTGGTGGAATGACGAATGCAAAGAGGCACGGAAAAACAAAATAAAGCTTGGGGCCTGCTTCGTGACTCTCCAACTGCGGAGAACCTCATTAATTTCAATAAGGCAAAATCACAGGGCAGGAGAACACGACGACGTGCTAAGCGAGAAAGCTGGGAAAGGTACATCTCTAGTATCAATTCGTACAAGGATGAGGGTAAGGTATGGAACAGGGTGAACAGATTAAATGGCAGGGAAACACAACCGCTTCCTTTAGTAAACGCTGAAGGCGACACCATGAAAGACCAGGCAGACTTCCTGGGTAAGCATTTTGAAAATATTTCTAGTGCATCACACTATGCGCCAACTTTCCTAAAGTTCAAGGAACGCATAGAGCGAGAGCGCCTTGAACGAAAATGCGCAGCAGATGAACCTTACAACCGTCCGTTTAGTCTCGCTGAACTGAAGGCCGCTCTCAGTTCCTGCGGCAACTCAGCACCAGGTAGTGACCGCTTAATGTATGCAATGATCAAGAATATGCATCCAGAAACATTGAACACACTTCTGTCTCTTTACAACACCATGTGGGTATCTGGGCATATTCCATCCTCATGGAAAGAAGCGATTGTCATCCCAATTCATAAGCAAGGCAAAGACCCCGCATTAGCCAGTAGTTACAGGCCAATAGCACTAACAAGCTGCATGTGTAAATTATATCAAAAAATGGTAAATCGGCGTCTAATCTCTTTCCCGGAAAGCAACCGTCTATTTGATCCCCTTCAATGTGGTTTCAGGGAGGGTAGGTGAACAATAGACCACCTCGTTCGCATTGAGGCAAATATTAGAGAGGCTTATATACACAAACAATTTTTTCTCTCTGTATTTCTGGACTTGGAGAAAGCCTATGACACAACATGGCGATTCGGAATCCTCTGAGACCTATCTGCGATGGGCGTACGCGGCAATATGCTAAATATAATAGAAAACTACCTGACTAACCGCACATTCCGTGTTAGAGTGGGCAATGCCCTGTCCAGGCTATTCACTCAAGAGGCTGGTGTGCCACAAGGGGGCGTGCTTAGTTGCACCCTCTTCATTGTGAAAATGAATTCCATCCGCAAAGTCATTCCATCCTCAATGTTTTATTCAATATATGTAGACGATGTGCAACTAGGATTTAAGTCTTGTAACCTTGCTGTCTGCGAGCGCCAAGTCCAACTCGGACTGAACAAGGTCTCAAAATGGGCAAACGAAAATGGCTTCAAGCTAAACCCCTCCAAAAGCTCCTGTGTACTTTTTTCTAAAAAGAAAGGCTTGATACAAGATCCTGATATTATGCTGCATAGACAACACATACCACTCAACACTGAACATAAATTTTTAGGCATAATACTCGACTCAAAACTAACCTTCATTCCTCATATCAAGTATTTGAAAGCTAAATGCCTTAAAACAATGAACATCCTGAAAATACTATCACATGCAACATGGGGAAGCGAGAGGAAATGCCTCATGAACCTCTAAGGAGCCTTGTACGATCGCGCTTAGACTACGGTGCCGTTGTGTTTCACGCAGCTACACCCAGTACTCTCAAGATGCTGGACCCTATGCATCATCTTGGTATCCGCCTCGCCACCGGCGCCTTTAGGACGAGTCCGATTCAAAGCCTCTATGTCGAATCGAATGAATGGTCGCTGGATCTGCAGCGGTCATATTCTACATTTAATTATTTTCTGAAAGTACATGCTAACAAAAACCATCCTTGTTATCCCACCATAAACGATATGACCTCTGCAACACTCTTTCACAACAAACCTACAGCCAGAGAGCCATTCTCGATCCGTGTGACAAAGCTGAGCAAGGAGATGGATGTTCATATTCATGAAAATAGACTAATGGCTTCTGCCAAGCGGTTTGCACCGTGGTTGTGGCGACCCATTGACTGTGACACGTCATTTGTGGAGGTAACGAAGCACGCTCCAGAGGCGCACATTCATATGCATTGTCTGGAATTACAATTTAAATACCCTTGTCCAGAGTATTACACAGATGTGTCTAAATCACATGCCGGCGTGTCATACGCAGCCGTCGGCCCATCCTTTCCCGAGTCCGATGTTCTGCACCCTCAAACAAGCATCTTTACAGCAGAGGCGTATGCAGTATGGTCGGCTGCAAAACACATCAAACAGTTAAAACTACGTAAGGCGGTCATATACACAGACTCATTAAGCGTTGTGAAAACATTGATGTCATGCTTCAACCACACAAATCCAGTAATTGCAGATCTTTTCTCTTTCCTCTGTACTATTTATGCCTCTGGCCAACATATAACGATATGCTGGGTGCCTGGACACAGGTATTGAAGGTAACGTCCTGGCAGACCGAATTGCTACCTCCTTAGACACAAAAGCTTGCAACATGTCCGCAGCCGTTCCCGTCTCAGACCTAAAGCCATGCTTACGGAAACAATTCACAACCTACTGTCAGCATAAATGGGACTCTGAAACCCTTAATAAACTCCACATAGTTAAGCCACATTTAGGATACTGGCCATCACTGACCAAGTCCAGACGAAGTGATGTCCTATTATGTCGTCTCAGAATAGGGCACACTTACGGTACACATAGCTTTTTGTTGAGTGGCGGTGAACGCCCAATGTGTAGTAGATGTGGGGAGACACCCATTGTTCAGCATGTCTTCCTAGAATGCCGCGAAACACAAGCCGAAAGGAAAAAACACTTCCCTTTAGCATACAGTCAGTGTATACCACTTCACCTGGCACTGTCTCTAGGCAGAGAACCGCTATTTCACATGCAATCTACCTTAGCCTTTTTAAACGACGTTGACATGCTCCACGTTTTCTGTGCAAGAAATTCGTAACACGGCCTCTTGCGAGAGGCCACGGTTCCGATGTGAACCTTTGTTATAGCACATGCCTCCAGGCCATTGTACTCAAGAAAACAGCTGAGGCTGTTGTGCTATTTGTCAACAACAATCACCTGTCAATTTTTATTCATACCCGCCGTGGTTGCTCAGTGGCTATGGTGTTGGGCTGCTGAGCACGAGGTCGCGGGATCGAATCCCGGCCACGGCGGCCGCATTTCGATGGGGGCGAAATGCGAAAACACCCGTGTACTTAGATTTAGGTGCACGTTAAAGAACCCCAGGTGGTCGAAATTTCCGGAGTCCTCCACTACGGCGTGCCTCATAATCAGAAAGTGGTTTTGGCACGTAAAACCCCATAATTTAAATTTAATTTTCAGTCATGTAACGCTATTACACCATTGTTGTCCATCCTATACTTACAGCATACCCTACTTCAGCCATTCTCATATTTTTATTCCTTGAGTATTTTATGCAACTCATAGATCTCAGTTCTAGGCCTCTCTACAACGATGTCACATCAGCCATTAGTCCATTCAGTACTCATCGCCACTGCCTTGGCGCTCTTTGGCCACACTTGGCCCTTGCGCCAATAAACACTACATATCATCATCACCGTTACACTAGCCATTTTCGAAGGCTGTAAGCCCTAACACGTACCCTCCTAGAAATTGTCGACAGGATAATACAATAAAAATACATTCGTGTCTCAAGTTTAGAAAATAAAAAATAAATCTAGTAACCACGCAATACAGACACGGAAATCGAGTAGTTTAACTGGTAATGTCAATGCAGCCAGCGTTTAAAAAAGCGGGCTCGTATATTTCTCGGGAGCAACTGCTACCCTTAAAAAAATTGTACGCGTAGATAATTTTCGTCCAGTCAAAAGGAAGGACGAGAATGACCTGCTGCTAGCTAGCTTTTGTCAAAGTGCAAGCAAAATAAAGGTCATGAAATAAACGACGACGGAAGTACGGCGGTTTGAAAATAACATAAGAAAGAGCAGAGAAGGGGTACTGGTCTCAAATTCGTTCGAAAACAGTAGAAAAATAACTCGGAACGTTAAGAATACATACGCACGCGTGGCTGCTGCTAAGGCAATGTGCTTCGCTTTCTGACATAGCTGGCGCTATTCATATTTCCCCTCCGGAAGGCGAACTCAAACTTCAAACAAACTATTCAAACAAGAACGGACACATGCCGTCGTCAGAGGAATCGCTGTCAGAATATTCGTCTTGCTGCGCCGCCAGTAATGATTCGAGTTCATCTACCATACACTTCACAAACACCTTAACACGAAGGCTTACATTGCCACGATTCAATGACATTACCTGCTGCTTTTCGTACGAAATAGCAAGGATCTTGCGCAAATTCTTCTCCATCGTGTCTGTCGTGAAGACGTCTTCGCTCTGAAAACAAACACGTCTTCTCGGCTGGCACACCAAGAGCAATGTGAGAACAAGTTCTCTGCAATGAAAGGGAAGGGTCATATTCTGTCGAATTTCTTAGAAACGAAAGGGGGGGAGCAAATAGTTGACATTCCTTTGTTGCCAGCGAGTGGGTGAAGCCTTTGTTGAAGTGGTTGACAGTTGTCAGCTCCATTGCTGCTTCGTTTTATGCCTGAGGAGCTCAAATCGCTAGGCCTGCAAAATGACGTTTATTGTATTGCCAATATTCTAACGCGGTACCTAATGCGCAATATTGGTGGTAATCTAGTAAAAGTGCTGTTGCTTAACTATTTTTATAGGTTAGATTGCTGATATTTGCCGCAACATTATATCGAAAGCGCAAGTGCGACCTATGGGAACCATCAGAGCAATTCTAACGTTGTGATAGGTTTCATATGGAGCTGTTAAGTGGAGTGTTCCCGCTAAGATAATGTTTTATTGATGAAAGAAAAACTCGTGTCACCATTACACTAGCCATTCTCGAAGGCTGTAAGCCCTGACACGTACCCTCCTAGAAATTGTCGACAGGATAATCATGACACGTGTACTTATCTTTATCGGGCGACCACGTTTCGCCGCCTAACACATGTAATCGCGCAGCGCGGGACGCGCCTGCATGTATCCGAAGTTTCTGGAAAGTTATCGATGCATCTACCCGGCTGTCTGTTGTCGCCGAACCTTGTGTTATCTGATTTCATCGCGTGACGCGAATGGTGTAGAACTTTGTGGAAGGCACGCGGGTCCGAACGATTAGTCTGGAACATTCGACAACTGCTGTATAAAAGCCGACGCGCTTGACCCACTGATCAGATTTCCGACGATCGCCGACCGTGTTCACCGCTATCGTTGTGCTATAAGTGTAGCCTGTTTTTGTGGGCACAGGTTCGCCCAATAAAAGCTAGTTTTGTATTCCACCGTATTGCTGCTTTCTTCACCGTCACTACCACGTTACATCTGGTGGAGGCGCTTTACGTTCATGTACCGGACGCCCCCAACAAGCCGTAATCCAAGCCCGGACCGCAAAGACAACACCAGCGCCGTCCCGGAACATCGAGCAAGCCGCTGTCTTCAACCGCTGCCCCCGGAGCACGGACTTCTACCTGAGAAGACCAAGAAGATTGTGGCCAAGGAAACCCCAATGGCAGCCCCAGCGTCCCCCATCGTGCTTCAGCAGCCCAGGGAGCCTACAACGTTCCGCGGTTCAACATTCGAGGACCCGGAAACCTGGCTCCAGACGTATGAGAGGGTCGCCGTATTTAACAGCTGGAACAGCGACGACAAACTCCGTCATGTCTATTTCGCATTGGAGGACGCAACCAGGACGTGGTTCGAGAATCGAGAAGCCACCTTGACGACGTGGGACCTGTTACGTAGCGGCTTCCTTCAGACATTCGCAAGCGTCGTGCACCGAGAACGAGCCCAAGCGCTATTACAAAACCGGGTGCAGCTACCTAATAAGACAACCGCGATCTTCACGGAGGAAATGAGCCGTCTCTTCCGCCACGCCGACCCTGAAATGCCCGAGCAGAAGAAAGTCCGCCTGCTCATGCGAGGTGTGAAGCAGGAACTTTTTGCCGGAATGGTACGAAGCCCGCCGAAGACCGTCGACGACTTTCTTCGCGAGGCCACCAGCATCAAGAAGACACTCGAGATGCGAAACCGGCAATTCGACCGCCTCACGAACTCGACAATCTACGCCGGAGTTCAGTCACTGGCCACCGACGACCTACGCGAGACTATCCGAGCTGTCATGCGGGAGGAGCTACAAAATCTGTTCCCATCATCACAGCCTCAAGTGGCTTCGATTGCCGACGCCGTGCGTGAGGAGCTCCAACAACAACTTGGAGTAGCCCCTGAATCGCCGCAGCCTGAGCCACAAGCGATGACCTACGCCGCCGTCGCGCGCCGTCAAGGTCCCCCTCCGCGACTGCGCCAGGGCCCTGTCACGCCGCAGTTCCGTCGTCTGCCGCCGCCGCAGCCAGCACGACCACCCGTCGTCCAGAGCACCTACGCGAGGAAGACGGACATTTGGCGCGCTCCTGACCACCGCCCGCTCTGCTACCACTGCGGAGAAGTGGGTCACGTCTACCGACGATGTCCATACCGGGAGATGGGACTGCGAGGTTTCGAGGTGAACGCTCCGCGCCCGCAGCAAGGTGAACGCCCCCGGGATATCGCCGACTACCTCGCCGCTACTCAGTGAAGCTCTCGACGACCGTCGCGTTCGCCATCACCAGGCTGTCGCCGCAGCGTCGACCATAAACTGGCCCAGCCCGGGGCCGGTCAGCAAGCCCATATCCGGAAAACTAAAAGCAGCAACCGATGGAGGTGTGGTTGCTGTTCGTAGAACTGACGAAGATCCTCCGCCGCCGACGAAGACACCGAAGAAACTACCTCGACGACATAACGACACGCCGCCGTCCCGACGAAATCACGAAGCCAAGACTACACCGACGAAAGACGACTTGACGACGCGACGTTCCAACTTCAGTTCAACACGACGCAGCAGTGATCCGATGCCAAGACCTAACTGTAACGCAAGACAAAGAACCACCGACCTCGACGCGCTTCTCGACGACCACGCAGTCACCGCCTTAGTAGACACAGGAGCCGATTACTCCGTCATGAGTGGACCCATCGCCGCCCAGTTGAGGAAAGTTAAGACAGCATGGGAAGGCCCTCAAATTCGGACCGCTGGAGGACACCTGATTACGCCGACTGGGATCGGCACGGCAAGAATTACCGTTCATGACCGGACTTAACCTGCCACCTTCGTTATCCTCCAACAATGTTCACGAGACGTCATTCTCGGCATGGACTTCCTGAATCAACATGGCGCAGTCATCGACCTGAAGTCGAAATCGATAACGCTGTCGCAAGATCAAGCGATACCGCCGGAGAGCTGTCGTAGTCACCACGCCTTGAGTGTGCCCGAAGATCAAGTGAGCATCCCGCCGCGCTCCAGCATTATTATTTCCGTCGGCACCGAAACACCCGCTGACGTAGAAGGCGTCATCGAGGGCGACCAACACCTACTGCTCGACCGTGAAATTTGCGTCGCAAGAGGAATCGCTCGACTCCACGGAGGGCAAGTGGAAGTTATGCTAACCAACTTCAGCCAAGAATTCAAGCACATCAACAAGGGCACGACAATGGCATATATCGAGGAAATTGTGGAAACCAGCAATGCCTTTGTCCTCTCGGATTCAGCCGCATCTACCCCGATGAGCATAGTCCCCGAACCAGAGTTCGACGTGAATCCAAGTCTTCCTATGAGTAAGCAGCAACAGATCAGAAGTTTTCTCCGACGACACAAAGGCTGCTTTTCGACGTCATCGAGGATTCGCCAAACACCAGTTGCAAAACATCGCATAATAACCGAAGAGAGCGCTCGACCACTCCGCCAGAGCCATTACCGAGTTTCGACGCGAGAACGTGAAGCTATTAGGGAACAAGTTGACGAAATGCTGCGCGACGACATCATCCAGCCGTCGAAAAGCCCGTGGGCATCTCCTGTAGTCCTGGTGAAGAAAAAGGACGGAACCCTACGCTTCTGCGTCGATTATCGTCGACTGAACAAGATCACGAAGAAGGATGTGTACCCCCTTTCACGGATAGACGACGCATTGCATCGGCTCTGCAACGCTAAATACTTCTCGTCGATGGACCTCAAGTCTTGCTACTGGCAAATAGATGTCGACGAGAGAGATCGCGAAAAGACTGCCTTCATCACGCCAGACGGCCTCTACGAGTTCAAGGTCATGCCATTCGGACTGTGCTCGGCGCCTGCAAAGTTTCAGCGCGTCATGGACACGGTGTTAGCCGAACTGAAGTGGCAGACGTGCCGTGTTTACTTGGATGACGTCGTTGTCTTCGCTGGAAATTTCGACGATCACCTTAGGCGGTTTACGACAGTGTTAGAGGCCATTAAGTCATCAGGGCTCACTCTGAAGCTGGAAAAGTTCCGCTTCGCTTACGATGACCTTTTGTTCCTAGGCCACGTCATCAGCAAATCAGGAGTACGCCCCGACCCACAGAAGACAGCTGCCATCACAAAATTCCCGCAGCCAACCGACAAGAAGGCAGTGCGCAGATTCCTTGGCATGTGTGCCTACTATAGGCGCTTTGTCAGGGACTTTTCACGCATCGCGGAGCCGCTAACACATATAACCAAATGTGATGTCGAGGTCAAGTGGGAAGCGCCGCAGGCCAAAGCATTTCAAGAACTCAAACGACGCATGCAGTCGCCGGCGCTACTTGCACACTTCGACGAGGACGCCGATACCGAAATCCACACTGACGCCAGTAGCCTAGGCCTCGGTGCCATCCTAGTCCAGAGGAAAAAATGGACTTGAACGGGTGATATCGTATGCTGGCCGGTCGCTGTCAAAAGCGGAAAGCAATTATTCTGCGACTGAAAAGGAATGCCTCGCCATCACTTGGGTTACAGCTAAATTGCGCCCTTACCTCTATGGGAGGCCATTCAAAGTCGTCAGTGACCATCATGCGTTGTGTTGGCTAGCTAACTTAAAGGACCCTTCAGGACGGCTGGCGCGGTGGAGCCTCAGACTGCAAGAATATGACGTCACGGTAATATACAAGTCCGGAAGAAAACACTCCGACGCCGACTGCTTATCACGCGCCTCCATCGATCCCCCGCCGCAAGACGACGAGGATGACGACGCCTTCCTTGGGATAATATGCGCGGAAGACTTCACTAAACAGCAACGAGCAGACCCGGAGCTAAAAAGCCTCGTCGAGTATTTGGAAGGGAACACCGACGTTGTCCCTAGGGCATTTAAGCGCGGGTTGTCTTCGTTCACGCTACAAAACAACCTGCTCGTGAAGAAGAACTTCTCACCAGTCCGCGCCAGCTACCTTCTTGTTGTACCGTCAGCGCTGCGTCCAGAAATACTGCACGCCCTACACGACGATCCAACCGCTGAGCACCTCGGATTCTCCCGGACGCTGTCGAGAATACAGGAAAGGTATTACTGGCCGCGTCTGACCGCCGACGTTGCCCGTTACGTCAAGACATGCCGAGACTGTCAACGATGCAAGACACCACCGACAAGGCCAGCAGGATTACTACAGCCGATCGAACCTCCTCGCCGACCATTCCAGCAGATTGGGATGGATTTGTTAGGGCCGTTTCCGATGTCAACATCCGGGAATAAGTGGATCGTCGTGGCGACGGACTATCTCAACCGCTTTGCTGAAGCTAAAGCTCTACCAAAAGGCAGCGCAGCTGTAGTGGCGAAATTTTTCGTCGAGAACATCCTGCTGCGACATGGTGCCCCAGAAGTCCTCATCACCGACAGAGGAACGGCTTTTACAGCAGAGCTCACCCAAGCCATTCTGCAGTACAGCCAGACAAGTCACAGGAGGACAACTGCCTACCATCCGCAGACGAATGGTCTCATGGAGCGCCTGAACAAGACCCTCGCCGACATGCTAGCAATGTACGCAGACGTCGAGCACAAGATGTGGGATGCGGTCCTGCCGTATGCAACCTTCGCTTACAACACGGCGGTGCAAGAAACAACACAGATCACGCCGTTTAAGCTGGTTTACGGCAGGAACCCGACGACGACGCTCGACGCCATGCTGCCCCACGTCACTGACGAAGAGAATGTTGACGTCGCTAGCTATCTCCAGCGCGCCGAAGAAGCCCGGCAGTTCACCCGCCTACGGATCAAGAACCAACAGAGGACCGACAGCCGACACTACAACCTCCGACGACGCTTCGTCGAGTACAAGCCCGGCGACCATCTTTGGGTTTGGACACCGATACGCCGACGAGGACTGAGTGAGAAGCTATTGCGCCGCTATTTCGGACCCTACAAGGTCATTCGACGTACAAGGTCATTCGACGTGCCAGACGGAATTTCGCATTCACAGCGACGCCGCACACGATCTGAAGTGGTCCACGTGCTGCGTCTGAAACCCTTTTACGGACGCTGACGAACTTCCTTATTTTTGTTTTCTTTGCTACGGGTGTTTTTCTTTATTACTTTCATTTGTATGCAGCATCGGGTCGATGATTTTTAAGAGGGGGGTATTGACACGTGTACTTATCTTTATCGGGCGACCACGTTTCGCCGCCTAAAAAATGTAATCGCACAGCGCGGGACGCGCCTGCATGTATTCGAAGTTTCTGGAAAGTTATCGATGCTTCTACCCGGCTGTCTGTTCTCGCCGAACCTTGTGTTATCTGATTTGATCGCGTGACGCGAATGGTGTAGAACTTTGTGGAAGGCACGCGGGTCCGAACGATTGGTCTGCAACATTCGACGACTGCTGTATAAAAGCCGACGCGCTTGACCCGCTGATCAGATTTCCGACGATCACCGACAGTGTTCGCCGCTATCCTTGTGCTATAAGTGTAGCCTGTTTTTGTGGGCACAGGTTCGCCCAATAAAAGCTAGTTTTGTATTCCACGGTATTGCTGCTTTCTTCACCGTCACTACCACGTGACAATACAATAAAAATGCATTCTTGTCTCAAGTTTAGAAAATCAAAAATAAATCTAGTAACCACGCAATATGGACACGGAAATCGAGTAGTTTAACTGGTAATGTCAATGCAGTCAACGTTTCCAAAAGCGGGCTGGTATATTTCTGGGGAGCAAATGCTATGCTTAAAAAATTTGTACGCGTACATAATTTTCGTCCAGTCAAATGGAAGGACGAGAATGAGCTGGTGCTAGCTAGCTTTTATCAAACTGCAAGCAAAGTAGAGGTCACGAATTAAACGAGGACGGAAGTACGGCGGTTTAAAAATAACATAAGAAAGAGCAGAGTAGGGGTACTGGTTTGAAATTCTTTCGAAAAGAGTAGAGAAATAACTAAGAACGTTAAGAATACTTACGCACGCGTGGCCGCTGCTAAGGCAATGTGCTTGGCTTTCTGACAAAGCTGGCGCTGTTCATATTTCCCCTCCGGAAGGCAAACTCAAACTATTCAAATAAGAACGGACACAATGCCGTCGTCAGAGGAATCGCTGTAAGAATACTCTTCTTGCTGCGCCGCCAGTAATGATTCGAGTTTATCTACCATACAGGTGCCTGGTGGTGGTCTCGTACGGACGATGCCCTCTCGGTGAGCGCAAATTTCCCCTCATCTTTTAAGAGGTTCAATACTTAGAAGCATTTGTCTCGCAAATCATTTTATTTCAAGGAAATTTTCCACGTCTCAATGATTTCTCTCGTCGTATTCGACTTCTGATTGCCGTGTTATAGTTTGTTAACGAAGCTTTCCCTCAAGTCTAAATATTTTAAGGCAGTTTGTCGGGTGCATACCATGGCCACGCACGCTTATATCGCCTTCCGTTTCGCTACCACGGGTGCGCTTTAAAACCACGGCGCTGCAATTTTGCTTCAGAGACTTTCCTTTCCTTCCTTCTTCTCCGCCCTTAAACTGGCTCTCTTAACTACTACACGCAGAGACAAAGCAACAGCGCGCGCATTAGATCCCATAGATGAGATGAATATTTACAATTATTATTAGGGTTATAATTATATTCGAGTGCTGATTGCTGTGCTATTGTTTGTTACCGAAGCTTTCCCTCAAGTCTAAATATTTTAAGGCAGTTTGTCGTGTGCGTATCATGGCTACGCACGCTTATATCGCCTTCCGTTTCTCTACCACGGGTGCGCTTTAAAACCACGGCGCTGCAGTTTTTGCTTTCCTTTCCTTCCTTCTTCTCCGCCCTTAAACTGGCTCTCTTAACTAGTACACGCAGAGACAAAGCAACAGCGCGCGCATGCGATCCCATAGATGAGATGAATATATATATATATATATATGTATATACAGGCACGTACCGAAGGGGGGGCCCGGGGGGGCCCGGGCCCCCCCCGAAATCAAGTGGCATACCACCCCCCCCCTCCCCACCCACGCCACCACTCCTCACACATTCCTAAAGCGCCGCCAGGTCTATGTCGAGACTTGGCAGCTGTTCATCGGTCAGCATTATGCTGCCTTCTTCACTCCTTTTAGATGGCGGTAGTTATCGGCATGTCTTGTAATGTGAAGGACAGTTTTCTCATAGATTCCGCACCCGCGCCGCGATTAACTCGAGATGCGTTCAGTTGTCGCCATCTATTCAACCGTCACGCGCATAGCTGTTGCTTTTGTTAGTTCAACCTTCTTTGTTTAGGCTGATCCTGGAACCAGGAGAGGGATGCGGCTGTTACTCAGCCGGTCTGTACTCTCATGGAACGAGTTGCTGCTGGAGAAAACGCGAATTGCGTTTAACTTTTCCCTTTGCTTCATTATTTCCTTGAGTTACGGCTCACCGCGACGCTGGCAGATACCCGGAACCATATACACGTGATATGGGTTAGATAAGGTGGGAAATAAAATAATGTGAAAGAGCGTCCATCATGAAACCCTGCAATAACCCTTAAACCCATAAGCAAGATGATTGTTGCCCGTTACCTCGTCTGTGTTTCCCTAATTGTATAGCGCTTTTCGTGGAAAATTGCCAACTGGAAACAAGAATCGCAAGGAGTTGAGAAATTAAGCGATCTACTACGGGAGAGAGCCAAGGCAACAACCAAACTGCAAGCAAAAGCGAATAATAAAAAAAGTTAGCCGTTGTTTATGAGATTATTTATGGATCAACATCTTTTTATTTAAAAAGGAAGTAGAGAAAACGCCGCCGGAAGTGGAGAACAGTTACTTCTTTTGAATGACGCTTCTACAGTTATCGGTCGAACCGCCTCACGTAGCCACTTCTCTGCTGTGCTTATGTGGGTGTTTTTCTAACCTTTCGCGGTGAGCGCAGTACGTCTAGAATCGCAGAGTCCTGCGCTCTACGCGGTTGTATGGGATTGGCGGCCGCACAGCATTACGCAGTTCGCGGAACTGTCAAAACTTATCAACAAGTCGAAAATAACTGATATTCGAAACTATAACATGAGAAACACTGAAGAAGCCGTAAAAAATGAACGCAGCCTGAAATGAGTAAAGAAGAAACCTGGCATAGGACAAACCATGATGTATGCACTAAAAGATAAGAAGGATAATATCATCAGCAATCTCGAAGATATAGTAAAAGCAGCGGAAAAATTCTAAGCTGACCTGTATACAGTACCCACAGGAGTCACGATACCTCACTTAGAAACAGTAATGAACAGGATACAGAAACTCTCTTATAACTAGCGATGAGGTGAGAAGGGCCCTGCAAGACATGAAACGATGAAGAGCGGGAGGAGAAGGTGGAATAACAGTCGATTTAATCAAAGATGGAGGAGACATAATGCTTGGAAAACTGGTGGCTCTTTATACGAAGTGTCTATCGACTGCAAGGGTCCCAGAAAACTGGAAGAATGCAGATATTATACTACTCCACAAAAAAGGAGACGTTAAAGAATTGAAAAATTATAGGACCATTAGCTTGCTCTCAGTATTATGTAAAATATTTACCAAAATAATCTCCAATAGAATAAGGGCAACACTGGATTTTGTCAACCAAGGGAAAAGGCTGGCTTCAGGAAGAGATACTTTACAATGGATCACATCCATGTCATCAATCAGGTTATCGCGAAATCTGCAGAGTACAATAAGCCTCTCTATGTGGCTTATATAGATTCCGAAAATGCATTTGATTGAGTAGAGATACCAGCAGTCATAGAGGCACTACGTAATCAAGGAGTACAGAACGCTTACGTAAAATGCTTGGAAAATATTGCTACATGCGTGTGGTATTTGTTTGTTTGAACAATGCGCGTGGGCGCCATCACTCCAGAAAAGAGGAGGAAGAACGAACTGGGCTCGCGCTGTGAATCTAACCGGTCAGCGCTGCAACCGTTGTTGTAAATATAATCTGTAAATAGTTTCTCGTCTTACTAACTCGTCCTTCGTCTAAGAATATCTAAAGAGGTTCTACAGCTACCTTAATTCTACACAAGCAGGGAGATACCTATAGAGAAAGGGTTCAGACAGGGAGACACAATTTCTCCAAAGCTATTCACTGCGTGCTTAGAAGAATTCAAGCTATTAAACTGGGAAGGCTTTGGAGTAAAGATCGACGGCAAATATCTCAGCAACCTTCGGTTTGCCGATGACATTGTTCTATTCAACAACAATGCAGACGAGTTACAACAAGTGGTTGGAGACCTTAACAGAGAGAGTGTAAGAGTGGGGTTGAATATTAATATGCAGAAGATGAAGATAATGATAAATAGCCGGGCAAAGCAACAAGGGATCAGGATCGCCAGTCGGCCACTAGAGACTGTGAAGGAGTACGTTTACCTAGGTCAATTAATCACAGGGAACCCTGATCATGAGAAGGAAATTCACAGAAGAATACAAATAGGTTTGATCGCATACGGCAGACATTGCCAGCCCCTGACTGGAAGCTTACCATCATTATTGAAAAGTAAGGTGTACAATCAGTGCATTTCGTCAGTGCTGACATATGGGGCAGAGACTTGAGAGCAAGTTAAGGACCACCCGCCATGGTTGCTCAGTGGCTATGGTGTTGGGCTGCTGAGCACGAGGTCGCGGGATCGAACCCCGGCCATGGCGGCCGCATTTCGATGGGGGCGAAATGCGAAAACACCCGTGTACTTAGATTTAGGTGCACGTTAAAGATCCCCAGGTGGTCGAAATTTCCGGAGTCCTCCACTACGGTGTGCCTTATAATCAGAAAGTGGTTTTGGCAGGTAAAACCCCATAATGTAATGTAATGCAAGTTAAGGACCGCGCAAGAGCGATCGAACGAATGTTGCTAGGCATAACATTGAGAGAGAGAAAAAGAGCGGTTTGGATCAGAGAGCGAACGGCTATAGACGATATTCTAATTGACATCAAGAGGAAAAAATGTAGCTGGGCAGGTCAAGTAATGCACCGGTTAGATAACCGCTGGACCATTAGGGTTACAGAATGGTTACAAAAAGAAGGAAAACGCAAGCGAGGACGACAAAACACTAGGTGGAGCGATGAAATTAGGAAATTCGCGAGCGCTAGTTGGAATCGGTTGGCGCAAGACAGGGGTAATTGGAGATCTCAGGGAGATGCCTTCGTCCTGCAGTGGACATACAACACGATGATGATGATGATGATGATGATGGAGGTGGTGGCCCCCCCCCCGAAAAAAAAATCCTGGGTACGTGCCTGATATATATATATATATATATATATATATATATATATATATATATATATATATATATATATATATATATATATATATATATATATATATAGAAAACTATCAGTCATAGCTCTCGTAGTATAGCCCTCTGGGTCGTTTCCTTTTTTTTTTCTTTCGAAAGTAGCCCTATTAGGGTTATTGTAATTACACGAAGGTATTTCGCCCTCGTCAGCAGCAGTCCTTGAGATTTTTATTCTGGCGGCTAGCTTCCCAAGCTATGCGTGCCGCCATCGCACCTGGTTAAGCTTCTCCTAGACGCTAGAGTTATACTATGTCCGCGCAACCTTGAGCGATCGGAAAGCGCGTTTCCCCCTCTTGGCCGGCGGGGACGGGAGGCTTTGTTCCGGCCGCAAAGCTCTCCACGTCTCAGTAAGGTGCCTGGTGGGGGTCTCGTACGGACGATGCCCTCTCGGTGAGCGCAAATTTCCCCTCATCTTTTAAGAGGTTCAATACTTACAAGCATTTGTCTCGCAAACCATATTTATTTCAAGGAAATTTTCCACGTCTCAATAATTTCTCTCGTCGTATTCGAGTTCTGATTGCCGTGTTATAGTTTGTTAACGAAGCTTTCCCTCAAGTCTAAATATTTTAAGGCAGTTTGTCGGGTGCGTACCATGGCCACGTACGCTTATATCGCCTTCCGTTTCTCTACCACGGGTGCGCTTTAAAACCACGGCGCTGCAATTTTGCTTCAGAGACTTTCCTTTCCTTCCTTCTTCGCCTCCCTTAAACTGGCTCTCTCAACTACTACACGCAGAGACAAAGCAACAGCGCGCGCATTAGATCCCATATATGAGATGAATATTTACAATAATTATTAGGGTTATAATTATATTCGAGTGCTGATTGCCGTGCTATCGTTTGTTAACGAAGCTTTCCCTCAAGTCTAAATATTTTAAGGCAGTTTGTCGTGTGCGTATCAAGGCCACGCACGCTTATATCGCCTTCCGTTTCTCTACCACGGGTGCGCTTTAAAACCACGGCGCTGCCATTTTGCTTCGGAGACTTTCCTTTCCTTCTTTCTTCTCCGCCCTTAAACTGGCTCTCTTAACTACTACACGCAGAGACAAAGCAACAGCGCGCGCATTAGATCCCATAGATGAGATGAATATTTACAATTATTATTAGGGTTATAATTATATTCGAGTGCTGATTGCTGAGCTATTGTTTGTTACCGAAGCTTTCCCTCAAGTCTAAATATTTTAAGGCACTTTGTCGTGTGCGTATCATGGCTACGCACGCTTATATCGCCTTCCGTTTCTCTACCACGGGTGTGCTTTAAAACCACGGCGCTGCAGTTTTTGCTTTCCTTTCCTTCCTTCTTTCCGCCCTTAAACTGGCTCTCTTAACTACTACACGCAGAGACAAAGCAACAGCGCGCGCATGCGATCCCATAGATGAGATGAATATATATATATATATATATATATATATATATATATATTGACACGTGTACTTATCGGTATCGGGCGACCACGTTTCCCCGCCTAACAAATGTAATCGCACAGCGCGGGACGCGCCTGCATGTATCCGAAGTTTCTGGAAAGTTATCGATGCTTCTACCCGGCTGTCTGTTGTAGCCGAACCTTGTTTTATCTGATTTCATCGCCTGACGCGAATGGTGTAGAACTTTGTGGAAGGCATGCGGGTCCCGACGATTAGTCTCGAACATTCGATGACTGCTGTATAAAAGCCGACGCGTTTGACCCGCTCATCAGATTTTCGACGATCGCCGAGCGTGTTCGCCGCTATCGTTGTGCTATAAGTGTAGCCTGTTTTGTGGGCACAGGTTCGCCCAATAAAAGTTAGTTTTGTCGTTCACAGTATTGCTGCTGTGTTATTCAACGTCACCACCACGTGACATCTGGTGGAGGTGCTTGTGCGTTCATGTACCGAACGCCCCCGCAAAGCCGCGATCCAAGCCCGAAGCCCGAGGACAGAACCAACATCGCCCAAGACCAGCGTGCTAGCCGCAGACTGCAAGGACTGCCCCCAGAGCACGGACTTCTACCTGAGACGACAAAGAAGATCGTGGTCAAGACAACCCCAATGGCTGCCCCAGCGTCCCCCGTTACTTTACAACAACCTTGGGACCCACCAACCTTCCATGGAGCAGCGACTGAAGACCCGGAATCATGGCTGGAGACCTACGACCGCATCGCGACGTTCAACAACTGGGACTCCGACGACAAGCTGCGGCATGTCTACTTCGCCTTAGAAGACGCCGCCAGGACTTGGTTTGAGAACAGGGAATCGACCTTGACAACGTGGGACCTGTTCCGTAGCGGCTTCCTGCGCACCTTTACAAGCGTCGTGCGCAAGGAAAGGGCTGAAGCTATGCTGGACGCCCGAGTGCAGCTACCAAACGAGAACGTTGCCATCTTTACGGAAGAAATGAGCCGCCTATTCCGCCACGCCGACCCGGAAATGTCCGAGGAAAAGAAAGTCCGGCTACTGATGCGTGGTGTAAAGGAGTAACTTTTCGCCGGTATGGTACGAAGCCCACCGAAGACCGTCGACGAGTTTCTTCGCGAGGCCACAACCATCGAGAAGACACTCGAGATGCGAAACCGGCAATTCGACCGCCGCACCAACTCTACGAACTATGCCGGCGTTCAATCGCTGGCCTCCGACGACCTGCGCGAGGTTATCAGGGCAGTCGTACGAGAGGAGCTTCAGAAGATCTTCCCGTCGTCGCAGCCTCAAGTGGCCTCGATCGCTGACATCGTCAAAGATGAGGTTCAGCGGTCGCTTGGAGTTCCGGAGGTGCAACCTCAATTACCGCAACCCCAGCCAGAAGCGATGACCTACGCCGCCGTCGCACGCCGTCAAGCTCCTCCTCCGCGCCAGGGCCCTGTAACGCCGCAATTCCGTCGACCACCCCCGCCGCCAGCACGCCCACCCGTCGCCCAGCGCAGCTACCCGAGGAAGACCGACGTATGGCGCGCTCCTGACCACCGCCCGTTGTGCTACCACTGCGGAGAAGCGGGTCACGTCTACCGACGATGTCCATACCGGGAGATGGGACTGCGAGGTTTCGCCGTCAACGCTCCGCGCCCGCAGCAAGGTGAACGCCCTCGCGATATCGCTGACTACCTCGCGGCTACTCAGTGGAGCTCTCGACGACCGTCGCGTTCGCCATCACCAGGCCGCTACCTGTCGCCGCAGCGCCGACCATTCACTGGCCCAGCCCGGGGCCGGTCAGCGAGCCCATATCCGGAAAACTAAAAGCAGCAACCGATGGAGGTGCGGTTGCTGTTCGTCGAACTGACGAAGATCCTCCGCCGCCGACGAAGACGCCGAAGAAACTAACTCGACGACATAACGACACGCCGCCGTCCCGACGAAGTCTGGAAGCAAACAATACGGCGACGAAAGACGACCTGACGACGCGACGTTCCAGCTTCAGTTCAGCACGACGCAGCCGTGATCCGATGCCGAGACCTAACTGCAACGCCAGACAAAGAACCACCGACCTCGACGTGCTTCTCGACGGCCACGCAGTTACCGCATTAGTGGACACAGGGGCCGATTACTCCGTAATGAGTGGACACTTCGCCGCCCAGTTGAAGAAAGTTAAAACTGCATGGGAAGGCCCTCAAACTCGAACCGCTGGAGGACACCTCATCACGCCGACTGGAATCTGTACGGCAAGAATAACCATTCATGACAGGACTTATCCTGCCACCTTCGTTATCCTCCAACAGTGTTCACGAGATGTCATTCTCGGCATGGACTTCCTGAATCAACATGGCGCAGTCAT
Organism: Dermacentor andersoni; assembly: GCF_023375885.2. Classification (NCBI taxonomy): domain Eukaryota; kingdom Metazoa; phylum Arthropoda; class Arachnida; order Ixodida; family Ixodidae; genus Dermacentor; species Dermacentor andersoni. The sequence goes on along the minus strand of NC_092817.1, from coordinate 191,896,150 downwards.
CGACCTAAAGTCGAAATCGATAACGCTTTCGCAAGATGAAGCGATACCGTCGGAGAGCTGTCGTAGTCACCACGCCTTGAGTGTGCTCGAAGATCAAGTGAGCATCCCGCCGCGCTCCAGCATTATTATTTCCGTCGGCACCGAAACACCCGCTGACGTAGAAGGCGTCATCGAGGGCGACCAACATCTACTGCTCGACCGTCAAATTTGCGTCGCAAGAGGGATCGCTCGACTCCACGGAGGGCAAGCTGAAGTTATGCTAACCAACTTCAGCCAAGAGTTCAAGCACGTCAACAAGGGCACGACAATCGCATACATCGAGGAAATTGTGGAAACCAGCAATGCCTTTGTCCTCTCGGATTCAGCCGCATCTACCCCGATGAGCATAGTCCCCGAACCAGACTTCGACGTGAATCCAAGTCTTCCTATGAGTAAGCAGCAACAGATCAGAAGTCTTCTCCGACGATACAAAGACTGCTTTTCGACGTCATCGAGGACTCGACAAACACCAGTTGCAAAGCATCGCATAATAACCCAAGAGTGCGCTCGACCACTCCGCCAGAGCCCTTACCGAGTTTCGACGCGAGAACGTGAAGCTATTAGGCAACAAGTCGACGAAATGCTGCGTGACGACATCATCCAGCCGTCGAAAAGCCCGTGGGCTTCTCCTGTAGTCCTGGTGAAGAAAAAGGACGGAACCCTACGCTTCTGCGTCGATTATCGTCGACTGAACAAGATCACGAAAAAGGATGTGTACCCCCTTCCACGGATAGACGACGCATTGGATCGGCTCTGCAACGCTAAATACTTCTCGTCGATGGACCTTAAGTCTGGCTACTGGCAAATAGAAGTCGACGAGAGAGATCGCGAAAAGACTGCCTTCATCACGCCAGACGGCCTCTACGAGTTCAAGGTCAAGCCATTCGGACTGTGCTCGGCGCCTGCAACGTTTCAGCGCGTCATGGACACGGTGTTAGCCGGACTGAAGTGGCAGACGTGCCTTGTTTACTTGGATGACGTCGTTGTCTTCGCTGGAAATTTCGACGATCACCTTAGGCGGCTTGCGACAGTGTTAGAAGCCATCAAGTCATCAGGGCTCACTCTGAAACCGGAAAAGTGCCGCTTCGCTTACGATGAGCTTTTGTTCCTAGGCCACGTCATCAGCAAATCAGGAGTACGCCCCGACCCACAGAAGACAGCTGCCATCGCAAAGTTCCCGCAGCCAACCGACAAGAAGGCAGTGCGCAGATTCCTTGGCATGTGTGCCTACTATAGGCGCTTTGTCAAGGACTTTTCACGCATCGCGGAGCCGCTAACACATATAACCAAATGTGATGTCGAGGTCAAGTGGGAAGCGCCGCAGGCCAAAGCATTTCAAGAACTCAAACGACGCATGCAGTCGCCGGCGCTACTTGCACACTTCGACGAGGACGCCGATACCGAAATCCACACTGACGCCAGTAGCCTAGGCCTCGGTGCCGTCCTAGTCCAGAGGAAAAAAGGACTTGAACGGGTGATATCGTATGCTAGCCGGTCGCTGTCAAAAGCGAAAAGCAATTATTCTACGACTGAAAAGGAATGCCTCGCCATCATTTGGGCTACAGCTAAATTTCGCCCTTACCTCTATGGCAGGCCATTCAAAGTCGTTAGCGACCACCACGCGTTGTGTTGGCTAGCTAACTTAAAGGACCCTTCAGGACGGCTGGCCCGGTGGAGCCTCATACTACAAGAATATGACGTCACGGTAATATACAAATCCGGAAGAAAACACTCCGACGCCGACTGCTTATCACGCGCCCCCATCGATCCCCCGCCGCAAGACGACGAGGACGACGACGCCTTCCTTGGGATAATAAGCGCGGAAGACTTCACTAAACAGCTGCGAGCAGACCCAGAGCTAAAAGGCCTCGTCGAGTATTTGGAAGGGAACACCGACGTTGTCCCTAGGGCATTTAAGCGCGGGTTGTCTTCGTTCACGCTACAAAACAACCTGCTCGTGAAGAAGAACTTCTCACCAGTCCGCGCCAGCTACCTTCTTGTTGTACCGTCAGCGCTGCGTCCAGAAATACTGCACGCCCTACACGACGATCCAACCGCTGGGCACCTCGGATTCTCCCGGACGCTGTCGAGAATACAGGAAAGGTATTACTGGCCGCGTCTGACCGCTGACGTCGCCCTTTACGTCAAGACATGTCGAGACTGTCAACGACGCAAGACACCACCGACAAGGCCAGCAGGTTTACTACAGCCGATCGAACCTCCTCGCCGACCATTCCAGCAGATTGGGATGGATTTGTTGGGGCCGTTTCCGATGTCAACATCCGGGAATAAGTGGATCATCGTGGCGACGGACTATCTCACCCGCTTTGCTGAAACTAAAGCTCTACCAAAAGGCAGCGCAGCCGAAGTGGCGAAATTTTTCGTCGAGAACATCCTGCTGCGACATGGTGCCCCAGAAATCCTCATCACCGACAGGGGAACGGCTTTTACAGCAGAGCTCACCCAAGCCATTCTGCAGTACAGCCAGACAAGCCACAGGAGGACAACTGCCTACCATCCGCAGACGAATGGTCTCACGGAGCGCCTGAACAAGACCCTCGCCGACATGCTAGCAATGTACGTCGACGTCGAGCACAAGACGTGGGACGCGGTCCTGCCGTATGTAACCTTCGCTTACAACACGGCGGTGCAAGAAACAACACAGATCACGCCGTTTAAGCTGGTTTACGGCAGGAACCCGACGACGACGCTCGACGCCATGCTGCCCCACGTCACTGACGAAGAGAATGTTGACGTCGCTAGCTATCTCCAGCGCGCCGAAGAAGCCCGGCAGCTCGCCCGCCTGCGAATCAAGAGCCAGCAGAGGACCGACAGCCGACACTACAACCTCCGACGACGCTTCGTCGAGTACCAGCCTGGCGACCGTGTTTGGGTCTGGACCCCGATACGCCGACGAGGACTCAGTGAGAAACTACTCCGACGCTATTTCGGACCCTACAAGGTCATCCGACGTATTGGTGCTCTGGACTATGAGGTCGTGCCAGACGGCATTTCGCATTCACAGCGGCGCCGCGCACGGTCTGAAGTAGTCCACGTGGTGCGCCTTAAACCCTTTTACGGACGCTGACGAACTTCGTCATTTTTGTTCTTTTATTTGCTACGAGTGCTTTTGTTTATTAACTTCGTTTGTTTGCAGCATCGGGTCGATGCTTTTTAAGAGGGGGGTATTGACACGTGTACTTATCGTTATCGGGCGACCACGTTTCCCCGCCTAACAAATGTAATCGCACAGCGCGGGACGCGCCTGCATGTATCCGAAGTTTCTGGAAAGTTATCGATGCTTCTACCCGGCTGTCTGTTGTCGCCGAACCTTGTTTTATCTGATTTCATCGCCTGACGCGAATGGTGTAGAACTTTGTGGAAGGCATGCGGGTCCCGACGATTAGTCTCGAACATTCGATGACTGCTGTATAAAAGCCGACGCGTTTGACCCGCTCATCGGATTTTCGACGATCGCCGAGCGTGTTCGCCGCTATCGTTGTGCTATAAGTGTAGCCTGTTTTGTGGGCACAGGTTCGCCCAATAAAAGTTAGTTTTGTCGTTCACAGTATTGCTGCTGTGTTATTCAACGTCACCACCACGTGACAATATATATATATATATATATATATATATATATATAGAGAGAGAGAGAGAGAGAAAACTATCAGTCATAGCTCTCGTAGTATAGCCCTCTGGGCCGTTTCCTTTTTTTTTCTTTCGAAAGTAGTCCTATTAGGGTTATTATAATTACACGAAGGTATTTCGCCCTCGTCAGCAGCAGTCCTTGAGATTGTTATTCTGGCGGCTAGCTTCCCACGCTATGCGTGCCGCCATCGCACCTGGTTAAGCTTCTCCTAGACGCTAGAGTTATACTATGTCCGCGCAACCTTGAGCGATCGGAAAGCGCGCTTCCCCCTCTTGGCCGGTGGGGACGGGAGGCTTTGTTGCGGCCGCAAAGCTCTCCACGTCTCAGTAAGGTGCCTGGCGGTGTCTAGCGAGAGTCTGTCGCTGAGTTCGGCTGCTGTCGTCATTGAATCGTGCTGAATAGACCGTGCTCGCGTCGATGGAAGGTCTTCGGAAGGGCGATTATCAGCGGCCTCGCCCCCGAAGGTCGCTGTTCTTAGTTTTCCCGGTGAGGGCTTGGCGATCGTCCCTGCGCTGCCATTGGAGGGCTTCTAGGAGCGGGGCAAGAACGCCTTGATACGCTTTGGGAAGAATGCCTGGGGGACGGCGAGCGCGACTGCCGCCGCGGGAAAAGTGGCATACTCTGCTGAGTCAAGTATACTTCAATCGCCCTGGGCCTTTCGCCATATCTGGGCCTTGGTGAATCCGCGGCAAAACCTTGCAGTCCGAGGCGGTGGTATGAGCACTCGCGATATACGTGACCGGCTTCTCCACAATGATAGCACAGAGGCCTTCTATCTGGGGTACGCCAGACGTCAGATTTCCTTTCGAGCGGGCGCCGATCCTCCATACGTTGGATCGATTGCACTGATGGGAGCGGCGGGACGTATGACGCGGCGTAAGATGTGGCGGGATCGAAATGAGTCGGAGCGGGGGCGGACTCGCCTCAAAACTTCCGCATACGACGGCCGCTTCAGCTGTGCTGTCACAGGCGGCGCATTGCTGCTTGGAACGGGACCTTGGATCGCTTGCTGGACTTCGTTCCTCACAAGGGCAGAAATAGAACTTAGCGTGGGCTGAGGCGGGCAGGTGAGCCGTTGAAGCTCATCACGCACCACAGAGCGGATAAGGTCTCGGAAAACGTCCACGTTTCCAAAGGCAATCGCATCCGTCAGTGAAGCAGCGTTCGCGTGCCTCTCACACAGAGCTGAGCGCTGGTCCGAAGGTGAAGTTGCGTTCAATTGCCTTTCATAGAAAGCTGAGCGCTGGTGTAACATCTTTTCCAGCGTGGTGGCTTCGGTTAAGGATTCAGCCACGGTCTTCGGCGGGCTTCGAACAAGGCTAGCAAATAGCTGTTCCTTAACTCCCCGCATTAGATGGCGCAATTTCTTTACCTCGGACATGGTTGAGTCCACCCGACGGAAAAGGCGCGTCATATCCTCGACGTACGACGTCACGCTCTCGTTCGGCAGATGAATGCGGGATTGGAGCGCCCGTTCGGCTCGTTCGCGGCGATCAGCATTGGTGTAGGTCTCCAGCAAGGCACGACGGAACTCGAGCCACGATTTGATGAGCCTTTGTCGGTTCTCGTACCAAGTGCGGGCACCCTCCTCCAAGCTGAAGTAGACGTTCCTTAACTTCGCCGCGTCGCTCCATTCGTGTATCTCGGCAACGCGCTCAAACTGGACTAACCAGTCTTCTACATCCTGGAAGATATCCCCGTGGAACACTTTCGGCACTCGGAGATTCTGCAGCAGATATTGAGTTGCCGTTGTGGCCGTACCTTCCCTAGTGGTCGGTAGGGACGTCGATGTTCCTTCCATACCGGTGTGTGGGGGCGTGGATGTTGTTGCGGAGAGATGATCAAGCTCCGGAGGCAATCCTCGGATTCTCCTGCTTGCCCGGTGAACAGGGGTGTCCACTAGTATAGGGCTAGTACTCCTGCTACCGGGAGGGGTTTCTGGCATCGGATGAACCGTACCCAGCACCTCAACCAGTTTTGTCACGAAAAGGCAACTTAAGATGTGCCTAGCGTCGGCGAGGCAAACAGTTGTACAAGATGGCGTGCAATAAATTCAAGCCGGCGTCCTCAGCTTCTACTTCTTCTACTCTAGCGCCCGTCTCTTGCTGAGCGCGCGTTCCAGTCCCAACTTCATTTTCAGCGCTGGCTCGTGACACCTAGCGGCAAGATATATATATATATATATATATATATATATATATATATATATATATATATATATATATATGAGAAAGTAATTTATTCAGAGACAATTGAAGTTCTTATTGCAACTGCGGGGAAAGGCAGCCTTGCTGAAAATCGGTTTGTTGTTCCGCAAAGTCGGTGAAGTCTGCAGGAGAAGAAAAAGGAGTTAATGATAAAAAATAGGAGCTCCAATTTATATTTTCTCATAGCAATAACTTCTTAGACCGTGTAAGTTTCTTTTACCGTTCTCAAGACGGTTTTCGTAAGGGACCTTAATGTGAATACAACTTGTAATAATCCTTGATGACCCCTACATTAACCTTCGCAATAAATTTCAAATTGATATATTTTAGGCGACTCCAGATACTTTGATAAATTTCCTCATCACCACCCACTAGCGAAATTATCTCTATTGAATCTAGATTCTAATGTAGTGAAATCAACAAAAAGTCGCAGTTTCGCACGAAAGGCGAAGCATCCATTGTGACAGAAAAATAGTAGAAAGCTATAAGAAATAATTATAGTTTTATCGGCCGTATAAACATAGAAACATTCGCTAACTAACTGAATGAGCAAATATGGTGTCAGCGCGCACAAGCAAACTTGAACACATCACACTCGATAAGCGCGGACACTCGCTGTCAAAATGCTGGTGCGAGCAAGCGCGGAAGCAGCAGCGAGTGAAGTGTCCTTCGTGCGGTGTACCGTTTCCATGCAGGAGCAGCAAGAATACAGCGCGCACAAAGGTATGAGCCGTCTGCAGATCGTTTCAAGATACGCCGCGCGCGACCACTTGCGGCCGTGAAAAGTACGCACTTGTTGGCGGAGTCGAAGCAGCCTGCCCTCCTTCCCGCGCTTCCTGACGCTTTCCTCCAATAATGGCGCGTGAGATTAAGTCGCTATCGTCGGTTCCCCTTCAAGCCCGGTCGCGAAATGCGCAGTTGCCACCGTAGCACCTCCGTCCCTCCCTTTTAGCCCCCCATGGCCTTTCGCTCGACGGAAGACGGTGTATTTGCTCTCTACTCTCTTCCTTTGTGCGGGCAGATTGAGCCGCGACTGCCGGCTCACCCTCGCACGCTTTCAGTCGCGCATAAGGCGTACGGCGCGCAACGACAATTTTATCGCCCTTGTACTTCATACGGAACCTCACGGCGACGGCGACGCCGACGGCAAAAATGCGCCAGATATGTTCATATAATTCGTATTGCAATAAAACGATTCCTAACTGATCGTTTCCATTTCGTGTTTTTCCGTAGCCTCTCGTAGAAACCCCTTCCTGTTGCTTCAAGAGGCCATAAAGACTGAGCCTTGGGACCACTTTCTTTGAAGATCATACATTACCTATCTTCTACCGCAACTATCCTATCCTATTCGCAGTTTCACTGGTGACTGTGTAATTCACCGCACTATCACTTACATTTCTGACCAAAGATATATATAGAATCACATAATAACGTACACAACTAGTGCTGCCGATGCAATGCGCAAAAATATACATTTGCGAATGCCATGGCAAGCCAAAGGCGGCACAGTAGTGGTTCTTGCGGTGACGGTCTTCTTTAGAAAAGGCGGAGTGGCAAACGTGGATCCAATCTGTGGAGACGTGTTGTTTCTTTTATTTATCGGCGCCCAATGGCGACAGGTAGTGACAGAAATTAATCACATAAGTGCGATGTGAAGCCTTACAAGTAAGTTTGATGCCTACAATTGTGTTTGTTTTTTATCAAACGCTACGGGTAATATCACGGAATCTTTATGTTTATGGACTGTACCGCTTAGCTTTGTGGATTTTTTTTTTTTCAAAAGTGGGTACATATATTGAAGTTACAGCCAGCCATTGAGTCGGAGGCACACTACTCAGAATCATCCAACATTCACCAATTAGTGGTTACCCAATTTCTTAGTACGGAATTCCCAATTATTTGACGAACACATCGCAACAGAAGCAAAGACAAAACGCAAAAGGTCGACTTCTGTATACCGTATTTGAATGCAAGCGCCATTAATCAACCTCTAATAATTTACCTGCATGCTCTTTATAGCGTGGAGCACAAGACCCCGCCACTACTGGGCTTCTAAATAAATATGATGGAAACTGCTTCAAGTTTTGGCATTCACAATGAGAGCAGGCACAAGTAAATACTTTAAGAAGTGACAACCTCGACATCACACCACTTTCTTCCTGGGTATATTAGTTACAAACACTTCAACAGCACAGATTTAGACATATATTTATTTTAAGTTAGGACTCTAGCCTAAAAGATATGAAGGAAGTTTAATTAGCTTCCCAGCTCAATCTGCGTATTGAAGTTGCCTTGAACACTATGTTGACGTTTTTGCAAGACTTGCACTCTAGCCAGAACAATAATGGAGGTTTTACATTGTAGCGTATGCCAGAAGCGCTTACATACATTTGGCTCCATTGACCGATACGCTGACGCAGTGTTGTTGCATAATAAAGCCTATATTCACGACGAAGTTATGGATGTGATAACGTGAAATCTTTCTTGCTCTGTCGTCAACCAATAACACATGTACATATGGAAGTGTGCATGTCCGCCACGCACCAGAAAACACGTGCAATGAATCAATAAGTGTGGCGCTGGCACTATGCTGAATGCAGCAGCCTTACGCTCTTTGCGAACAATACGTGTGAGTTCATGTGCATGGAGAGGTGCAAGAGCCGCCTGGAGCTCCCATCAGGGGCACGTTCGGATATAATGTTCGAAGCGTCCCTGCAGTTTGCGTTCAGTTTCGACTCATGCAATTGGCCCTTCTGTTTCGCCTCATGGGAGTGGCCTAGGCCGAACACGTGAGGCGAAACTGATCGTTAACTGGACGCGCGTTTCGAATAACGATCTCCGACCAGTCCCCAGGGCTGCAGTTTGAACGATAATGCAGGCATGCGTGTGAAACGCTTGTTGGGTGCAGCGCATGTATGGGTCGCGTTGCTTCTTAATGCCTAAGCATTATTTGGCGTGTACCCCAGCTGTGTTACTCGAAAACTCATGCGAAAAGTGTAATGCTTTGTATCTGCACAAAAATGCGTAATTCGCGAAGTAAACATTTAATCTTATAACAGTGTAATTGTAGCTGATTGGTACCTGAGAAGAAGAAGATGCTGAGAAGAAGATTATTTGATCAGAGAGAATACCTCTATGGATACATAGGGCTTGATAGAAAATAAATGGGAAAGCTTATAACAGGGGTGGGCCAACTTGAAATTTGGGGGTTCGTCAACTTAAAAATTTAACATGGGCCAGTTTAATTATAGGGGTGGGCAAACTTCACATTAGGTAGCGGCCCAACACGAAATTTGGGAGCGGTTAGTGGGCCAGCTTAATTTTGGGGATCGGCCGACTTAAATTTAGCGGTGGGCGAAATTCAATTTTGGGGGTGGGCCGACTTGAACTTTGTAAGTGGGTCAATTCGAAATTTGCGGATGGGCCAGCCTAAATTTCAGGACTGCCCAATCTGAAATTTTTGCGTTTGCCAGCTGCAAATTTGCGGGCGTGCTAACCTATTATTGGGGGTAAGCCAATTTGAAATTGGGAGGTAGGCCAACTTAAATTTGAGGGTATGTCAACCGAAGTTTGAGAGTGGAGTAAGCAAAATTTTAGGGTTGGCTAACTTAAATATGGGTATGGGAAACCGAAATTTAGAAATGGGCCAAAGTGAAATTTAAGGGGTGGGCGTAACATAAAATTTCGGGGTGGGCCAACTTAAATTTGGGGATCAGCCAACCTAAAATGTGGAGTGCCCTAACTTTGTATTTTAGGGTGTGGGACAACACAAATTTGAATGTTGGTTAACTCGAACTTGGGGGTAGGAGATTTTAAAATCTGAGTGGGCAACCTAAAATATGGCGGTGGGCCAACCTAAAATTGCGGCTGGGCAAACTTAAATTTGAGAGTGGGCCAACTTAAATTGGAGAGACTTCCACCTTGAAATATGAGGTTCGGGTAAATACAGCATTGCACTTGGCCAACTTATTTCTGGGGATGGGCCAAACCAAATTGAGATGCAAGAAAAATTGAAATTTCGGGGTTCGCTATCTGAAAATTTGGGGTGAGGCCAGCCTAATTTTGGGGGTGACCTAACTAGAAATTTGGGTTTGGGACAACTTGAAATATCGCGGTGGGCCAACCTTATTTCGGGGATGGCATTTCTTGAACTTCGTGGGTGGGCCAACTTAAATATCGCGGTGGGCCAACCTTATTTCGGGGATGGCATTTCTTGAACTTCGTGGGTGGGCCAACTTGAAATTTAAGCGAGCACTAGGAATTTGGGTATGTGCCAACCTAAGTGTGGGAATATGTTTATGCATACTTAGACAACTCCAGTGGAGTTTCCGCATTTTCTCGTAGCAACTGCAATAGCGCGTCATTAGCTCACCCTATAGTAATAATCACAAAGGAGCTCCACCCAAGAAAAATGTAGTGGAACTGCTCTTCAGCTCTGAATGAGAGGTGAACCACCAAGTGTAAATGCGCTAATCACAAAATAAAACCTAGTTGCGTCAAGCTGAAATGTTACCTTTGACTGAGTAGTGACTTCAGGATGCCCAACGAATATTCGCCAAAATTGAGGTTTCGTACTAAAACCAGTGACACTACAGCCGATCCATATGAATAAAATAAGTATTTCAAGGCCGCGAAACGGCTGGACGGCAGATATAAGCGAACCTATATAATTGGTTAGCGATTATATGCCAATTCTGTTGTAGTTCGAAAATGTACATATTACGTTGTAATTATTAAGTTGTCACTCACCACACATATCGGTGCTGGCTCGACTCGGTGGTAACTATGTCCATGTTTGGATCCAATGAAGCATTCGTGAAAGTGTCGTAGGGAAGAACGCTCCGGGCGATATTGATTAGGGGAAGAGCGGCATCTTGCTTTTCTGCTGCATCTATACGATGACCCAGCTAACGTAAGCCAAGCTGTTCGACAAAAAAAAATAATATTTAAAGTACACGGTTCGAATTCCGATTTGAGGAGCTGCAGTGTGCGGTAGCCAGAGGTGTGAAAACCAAATACAGTAGGGCGATCCTGAAATTTAGGCTGTCCCATCCCCAAATTTCAAATTGACCCTCTTACAAAGTTCAAGTTGGCCCACTCCCAAATTTCATTTGGCCCAGCCACATATTTTACTTTGCCCACCCCCGAAAATTGAATTTGGTTCACCGCTAAATTTAAGTCGGCCCATTCCCAAAATTAGGCTGGCCCACACCCCGCCCACAAATTTCATGTTGGGCCCCTACATAATGCCAAATTCGCCCACCCCTATCATTAAACTGGCCCATGTCAAATTTTTAAGTTGGCGAACCCACACAGTTTCAGGTTAGACCACCCGTGTCATAAGTTTTCCCAATAAATTTCTATGAAGCCCCATGTAACCATACAGGTATTCTCTCCAATCAAATTAATTTCTTTTTTGGTGCACCGCATTTTACAATTACTGCTTTGTGTCTGAACGCCTTGGCTGACGTAGGCTGGGGCACATGGTATATCATAGTGTTCCAACCTCATGACATGCGTCGGTCAGCTTGATTACGCACACACAAACACACATACACGCATGAGTGATGCTAGTATTGGCTGCGCTGATTGGGATGATAAAATCTCTCCACAACAAAAGCTCCAACTTGCAGCAGATTTAGGCGTCATTTAGCGTTTTGCTCACCAGCTCACAACAGTTCTAGAGAAAAAAACATGTTCCAAACATTTTAACTCTCATGCCAACGCATGGCTAAACGTTGATAATGGAGCAGAATCTACCGGGGTGGAGCTCGGGTGCATCTGTTATTGCGCTAAGTGATGTGGCAGAGTTCCACAGTGCTTTCGGTTTCTTGTACCAAATATTGAGCTAGCGAAGCTCCTACATGTGAAGGTTAGGCATTTGTCAACATATCTAAGAGGAAAGTGAGAGTACAAGGCTTCCTCTGGAAGGTATGCTGCCAGACAGACTGCTATGTCGCAACCACGATTCCCCTTTCAACAAGAATCATATGCCGAAAATATTGTAACGATTAAACAACTTGCAAGCTCACCTTGACTGCTGAATGAGCCGGAGACTAACAGAATTAAAATGAAAGTAGTCAGCAAGAGCCGAACAATTTCGTGGTGCATCGTCAGAATTTTTGCGAGCACTTCACAAGCAGTACGCCTAAATGAAACATCTCAGCGACGCCGTGCTACGAGAACCCCATCTAGAGCTGCGGACATGATCTGGAGAAGATTTGAATATTATAGCACGACTACTATCGCTCGTCTTTCGTGGAGTTAATGCCAGTTTGGTAAGCAAAAATTGGTTTGAAATAGTAGGCATTACGTTGCATGGGCGGAGGAAATTCACGAAACAACAAAGGACACTACAGTATCTGAGCTGCTGGCTGTTAATTATTCGACAACTCGAGGCACAGGGACAGTGAACATTCTAACCGATTAAGTGGGCTTATTTAAATTATTATCGAGGGGGCGTAGAGACGAGAGATCGCAGGCAGTCAAGCATTTATTAGACTGCGCACAGTTGTTTATTCTCCTCCTATTCGGCTCTCCCTCCGACGTAGACAAACCTAGCAGAGAATGATAGGGAACCACATGATTGGTAGTGCTTGATTCTGGAACCCTGTGATTGTGTTTCTCGTGGTCCACATGCACTACTTGTGTCTTCCGCAACCGGCGATTATTGGAGGTCAGTGCTGCTATGACGTAGTTGACATCACTTAATCGGTTGATTCTCACGAAAAGACCGCTACACTTCGATGTACACTTGCGATACAGGCCTTCTGTAGATGACTCCACGGTAAAACGTGATAGCCTGAAGCGAAACTGGCACATGTATGCCGGGCGTCATAGCGTGCCTTGGTTGGCACTTTCGAAGAGAGTGTTGTTAGGCGAGCAAGCCGACGCGCTTCTTCGGCACGACACAATATCTGTGCAATGTATGTCTTAATTGAGTGCGAATGGCAAAATCTTATCTAAGAATGTTTGGGGATTGCGAGCGTACAACAGAGAGAGAGGCGCATACGCGGTAACTTCATGCTTGGCGGTATTGCATGCGTAAAGGACGCAGACCAGCACGCCATCCCATTTCTTGTATACAGATACAACATATATGTTGTCACACATACAGTGACATCATGGCAGCAAGCGCAGGATTTGTGCGTTCGGTGACGCGATTTGTTTGTGGATGGTACGGCGTTGAACGGCAATAGGTTCAATCGGAAAGGCGCAGCACATATTCAACAGCGTCGTCGGTGAATTGCGGGCCATGCTCACATGGACAAACGGAGCGTCCTTCCGCAGGATGACAGAATGAAGCAGAAAGCGCGACACATCGGTGGCGGTAGCACAGGTAAGCGCCGCAGTCTCAGTGTACGCGCATAATCAACTAGCGAACGCCGGTATAGAGGTGTTGGGAAAAGGGCCAAACAAGCCGATACCAACTTTTTCAAATTGTAAAGTCGGTGGTTTCACTGGTTGCGAAACCCCTGCAGGAGGCGTCACCGCCTTCTTATGACATTGGAAACCTCAACCTGTACTGTCTTGTACTCTTCCATAGCGTCGGCCAATAAAAGCGCTAGCGTAATTGATGAAGCGTGCGAGCTAAGCCCACGTGACCCTATAAGATGTCACCGTGCATGGCGCGAAAAATTGCAGCACGCGCGCGTTCGGAAACGACTAGGAGCAACGAACGACCTTCAGCAGAGTAATTCTTTTTGCAAAGCAGGTCGTCGCACAGCGTGAAGGGCATGGTCTTAATTGGAGTACGGGCTGCCTCAAATAGGGCTACCAGTGTAGGATCGCGATGATATTCACATTTAAATCTGCTAATGTCAGTAAACACGGTAATGCTGGCAAGACAGTCGTCGAAGTTGTCGTCGTTAGCGTTGGAGTGTGGAGACAGGAGACGAGACAAGCAGTAGGCATCGGTATGGCACAGACCACTATTGTAGTCGACTGAAAAATTGTATTTTTGAAGACGTAACGCCCAAATTTCCAGCCGTCCAGAAGCATCCCGCAGTTCAACAAGCCAGCAAAGGGGATGATCATCCGTCCCTATCTTGAAATGACGACCGTACAGGTATGCCCGAAAATTCTGGATGCCGAAGAGGACTGCCAGGCATTCCAATGCGGTGATGATGTAATTTCGCTCTGCTCTCGTCAGTGTCCGGCTTGCGTACGTACTGGCATCCATGATGAAGTTGAACGAGGACGGCGCCAACACCCACACCTCTAGCGTCAGCGTGCAGCTCAGTCATGGCCTCGGGATCGAAACTGCGCAAGAAAGGCCCAGAAATTTGTAGATACTTTAGCTGGCGGAACGCGTCCTCGTACCCTGTAGTACATACGTAGAGATTGTCTTTGTGAAGGAGGTACGTGACTGGGTGAGCAAGTTTGGCGCAGTTCTTATTAAACAGGCGGAAGTACGAACACAGGCCAAGGAAACTGCCTACGGAGGTCTTTCGCTCTCTTTAGTCGGCTAAAATCGCGCACTGCAGGAATATATATATATATATATATATATATATATATATATATATTCAGGGACAGGTCGAATACCATCTTTGTCGACGTGAAAACCGAGCACGAGAGCGTGGCGCTCACCGAAGTTACATTTCTTTGAATTTAAAACCAGTCCAGCGTACAGCGCCAAGTCGCTGATTGTGCTCCTCAAATGTTTTCTCAAAAATATTTACATCAGCGAGGTAGCACGTGCAGATGCCCCATTTTAATCCGCGCAGCATGCGTCCACAAACCTTTCAAGAGCTGCTGGCGCGTTGCATAAACTGAAAGGCATGACATTAAATTCGTAGAGACCGTCTGGCGTCCCAAAGAAAGATTTCTGTTTATTTGTTGGGAGCATCGGTATTTGCCAGTATCCCGATCGTAAGTCAACAGAGGAGAAGTAGGAGGCTGCATGAAGGAAATCGATAGCATCGTCGAATAGTGGCAGAGGGTATAATTCCTCCATTTCCCCAAGGCCGCAGTGTTGCGTTTTGCGAACGAAGCCATAGTGCTGTCTGTCGGGCGCCATTTCACTTGCCGACGTCAGTAAAAGGCAGTGACAGCTTACGCAACGTCACCACTCCCCACTCAGAGGCGCGCGAATTGATTTGCTCTAAAGCTACGCGGACGTTCTAGAAGTGAACACGGATAAAATGCTTAAAACGAGCTGACTTATGTTTGCGTAGGTGGATGTATGTTTTTTTTTTCAGAGCTGGGTAAGCATATTGAAGGGACAGCCTGCCACCGAGTCGGAGGCACACTACCCTGGATCATCCATATTTCACCTAAGAGTGCGTACACAATTTTTCTGTTTGGATATTCTAATTATGTTACGGGAAATTGGCTAAGGCTTGGATCAGCTAACCCTGGATATGCAAAGCGCTTGGTTTAGCCTGGTTAAGTCTTGATTTCACTTGGTAAATGTTTGATTTAGCTGTAGTTACTATACTTTGGTATGCAGTCATCGTTCAGCCAGGTATGACGGCTGTGCCTAGGTCGGTGGCTGGACATGAGTGTAACCAGGCTTGGATAGACACGTATCCTTCGATGGTGCGACCTCTGTTCTGCCACAGGGAAAGCGCAAGTGTTAGACATGCAAAGAGACGCCGCGAACATGCGCAGCGTCAAAGCAGAAAGGGACAGGGCGCGAACGCGTTCGCTGCATCAATTTCGACGGTGGGACGCCAGTTGCATTCCGGACCCTCTTCAGTGAAGCAGCTCGACGGGCGATATCCGCGAGGTGTTCACACGCCGCTTATCGATAACAGCTCAAAGCCTGCCGCTACCGCGCAGCGCTAAAGGAAGGCGGCCCGGCCTCGCACTTATCCATGGCCAAGCTCGCACTTACGAGGCGAGCGTGGAGGTCTGCGTAGCAAGCAAGCGGGGAGTCACGTGGTCAGGCGCCGGAGCTCGGCGCGGCAGGTCACGTGATGCGTCGCCAAGGCTACGACGCAGCTCCCATCAAATGAAGGTCAAATTCGCGGCGTCGGTCAAACTCGGCTCGACGAGGTTAGTAAAGCTTTCGCTTTTAAACACCAGAACAGACACAGAAAGCGCATAAGTTAGACCGTTATCTACCGCACATTAAATGCAATAGCAATTAGTCAACCTCTAATAATTATATATACATGGCCTTTATCACGCGTAGCGTCAGTACCCCGCTAAAGCTTTGCTTCGAAATAAATATGATCATTACTTCAAGTTTTTGCGCTTCAGCAGTAACCTCGATAACACACCAGCTTCTTTCTGACTACATTAGTAGGAAACACTTGAACCACCAAGTTTTAGGCGTACATTTAGTTTGCATTAAGACATTAGCTCAAAAGATTTGAAGCAAGGCTGAGGAACTTCCCAGCTCAATCTGGGTGTTAAACTTGCCCGTAGCACTATATGGATACACGGGGAAAACTTGCGAGTAATCCAGGATAAGCATGTTTTTTTTTTTTTTTACGTAACGTATGTTACCAGTGCAAGATTACATTCGGCGCCATTGACGGTATCCTCCAGAGGAAAACGATTACCGGTTCTCGTATTATGTGTTAATAAATTTCTTCTTGTGTAGTGTGTGTGAACTCGGGCACATTTTTGAAAGTGTGCCGCGTATACAATGCTTCGTACTTTGTGTATTATCGTCCTGGTGGAATTGTGCAGTGATTGTGACTCAGTGTTCGTATCGTCTCTTGTTGAAAAAAACTTTTTCTAAGCACATGGGACATACTAAAACCAATATGTGTGACGTATTCGTGAAGGCGATGACGTCGAAGGCCCAGACATCAGAACGAATTTTGAGTCAGTGCAGGCAGGGGTACTTTTCCTCGCTAGGTCAACACGCAATGACGCATGCGCACATGGAAGTAAACATGTCTGCCACACAGCAGAACAAACGTTGGACGTAAAACGCGTGCGGTGAACGAATAGGCGGAGTACCTGGCACTGTGTTGAATGCGATTGCCTCACCTCTTCGCAAACACAACGTGCATGTTCATCTTGCGTATACAAGAACGTAGGAGCCGCCTGGAGTTCCCACCATAGCTAGTGTCTGAACCACAATGCAAGCATGCTGGCGAAGCGGTTGAAGCGCATGTACGGTGCACGTTCTTTTTCGTAAGCAGCTGCAGATCCGTCGTTAGCTCAAGCTTTAGTTGGTCAAGACCTAAGAATTGCAAGGAAGCGACACCCACAAGTTAGTGAACCTGTTCTAGCTTTCTTAAAGTGAGCTGAACCAGTTCGAGTTCTCTCACAGCTTAATGAGCTTGGCCGGCTAATTTAAATGCTTGGCTAATCAGAAAAAAAATCTAGTTATTTCAAGCTACAATAGTACCATTGGCTGAGCAGTGACATCAGGATAGCCTTAAAGTATGCTTAGACTCAATCTCACCAGCTGGTCGCCGCAGGCTGGAAGCTACGAAGCGCCGTCGTGGAACCCCCTTCGCGGAACCGTTTCCATGTAGTCAGGGTTGATTCGCAGTTCTCAAACCATGTCCTGGCGGCGTGTTCTAAGGCAAAGTGCACATGCCGTAGATTGTCGTCATAGTTCCACTTGTTGAATGCAGAGAGCCTTTTATATATTTCCAGCCAGTTATCAGCGTCTTCAAATTGTGATCCAAGGAATGTCGGTGGCTCCCTGGGCTGTTGCAGCACGATGGGGGACGCTGGGGTTACCATGGTGGTTGACTTGGTGACGAACTTCTTGGTCGTCTCAGGAAAAAATACATCGTCCGGGTGTAGTCCTTGCAGCCTGCGGCTACCTAGCTGGCTCTTGGCGGCTGTGGTGTTGTCTTCCGCATTCGCGCTTGGGTCGCGGCGTTGTGGGGGCATCCGGTACTGACAGCAAAGAACACAGTAACAATACTGTGAAAGACTAAACTACCTTTTATTGGGCGAACATGTGCCCACAAAAACAGGCTACACTTAAAGCACAACGATAGCGGCGAAGGCCGTCGGCGATCGTCGAAATCTGATCAGCGGGCCAAGCGCGTCAGCTTTTATACATGAGCCATTGCCAGTTCGAGATTAGTCGCTGGTGTCCGCGTGTCTTCCAGAAAGTCCTTCACTATTCGAGTACCGCATACATGCAATCAAATTACACAAAGTTCGGCGACAACAGACAGCGGATAGAACGATCGATAACATTCGAGAAACTTCCAATACATAGCGGCGCGTCCCGCGCAGAGCGATAACATTTCTTTGAAGGTGAAAAGTGGTCACCTGAGAAAGATAAACAAGTACACGTGTCAATATTAAAAGCAAACCTGCGCACAGGCGTGGTCAGTACAGATCCGGTGAGACGTTAACTTCCGTCCAACAGCGACAGTGCTCCTTCGCAGAAAAACGAAGGTATTGTTTTCGTAAGTGCGTGTCGGCTAACGTGGTTCTATATTTTTCTTTAACGTTCACGCACTTCTGCAACGCACAAGCGCGGTACGAGATTAAGTTGGATTGGGTGGGCAGGAAAAGCCCGAGATACGAATAGAGACTAAAGCAAGTGCGGATCAAGCTGTGGCTCTTGATATTTATTTATTTATTTATTTATTTTACTGTGAACGTGTGTGCTAAATAGGCACTATACTCACTCGACACCAACTAAGAAAGCTTCAAACGTAGTTGGATGGAAGGGCTTTGGGAGATCACAAGCATTATTCAAGTTCTGCCGTGTGTTTTCGCTCAACCACCAACATTCGCTGTGCTTAGATGTCAAGACGCAACCGAAGCGGTTCGGAATGAGGTAAACGCGGAGGAAAAGCAATTTCTTCACTTCTGGAGCATCACCCAATGGTAGAGCGGAAGTAGGAGAAAATGAGAGCCATTCCAATACCCTAATGCTAGGCGCAAGAATATTGCTTCAGAGATAATTCGAAAACGCAGCGTCTCAGTACTCCACTTTGAGGCTCCGACGCCGAAGACTAACTAGAGTAAACGCGAACACATGGATACTCGACATACAGTTATGTGGATCCTAAAATGGAGCCCGTAATCATATCTTCTTTTTATTCAGGGCAGTGTTTCCCGACCAATGTATATGCAAGCACCCCCCCCCCCCCCCCCCCATACAGGCAAAATTTCCTGCACCAACAAAAAACATAACTAGAAATCCCGACAACTATATAAAAGCTTCGGGGGTGTAACTACGGCCTTCCTAATAAGGACGCAACCATGTTGTCATGTGACACTAAATTAAATACGCACTGACTACAAATTTACGTGCAAGACGCAATCACAGACTCGCTTGCAATTTGGGTGCCTGCAACCCCAGGTATGCGGCCTAGACATGCGGCCGTGTACGAACGCTAGAAAAGTTCCTGTTAGGTCACTCTTAACGCTTTCTTTTTATTCGGACTAGGTGAACGTTAGATGCACTATTTCTGTTTCAAATAGAAACATCTATCGACAGATAGGAGACCCCTTCAGTCTCTGTTCCTTCCTCCCGAAGAACATAGTGCATTTTATGACAGACGAGAATTGAGCCTTCTAGCTCCTAGCAGAAGTGCGCAGCACACACTGAGATTTATAATGCTGCATGAACCTCGCTCGACACATGCACATAAACTTTACTACAATTGCTATGTCGAAACCCAACTTGTCAAGTGTAACGCAGCGTGCACTCTGCTATAGATTAGCCCGTATCAACCCTGCTTGTGGATTTCATGGGAAAAGTAGGCTTTGTAAGAGATTATATCATAAATGCCTTCGTCAGAGTTCACTGAAAAGCGCGATATCAAGCGTTGATCTTTGGCTATTGCGTAAAGCTCCGATGTCCACTGCAGCTACAGATGGCTGAACGGGACTCAACAATGCAACACTTTGTCTAGGATGAGTGATAAGCATTGGAACTCTAACGTTAATACAGTTCATATTCGAGGCGACAGCACGATTACGTTTACCCTTACAGTAACTCGATGTTGAGTGGCGCCACCAGAACACGTTTCCAAAGCATCTTGCAGTCGATCGAGGGCGGTTTTACGAACCACCTGTTTTTTTTAACCGCAGTTACAGTCGCCTTGCGTGCGATCACGTGTTTATTGCTGTGCAGGAGCAAGCGAGTCCTGTGAATTTTCTACTATTGCCACTTTATTTATTATGCGAAGCATATTGACACGTGTACTTATCTTTATCGGGCAACCACGTTTCGCCGCTTAACAACTGTAATCGCACAGCGAGGGACGCGCCTGCATGTATCCGACGTTTCTGGAAAGTTATCGACGCTTCTATCCGCGTGTCTGTTGTCGCCAAACCTTGTGCTATCAGATTTCATCGCGTGACACGAATGGTGTAGAACTTTGTGGAAGACACGCGGGTCCCATCAGTTAATCTGGAACATTCCACGACTGATCTATAAAAGCCGACGCGCTTGACCCGCTAATCAGTTTTCCGACGATCGCCGACCGTGTTCGCCGCTATCGTTGTGCTATAAGTGTAGCCTGTTTTTGTGGGCACAGGTTCGCCCAATAAAAGCTAGTTTTGTATTCCACCGTATTGCTTCTTTCTTCACCGTCACTACCACGTGACATCTGGTGGAGGTGCTGGGTATACGTCTTTCTTCGTGATTTTGTTCAGTCGACGATAATCGACGCAGAAACGTAGGGTTCCGTCCTTTTTCTTCACTAAAACAACTGGAGACGCCCACGGGCTTTTCGACGGCTGGATTATGTCGTCGCGCAGCATTTCGTCGACTTGTCGTCTTATAGCTTCGCGTTCTCGCGTCGAAACTCGGTAAGGGCTCTGGCGTAGTGGTCGAGCGCTCTCTTCGGTGATTATGCGATGCTTTGCGACTGGTGTTTGTCGAATCCTTGATGACGTCGAAAAGCAGTCTTTGTATCGTCGAAGCAGACTTCTGAGCTGTTGCTGCTTAATCACGGGGAGTCTGGCTCGGGAACTGCGGTCGTCGGGGTAGATACAACAGAATCCGAGAGGACAAAGGCATCGCTGGTTTCCTGTATTTCCTCGATGAATGCGATCGTCGTGCCCTTGTTGATGTGCTTGAACTCCTGGCTGAAGTTTGTCAGCAACACTCTCGTGTTTCCTCCATGCAGTCGAGCGATCCCTCTTGCGACGCAAATTTCACGGTCGAGTAGTAGACGTTGGTCGCCTTCGATGACGCCTTCTACGTCAGCGGGTGCTTCGGTGCCGACCGAAATAACGATGCTGGAGCGAGGCGGGATGCTCACTTGATCTTCGAGCACACTCAAGGCGTGGTGACTACAAGGGCTCTCCGATGGTATCGCTTGATCTTCCGACAGCGTTATTGACTGCGACTTCAGGTCGATGATTGCGCCGTGTTGGTTCAGGAAGTCCATGCCGAGAATGACGTCTCGTGAACACCGTTGCAGGATAACGAAGGTGGCAGGGTAAGTCCGGTCATGAATGGTAATTCTTGCCGTGCAGATTCCAGTCGGCGTAATGAGGTGCCGTCCAGCGGTCCGAATTTGGGGGCCCTCCCATACAGTCTTAACCTTCTTCAACTGGGCGGCGATGTGTCCACTCATTACGGAGTAATCGGCCCCTGTGTCGACTAAGGCAGTGACTGCGTGGCCGTCGAGAAGCACGTCAAGGTCGGTGGTTCTTTGTCTGGCGTTGCAGTTAGGTCGTGGCGTCGGATCACGGCTGCGTCGTGTTGAACTGAAGCTGGAACGTCGCTTCGTCAAGTCGTCTTTCGTCGGTGTAGTCTTGGCTTCCTGACTTCGTCGGGACGGCGGCGTGTCGTCATTAGGTCGTCGAGATGGTTTCTTCGTCGTCTTCGTCGGCGGCGGAGGATCTTCGTCAGTTCGACGAACAACAACCGCACCTCCATCGGTTGCTGCTTTTAGTTTTCCGGATATGGGCTCGCAGAGCGGCCCCGGGCTGGGCCGGTGTATGGTCGGTGCTGCGGCGACAGGTAGCGGCCTGGTGACGGCGAACGGGACGGTCGTCGAGGGCTCCACTGAGTAGCAGCGAGGTAGTCGGCGATGTCACGAGGGCGTTCACCTTCCCTCGGGCGCTGTGCGTTCACGGCGAAGCCTCGCAATCCCAGGTCGCGGTATGGGCATCGGCGGTACACGTGGCCGGCTTCGCCGCAGTGGTAGCAGAGCGGGCGGTGGTCGGGGGCGCGCCAAATGTCCGTCTTCCTCGCGTAGGTGCGCTGGGCGACGGGTGGGCGTGCTGGCGGCGGCGGCGGTGGACGACGGAATTGTGGCTTTACAGGGCCCTGGCGTTGTCGCGGAGGGGGAGCTTGACGGCGTGCGACGGCGGCGTAAGTCATCGCTTCTGGCTGGGGCTGCGGTAATTGTGGTTGCACCTCAGGAACTCCTAGCGATCGGTGCACCTCTTCTTTCACGATGTCGGCGATCGAGGCCACTTGAGGCTGCGACGATGGCAAGACCTTGCGCAGTTCTTCGCGCACGATGGCCCTGATGGTCTCGCATAAATCGTCCGTGGCCAGTGATTGAATTCCGGAGTAGCTTGTTGGCTTGGTGCGTCGGTCAAATTGCCGGTTCCGCAATTCCAGTGTCTTCTCGATGCTCGTCGCCTCACGAAGAAACTCGTCGATGGTCTTCGGTGGGCTTCTTACCATACCGGCGAAAAGTTCCTCCTTTACACCACGCATCAGTAGACGTACTTTCTTCTCCTCGGACATTTCTGGGTCGGCGTGGCGGAACAGACGGCTCATTTCCTCAGTGAAAATCGCGATCGTCTCATTCGGCAGCTGCGCTCTTGTCTCCAGTAGAGCTTGGGCTCGCTCTTTTCGCACGACGCTTTGAAATGTTTGCAGGAAGCCGCTTCGGAAGAGGTCCCACGTCGTCAAGGTGGCTTCTCGATTCTCGAACCACGTCTTGGCGGCGTCCTCCAATGCGAAATAGACATGTCGTAGCTTGTCGTCGCTTGCCCAGTTGTTAAACGTAGCGACCCTCCCATACGTTTCCAGCCAGGTTTCCGGGTCCTCAAATATGGAACCGCGGAACGTTGGTGGTTCCCTGGGCTGCTGCAGCACGATGGGGGACGCTGGGGCTGCCATTGCGGTTGCCTTGGCCACAATCTTCTTGGTCTTCTCAGGTAGAAGTCCGTGCTCCGGGAGCAGCTGTTGAAGACGGCGGCTTGCTCGGTGGTCCGGGACTACGTTGGTGTTCTGTTTGTGGTCTGGGCTGGGATCACGGCTTGTCGGGGGCGTCCTGTACATGGACGAAAAGCACCTCCACCAGATGTCACGTGGTACCCGGAGCTAAAAGGCCTCGTCGAGTATTTGAAAGGGAACACCGACGTTGTCCCTAGGGCATTTAAGCGCGTGTTGTCTTCGTTCACGCTACGAAACAACCTGCTCGTGAAGAAGAACTTCTCACCAGTCCACGCCAGCTACCTTCTTGTGGTGCCGTCAGCGCTCCGTCCAGAAATACTGCACGCCCTACACGACGATCCAACCGCTGGGCACCTCGGATTCTCCCGGACGCTGTCGAGGATACGGGAAAAGTATTACTGGCCGTGTCTGACCGCCGACGTCGCCCGTTACGTCAAGACATGCAGAGACTGTCAACGACGCAAGACACCACCGACAAGGCCAGCAGTATTACTACAGCCGATCGAACCTCCTCGTCGACCATTCCAGCAGATTGGGATGGATTTGTTGGGGCCGTTTCCGATGTCAACATCCAGGAATAAGTGGATCATCGTGGCGACGGACTATCTCACCCGCTTTGCTGAAACCAAAGCTCTACCAAAAGGCAGCGCAGCCGAAGTGGCGAAATTTTTCGTCGAGAACATCCTGCTGCGACATGGTGCCCCAGAAGTCATCACCGACAGAGGAACGGCTTTTACAGCGGAGCTCACCGAAGCCATTCTGCAATACAGCCAGACGAGCCACAGGAGGACAACTGCCTACCATCCGCAGACGAATGGTCTCACGGAGCGCCTGAACAAGACCCTCGCCGACATGCTAGCAATGTACGTCGACGTCGAGCACAAGACGTGGGACGCGGTCCTGCCGTATGTCACCTTCGCCTACAACACGGCGGTGCAAGAAACACAGATCACGCCATTCAAGTTGGTTTACGGTAGGAACCCGACGACGACACTCGACGCCATGCTGCCGCACGTCACTGACGAGGAGAATCTTGACGTCGCTACCTATCTCCAGCGCGCCGAAGAAGCCCGACAGCTCGCCCGCCTACGGATCAAGACCCAGCAGCGTACCGACAGCCGACACTACAACCTCCGACGACGCTTCGTCGAGTACCAGCCCGGCGACCGTGTTTGGGTATGGACCCCGATACGCCGGCGAGGACTCAGTGAGAAACTACTCCGACGCTATTTCGGACCCTACAAGGTCATCCGACGTATTGGCGCTCTGGACTATGAGGTCGTGCCATACGGCATTTCGCATTCACAGCGGCGCCGCGCACGATCTGAAGTGGTCCACGTGGTGCGTCTGAAACCCTTTTACGGACGCTGACGAACTTCCTTAGTTTTGTTCTTTTCTTTGCTACGAGTGCTTTTGTTTATTAACTCCGTTTGTTTGCAGCATCGGGTCGATGTTTTTTTAAGAGGGGGGTATTGACACGTGTGCTTATCTTTATCGGCCGACCACATTTCGTCGCTTAACAACTGTAATCGCACAGTGAGGGACGCGCCTGCATGTATCCGACGTTTCTGGAAAGTTATCGATGCTTCTACCCGGCTGTCTGTTGTCGCCGAACCTTGTGTTATCTGATTTCATCGCGTGACTCGAATGTTGTAGAACTTTGTGGAAGGCATGCGGGTCCCAACGATTAGTCTGGAACATTCGACGAGTGTTGTATAAAAGCCGACGCGCTTGACCCGCTGATCAGATTTACGACGATCGCCGACTGTGTTCGCCGCTCTCGTTGTGCTTTAAGTGTAGCCTGTTTTGTGGGCACAGGTTCGCCCAATAAAAGCTAGTTTTTGCCTTTCACAGTTTTGCTACTGTGTTCTTTGACGTCACGACCACGTGACAATATATATATAGAGAGAAAGAGAGAGAGCGAGAGAGAAAACTATCAGTCATAGCTCTCGTAGTATAGCCCTCTGGGTCGTTTCCTTTTTTTTTCTTTCGAAAGTAGTCCTATTAGGGTTATTATAATTACACGAAGGTATTTCGCCCTCGTCAGCAGCAGTCCTTGAGATTGTTATTCTGGCGGCTAGCTTCCCACGCTATGCGTGCCGCCATCGCACCTGGTTAAGCTTCTCCTAGACGCTAGAGTTATACTATGTCCGCGCAACCTTGAGCGATCGGAAAGCGCGCTTCCCCCTCTTGGCCGGTGGGGACGGGAGGCTTTGTTCCGGCCGCAAAGCTCTCCACGTCTCAGTAAGGTGCCTGGCGGTGTCTAGCGAGAGTCTGTCGCTGAGTTCGGCTGCTGTCGTCGTTGAATCGTGCTGAATAGACCGTGCTCGCGTCGATGGAAGGTCTTCGGAAGGGCGATTATCAGCGGCCTCGCGCCCGAAGGTCGCTGTTCTTAGTTTTCCCGGTGAGGGCTTGGCGATCGTTCCTGCGCTGCCATTGGAGGGCTTCTAGGAGCGGGGGAAGAACGCCTTGGTACGCTTTGGGAAGAATGCCTGGGGGACGGCGAGCGCGACTGCCGCCGCGGGAAAAGTGGCATACTCTGCTGGGTCAAGTATACTTCAATCGCCCTGGGCCTTTCGCCATATCTGGGCCTTGGTGAATCCGCGGCAAAACCTTGCAGTCCGAGGCGGTGGTATGAGCACTCGCGATATACGTGACCGGCTTCTCCACAATGATAGCACAGAGGCCTTCTATCTGGGGTACGCCAGACGTCAGATTTCCTTTCGAGCGGGCGCCGATCCTCCATACGTTGGATCGATTGCACTGATGGGAGCGGCGGGACGTATGACGCGGCGTAAGATGTGGCGGGATCGAAATGAGTCGGAGCGGGGACGGACTCGCCTCAAAACTTCCGCATACGACGGCCGCTTCAGCTGTGCTGTCACAGGCGGCGCATTGCTGCTTGGAACGGGACCTTGGATCGCTTGCTGGACTTCGTTCCTCACAAGGGCAGAAATAGAACTTAGCGTGGGCTGAGGCGGGCAGGTGAGCCGTTGAAGCTCATCACGCACCACAGAGCGGATAAGGTCTCGGAAAACGTCCACGTTTCCAAAGGCAATCGCATCCGTCAGTGAAGCAGCGTTCGCGTGCCTCTCATACAGAGCTGAGCGCTGGTCCGAAGGTGAAGTTGCGTTCAATTGCCTTTCATAGAAAGCTGAGCGCTGGTGTAACATCTTTTCCAGCGTGGTGGCTTCGGTTAAGGATTCAGCCACGGTCTTCGGCGGGCTTCGAACAAGGCCAGCAAATAGCTGTTCCTTAACTCCCCGCATTAGATGGCGCAAATTCTTTACCTCGGACATGGTTGAGTCCACCCGACGGAAAAGGCGCGTCATATCCTCGACGTACGACGTCACGCTCTCGTTCGGCAGATGAATGCGGGATTGGAGCGCCCGTTCGGCTCGTTCGCGGCGATCAGCATTGGTGTAGGTCTCCAGCAAGGCACGACGGAACTCGAGCCACGATTTGATGAGCCTTTGTCGGTTCTCGTACCAAGTGCGGGCACCGTCCTCCAAGCTGAAGTAGACGTTCCTTAACTTCGCCGCCTCGCTCCATTCGTGTATCTCGGCAACGCGCTCAAACTGGACTAACCAGTCTTCTACATCCTGGAAGATATCCCCGTGGAACACTTTCGGCACTCGGAGATACTGCAGCAGATATTGAGTTGCCGTTGTGGCCGTACCTTCCCTAGTGGTCGGTAGGGACGTCGATGTTCCTTCCATACCGGTGTGTGGGGGCGTGGATGTTGTTGCGGAGAGATGATCAAGCTCCGTAGGCAATCCTCGGGTTCTCCTGCTTGCCCGGTGAACAGGGGTGTCCACTAGTATAGGGCTAGTACTCCTGCTACCAGGAGGGGTTTCTGGCATCGGATGAACCGTACCCAGAACTTCAACCAGTTTTGTCACGAAAAGGCAACTTAAGATGTGCCTAGCGTCGGCGAGGCAAACAGTTGTACAAGATGGCGTGCAATAAATTGAAGCCGGCGTCCTCAGCTTCTACTTCGTCTACTCTAGCGCCCGTCTCTTGCTGAGCGCGCGTTCCAGTCCCAACTTCATTTTCAGCGCTGGCTCGTGACACGTAGCGGCAATATATATATATATATATATATATATATATATATATATATATATATATATATATATATATATATATATATATATGAGAAAGTAATTTATTCAGAGACAATTGAAGTTCTTATTGCAACTGCGGCGAAAGGCAGCCTTGCTGAAAATCGGTTTGTTGTTCCGCAAAGTCGGTGAAGTCTGCAGGAGAAGAAAAAGGAGTTAATGATAAAAACATAGGAGCTTCAATTTATATTTTCTCATAGCAATAACTTCTTAGCCCCTGTAAGTTTCTTTTACCGTTCTCAAGACGGTTTTCGTAAGGGACCTTAATGTGAATACAACTTGTAATAATCCTTGATGACCCCTACATTAACCTTCGCAATAAATTTCAAATTGATATATTTTAGGCGACTCCAGATACTTTTATAAATTTCCTCATCACCACCCACTAGCGAAATTATCTCGATTGAATCTAGATTCTAATGTAGTGAAATCAACAAAAAGTCGCAGTTTCGCACGAAAGGCGAAGCATCCATTGTGACAGAAAAATAGTAGAAAGCTATAAGAAATAATTATAGTTTTATCGACCGTATAAACATAGAAACATTCGCTAACTAACTGAATGAGCAAATATGGTGTCAGCGCGCACAAGCAAACTTGAACACATCACACTCGATAAGCGCGGACACTCGCTGTCAAAATGCTGGTGCGAGCAAGCGCGGAAGCAGCAGCGAGTGAAGTGTCCTTCGTGCGGCGTACCGTTTCCATGCAGGAGCAGCAAGAATACAGCGCGCACAAAGGTATGAGCCGTCTGCAGATCGTTTCAAGATACGCCGCGCGCGACCACTTGCGGCCGTGCAAAGTACGCACTTATTGGCGGAGTCGAAGCAGCCTGCCCTCCTTCCCGCGCTTCCTGACGCTTTCCTGCAATAATGGCGCGTGAGATTAAGTCGCTATCGTCGGTTCCCCTTCAAGCCAGGTCGCGAAATGCGCAGTTGCCACCGTAGCACCTCCGTCCCTCCCTTTTAGCCCCCCATGGCCTTTCGCTCGACGGAAGACGGTGTATTTGCTCTCTACTCTCTTCCTTTGTGCGGGCAGATTGAGCCGCGAATGCCGGCTCACCCTCGCACGCTTTCAGTCGCGCATAAGGCGTACGGCGCGCAACGACAATTTTATCGCCCTTGTACTTCATACGGAACCTCACGGCGACGGCGACGCCGACTACAAAAATGCGCCAGAGTATGTTCATATAATTCGTATTGCAATAAAACGATTCCAAACTGATCGTTTCCATTTCGTGTTTTTCCGTAGCCTCTCGTAGAAACCCCTTCCTGTTGCTTCAAGAGGCCATAAAGACTGAGCCTTGGGACCGCTTTGTTTGAAGATCATACATTACCTATCTTCCACCGCAACTATCCTATCCTATTCGCAGTTTCACTGGTGACTGTGTAATTCACCGCACTATCACTTGCATTTCTGACCAAAGATATATATAGAATCACACAATAACGTACACAACTAGTGCTGCCGATGCAATGCGCAAAAATATACATTTGCGAATGCCATGGCAAGCCAAAGGCGGCGCAGTAGTGGTTCTTGCGGTGACGGTCTTCTTTAGAAAAGGCGGAGTGGCAAACGTGGATCCAATCTGTGGAGACGTGTTGTTTCTTTTATTTATCGGCGCCCAATGGCGACAGGTAGTGACAGAAATTAATCACATAAGTGCGATGTGAAGCCTTACAAGTAAGTTTGATGCCTACAATTGTGTTTGTTTTTTATCAAACGCTACGGGTAATATCACGGAATCTTTATGTTTATGGACTGTACCGCTTATCTTTGTGGATTTTTCTTTGTCAAAAGTGGGTACATATATTGAAGTTACAGCCAGCCATTGAGTCGGAGGCACACTACTCAGAATCATCCAACATTCACCAATTAGTGGTTACCCAATTTCTTAGTTCGGAATTCCCAATTATTTGACGAACACATCGCAACAGAAGCAAAGACAAAACGCACAAGGTCGACTTCTGTATACCGTATTTGAATGCAAGCGCCATTAATCAACCTCTAATAATTTACCTGCATGCTCTTTATAGCGTGGAGCACAAGACCCCGCCACTACTGGGCTTCTAAATAAATATGATGGAAACTGCTTCAAGTTTTGGCATTCACAATGAGAGCAGGCACAAGTAAATACTTTAAGAAGTGACAACCTCGACATCACACCACTTTCTTCCTGGGTATATTAGTTACAGACACTTCAACAGCACAGATTTAGACATATATTTATTTTAAGTTAGGACTCTAGCCTAAAAGATATGAAGGAAGTTTAATTAGCTTCCCAGCTCAATCTGCGTATTGAAGTTGCCTTGAACACTATGTTGACGTTTTTGCAAGACTTGCACTCTAGCCAGAAAAATAATGGAGGTTTTACATTGTAGCTTATGCCAGAAGCGCTTACATACATTTGGCTCCATTGACAGATACGTTGACGCTGTGTTTTTGAATAATAAAGCCTATATTCACGACGAAGTTATGGATGTGATAACGTGAAATCTTTCTTGCTCTGTCGTCAACCAATAACACATGTACATATGGAAGTGTGCATGTCCGCCACGCACCAGAAAACACGTGCAATGAATCAATAAGTGTGGCGCTGGCACTATGCTGAATGCAGCAGCCTTACGCTCTTTGCGAACAATACGTGTGGGTTCATGTGCATGGAGAAATGCAAGAGCCACCTGGAGCTCCCATCAGGGGCACGTTCGGATATAATGTTCGAAGCGTCCCTGCAGTTTGCGTTCAGTTTCGACTCATGCAATTGGCCCTTCTGTTTCGCCTCATGGGAGTGGCCTAGGCCGAACACGTGAGGCGAAACTGATCGTTAACTGGACGCGCGTTTCGAATAACGATCTCCGACCAGTCCCCAGGGCTGCAGTTTGAACGATAATGCAGGCATGCGTGTGAAACGCTTGTTGGGTGCAGCGCATGTATGGGTCGCGTTGCTTCTTAATGCGTAAGCATTATTTGGCGTGTACCCCAGCTGTGTTACTCGAAAACTCATGCGAAAAGTGTAATGCTTTGTATCTGCACAAAAATGCGTAATTCGCGAAGTAAACATTTAATCTTATAACAGTGTAATTGTAGCTGATTGGTACCTGAGAAGAAGAAGATGCTGAGAAGAAGATTATTTGATCAGAGAGAATACCTCTATGGATACATAGGGCTTGATAGAAAATAAATGGGAAAGCTTATAACAGGGGTGGGCCAACTTGAAATTTGGGGGTTCGTCAACTTAAAAATTTAACATGGGCCAGTTTAATTATAGGGGTGGGCAAACTTCACATTAGGTAGCAGCCCAACACGAAATTTGGGAGCGGTTAGTGGGCCAGCTTAATTTTGGGGATCGGCCGACTTAAATTTAGTGGTGGGCGAAATTCAATTTTGGGGGTGGGCCGACTTGCTTTGTAAGTGGGTCAATTCGAAATTTGCGGATGGGCCAGCCTAAATTTCAGGACTGCCCAATCTGAAATTTTTGCGTTTGCCAGCTGCAAATTTGCGGGCGTGCTAACCTATTATTGGGGGTAAGCCAATTTGAAATTGGGAGGTAGGCCAACTTAAATTTGAGGGTATGTCAACCGAAGTTTGAGAGTGGAGTAAGCAAAATTTTAGGGTAGGCTAACTTAAATATGGGTATGGGAAACCGAAATTTAGAAATGGGCCAAAGTGAAATTTAAGGGGTGGGCGTAACATAAAATTTCGGGGTGGGCCAACTTAAATTTGGGGATCGGCCAACCTAAAATGTGGAGTGCCCTAACTTTGTATTTTAGGGTGTGGGACAACACAAATTTGAATGTTGGTTAACTCGAACTTGGGGGTAGGAGATTTTAAAATGTGAGTGGGCAACCTAAAATATGGCGGTGGGCCAACCTAAAATTGCGGCTGGGCAAACTTAAATTTGAGAGTGGGCCAACTTAAATTGGAGAGACTTCCACCTTGAAATATGAGGTTCGGGTAAATACAGCATTGCACTTGGCCAACTTATTTCTGGGGATGGGCCAAACCAAATTGAGATGCAAGAAAAATTGAAATTTCGGGGTTCGCTATCTGAAAATTTGGGGTGAGGCCAGCCTAATTTTGGGGGTGACCTAACTAGAAATTTGGGTTTGGGACAACTTGAAATATCGCGGTGGGCCAACCTTATTTCGGGGATGGCATTTCTTGAACTTCGTGGGTGGGCCAACTTGAAATATCGCGGTGGGCCAACCTTATTTCGGGGATGGCATTTCTTGAACTTCGTGGGTGGGCCAACTTGAAATTTAAGCGAGCACTAGGAATTTGGGTATGTGCCAACCTAAGTGTGGGAATATGTTTATGCATACTTAGACAACTCCAGTGGAGTTTCCGCATTTTCTCGTAGCAACAGCAATAGCGCGTCATTAGCTCACCCTATAGTAATAATCACAAAGGAGCTCCACCCAAGAAAAATGTAGTGGAACTGCTCTTCAGCTCTGAATGAGAGGTGAACCACCAAGTGTAAATGCGCTAATCACAAAATAAAACCTAGTTGCGTCAAGCTGAAATGTTACCTTTGACTGAGTAGTGACTTCAGGATGCCCAACGAATATTCGCCAAAATTGAGGTTTCGTACTAAAACCAGTGACACTACAGCCGATCCATATGAATAAAATAAGTATTTCAAGGCCGCGAAACGGCTGGACGGCAGATATAAGCGAACCTATATAATTGGTTAGCGATTATATGCCAATTCTGTTTTAGTTCGAAAATGTACATATTACGTTGTAATTATTAAGTTGTCACTCACCACACATATCGGTGCTGGCTCGACTCGGTGGTAACTATGTCCATGTTTGGATCCAATGAAGCATCCGTGAAAGTGTCGTAGGGAAGAACGCTCCGGGCGATATTGATTAGGGGAAGAGCGGCATCTTGCTTTTCTGCTGCATCTATACGATGACCCAGCTAACGTAAGCCAAGCTGTTCGACAAAAAAAAAATAAGATTTAAAGTACACGGTTCGAATTCCGATTTGAGGAGCGGCAGTGTGCGGTAGCCAGAGGTGTGAAAACCAAATACAGTAGGGCGATCCTGAAATTTAGGCTGTCCCATCCCCAAATTTCAAATTGACCCACTTACAAAGTTCAAGTTGGCCCACTCCCAAATTTCATTTGGCCCAGCCACATATTTTACTTTGCCCACCCCCGAAAATTGAATTTGGTTCACCGCTAAATTTAAGTCGGCCCATTCCCAAAATTAGGCTGGCCCACACCCCGCCCACAAATTTCATGTTGGGCCCCTACATAATGCCAAATTCGCCCACCCCTATCATTAAACTGGCCCATGTCAAATTTTTAAGTTGGCGAACCCACACACTTTCAGGTTAGACCACCCGTGTCATAAGTTTTCCCAATAAATTTCTATTAAGCCCCATGTAACCATACAGGTATTCTCTCCGATCAAATTAATTTCTTTTTTGGTGCACCGCATTTTACAATTACTGCTTTGTGTCTGAACGCCTTGGCTGACGTAGGCTGGGGCACATGGTATATCATAGTGTTCCAACCTCATGACATGCGTCGGTCAGCTTGATTACGCACACACAAACACACATACACGCATGAGTGATGCTAGTATTGGCTGCGCTGATTGGGATGATAAAATCTCTCCACAACAAAAGCTCCGACTTGCAGCAGATTTAGGCGTCATTTAGCGTTTTGCTCACCAGCTCACAACAGTTCTAGAGAAAAAAACATGTTCCAAACATTTTAACTCTCATGCCAACGCATGGCTAAACGTTGATAATGGAGCAGAATCTACCGGGGTGGAGCTCGGGTGCATCTGTTATTGCGCTAAGTGCTGTGGCAGAGTTCCACAGTGCTTTCGGTTTCTTGTACCAAATATTGAGCTAGCGAAGCTCCTACATGTGAAGGTTAGGCATTTGTCAACATATCTAAGAGGAAAGTGAGAGTACAAGGCTTCCTCTGGAAGGTATGCTGCCAGACAGACTGCTATGTCGCAACCACGATTCCCCTTTCAACAAGAATCATATGCCGAAAATATTGTAACGATTAAACAACTTGCAAGCTCACCTTAACTGCTGAATCAGCCGGAGACTAACAGAATTAAAATGAAAGTAGTCAGCAAGAGCCGAACAATTTCGTGGTGCATCGTCAGAATTTTCGCGAGCACTTCACAAGCAGTACGCCTAAGTGAAACATCTCAGCGACGCCGTGCTACGAGAACCCCATCTAGAGCTGCGGACATGATCTGGAGAAGATTTGAATATTATAGCACGACTACTATTGCTCGTCTTTCGTGGAGTTAATGCCAGTTTGGTAAGCAAAAATTGGTTTGAAATAGTAGGCATTACGTTGCATGGGCGGAGGAAATTCACGAAACAACAAAGGACACTACAGTATCTGAGCTGCTGGCTGTTAATTATTCGACAACTCGAGGCACAGGGACAGTGAATATTCTAACCGATTAAGCGGGCTTATTTAAATTATTATCGAGGGGGCGTAGAGACGAGAGATCGCAGGCAGTCAAGCATTTATTAGACTGCGCACAGTTGTTTATTCTCCTCCTATTCGGCTCTCCCTCCGACGTAGACAAACCTAGCAGAGAATGATAGGGAACCACATGATTGGTAGTGCTTGATTCTGGAACCCTGTGATTGTAGTGTTTCTCGTGGTCCACATGCACTACTTGTGTCTTCCGCAACCGGCGATTATTGGAGGTCAGTGCTGCTATGACGTAGTTGACATCACTTAATCGGTTGATTCTCACGAAAATACCGCTACACTTCGATGTACACTTGCGATACAGGCCTTCTGTAGATGACTCCATGGTAAAACGTGATAGCCTGAAGCGAAACTGGCACATGTATGCCGGGCGTCATAGCGTGCCTTGGTTGGCACTTTCGAAGAGAGTGTTGTTAGGCGAGCAAGCCGACGCGCTTCTTCGGCACGACACAATATCTGTGCAATGTATGTCTTAATTGAGTGCGAATGGCAAAATCTTATCTAAGAATGTTTGGGGATTGCGAGCGTACAACAGAGAGAGAGGCGCATACGCGGTAACTTCATGCTTGGCGGTATTGCATGCGTAAAGGACGCAGACCAGCACGCCATCCCATTTCTTGTATACAGATACAACATATATGTTGTCACACATACAGTGACATCATGGCAGCAAGCGCAGGATTTGTGCGTTCGGTGACGCGATTTGTTTGTGGATGGTACGGCGTTGAACGGCAATAGGTTCAATCGGAAAGGCGCAGCACATATTCAACAGCGTCGTCGGTGAATTGCGGGCCATGCTCACATGGACAAACGGAGCGTCCTTCCGCAGGATGACAGAATGAAGCAGAAAGCGCGACACATCGGTGGCGGTAGCACAGGTAAGCGCCGCAGTCTCAGTGTACGCGCATAATCAACTAGCGAACGCCGGTATAGAGGTGTTGGGAAAAGGGCCAAACAAGCCGATACCAACTTTTTCAAATTGTAAAGTCGGTGGTTTCACTGGTTGCGAAACCCCTGCAGGAGGCGTCACCGCCTTCTTATGACATTGGAAACCTCAACCTGTACTGTCTTGTACTCTTCCATAGCGTCGGCCAATAAAAGCGCTAGCGTAATTGATGAAGCGTGCGAGCTAAGCCCACGTGACCCTATAAGATGTCACCGTGCATGGCGCGAAAAATTGCAGCACGCACGCGTTCGGAAACGACTAGGAGCAACGAACGACCTTCAGCAGAGTAATTCTTTTTGCAAAGCAGGTCGTCGCACAGCGTGAAGGGCATGGTCTTAATTGGAGTACGGGCTGCCTCAAATAGGGCTACCAGTGTAGGATCGCGATGATATTCACATTTAAATCTGCTAATGTCAGTAAACACGGTAATGCTGGCAAGACAGTCGTCGAAGTTGTCGTCGTTAGCGTTGGAGTGTGGAGACAGGAGACGAGACAAGCAGTCGGCATCGGTATGGCACAGACCACTATTGTAGTCGACTGAAAAATTGTATTTTTGAAGACGTAACGCCCAAATTTCCAGCCGTCCAGAAGCATCCCGCAGTTCAACAAGCCAGCAAAGGGGATGATCATCCGTCCCTATCTTGAAATGACGACCGTACAGGTATGCCCGAAAATTCTGGATGCCGAAGAGGACTGCCAGGCATTCCAATGCGGTGATGAAGTAATTTCGCTCCGCTCTCGTCAGTGTCCGGCTTGCGTACGTACTGGCATCCATGATGAAGTTGAACGAGGACGGCGCCAACACCCACACCTCTAGCGTCAGCGTGCAGCTCAGTCATGGCCTCGGGATCGAAACTGCGCAAGAAAGACCCAGAAATTTGTAGATACTTTAGCTGGCGGAACGAGTCCTCGTACCGTGTAGTACATACGTAGAGATTGTCTTTGTGAAGGAGGTACGTGACTGGGTGAGCAAGTTTGGCGCAGTTCTTATTAAACAGGCGGAAGTACGAACACAGGCCAGGGAAACTGCCTACGGGGGTCTTTCGCTCTCTTTGGTCGGCTAAAATCGCGCACTGCAGGAATATATATATATATATATATATATTCAGGGACAGGTCGAATACCATCTTTGTCGACGTGAAAACCGAGCACGAGAGCGTGGCGCTCACCGAAGTTACATTTCTTTGAATTTAAAACCAGTCCAGCGTTTTTTATAGGGCGCAGTACAGCGCCAAGTCGCTGATTGTGCTCCTCATATGTTTTCTCAAAAATATTTACATCAGCGAGGTAGCACGTGCAGATCCCCCATTTTAATCCGCGCAGCATGCGTCCACAAACCTTTCAAGAGCTGCTGGCGCGTTGCATAAACTGAAAGGCATGATATTAAATTCGTAGAGACCGTCTGGCGTCCCAAAGAAAGATTTCTGTTTATTTGTTGGGAGCATCGGTATTTGCCAGTATCCCGATCGTAAGTCAACAGAGGAGAAGTAGGAGGCTGCATAAAGGAAATCGATAGCATCGTCGAGTAGTGGCAGAGGGTATAATTCCTCCATTTCCCCAAGGCCGCAGTGTTGCGTTTTGCGAACGAAGCCATAGTGCTGTCTGTCGGGCGCCATTTCACTTGCCGACGTCAGTAAAAGGCAGTGACAGCTTACGCAACGTCACCACTCCCCACTCAGAGGCGCGCGAATTGATTTGCTCTAAAGCTACGCGGACGTTCTAGAAGTGAACACGGATAAAATGCTTAAAACGAGCTGACTTATGTTTGCGTAGGTGGATGTATGTTTTTTTTTCAGAGCTGGGTAAGCATATTGAAGGGACAGCCTGCCACCGAGTCGGAGGCACACTACCCTGGATCATCCATATTTCACCTAAGAGTGCGTACACAATTTTTCTGTTTGGATATTCTAATTATGTTACGGGAAATTGGCTAAGGCTTGGATCAGCTAACCCTGGATATGCAAAGCGCT
The DNA here is from genome assembly GCF_023375885.2 of Dermacentor andersoni. NCBI lineage: Eukaryota > Metazoa > Arthropoda > Arachnida > Ixodida > Ixodidae > Dermacentor > Dermacentor andersoni. The sequence continues at coordinate 191,859,699 of NC_092817.1, read as the reverse complement.
TGGTTTAGCCTGGTTAAGTCTTGATTTCACTTGGTAAATGTTTGATTTAGCTGTAGTTACTATACTTTGGTATGCAGTCATCGTTCAGCCAGGTATGACGGCTGTGCCTAGGTCGGTGGCTGGACATGAGTGTAACTAGGCTTGGATAGACACGTATCCTTTGATGGTGCGACCTCTGTTCTGCCACAGGGAAAGCGCAAGTGTTAGACATGCAAAGAGACGCCGCGAACATGCGCAGCGTCAAAGCAGAAAGGGACAGGGCGCGAACGCGTTCGCTGCATCAATTTCGACAGTGGGACGCCAGTTGCATTCCGGACCCTCTTCAGTGAAGCAGCTCGACGGGCGATATCCGCGAGGTGGTCACACGCCGCTTATCGATAACAGCTCAAAGCCTGCCGCTACCGCGCAGCGCTAAAGGAAGGCGGCCCGGCCTCGCACTTATCCATGGCCAAGCTCGCACTTACTAGGCGAGCGTGGAGGTCTGCGTAGCAAGCAAGCGGGGAGTCACGTGGTCAGGCGCCGGAGCTCGGCGCGGCAGGTCACGTGATGCGTCGCCAAGGCTACGACGCAGCTCCCATCAAATGAAGGTCAAATTCGCGGCGTCGGTCAAACTCGGCTCGACGAGGTTAGTAAAGCTTTCGCTTTTAAACAACAGAACAGACACAGAAAGCGCATAAGTTAGACCGCTATCTACCGCACATTAAATGCAATAGCAATTAGTCAACCTCTAATAATTATATATACATGGCCTTTATCACGCGTAGCGTCAGTACCCCGCTAAAGCTTTGCTTCGAAATAAATATGATTATTACTTCAAGTTTTTGCGCTTCAGCAGTAACCTCGATAACACACCAGCTTCTTTCTGACTACATTAGTAGGAAACACTTGAACCACCAAGTTCTAGGCGTACATTTAGTTTGCATTAGGACATTAGCTCAAAAGATTTGAAGCAAGGCTGAGGAACTTCCCAGCTCAATCTGGGTGTTAAACTTGCCCGTAGCACTATATGGATACACGGCGAAAACTTGCGAGTAATCCAGGATAAGCATGTTTTTTTTTTTTTACGTAACGTATGTTACCAGTGCAAGATTACATTCGGCGCCATTGACGGTATCCTCCAGAGGAAAATGATTACCGGTTCTCGTATTATGTGTTAATAAATTTCTTCTTGTGTAGTGTGTGTGAACTCGGGCACATTTTTGAAAGTGTGCCGCGCATACAATGCTTCGTACTTTGTGTATTATCGTCCTGGTGGAATTGTGCCGTGATTGTGACTCAGTGTTCGTATCGTCTCTTGTTGAAAAAAACTTTTTTTCTAAACACATGGGACATACTAAAACCAATATGTGTGACGTATTCGTGAAGGCGATGACGTCGAAGGCCCAGACATCAGAACGAATTTTGAGTCAGTGCAGGCAGGGGTACTTTTCCTCGCTAGGTCATCACGCAATGACGCATGCGCACATGGAAGTAAACATGTCTGCCACACAGCAGAACAAACGTTGGACGTAAAACGCGTGCGGTGAACGAATAGGCGGAGTACCTGGCACTGTGTTGAATGCGATTGCCTCACCTCTTCGCAAACACAACGTGCATGTTCATCTTGCGTATACAAGAACGTAGGAGCCGCCTGGAGTTCCCACCATAGCTAGTGTCTGAACCACAATGCAAGCATGCTGGCGAAGCGGTTGAAGCGCATGTACGGTGCACGTTCTTTTTCGTAAGCAGCTGCAGATCCGTCGTTAGCTCAAGCTTTAGTTGGTCAAGACCTAAGAATTGCAAGGAAGCGACACCCACAAGAAGTTAGTGAATCTGTTCTAGCTTTCTTAAAGTGAGCTGAACCAGTTCGAGTTCTCTCACAGCTTAATGAGCTTGGTCGGCTAATTTAAAGGCTTGGCTAATCAGAAAAAAAATCTAGTTATTTCAAGCTACAATAGTACCATTGGCTGAGCAGTGACATCAGGATAGCCTTAAAGTATGCCTAGACTCAATCTCACCAGCTGGTCGCCGCAGGCTGGAAGCTACGAAGCGCCGTCGTGGAACCCCCTTCGCGGAACCGTTTCCATGTAGTCAGGGTTGATTCGCAGTTCTCAAACCATGTCCTGGCGGCGTGTTCTAAGGCAAAGTGCACATGCCGTAGATTGTCGTCATAGTTCCACTTGTTGAATGCAGAGAGCCTTTTATATATTTCCAGCCAGTTATCAGCGTCTTCAAATTGTGATCCAAGGAATGTCGGTGGCTCCCTGGGCTGTTGCAGCACGATGGGGGACGCTGGGGTTACCATGGTGGTTGACTTGGTGACGAACTTCTTGGTCGTCTCAGGAAAAAATACATCGTCCGGGTGTAGTCCTTGCAGCCTGCGGCTACCTAGCTGGCTCTTGGCGGCTGTGGTGTTGTCTTCCGCATTCGCGCTTGGGTCGCGGCGTTGTGGGGGCATCCGGTACTGACAGCAAAGAACACAGTAACAATACTGTGAAAGACTAAACTATCTTTTATTGGGCGAACATGTGCCCACAAAAACAGGCTACACTTAAAGCACAACGATAGCGGCGAAGGCCGTCGGCGATCGTCGAAATCTGATCAGCGGGCCAAGCGCGTCAGCTTTTATACATGAGCCATTGCCAGTTCGAGATTAGTCGCTGGTGTCCGCGTGTCTTCCAGAAAGTCCTTCACTATTCGAGTACCGCATACATGCAATCAAATTACACAAAGTTCGGCGACAACAGACAGCGGATAGAACGATCGATAACATTCGAGAAACTTCCAATACATAGCGGCGCGTCCCGTGCAGAGCGATAACATTTCTTTGAAGGTGAAAAGTGGTCACCTGAGAAAGATAAACAAGTACACGTGTCAATATTAAAAGCAAACCTGCGCACAGGCGTGGTCAGTACGGATCCGGTGAGACGTTAACTTCCGTCCAACAGCGACAGTGCTCCTTCGCAGAAAAACGAAGGTATTGTTTTCGTAAGTGCGTGTCGGCTAACGTGGTTCTATATTTTTCTTTAACGTTCACGCACTTCTGCAACGCACAAGCGCGGTACGAGATTAAGTTGGATTGGGTGGGCAGGAAAAGCCCGAGATACGAATAGAGACTAAAGCAAGTGCGGATCAAGCTGTGGCTCTTGATATTTATTTATTTATTTATTTATTTTACTGTGAACGTGTGTGCTAAATAGGCACTATACTCACTCGACACCAACTAAGAGAGCTTCAAACGTAGTTGGATGGAAGGGCTTTGGGAGATCACAAGCATTATTCAAGTTCTGCCGTGTGTTTTCGCTCAACCACCAACATTCGCTGTGCTTAGATATCAAGACGCAACCGAAGCGGTTCGGAATGAGGTAAACGCGGAGGAAAAGCAATTTCTTCACTTCTGGAGCATCACCCAATGGTAGAGCGGAAGTAGGAGAAAATGAGAGCCATTCCAATACCCTAATGCTAGGCGCAAGAATATTGCTTCAGAGATAATTCGAAAACGCAGCGTCTCAGTACTCCACTTTGAGGCTCCGACGCCGAAGACTAACTAGAGTAAACGCGAACACATGGATACTCGACATACAGTTATGTGGATCCTGAAATGGAGCCCGTAATCGTATCTTCTTTTTATTCAGGGCAGTGTTTCCCGACCAATGTATATGCAAGCACCCCCCCCCCCCCCCCCCATACAGGCAAAATTTCCTGCACCAACAAAAAACATAACTAGAAATCCCGACAACTATATAAAAGCTTCGGGGGTGTAACTACGGCCTTCCTAATAAGGACGCAACCATGTTGTCATGTGACACTAAATTAAATACGCACTGACTACAAATTTACGTGCAAGACGCAATCACAGACTCGCTTGCAATTTGGGTGCCTGCAACCCCAGGTATGCGGCCTAGACATGCGGCCGTGTACGAACGCTAGAAAAGTTCCTGTTAGGTCACTCTTAACGCTTTCTTTTTATTCGGACTAGGTGAACGTTAGATGCACTATTTCTGTTTCAAATAGAAACATCTATCGACAGATAGGAGACCCCTTCAGTCTCTGTTCCTTCCTCCCGAAGAACATAGTGCATTTTATGACAGACGAGAATTGAGCCTTCTAGCTCCTAGCAGAAGTGCGCAGCACACACTGAGATTTATAATGCTGCATGAACCTCGCTCGACACATGCACATAAACTTTACTACAATTGCTATGTCGAAACCCAACTTGTCAAGTGTAACGCAGCGTGCACTCTGCTATAGATTAGCCCGTATCAACCCTGCTTGTGGATTTCATGGGAAAAGTAGGCTTTGTAAGAGATTATATCATAAATGCCTTCGTCAGAGTTCACTGAAAAGCGCGATATCAAGCGTTGATCTTTGGCTATTGCGTAAAGCTCCGATGTCCACTGCAGCTACAGATGGCTGAACGGGACTCAACAATGCAACACTTTGTCTAGGATGAGTGGTAAGCATTGGAACTCTAACGTTAATACAGTTCATATTCGAGGCGACAGAACGATTACGTTTACCCTTACAGTAACTCGATGTTGAGTGGCGCCACCAGAACACGTTTTCAAAGCATCTTGCAGTCGATCGAGGGCGGTTTTACGAACCACCTGTTTTTTTTAACCGCAGTTACAGTCGCCTTGCGTGCGATCACGTGTTTATTGCTGTGCAGGAGCAAGCGACTCCTGTGAATTTTCTACTATTGCCACTTTATTTATTATGCGAAGCATATTGACACGTGTACTTATCTTTATCGGGCAACCACGTTTCGCCGCTTAACAACTGTAATCGCACAGCGAGGGACGCGCCTGCATGTATCCGACGTTTCTGGAAAGTTATCGACGCTTCTATCCGCGTGTCTGTTGTCGCCAAACCTTGTGTTATCAGATTTCATCGCGTGACACGAATGGTGTAGAACTTTGTGGAAGACACGCGGGTCCCATCAGTTAATCTGGAACATTCCACGACTGATCTATAAAAGCCGACGCGCTTGACCCGCTAATCAGTTTTCCGACGATCGCCGACCGTGTTCGCCGCTATCGTTGTGCTATAAGTGTAGCCTGTTTTTGTGGGCACAGGTTCGCCCAATAAAAGCTAGTTTTGTATTCCACCGTATTGCTTCTTTCTTCACCGTCACTACCACGTGACATCTGGTGGAGGTGCTGGGTATACGTCTTTCTTCGTGATTTTGTTCAGTCGACGATAATCGATGCAGAAACGTAGGGTTCCGTCCTTTTTCTTCACTAAAACAACTGGAGACGCCCACGGGCTTTTCGACGGCTGGATTATGTCGTCGCGCAGCATTTCGTCGACTTGTCGTCTTATAGCTTCGCGTTCTCGCGTCGAAACTCGGTAAGGGCTCTGGCGTAGTGGTCGAGCGCTCTCTTCGGTGATTATGCGATGCTTTGCGACTGGTGTTTGTCGAATCCTTGATGACGTCGAAAAGCAGTCTTTGTATCGTCGAAGCAGACTTCTGAGCTGTTGCTGCTTAATCACGGGGAGTCTGGCTCGGGAACTGCGGTCGTCGGGGTAGATACAACAGAATCCGAGAGGACAAAGGCATCGCTGGTTTCCTGTATTTCCTCGATGAATGCGATCGTCGTGCCCTTGTTGATATGCTTGAACTCCTGGCTGAAGTTTGTCAGCAACACTCTCGTGTTTCCTCCATGCAGTCGAGCGATCCCTCTTGCGACGCAAATTTCACGGTCGAGTAGTAGACGTTGGTCGCCTTCGATGACGCCTTCTACGTCAGCGGGTGCTTCGGTGCCGACCGAAATAACGATGCTGGAGCGAGGCGGGATGCTCACTTGATCTTCGAGCACACTCAAGGCGTGGTGACTACAAGGGCTCTCCGATGGTATCGCTTGATCTTCCGACAGCGTTATTGACTGCGACTTCAGGTCGATGATTGCGCCGTGTTGGTTCAGGAAGTCCATGCCGAGAATGACGTCTCGTGAACACCGTTGCAGGATAACGAAGGTGGCAGGGTAAGTCCGGTCATGAATGGTAATTCTTGCCGTGCAGATTCCAGTCGGCGTAATGAGGTGCCCTCCAGCGGTCCGAATTTGGGGGCCCTCCCATACAGTCTTAACCTTCTTCAACTGGGCGGCGATGTGTCCACTCATTACGGAGTAATCGGCCCCTGTGTCGACTAAGGCAGTGACTGCGTGGCCGTCGAGAAGCACGTCAAGGTCGGTGGTTCTTTGTCTGGCGTTGCAGTTAGGTCGTGGCGTCGGATCACGGCTGCGTCGTGTTGAACTGAAGCTGGAACGTCGCTTCGTCAAGTCGTCTTTCGTCGGTGTAGTCTTGGCTTCCTGACTTCGTCGGGACGGCGGCGTGTCGTCATTAGGTCGTCGAGATGGTTTCTTCGTCGTCTTCGTCGGCGGCGGAGGATCTTCGTCAGTTCGACGAACAGCAACCGCACCTCCATCGGTTGCTGCTTTTAGTTTTCCGGATATGGGCTCGCAGAGCGGCCCCGGGCTGGGCCGGTGTATGGTCGGTGCTGCGGCGACAGGTAGCGGCCTGGTGACGGCGAACGGGACGGTCGTCGAGGGCTCCACTGAGTAGCGGCGAGGTAGTCGGCGATGTCACGAGGGCGTTCACCTTCCCTCGGGCGCTGTGCGTTCACGGCGAAGCCTCGCAATCCCAGGTCGCGGTATGGGCATCGGCGGTACACGTGGCCGGCTTCGCCGCAGTGGTAGCAGAGCGGGCGGTGGTCGGGGGCGCGCCAAATGTCCGTCTTCCTCGCGTAGGTGCGCTGGGCGACGGGTGGGCGTGCTGGCGGCGGCGGCGGTGGACGACGGAATTGTGGCTTTACAGGGCCCTGGCGTTGTCGCGGAGGGGGAGCTTGACGGCGTGCGACGGCGGCGTAAGTCATCGCTTCTGGCTGGGGCTGCGGTAATTGTGGTTGCACCTCAGGAACTCCTAGCGATCGGTGCACCTCTTCTTTCACGATGTCGGCGATCGAGGCCACTTGAGGCTGCGACGATGGCAAGACCTTGCGCAGTTCTTCGCGCACGATGGCCCTGATGGTCTCGCATAAATCGTCCGTGGCCAGTGATTGAATTCCGGAGTAGCTTGTTGGCTTGGTGCGTCGGTCAAATTGCCGGTTCCGCAATTCCAGTGTCTTCTCGATGCTCGTCGCCTCACGAAGAAACTCGTCGATGGTCTTCGGTGGGCTTCTTACCATACCGGCGAAAAGTTCCTCCTTTACACCACGCATCAGTAGACGTACTTTCTTCTCCTTGGATATTTCTGGGTCGGCGTGGCGGAACAGACGGCTCATTTCCTCAGTGAAAATCGCGATCGTCTCATTCGGCAGCTGCGCTCTTGTCTCCAGTAGAGCTTGGGCTCGCTCTTTTCGCACGACGCTTTGAAATGTTTGCAGGAAGCCGCTTCGGAAGAGGTCCCACGTCGTCAAGGTGGCTTCTCGATTCTCGAACCACGTCTTGGCGGCGTCCTCCAATGCGAAATAGACATGTCGTAGCTTGTCGTCGCTTGCCCAGTTGTTAAACGTAGCGACCCTCTCATACGTTTCCAGCCAGGTTTCCGGGTCCTCAAATGTGGAACCGCGGAACGTTGGTGGTTCCCTGGGCTGCTGCAGCACGATGGGGGACGCTGGGGCTGCCATTGCGGTTGCCTTGGCCACAATCTTCTTGGTCTTCTCAGGTAGAAGTCCGTGCTCCGGGGGCAGCTGTTGAAGACGGCGGCTTGCTCGGTGGTCCGGGACTACGTTGGTGTTCTGTTTGTGGTCTGGGCTGGGATCACGGCTTGTCGGGGGCGTCCTGTACATGGACGAAAAGCACCTCCACCAGATGTCACGTGGTACCCGGAGCTAAAAGGCCTCGTCGAGTATTTGAAAGGGAACACCGACGTTGTCCCTAGGGCATTTAAGCGCGTGTTGTCTTCGTTCACGCTACGAAACAACCTGCTCGTGAAGAACTTCTCACCAGTCCACGCCAGCTACCTTCTTGTGGTGCCGTCAGCGCTCCGTCCAGAAATACTGCACGCCCTACACGACGATCCAACCGCTGGGCATCTCGGATTCTCCCGGACGCTGTCGAGGATACGGGAAAAGTATTACTGGCCGTGTCTGACCGCCGACGTCGCCCGTTACGTCAAGACATGCAGAGACTGTCAACGACGCAAGACACCACCGACAAGGCCAGCAGTATTACTACAGCCTCGTCGACCATTCCAGCAGATTGGGATGGATTTGTTGGGGCCGTTTCCGATGTCAACATCCAGGAATAAGTGGATCGTCGTGGCGACGGACTATCTCACCCGCTTTGCTGAAACCAAAGCTGTACCAAAAGGCAGCGCAGCCGAAGTGGCGAAATTTTTCGTCGAGAACATCCTGCTGCGACATGGTGCCCCAGAAGTCCTCATCACCGACAGAGGAACGGCTTTTACAGCGGAGCTCACCGAAGCCATTCTGCAGTACAGCCAGACGAGCCACAGGAGGACAACTGCCTACCATCCGCAGACGAATGGTCTCACGGAGCGCCTGAACAAGACCCTCGCCGACATGCTAGCAATGTACGTCGACGTCGAGCACAAGACGTGGGACGCGGTCCTGCCGTATGTCACCTTCGCCTACAACAACACAGATCACGCCATTCAAGTTGGTTTACGGCAGGAACCCGACGATGACACTCGACGCCATGCTGCCGCACGTCACTGACGAGGAGAATCTTGGCGTCGCTACCTATCTCCAGCGCGCCGAAGAAGCCCGAGAGCTCGCCCGCCTACGGATCAAGACCCAGCAGCGTACCGACAGCCGACACTACAACCTCCGACGACGCTTCGTCGAGTACCAGCCCGGCGACCGTGTTTGGGTATGGACCCCGATACGCCGGCGAGGACTCAGTGAGAAACTACTCCGACGCTATTTCGGACCCTACAAGGTCATCCGACGTATTGGCGCTCTGGACTATGAGGTCGTGCCATACGGCATTTCGCATTCACAGCGGCGCCGCGCACGATCTGAAGTGGTCCACGTGGTGCGTCTTAAACAGTTTTACGGACGCTGACGAACTTCCTTATTTTTGTTCTTTTCTTTGCTACGAGTGCTTTTGTTTATTAACTCCGTTTGTTTGCAGCATCGGGTCGATGTTTTTTTAAGAGGGGGGTATTGACACGTGTGCTTATCTTTATCGGCCGACCACATTTCGTCGCTTAACAACTGTAATCGCACAGTGAGGGACGCGCCTGCATGTATCCGACGTTTCTGGAAAGTTATCGATGCTTCTACCCGGCTGTCTGTTGTCGCCGAACCTTGTGTTATCTGATTTCATCGCGTGACTCGAATGTTGTAGAACTTTGTGGAAGGCATGCGGGTCCCAACGATTAGTCTGGAACATTCGATGAGTGTTGTATAAAAGCCGACGCGCTTGACCCGCTGATCAGATTTACGACGATCGCCGACTGTGTTCGCCGCTCTCGTTGTGCTTTAAGTGTAGCCTGTTTTGTGGGCACAGGTTCGCCCAATAAAAGCTAGTTTTTGCCTTTCACAGTTTTGCTACTGTGTTCTTTGACGTCACGACCACGTGACAATATATATATAGAGAGAAAGAGAGAGAGCGAGAGAGAAAACTATCAGTCATAGCTCTCGTAGTATAGCCCTCTGGGTCGTTTCCTTTTTTTTTCTTTCGAAAGTAGTCCTATTAGGGTTATTATAATTACACGAAGGCATTTCGCCCTCGTCAGCAGCAGTCCTTGAGATTGTTATTCTGGCGGCTAGCTTCCCACGCTATGCGTGCCGCCATCGCACCTGGTTAAGCTTCTCCTAGACGCTAGAGTTATACTATGTCCGCGCAACCTTGAGCGATCGGAAAGCGCGCTTCCCCCTCTTGGCCGGTGGGGACGGGAGGCTTTGTTCCGGCCGCAAAGCTCTCCACGTCTCAGTAAGGTGCCTGGCGGTGTCTAGCGAGAGTCTGTCGCTGAGTTCGGCTGCTGTCGTCGTTGAATCGTGCTGAATAGACCGTGCTTGCGTCGATGGAAGGTCTTCGGAAGGGCGATTATCAGCGGCCTCGCGCCCGAAGGTCGCTGTTCTTAGTTTTCCCGGTGAGGGCTTGGCGATCGTTCCTGCGCTGCCATTGGAGGGCTTCTAGGAGCGGGGGAAGAACGCCTTGGTACGCTTTGGGAAGAATGCCTGGGGGACGGCGAGCGCGACTGCCGCCGCGGGAAAAGTGGCATACTCTGCTGGGTCAAGTATACTTCAATCGCCCTGGGCCTTGGTGAATCCGCGGCAAAACCTTGCAGTCCGAGGCGGTGGTATGAGCACTCGCGATATACGTGACCGGCTTCTCCACAATGATAGCACAGAGGCCTTCTATCTGGGGTACGCCAGACGTCAGATTTCCTTTCGAGCGGGCGCCGATCCTCCATACGTTGGATCTATTGCACTGATGGGAGCGGCGGGACGTATGACGCGGCGTAAGATGTGGCGGGATCGAAATGAGTCGGAGCGGGGACGGACTCGCCTCAAAACTTCCGCATACGACGGCCGCTGCAGCTGTGCTGTCACAGGCGGCGCATTGCTGCTTGGAACGGGACCTTGGATAGCTTGCTGGACTTCGTTCCTCACAAGGGCAGAAATAGAACTTAGCGTGGGCTGAGGCGGGCAGGTGAGCCGTTGAAGCTCATCACGCACCACAGAGCGGATAAGGTCTCGGAAAACGTCCACGTTTCCAAAGGCAATCGCATCCGTCAGTGAAGCAGCGTTCGCGTGCCTCTCATACAGAGCTGAGCGCTGGTCCGAAGGTGAAGTTGCGTTCAATTGCCTTTCATAGAAAGCTGAGCGCTGGTGTAACATCTTTTCCAGCGTGGTGGCTTCGGTTAAGGATTCAGCCACGGTCTTCGGCGGGCTTCGAACAAGGCCAGCAAATAGCTGTTCCTTAACTCCCCGCATTAGATGGCGCAAATTCTTTACCTCGGACATGGTTGAGTCCACCCGACGGAAAAGGCGCGTCATATCCTCGACGTACGACGTCACGCTCTCGTTCGGCAGATGAATGCGGGATTGGAGCGCCCGTTCGGCTCGTTCGCGGCGATCAGCATTGGTGTAGGTCTCCAGCAAGGCACGACGGAACTCGAGCCACGATTTGATGAGCCTTTGTCGGTTCTCGTACCAAGTGCGGGCACCGTCCTCCAAGCTGAAGTAGACGTTCCTTAACTTCGCCGCGTCGCTCCATTCGTGTATATCCGCAACGCGCTCAAACTGGACTAACCAGTCTTCTACATCCTGGAAGATATCCCCGTGGAACACTTTCGGCACTCGGAGATACTGCAGCAGATATTGAGTTGCCGTTGTGGCCGTACCTTCCCTAGTGGTCGGTAGGGACGTCGATGTTCCTTCCATACCGGTGTGTGGAGGCGTGGATGTTGTTGCGGAGAGATGTTCAAGCTCCGTAGGCAATCCTCGGATTCTCCTGCTTGCCCGGTGAACAGGGGTGTCCACTAGTATAGGGCTAGTACTCCTGCTACCAGGAGGGGTTTCTGGCATCGGATGAACCGTACCCAGAACCTCAACCAGTTTTGTCACGAAAAGGCAACTTAAGATGTGCCTAGCGTCGGCGAGGCAAACAGTTGTACAAGATGGCGTGCAATAAATTCAAGCCGGCGTCCTCAGCTTCTACTTCTACTCTAGCGCCCGTCTCTTGCTGAGCGCGCGTTCCAGTCCCAACTTCATTTTCAGCGCTGGCTCATGACACCTAGCGGCAATATATATATATATATATATATATATATATATATATACATATATATATATATGAGAAAGTAATTTATTCAGAGACAATTGAAGTTCTTATTGCAACTGCGGCGAAAGGCAGCCTTGCTGAAAATCGGTTTGTTGTTCCGCAAAGTCGGTGAAGTCTGCAGGAGAAGAAAAAGGAGTTAATGATAAAGAAATAGGAGCTTCAATTTATATTTTCTCATAGCAATAACTTCTTAGACCCTGTAAGTTTCTTTTACCGTTCTCAAGACGGTTTTCGTAAGGGACCTTAATGTGAATACAACTTGTAATAATCCTTGATGACCCCTACATTAACTTTCGCAATAAATTTCAAATTGATATATTTTAGGCGACTCCAGATACTTTGATAAATTTCCTCATCACCACCCACTAGCGAAATTATCTCGATTGAATCTAGATTCTAATGTAGTGAAATCAACAAAAAGTCGCAGTTTCGCACGAAAGGCGAAGCATCCATTGTGACAGAAAAATAGTAGAAAGCTATAAGAAATAATTATAGTTTTATCGGCCGTATAAACATAGAAACATTCGCTAACTAACTGAATGAGCAAATATGGTGTCAGCGCGCACAAGCAAACTTGAACACATCACACTCGATAAGCGCGGACACTCGCTGTCAAAATGCTGGTGCGAGCAAGCGCGGAAGCAGCAGCGAGTGAAGTGTCCTTCGTGCGGTGTACCGTTTCCATGCAGGAGCAGCAAGAATACAGCACGCACAAAGGTATGAGCCGTCTGCAGATCGTTTCAAGATACGCCGCGCGCGACCACTTGCGGCCGTGCAAAGTACGCACTTGTTGGCGGAGTCGAAGCAGCCTGCCCTCCTTCCCGCGCTTCCTGACGCTTTCCTGCAATAATGGCGCGTGAGATTAAGTCGCTATCGTCTGTTCCCCTTCAAGCCCGGTCGCGAAATGCGCAGTTGCCACCGTAGCACCTCCGTCCCTCCCTTTTAGCCCCCCATGGCCTTTCGCTCGACGGAAGACGGTGTATTTGCTCTCTACTCTCTTCCTTTGTGCGGGCAGATTGAGCCGCGACTGCCGGCTCACCCTCGCACGCTTTCAGTCGCGCATAAGGCGTACGGCGCGCAACGACAATTTTATCGCCCTTGTACTTCATACGGAACCTCACGGCGACGGCGACGCCGACGGCAAAAATGCGCCAGATATGTTCATATAATTCGTATTGCAATAAAACGATTCCAAACTGATCGTTTCCATTTCGTGTTTTTCCGTAGCCTCTCGTAGAAACCCCTTCCTGTTGCTTCAAGAGGCCATAAAGACTGAGCCTTGGGACCGCTTTCTTTGAAGATCATACATTACCTATCTTCCACCGCAACTATCCTATCCTATTCGCAGTTTCACTGGTGACTGTGTAATTCACCGCACTATCACTTGCATTTCTGACCAAAGATATATATAGAATCCCACAATAACGTACACAACTAGTGCTGCCGATGCAATGCGCAAAAATATACATTTGCGAATGCCATGGCAAGCCAAAGGCGGCGCAGTAGTGGTTCTTGCGGTGACGGTCTTCTTTAGAAAAGGCGGAGTGGTAAACGTGGATCCAATCTGTGGAGACGTGTTGTTTCTTTTATTTATCGGCGCCCAATGGCGACAGGTAGTGACAGAAATTAATCACATAAGTGCGATGTGAAGCCTTACAAGTAAGTTTGATGCCTACAATTGTGTTTGTTTTTTATCAAACGCTGCGGGTAATATCACGGAATCTTTATGTTTATGGACTGTACCGCTTATCTTTGTGGATTTTTCTTTGTCAAAAGTGCGTACATATATTGAAGTTGCAGCCAGCCATTGAGTCGGAGGCACACTACTCAGAATCATCCAACATTCACCAATTAGTGGTTACCCAATTTCTTAGTTCGGAATTCCCAATTATTTGACGAACACATCGCAACAGAAGCAAAGACAAAACGCACAAGGTCGACTTCTGTATACCGTATTTGAATGCAAGCGCCATTAATCAACCTCTAATAATTTACTTGCATGCTCTTTATAGCGTGGAGCACAAGACCCCGCCACTACTGGGCTTCTAAATAAATATGATGGAAACTGCTTCAAGTTTTGGCATTCACAATGAGAGCAGGCACAAGTAAATACTTTAAGAAGTGACAACCTCGACATCACACCACTTTCTTCCTGGGTATATTAGTTACTAACACTTCAACAGCACAGATTTAGACATATATTTATTTTAAGTTAGGACTCTAGCCTAAAAGATATGAAGGAAGTTTAATTAGCTTCCCAGCTCAATCTGCGTATTGAAGTTGCCTTGAACACTATGTTGACGTTTTTGCAAGACTTGCACTCTAGCCAGAACAATAATGGAGGTTTTGCATTGTAGCGTATGCCAGAAGCGCTTACATACATTTGGCTCCATTGACAGACACGTTCACGCAGTGTTTTTGAATAATAAAGCCTATATTCACGACGAAGTTATGGATGTGATAACGTGAAATCTTTCTTGCTCTGTCGTCAACCGATAACACATGTACATATGGAAGTGTGCATGTCCGCCACGCACCAGAAAACACGTGCAATGAATCAATAAGTGTGGCGCTGGCACTATGCTGAATGCAGCAGCCTTACGCTCTTTGCGAACAATACGTGTGGGTTCATGTGCATGGAGAAATGCAAGAGCCGCCTGGAGCTCCCATCAGGGGCACGTTCGGATATAATGTTCGAAGCGTCCCTGCAGTTTGCGTTCAGTTTCGACTCATGCAATTGGCCCTTCTGTTTCGCCTCATGGGAGTGGCCTAGGCCGAACACGTGAGGCGAAACTGATCGTTAACTGGACGCGCGTTTCGAATAACGATCTCCGACCAGTCCCCAGGGCTGCAGTTTGAACGATAATGCAGGCATGCGTGTGAAACGCTTGTTGGGTGCAGCGCATGTATGGGTCGCGTTGCTTCTTAATGCGTAAGCATTATTTGGCGTGTACCCCAGCTGTGTTACTCGAAAAGTCATGCGAAAAGTGTAATGCTTTGTATCTGCACAAAAATGCGTAATTCGCGAAGTAAACATTTAATCTTATAACAGTGTAATTGTAGCTGATTGGTAGCTGAGAAGAAGAAGATGCTGAGAAGAAGATTATTTGATCAGAGAGAATACCTCTATGGATACATAGGGCTTGATAGAAAATTAATGGGAAAGCTTATAACAGGGGTGGGCCAACTTGAAATTTGTGGGTTCGTCAACTTAAAAATTTAACATGGGCCAGTTTAATTATAGGGGTGGGCAAACTTCACATTAGGTAGCGGCCCAACACGAAATTTGGGAGCGGTTAGTGGGCCAGCTTAATTTTGGGGATCGGCCGACTTAAATTTAGTGGTGGGCGAAATTCAATTTTGGGGGTGGGCCGACTTGAACTTTGTAAGTGGGTCAATTCGAAATTTGCGGATGGGCCAGCCTAAATTTCAGGACTGCCCAATCTGAAATTTTTGCGTTTGCCAGCTTAAAATTTGCGGGCGTGCTAACCTATTATTGGGGGTAAGCCAATTTGAAATTGGGAGTAGGCCAACTTAAATTTGAGGGTATGTCAACCGAAGTTTGAGAGTGGAGTAAGCAAAATTTTAGGGTAGGCTAACCTAAATATGGGTATGGGAAACCGAAATTTAGAAATGGGCCAAAGTGAAATTTAAGGGGTGGGCGTAACATAAAATTTCGGGGTGGGCCAACTTAAATTTGGGGATCGGCCAACCTAAAATGTGGAGTGCCCTAACTTTGTATTTTAGGGTGTGGGACAACACAAATTTGAATGTTGGTTAACTCGAACTTGGGGGTAGGAGATTTTAAAATGTGAGTGGGCAACCTAAAATATGGCGGTGGGCCAACCTAAAATTGCGGCTGGGCAAACTTAAATTTGAGAGTGGGCCAACTTAAATTGGAGAGACTTCCACCTTGAAATATGAGGTTCGGGTAAATACAGCACTGCACTTGGCCAACTTATTTCTGGGGATGGGCCAAACCAAATTGAGATGCAAGAAAAATTAAAATTTCGGGGTTCGCTATCTGAAAATTTGGGGTGAGGCCAGCCTAATTTTGGGGGTGACCTAACTAGAAATTTAGGTTTGGGACAACTTGAAATATCGCGGTGGGCCAACCTTATTTCGGGGATGGCATTTCTTGAACTTCGTGGGTGGGCCAACTTGAAATTTGAGCGAGCACTAGGAATTTGGGTATGTGCCAACCTAAGTGTGGGAATATGTTTATGCATACTTAGACAACTCCAGTGGAGTTTCCGCATTTTCTCGTAGCAACTGCAATAGCGCGTCATTAGCTCACCCTATAGTAATAATCACAAAGGAGCTCCACCCAAGAAAAATGTAGTGGAACTGCTCTTCAGCTCTGAATGAGAGGTGAACCACCAAGTGTAAATGCGCTAATCACAAAATAAAACCTAGTTGCGTCAAGCTGAAATGTTACCTTTGACTGAGTAGTGACTTCAGGATGCCCAACGAATATTCGCCAAAATTGAGGTTTCATACTAAAACCAGTGACACTACAGCCGATCCATATGAATGAAATAAGTATTTCAAGGCCGCGAAACGGCTGGACGGCAGATATAAGCGAACCTATATAATTGGTTAGCGATTATATGCCAATTCTGTTTTAGTTCGAAAATGTACATATTACGTTGTAATTATTAAGTTGTCACTCACCACACATATCGGTGCTGGCTCGACTCGGTGGTAACTATGTCCATGTTTGGATCCAATGAAGCATTCGTGAAAGTGTCGTAGGGAAGAACGCTTCGGGCGATATTGATTAGGGGAAGGGCGGCATCTTGCTTTTCTGCTGCATATATACGATGACCCAGCTAACGTAAGCCAAGCTGTTCGACAAAAAAAAAATAAGATTTAAAGTACACGGTTCGAATTCCGATTTGAGGAGCTGCAGTGTGCGGTAGCCAGAGGTGTGAAAACCAAATACAGTAGGGCGATCCTGAAATTTAGGCTGTCCCATCCCCAAATTTCAAATTGACCCACTTACAAAGTTCAAGTTCGCCCACTCCCAAATTTCATTTGGCCCAGCCACATATGTTACTTTGCCCACCCCCGAAAATTGAATTTGTTTCACCGCTAAATTTAAGTCGGCCCATTCCCAAAATTAGGCTGGCCCACACCCCGCCCACAAATTTCATGTTGGGCCCCTACATAATGCCAAATTCGCCCACCCCTATCATTAAACTGGCCCATGTCAAATTTTTAAGTTGGCGAACCCACACAGTTTCAGGTTAGACCACCCGTGTCATAAGTTTTCCCAATAAATTTCTATGAAGCCCCATGTAACCATACAGGTATTCTCTCCAATCAAATTAATTTCTTTTTTGGTGCACCGCATTTTACAATTACTGCTTTGTGTCTGAACGCCTTGGCTGACGTAAGCTGGGGCACATGGTATATCATAGTGTTCCAACCTCATGACATGCGTCGGTCAGCTTGATTACGCACACACAAACACACATACACGCATGAGTGATGCTAGTATTGGCTGCGCTGATTGGGATGATAAAATCTCTCCACAACAAAAGCTCCGACTTGCAGCAGATTTAGGCGTCATTTAGCGTTTTGCTCACCAGCTCACAACAGTTTTAGAGAAAAAAACATGTTCCAAGCATTTTAACTCTCATGCCAACGCATGGCTAAACGTTGATAATGGAGCAGAATCTACCGGGGTGGAGCTCGGGTGCATCTGTTATTGCGCTAAGTGATGTGGCAGAGTTCCACAGTGCTTTCGGTTTCTTGTACCAAATATTGAGCTAGCGAAGCTCCTACATGTGAAGGTTAGGCATTTGTCAACATATCTAAGAGGAAAGTGAGAGTACAAGGCTTCCTCTGGAAGGTATGCTGCCAGACAGACTGCTATGTCGCAACCACGATTCCCCTTTCAACAAGAATCATATGCCGAAAATATTGTAACGATTAAACAACTTGCAAGCTCACCTTGACTGCTGAATCAGCCGGAGACTAACAGAATTAAAATGAAAGTAGTCAGCAAGAGCCGAACAATTTCGTGGTGCATCGTCAGAATTTTTGCGAGCACTTCACAAGCAGTACGCCTAAGTGAAACATCTCAGCGACGCCGTGCTACGAGAACCCCATCTAGAGCTGCGGACATGATCTGGAGAAGATTTGAATATTATAGCACGACTACTATCGCTCGTCTTTCGTGGAGTTAATGCCAGTTTGGTAAGCAAAAATTGGTTTGAAATAGTAGGCATTACGTTGCATGGGCGGAGGAAATTCACGAAACAACAAAGGACACTACAGTATCTGAGCTGCTGGCTGTTAATTATTCGACAACTCGAGGCACAGGGACAGTGAACATTCTAACCGATTAAGTGGGCTTATTTAAATTATTATCGAGGGGGCGTAGAGACGAGAGATCGCAGGCAGTCAAGCATTTATTAGACTGCGCACAGTTGTTTATTCTCCTCCTATTCGGCTCTCCCTCCGACGTAGACAAACCTAGCAGAGAATGATAGGGAACCACATGATTGGTAGTGCTTGATTCTGGAACCCTGTGATTGTAGTGTTTCTCGTGGTCCACATGCACTACTTGTGTCTTCCGCAACCGGCGATTATTGGAGGTCAGTGCTGCTATGACGTAGTTGACATCACTTAATCGGTTGATTCTCACGAAAAGACCGCTACACTTCGATGTACACTTGCGATACAGGCCTTCTGTAGATGACTCCACGGTAAAACGTGATAGCCTGAAGCGAAACTGGCACATGTATGCCGGGCGTCATAGCGTGCCTTGGTTGGCACTTTCGAAGAGAGTGTTGTTAGGCGAGCAAGCCGACGCGCTTCTTCGGCACGACACAATATCTGTGCAATGTATGTCTTAATTGAGTGCGAATGGCAAAATCTTATCTAAGAATGTTTGGGGATTGCGATCGTACAACAGAGAGAGAGGCGCATACGCGGTAACTTCATGCTTGGCGGTATTGCATGCGTAAAGGACGCAGACCAGCACGCCATCCCATTTCTTGTATACAGATACAACATATATGTTGTCACACATACAGTGACATCATGGCAGCAAGCGCACGATTTGTGCGTTCGGTGACGCGATTTGTTTGTGGATGGTACGGCGTTGAACGGCAATAGGTTCAATCGGAAAGGCGCAGCACATATTCAACAGCGTCGTCGGTGAATTGCGGGCCATGCTCACATGGACAAACGGAGCGTCCTTCCGCAGGATGACAGAATGAAGCAGAAAGCGCGACACATCGGTGGCGGTAGCACAGGTAAGCGCCGCAGTCTCAGTGTACGCGCATAATCAACTAGCGAACGCCGGTATAGAGGTGTTGGGAAAAGGGCCAAACAAGCCGATACCAACTTTTTCAAATTGTAAAGTCGGTGGTTTCACTGGTTGCGAAACCCCTGCAGGAGGCGTCACCGCCTTCTTATGACATTGGAAACCTCAACCTGTACTGTCTTGTACTCTTCCATAGCGTCGGCCAATAAAAGCGCTAGCGTAATTGACGAAGCGTGCGAGCTAAGCCCACGTGACCCTATAAGATGTCACCGTGCATGGCGCGAAAAATTGCAGCACGCACGCGTTCGGAAACGACTAGGAGCAACGAACGACCTTCAGCAGAGTAATTCTTTTTGCAAAGCAGGTCGTCGCACAGCGTGAAGGGCATGGTCTTAATCGGAGTGCGGGCTGCCTCAAATAGGGCTACCAGTGTAGGATCGCGATGATATTCACATTTAAATCTGCGAATGTCAGTAAACACGGTAATGCTGGCAAGACAGTCGTCGAAGTTGTCGTCGTTAGCGTTGGAGTGTGGAGACAGGAGACGAGACAAGCAGTCGGCATCGGTATGGCACAGACCACTATTGTAGTCGACTGAAAAATTGTATTTTTGAAGACGTAACGCCCAAATTTCCAGCCGTCCAGAAGCATCCCGCAGTTCAACAAGCCAGCAAAGGGGATGATCATTCGTCCCTATCTTGAAATGACGACCGTACAGGTATGCCCGAAAATTCTGGATGCCGAAGAGGACTGCCAGGCATTCCAATGCGGTGATGATGTAATTTCGCTCCGCTCTCGTCAGTGTCCGGCTTGCGTACGTACTGGCATCCATGATGAAGTTGAACGAGGACGGCGCCAACACCCACACCTCTAGCGTCAGCGTGCAGCTCAGTCATGGCCTCGGGATCGAAACTGCGCAAGAAAGACCCAGAAATTTGTAGATACTTTAGCTGGCGGAACGCGTCCTCGTACCGTGTAGTACATACGTAGAGATTGTCTTTGTGAAGGAGGTACGTCAGGGAAACTGCCTACGGGGGTCTTTCGCTCTCTTTGGTCGGCTAAAATCGCGCACTGCAGGAATATATATATATATATATATATATATATATATATATATATATTCAGGGACAGGTCGAATACCATCTTTGTCGACGTGAAAACCGAGCACGAGAGCGTGGCGCTCACCGAAGTTACATTTCTTTGAATTTAAAACCAGTCCAGCGTTTTTTATAGGGCGCAGTACAGCGCCAAGTCGCTGATTGTGCTCCTCAAATGTTTTCTCAAAAATATTTACATCAGCGAGGTATCACGTGCAGATCCCCCATTTTAATCCGCGCAGCATGCGTCCACAAACCTTTCAAGAGCTGCTGGCGCGTTGCATAAACTGAAAGGCATGATATTAAATTCGTAGAGACCGTCTGGCGTCCCAAAGAAAGATTTCTGTTTATTTGTTGGGAGCATCGGTATTTGCCAGTATCCCGATCGTAAGTCAACAGAGGAGAAGTAGGAGGCTGCATGAAGGAAATCGATAGCATCGTCGAGTAGTGGCAGAGGGTATAATTCCTCCATTTCCCCAAGGCCGCAGTGTTGCGTTTTGCGAACGAAGCCATAGTGCTGTCTGTCGGGCGCCATTTCACTTGCCGACGTCAGTAAAAGGCAGTGACAGCTTACGCAACGTCACCACTCCCCACTCAGAGGCGCGCGAATTGATTTGCTCTAAAGCTACGCGGACGTTCTAGAAGTGAACACGGATAAAATGCTTAAAACGAGCTGACTTATGTTTGCGTAGGTGGATGTATGTTTTTTTTTTCAGAGCTGGGTAAGCATATTGAAGGGACAGCCTGCCACCGAGTCGGAGGCACACTACCCTGGATCATCCATATTTCACCTAAGAGTGCGTACACAATTTTGCTGTTTGGATATTCTAATTATGTTACGGGAAATTGGCTAAGGCTTGGATCAGCTAACCCTGGATATGCAAAGCGAAAGCTTGGTTTAGCCTGGTTAAGTCTTGATTTCACTTGGTAAATGTTTGATTTAGCTGTAGTTATTATACTTTGGTATGCAGTCATCGTTCAGCCAGGTATGACGGCTGTGCCTAGGTCGGTGGCTGGACATGAGTGTAACTAGGCTTGGATAGACACGTATCCTTCGATGGTGCGACCTCTGTTCTGCCACAGGGAAAGCGCAAGTGTTAGACATGCAAAGAGACGCCGCGAACATGCGCAGCGCCAAAGCAGAAAGGGACAGGGCGCGAACGCGTTCGCTGCATCAATTTCGACGGTGGGACGCCAGTTGCATTCCGGACCCTCTTCAGTGAAGCAGCTCGACGGGCGATATCCGCGAGGTGGTCACACGCCGCTTATCGATAACAGCTCAAAGCCTGCCGCTATCGCGCACCGCTAAAGGAAGGCGGCCCGGCCTCGCACTTATCCATGGCCAAGCTCGCACTTACTAGGCGAGCGCGGGGGTCTTCGTAGCAAGCAAGCGGGGAGTGACGTGGTCAGGCGCCCATGCTCGGCGCGGCAGGTCACGTGAAAGGTTGCCAAGGCTACGGCGCAGCTGCAATCAAATGGTCATATTCGCGGCGTCGGTGAAGCTCGGTTCGACGAGGTTAATAAAGCTTTCGCTTTAAGACACCAGAGCAGACACAAACAGAAAACACATAAGGTCAACCGCTATCTACCGTATATTGAATGCAAGAGCAATTAATCAACCCCTAATAATTTATATACATGGTCTTTATCACGCGTAGCCTGAGTACCCCGCTAAATCTGCACTTCGAAGTAAACATGATCGTTGATTCAAGTATTTGCGCCTAGGCAGTCCCCTCAATATCACGCCAGCTTCTTTCTGACCGCATTAGTAACAAACACTTGGTTGCTCAGTGGTTATGGTACGAGGTCGCGGGATCGAATCATGAGGTCGCACGAGGTCGCGGGATCGAATCCCGGCTGCGGTGGCCGCATTTCGATGGGGGCGAAAACACCCGTGTACTTAGAGTTAGGTGCACGTTAAAGACCCCCGGGTGGTCAAAATTTCCGGAGTCCTCCACTACGGCACGCCTCATAATCAGAAAGTGGTTTTCGCACGCAAAACCCCATAATTTCACTTGAACCCAAAGTTTTAGGCGTGCATTTAGTTTTCACTACGACATTAGCTCAAAAGATTTGAAGCTAGGCTGAGTAACTTCACAGCTTACACCGAATGTTAAACTAGCCCTTAGCAGTATTTGGGTAGACGTGGAAAACTTGCAATTAAGCCGGAATAAGCATGATAGTTTTTTAACGTAGCGTACCTTACCAGTGCGAGAGTACTTGGGCTCCATTGGCGGTGTCGGTCAAACGAACTAAATCAGAGTATTGCTGCTCGTTTGGTATGTCTTTATTTTCCCTTTCTGTAGTAAGTGTGGACTCGGCCACGTGTTTGAAAATGGACCGTGTATACAATCCTTCGTACTTTGCATATGTAATCGTCCTGGTGGAATTCTCAATGTGTTCTCTGAATTGTGACTCAGTGTTCGTATCGTCTTGTTGAAATAAACTTTTCTCTAAACACATGGGACATACTAAAGCAGACATACGCGGCGTATTTGTGAAGGCGATGACGTGGAACACCAAGACATCAGAACACATTTTGAGTCAGTGCAGGCAGGGGCATTTTCCTTTGCTAGGTAAACAAGAAATGACACATGCACACATGGGAGTAAACATATCTGCCACGCAGCAGAACAAACTTTGGACGTAAAACGCTTCCGGTGAATTAATAATTGGAGTCACTGGCACGGTGTTGAATGCGGCTGCCGCAGCTCTTCGCAAACAAAACGTGCATGTTCATCTTGCAGATAGAGGCACGTGTTCCCGGTGTTCCCGCCATAGCTTGTGTCCGATCGACAATGCAAGCATGCCGGCGAAGCGATTGAAGCGCACGTACGGTTCAGTAATTTTTTCGTAAGCAGCTGCAGATGCGTCGTTAGCTCAAGCTTTAGTTGGTAAAGACCTAAGAATTGCAAGGAGGCTCCACCCACAAGAAGATAGTGCACCTGTACTCCATTTCTTAAAGTGAGCTGAACCAGTTCGAGTCGTCTCACAGCCTAATGAGCTTGTCGGCTAGTTTAAATGCTTGGCTTATCAGAAAATAAGTCTTGTTATTTCAAGATGAAATAGTATACCTTTCGCTTAGCAGTGCCATCAGGATAGCTTTAAAAGTATGTCTATACTCAATCTCACCAGCTGGTTGCAGCAGGCTGGACGCTACGAAGCGCACGTCGCGGAATCCTTCACGGAACAGGTCTCATGTAGTCAGAGTTGATTGGTGGTTCTCAAACCGCGTCCTGGCGGCGTCTTCTGAGGCGAAGTGCACATGCCGTAGATTGTCGTCACAGTTGCATTTGTTGAATGGAGCGACCCTTTCATATGTTTCCAGCCAGTTATCGGAGTCGTCAAATGATGATCCAAGGAAAGTCGGTGGCTGCCTGGGCTGTTGCAGCACGATGGCGGAAGCTGCGGTAACCATTGGGGTTGACTTGGCTACGAACATCCTGGTCGTCACAGGCAAAAGTCCGTGCTCCGGGGGCAGTCCTTGCAGCCAGCTGCTAACTCGTTGGTTCTTGGCGGCGTTGGTGTTGCCTTCCGCGTTCGTGCTTGGGTCCCAGCTTTCTGGGGGCGTCCGGTACATGAGCGCAAAGCACATCCACTAGGTGTCGCGTAGTAGTGACGGCAAAGAACACAGTAGCAATACTCTCAATGTCGAAAGTATCTTTTATAGGGCTAGCCTGCGCCTACAGAAACCGGCGACATTTAAAGCTCAACGGAAGCGATGAACACAGTCCACGATCGTCGAAATCTGATCAGCGGGTCAAGTGCGTCAGCTTTTAGCCATCGAACGTTCCAGAGTAATCGCTGGAGCCCGCGTGTCTTCGATAAAGTTCTACAGCATTCGCGTCGAGCATACATGCAATGAGATTACACAAGGTTCGGCGACAACAGACAGCGGATAGAAAAGTCGATAACATTCGAGAAACTTCCAATACATGTGGGCGCGTCCCGCGCTGAGCGATAATATCTGTTTGATGGGGAAAAGCGGTCACCCGAAGAAGATAAACAAGTACACGTGTCAATATTATATGCGAACCTGCGCACAGGCGTTGTGCGTACAGAACCGGTGAGACGTTAACTTCTCTTCAGCAGCGACAGTACTCCTTCGCAGAAAAACGAAGGTATTGTTGTCGTAAGTGCATAACGGCTAGCGTGGTTTTAATATTTTTATTTAACGTTCACGGAGTTCTGCAACGCACAAGCGCAATACGAGAACAAATTGGATTGGGGGTGGGGCGGCAAAACCCGAGATTCGAATCGAAACGAAAGCAAGCGTGGAACAAACAGCGGCACTGGAATTTTTTTTATCTTTATTTATTTATTTATTTATTTATTTATTTATTTATATTATTTTATTTTATTGCGAAGACGTTTGCTTAGGATGCATGATAAGCCTTGAAACTCTAACGTTAATACAGCTTATGACGTTTTCCTTTAAGGTAACTCGTTGTTGAATGGTGCCAACAGAACACGTTATTAAAGCATCTTGCACTCGCTCGAGGGTGGTTTTACGAACCGCCTGTTTCTTTTAACCATCGCGGTAGTTGCCTTGCGTGCGATAAAGTCTTTATTGCTGTGGAGCAGCAAGTGAGTCCTGAATTGTCTACTATTGCCACGTTATTTATTTATTTATTTATTTATTTATTTATTTATTTATTTATTTATTTATTTATTTATACATACTTCAGCTTTAACAAGACCATTGCAGGAGTGGGATGAATGAAAAACATACAAATATTTATAAACAAGCTAGCGTGGATTCTTTCAGTGGTAGTGAACGAACATTGCCCGGTAAATAATTCTAGACGTCAGTTGTTGATGGAAAAAGCTGTAGTTAAAGAAATCAGTGCGGGCAAGAAAGGTTGAGATATTTAGAGCGTGGTGACTTTTCGTAGATGAGGGTTAAGTAAAAGTCAAATAGTTACCTACAGAGGAGAGACGAGGAGAACTGAATAACTTGTGAAGAAACCTTAGGCATTCAAATTTGCAACGCTGTGCAAGAGACTCGCCTCTGAGAATGGTAAATAATAAATAAATTATTAAGTAAACTTCCTGGAATATGTAAGAGACACTGTGAGAAATCAGGACTGACACTCTATATACTCTATATTATCAATGACGACGATGGTGAGAGAAACGTTTTTAATAAGGGATGACTTGAAGGCATATGTGGAATAGGAATGTAATTATCAATAAAAGGTAAACTTTAAACGTCATCAGAGTTTTGCAGAGAAATGCAGTAACAAAACTAAGTAATGACACTAGTAAGTAATAGGGCATTTTTCACTAATCTATAGAGTTCTGTGCCAGAACCGAAGTACCAAAGTCAGCCAGAAATATGAAATCGAAGAGCCTTTCATATTTTTCCTCTTTGTAAATTTCTTTCTGTAATTTAGCTCTCGAAGCGACGTACGTTCACTCCACTAAACACCTTGCATTACTTTTATTTGTGCCGTAGGACCTTCTCCGAAGCTGCCAGTGGGCGTCTGTGCGATATTGCGCCGCCAAACGAGCTCGCAAACACCGTTTCTAAGTCGAGACCGCTGGTCGTGAACGCCGAACATGCGAACGCCGATCGCTGAAGTCGTGCTCGTATGCAAAAAACAGGGGTGGCCATGACCGACTGCACGGCTGTGTCTAGTGGAACTGCAGAGCGCGGTTCCGCACCGCCAATGGGGCGTGCGGCTCTGCGGGAAATCGCTAAGAGAGCGCCTTTCTTAATTTCCGGTTTCCTCCATTTCCGGTGGCTTTAAATGGGCACGAACTCGGTGGGCTCGCGTTCTCTTTCTGTCGTGCAGCTCATAAAGCAGTAGCAGCTTTCCCAACAGAAACACTTATTCCTATTTTTGTTGTTCTATTCACTTATTGCGAACAATATTCTCATCAGTACCATGAGGTACATGCCACTGAACTAGTTGGATTCCGGCACTACGTCTAATATATATCTATAATGCTCTCAGTTTTGTTTGTCTCACATACGTTATGCGCGTTGGAAAGGAAGTTTGTGAGAGACATGTGCAAGGCTTTATGACGGAAGACCACTGAATGGCTAGCTCTATGCTGCGTTATGTAACTCGAGGGTGCGCACCAGATTTCGTGTGTCACGCTTCAGAGTTGTGTTTGCGCGCATCAGCATATCTTTTGTTGTACTTGGCGAGAAATACAACAGAATGCGTTGCTGCGATCGTGGCGATTGACAGAGTGTGAATGCACAGTCAACGTGAAACAGTCAACCTTTCAAATTTAGCGTCCGCAATCTACCCTCAGGCGCCCCGACATTGGCTTGGTAAATTTAATGAATGATTAATTGATTAAATGTATCCCGCAAAGTGCTTAATCTTCATCAATGTTCACCTTCCATTTAATTATACACGTTTGATAATTTGTTTTCGAGAGTTTCAGTGGATTGGATTGGAGCCAACTTTATTTATGCCTGCAGTTGGGTGCTCGCGCGCCCCGACGAGGGCCTACGTCATCTACGAAGTCGCCGTTACTCGGCGCGGGTCTCCGCTCGCCGTTGCCGGCTCGCTGGGTCCGTGCCTTTCGAGCGCCTCGATGACCTGCTGGACGGCCCACAGCTGATCGTTTCGGTCGTAGCTCTTCGCGGCTGCCTCGAGCCGCGGTGGGAACGTTCTTGATTTTGCTTGTTCTGGATATTTAACGCAGTCCCACAAGATGTGCGTGTAGTCTGCGGTCTGCCTCCAGCAGACTCTGCACTTATCGGTTGGATATGTCTCGGGGTACATGCGGTTCACCAGCCTCGGGCTCGGTAGCGGTCCGGTCTGGAGCTGTCTCAGTACTATACCACCTCCGCTCGACTCAGCCTCGGGTGCGGGGGTGGGAGAGTCCTGCGAGCCAGGCGGTAGGCCTTCGTCATTTCATTGTAGTCCGTCATGGGGTCCTTGGTTCCGAACCACGTCGGACGGTCGGTCGCCAGGGCGCGGTTGGTTAGTGCTCGCGCCGCTGCGTGTGCCGTCTCATTGTGGTTCTCATTGCGTTCCGACGCGTCGCCCGCCTACGCCTGGAACCACTTGAGTGGTACTTTTCGTTCTTGTAGTTTGACCGCTCACAGTACGCGCTCAGCCACCCTGCAGATTTAGCATTTGGCGAAGTTTCGCACCGCCTGTCTTGAGTCACTGAGCACCGCGTGACAGTCTGCGTCGGCGATGGCCAGGGCCATGGCTACCTCCTCCGCTTGTTCCGCTCCGGCGCTTCTCACGCTCGCTGCCGTCCTCGTGGCGCCGGTTGACGCCTCTATGGCGACCGCTGCGAAGGCGTTCCGATGGTATTCGGCCGCATACACGTACCGCGCGTGTTCGTCGTTGGCATGCTGGTATTTCACGCAGTTTCAGTGGAGGGGAGCGAAAATTTTGAAATCGTGCTGCAATGGCAGCGCACGAGCAGTGACTGTGGCACGAATGTGGTAGAGCGACTGTTGACTGCTTTTCCGAGTCCCTAGGGGGCCTATTCGATTATGCAGTCCCGGACTGTCCGGAAGCCGTCTGTGCAAACCGTCTGACAGAAGAGCGCGTCAAAGTCACGTGATCTAGCTGTCGGGAGGGGGGGGGGGGGGTTCTCCGAGGTTTTCGTTAAGAGCACCGTGACTGGCAGTCACTCTCCTGGCTGCCATGGTCTGCAATGAGCTACTCGTAGATAGCGTCCTGCCCAGCGATTTCAGTAGCGCGGCCTCCTAAATGGTCCTGTCTGAAAAGCCACGTCGCTGACACAACCGTAAAGCTTGCATAGTGGAATCGCAGCCTGAGCTCTTAGAACCTATTCGCAAAGCACAGTTTACGTTGCGCTCTGACCTTGCGTGTCCCTGTACCACTGTACTTAAGCTAGCGCATCGCCTGCCAAATTTAGGTGTAATTCTCACACTGACATAAGAAAATGGCAGTCATGCCACGGCGCTGTTCACGTCGAAAGCACGCACCGATATACTCAAAGCTCGTGCGACCGTTTACTAAAGGACCGACGCCTGTCTAGGACAGAGTGCACGTATAGCGCCTACTAATCGTCCTTGTGCGAAAGCAAACGCTCTAACTTGGTAACGAAAGGGATCAACATGTATGCCAACAGCAATCGACGAAGCTCCGATTATATACTACCCCAGCTACCGGCATGAAATAGACACATGCCTAATGATATGCTTTCTCGCGGACCAGTTTCACTCATCTGAAAAGCGAAATCTACCTGGGTTACTGCGCATATAGCAATGAGTATGATAGATTTCGCGAAACACGTCATGAAAAGCAAGCATATGAGCCTGATCCCTGTGCTCTTGTAATTATCGTGCTCTTGTAATTATCGGACTCCTTCCTATGTCGTGGATTTACAGACATACAAGTATTAAAACCTGAATGCTAGTTATCGTCAAAGTACTATAAGAAGTGCCGGAACTCTGATATTCAATTTTCTCTGTTAAGTTGTTCGCTTTCGAGTACGTTGTGCTTTTTGAAGTGCGAAATTACGCCTACGGATACGTTAAAAAAGGCCAACACATCACCGCACATTTGCACCCTGCCAGCAGAGAAATGAGGAATAACAACAAATTCAATATCGTTGAGGTATTCACAGTTTAAGTTAGCAGGCTTGCATGCCTTGAGATGTGAGCAGTATTCCTATATTATCTCTCATCCTTTTACCACTTTCTCTTAACTGTCGACATGCATTAAGCCGAGACTGCGAGCCAAACTTAATTCACAGAGAAGTCTGCCCTGCAACAATATATGGCGACATATATGTTCCCTTCTGTCTTGTTTTCATGGATACCAATTTCCCTGTTCTTGTTTGGATAATATTTATTTATTTAATTATTTATTTAATACATACTGCGGACACCAAGTTCATGCAGGGTGGATAAAATACAATACTAGCTCAGAAGAGTAATCTGTAGCTTATTTTACACTTCAGTATCCAACTACCTTTGCCAATATTTTCGCAACTCATGCCGCAAGAAAAGTTTTAGGTTTGCGAGAGCAATAGCTATTCTTGTGTCAGTATATTGTACTAACGTCGCTTTTGTTCTTTCTAGCCCTCTATGACATCTTCATCGGTCAAGTTGCACAGGTCTCCATAAGAAATTGCTTCTTTGGATCTGTTCATTGGTCAGTGCGGGGTCACCGTTATTTGTACATCCGCAAATGCTACCAGACTGGAGAGTTTTCCATGCTGGTGCTAGTCGCGAAGCTCAAGGAGGAGGCCACCGCTGGCCATTTTCGTCATCTTGTACCCTGGACGAAGGGCATCTGTTAGGCATTTGGCAACGGGGAAGGGCAAACTCATCCTGCATATTAAGGTGAGTGAGTGAGTGAGTGAGTGAGTGAGTGAGTGAGTGAGTGAGTGAGTGAGTGAGTGAGTGAGTGAGTGAGTGAGTGAGTGAGTGAGTGAGTGAGTGAGTGAGTGAGTGAGTGAGTGAGTGAGTGAAACAGCTTTATTCGGTCCCCAATAGACGCGAGTAAACTCAACGTCACCTGGCTAGGGTCCACTCGGGGACCATCCGGTCAAACCTGACGGCCCTCTCGCGGGCCCTCTGTACTGCCCAAATTTGAGAGGCCTGGTCCTGGGCATTTATAAGATTCAATATTTTTTCTTGGGTGGAATGGGGACAAGGCGAAAAAAATCTGTACTGACACCCAAGACAAACCAAAAAGAGGTGAGACACACAGTGGCGCCGATTTCCCCCCGCGTGGGCCAGTGCGGCAGTGCAATCCGCGCGAAGCGGAGGCAAAAGAGGCACTTGCTCCTCCCAAGGGCCATAAAGGTCCAAACATCCGGCATCGGCTCAACCTCCAGGATCCCCCTTTTTCCCGGCTAAAGCGAAGCCACGCACGGCTAAAAAAGGAAGGGTCAAACCCTCGTGTGCTCGGGTCCGCGGTGCCGCAACACATCAAACACCTGCTGACGCAGCGCCCCTGCGGGGAATCAGACTTGTTTGCCTACTGGTAAACCCAAAAAAAATTAAGTATATCGCTCCTTTTTTTATAAACACGGCATATTTCATACCTCTGTAAATATAATTACAGACATGATTTAATGAGAAAAAGTGCATCCACATCAAGGTAACACGCGGCTGCATGTCAAGTCGATACGGGTTAGTAAGAAAGAAACCTTTTAGGTTCAAGTTTAGCCATGGACCGTGAATTAAAACCAGCATCGCCTACTAACACGGCAATTGCTTTAGTAACTAAGCTGAGGATTTACTAGCAGAACAACCTCTGAAAGCCGATTATTCGATCTCTTCAAGACCTGTAACAGTGAATATGGAGACAAATTGTGTGAAAATCCGTAAGGTGCGGGAAGGGCCATGAAGTAATAAAGAAAATGGGAAGGCTGTTCAGCCTCCAGTACACGAAAAACGGTATTCCAGTCCATGAAAAATGGTATTCTTGAGTGAGTTAGGTGCTAAGATGTGGCGTATATGAACGCTACAATTTTATTGCGATAGCAATTATATGGACACTCCAGGCGAAATTCTGCCGTCGCCGTTACCGTGAGATTCCGCCTGAGTGAAAACATGTGACGCTCACCCGACGAACGCGCTTATATCTCTCGTGCGCGAGTGAGGAACACCACCGAGATGCATGCCCTCTCCTGTCGCGCGGGAGGCGGGAGGGCCAGGCGGGGAAAGAGGGGCATTCCTCTTGGGCGGCTGCTATTGGGAACCACTACACGATGTCCTCTTCATCTGGCGCTCTGTATGGAATGGAGTCGAAACCTCAGCAGTCATGCAGGCATTACGGAATCAGGGTGTAGACGAGCCGCATGTAAAAATACTGAAAGATATCTATAGCGGCTCCACAGCCACCGTAGTCCTCCATAAAGAAAGCAAGAAAATCCCAAAAAAGAAGCACGTCAGGCAAGGAGATACAATCTCTCCAATCCTCTTCACAGCGTGTTTACAGGAGGTATTCAGAAAGCTGGATTGGGGAGAATTGGGGATATGAGTTAATGGAGAATACCTTAGTAACTTACGATTCGCTGATGATATTGCCTTGCTTAGTAACTCAGGGGACCAATTGCAATGCATGCTCACTGACCTGGAGAGTCAAAGCAAGGGTGGGTCTAAAAATTAATCTGCAGAAAACTAAAGTAATGTTTAACAGTCTCGGAAGAGAACAGCAGTTTACGATAGGTAGCGAGGCACTGGAAGTGGTAAGGGAATACATCTACTTAGGGCAGGTAGTGACGGCGGATCCTGATAATGACCCTGAAATAATCAGAAGAATGAGAATGGGCTGGGGTGCGTTTGGTAGGCATTCTCAGATCATGAACAGCAGGTTGCCATTATCCCTCAAGAAAAAAGTACATAACAGCTGTGTCTTATCAGTGCTCACGTACGGGGCAGAAACCTGGAGGATTACGAAAAGGGTCCTGCTGAAATTGAGGACGACGCAACGAGCTATGGAAAGAATGCTGGGCGTAACGTTAACGGGGGTAAGAAAAGAGCAGATTGGGCAAGGGCACAAACGCGAGTTAATGGCATCTTGGTTGAAATCAAGAAAATGAAATGGGCATGGGCAGGACATGTAATCAGGAAGGAAGATAACCGATGGTCATTAAAGGGGGGAGGGAGGTTCTAGCTCCGTTGAAGTTAATTTTTAAGTTTTCCCGTTACAGTGTCATAATAGCTTATCTACGACGTAATTTTGGTATCGTTTCCCAGGCGGTGTATCTGTGGCGACATCTTGACTCACAAGAAGGTCATGTGGAAGAGGGACATTGGGATGCTTTGGCACTCGCTCTGGCTCGTTCGGTGGTATTTATGCTGTGACATCGGACGATGCCATTACAGCTATGCACCTGCTGTACAACAAATGCCATAAAACTACATGTTATGCGTTCAATTGTGTTTGTTTTCTTCACAAACCAATCGCAATCCCATGCAATGCTTCTCTTTACGCACCAAACAGTTCATAACATATTCATAGCATAACATATCAGGCGACGTATGATGCTATTCCACGGTAGAGTGGCAACAAGTGTACGGCACAGAAAATGACCCTTACGTAAACACATTTAATTATTCGAGATCCCGTGTCACACTGGCATAAAACCATTCTGGAATAAAGGCCAAGAGTTGGCACATATCCAGTGACATTTCAATCGAGACAAGAATTGGGTATCTCCATATAGAAACAATACTGAAAATCAAAGAAGCCGTCCACTATCAAATACACCGTTCCATTAAGAGCGACGTGTGCCTTACAGCCAACCTTATAAGTTGAGGTTTACGAGATAACTAATTACTTTATCATCCAGAAAAGAGGTGGGCTCACCTTCAATACATTGTCGGCAAACATTCGGTTTCATATAGGCCAGTTGGCTGGATTTGCTTCCCTATCATCTGGTAAACTGGGGATCCACGCCAAGCGTTGGAGAAAGACAAAGAAAGATCAGCTTTAGATACTTCAGCCTCCGTGCGTAACCTTCCACAAAGGAGAAACAAAACTGTTTCGCTCTTCCGCAGCTGGAAACTCACATTCAGGAAACTCCACTTCTCAACCATCACTCGGCCATGCTCCCCCTTTGCAGCGTAATGGGTAATTTGACACTCGAACCACCTTACTAATCTTGAATAAAAATTTCAGGGTGGGGCAAAAAGGCAGCAAACACTGTAAAACGACGCCACCTAAGCCGCCTAAAGTTCTAACGCGAAACAACAGCACAGACGCTTTAATTTGTCGCTATAGACTGCGAAGCAAAACGGTTTCTAATGACTTGGAAGTATGCAGTCCGGAAGTACTTTCCCCTCAGTGATAATTTTCTTAAGTCTAGGATTACCAGCCAGCACAGTGTTTATCACTGAATACTTATCGTTTTCTTTCCCACTGTAAAAATATGTACTTAATGATACAAGTAAGTGCCAAGTGAATGCGCACGTAATTACATATTCCCATAGTTGAGAAAGCTCTAAGCAAAAAGGTTTTGGCCTAATGTCGTAATTATAAAAACCCCAAACTACCAGTAGCACCTGTAGTCCCATCGAAGACTGGCATTGTACTATTTATTCATGAGGTCCTTATCTTTTCGCGTTGGTAACCTTTCAGAATACATGAAGATTTTCACCCTCTCTACCTTGTCTAAGCAACAAGTTGGCGAATATACTTTGCTGAAAATGCAATGCGTTTTGGTTGATGCTTTTTAAAAGAACAGTGGCCCCCTCTTCTCAATATGGGCTAAATGAGCAGCAAGAACAGGCAGCGCTGTTTCAGTAACAGCATAAAGATTCTGCGATACTTGTGCAAAGATAGAGATATCTCAGAAAATATCCTTCTACAAATGCATTTCAGGCACGCATGCTTAAAATATAATTGCTGTAGGAAAGTATAGTTAAAAAGGCTCGGAGCCACCTCTTGGGTTTGGTGAAATAACATAGTGCAAGGGTAGCGTATACGCTGCTGTGAACACCTCAGCCAAGTTTTGCTGTCTTACGCGGTGCGTGGAGCTCGCAAGCGTAATGCAAAGTCGCCTTTCTCACAGGCGCTCTGATTTCAATTTACGGCCCTGTCCTCCCTCTTCTTCAGGACGCTTTATTTCGTCAGCGGACGCTTTATTTCGACACTCCCTTAAACACCTACTATTGACCGGTAGCTGATATCAAGGTGCGGTGGGCTACATAGCGTAGATAGCGCGGCCGCCTCAAGGTGCCGCGACGAGTCCGCTGGCTAAGCACACTGCGGCTCGCTGACGACAACTGCGTTTGGCTAATGTTTAGCGCGTGGTAGGCAGCAAAGGCAGACGTCATGGCGTCTACGTTAACATTCAAAATGAAATTTGAACGGCGCGCTACGGGGACGTTAAAAAGGCAGAGCGTTGTGACCATGCCCCACTGCGCCGTAGCCTTCGCCGTGCAAGGCATTGAAGGAGGAACGGGAGCACAGCGGTGACCGCTTTTCCCAATAACTCAGTTTCCGCGGAACGCATTGAAGCACTTTTGTGCGACATAATATTTCTGAAGTAGCCTACTTTCGCTTCAATGCCTTTCTCCACTTCGATTAAAAGTGGTTCAGGGCCCCTTTAATAAACGAAAGTTGTATACGTTATGATCTTTAAATCGAACTCGACTTCATGCGGCGAGTACAAATTGCTATGCTTGATTTATGTTATGTTTTTAGCTTTCGATATCGTTTTCCCCGACTGTTGTTATTGCTTTGTTTTTTCCCATTTAGTAGTCGATGAGTTTTATTTTTAGCGTTCAAGCCATAGTAGGCAGCGCCGTAGCCTACCTTACAACGCTCACGTCGTTTAATAGACAAGAACAATGCAACAATTTCCTATTGAGATTCTTAAAGCATTTACCCCAGATAAATATTTTCTGGACTTCGTTCGCAGAAACTTGCTTGTGGACAAACATGCATGTTGCATGTGTGCTAGGGACCACATTATGTACGTTACTTTAGCGTACTGTCAAGTTGTAGAGTGCTGCTCATAAAATATGGAGGGAGGCAAGGGAAGGGCGCACTCAACTTAATCGGGTGCTTGCGTGTGTTGCTCTGGACCAGCAGTGAATAATGGTTCATGGCAATGCTTGATAGCCTAATATCATTGCTCAGTTCACGTAACTTTAGTTTTCCCTTCTTAGGCTACGTCGTTTAAAGACAAGCTATTATTGTACCGTATTTCTAAATGTAACGTGTAAAAAAAAAGTGGCACTTTCCCCCAAAACGCAAAGCATTGGTTGCGATAGCAAATTGTTAGACAGCTAGATGAAGTAAGGTTAGTAGATTTATCGGATACATGAACTGCCGTAAACATTCGCTTACTAAACAAATTAGCAAGTACATCACGCATACCATTAGACAATGTTATGCTCGCATAAGCACTCATTTCTAGGCCTTGTAGTTATCTCGCAAAAAAGTGGACACCATCTCTGACATCGCTTGTAACTGAGTGAGGCAGTTGTTTCTGCTGCTGTACCGAATTCAGCATCTCCTGTTTCCGGGTTGAAGTAGAGGTAAAGAGTGCATCTCTAGAATTAAGAAATGTGCAAGCGTAACAACGCGCATCGACCAATTCATCTATCTAGCGAACATAACTGGCAGCTTCGTGAAAGAGGACGTACACATATTGGCCCAGCATTGTGTCGCTGCTTCGCGCTCATTGCGTGTTCGCCGTGCCAAGTGAAGAGTGGTTGCTTTGAAAGCAGGAAGGCCAGAACTGAATTACAGAAGCAGTTTCTTAGTCCTAACTGCTTACTTATCAGTTCAGGTCAGCTGATGGCTGGTACACGAACCTGACCTCTGCTGAACAGGATCAACATCGGCTCAGTAATTACGTGCACGGCTTGAGAGGGCTGAAGTTGGTGCACTTGATCTTCGAAGCCATGTTTCAAATACTTTAGAGAAGGATTGTATATATATACAAGGGCGAAGGTGCTGCTACTATAGCGTTATCGGCTCGGTAGCCGATCCAGCGGGGATAAGTCGAACGATGGTCGGCACGCCGATTTTGTCGGAGCCAACGCGCAATTCCCGCTGTAATATTTTTTGAAATGTGTGTCAGAAGGGTATTTAATTAAAATTAGCCATCTTTCAGCCCATTTAGAGACGCCTTACGAAGCGCATACAAAGTTTCCTCGATTCCCTGAGAAACCAAAAGGGGCAAAGTTTTCGCATTTAGAGGAACTGAGGGCCACCCTATGGGAGAAGTGTACTGAAATATTTAAGTTTGTATTTAGGTAAGTGCTTTCAAAACAATTACTTAATGCTTGCATTCTCCGTCAAGCACTGGCCACCGTTTGAGAAAGGGTGGACTGGGGGTTAGTCTCCCAACCCCCGCCACCCCCGATCTCATAAGAGACATTAAAATTTTATCTCTCTCTCTCTCTCGCAATTTCTACATGCTATACGATGCATGGATTTTCTTTTCGCGGTAGCCTCTTAGAACTACGTGAGGCAGGCTATTTTTATTTTGTTACTATAGGAAAAGGTTATGGTGACGAATAAAAATGTTTAATCTGTACAGGTGAATTACTGCCTTTGTGGAAAAGCTAGATATTCACACGTTCCACAGGGTTATACTACCGTTATCCACAACGCCTCCCTATTTCCTAAAACAAGATTACAAGACACCAACTTCCAATACAGGGAAAATATTACGAGCACTAAAAGCAATGTGTGGCGAATGTTTCATATTCCACGATAAAACAGAAGCGTTGCAACTGTTTACTGAACCCCAGTTTTCGCGCTATTTCTTTTGCCATACAAGATCCGCAATTGGTTCCATCCTCAACCTCGTCGAAAAAGGTAACTTATTTATATTTGCTTAAAACGAAAGCCACAATTTGGGTAATTTGCAGGCAGACCTGTAAGTGCATGCAATGATTTTGGCCCTTGCAATAAACTGAGTGTAACCAATGATAATGGCCGGACTGCAACGCGAAAACTGTGTGCGAAGGCAAATACGTGTTGATCACAAATAGCTCTTGCAAAATATTTTTAACAAGTGGCGGAAAGTGTCATGTTATCGTTATTAGCACCTGGTGTATCCCACTGCTGCGAGTCAAATTTGCTTTCCACGAAGTATACGTTGATTAGAAAGGGGGCGTACATTAGGTGCAATGTATCGCGAATTTGTAATGTTTCTGGGTTAGAAGCTTTACAAATATTTATCGAACGCTAATTTTTCTGTATTTACATGCGCTACGCCAGGTTTGTCAGGTCATCATCATCAGCCTGGTTACGCCCACTGCAGGGCAAAGGCCTCTCCCATACTTCTCCAACAACCCAGTCATGTACTAATTGTTGCCATGTCGTCCCTGAAAACTTCGTAATCTCATCCGCCAACCTAACTTTCTGCCGCCCCCTGCTACGCTTCCCTTCTCTTGGGATCCAGTCCGTAACCCTTAATGACCATCGGTTATGTTCCCTCCTCATTACGTGTCTTACGAAAGTACGAATGCATGGCTCGCAAGTCACTCTCCCAAGGACGCATCCTGCTTTTGAGCTCTACTTTTACGTGTTGAATAAATGAGAAATAATGGAATCCTTTCCCTTCCCTTGGAATCTAGTCCGTAACTCTTAATGACCACCGGTTATCTTCCCTCCTCAGTACATGTCCTACCCATGTCCATTTCTTTTTCTTGATTTCAACTGAGATGTCATTAACTCGCGTTTGTTCCCACACCCAATCTCATCTTTTCTGATCCCTTAACGTTACACCTATCATTCTTCTTTCCATAGCTCGTTGCGTCCTCAATTTAAGTAGAACCCTTTTCGTAAGCCTCCAGGTCTCTGCCCCGTAGGTGAGACTGGTAAGATACAGCTATTATACACTTTTTTCTTAAGGGATAATGGCAGCCTGCTGTTCATGATCTGAGAATGCCTGCCAAATGCACCCCAGTCCATTCTTCTGATTATTTCCGTCTCATGATCCGCATCCGCCGTCACTACCTGCCCTAAGTAGATGTATTCTCTTACCACTTCCAGTGCCTCGCTACCTATTCTAAATGGCTGTTCTCTTCTGAGACTGTTAAACATTACTTTAGTTGTCTGCAGATTAATTTTTCATGATGATGATGTGCGGTGTTTTATGGCGCAAGGGCCAGGTTTGGCCAAAGAGCGCCATGACAAGTGGTAATGTTGACGATGTATTATGAATAGCGTGCACAATGAATTCCTCATGGTAGATGTTACATGGCTGTAAGAGGGCCTAAAATTTGTAGCTGTAAGTGGCGTAGAATATATAGTTGTTAATATAATGACGGTGACTAGGCAATGATGTGGGTTATGGGAATGGGCTGTCGCTAAAACATTATGCAATAAAACAACACTGACACCAGAGTTTCAAGAGAGCCCTTGAATGCAGGGCTGTTAGTCACGTGCTAAAAATTTCCTGGCCAAATGATTTTCAGAATGTCGGTTTCGGCTAAAAAATCTAAGACTATTTGCAGTTTAAAAAGCGGTTCATCACTAAGAAAAAATGCAGGATGGAGAGGTATATTTTCCCGATATGCAGAAGGGAAATACTTTTTCCTCTCCGTTTCTATTGCAGTGCACTGGATAAGAACATGGAGGACTGTCAGGCTATCGCCGCACCTACAACAAGTAGGAGGATCTCCGCCAGTCAAGAGGTAGGAGTGAGTACTGTAAGTGTGTCCTATTCTTAATCGGCAAAGAAGTACTTCCTTGTACCGTGCTGTTTTGTCACTTATCCAATTCCGCAATCTTGGTTTTATAATATGTAACTTATTGAATGATTGTGTATCCCACTCTGCTTGCCAATGTTTCCTCAATTTACGGCACAGAAAAGGCTTTAGGTCTGTGGCAGGAATGGGGATATTTTCATCTGTGTCGCTAAAACTCACTGACGTAACGTTTTCGTCAGCAGCTACATTGCCTTTTATACCTTTATGGCCAGGTACCCAGCATAGGATAATCGCTTGGTTGCAGATATATGCGGAGCACAATAGACTATATAGCTCATTCAAAACGGGAATCTTATGCTTTCGTAAGCTAATCAGGGCTCTCACGACACTTAATGAGTCTGTAAAGACAACAGCCTTAGCGACATTTCTGCGTCTTATGTGTTTAATAGCCGAAAGTATACCGCATGCTTCTGCCGTGAAGATACTGGTGTGTGGGTTTAGTGGCCCAGATGTTGAAAATGAGGGTCCGAGAGCTGCATAAGCAACACCAGCAGGAGACTTCGAAGCATCTGTGTAATATTCGTCACAGGAATACTTCTCTTTAAGTTCAAGAAAATGCGATTGTATGTGAGCCTCAGGTGCTTGTTTCAATATTTCTAAGAAGGAGATGTCACATATTATAGTCTGCCACTGCCAAGGTGGTGGAAGCCGTGTAGGAGCCATTAGGACATTGTGTAATAGAGGGACCCCTGTTCTTTCTGAGAGTGCTTCCAACCGGAGGGACAGAGGAGGCCTAGTGGCCGGGCGGTTACGAAACAGCCTAGCAGTGGACAAGTCCCATATAGTTGAATGACAAGGATGTTTAACATCTGAGCGAACTTTCAGGGCGTAGGAGAAAGTTAGACCCACTCTTCTGCTTTGCCTCTCCAGGTCAGTGAGCATGCATTGCAATTCGTCCCCTCAGTTACTAAGCAAGGCAATATCATCAGCCAATCGCAAGTTACTCAGGTATTCTCCATTAAATTTTATCCCCAATTCTTCCCAATCCAGGTCTCTGAATACCTCTTGTAAACACGCTGTGAATAGCATTGGAGAGATCGTATCTCCCTGCCTGACGCCTTTCTTTATCAGGCTTTTGTTGCTTTCTTTATGGAGGACTACGGTGGCTGTGGAGCCGCTATAGATATCTTTCAGTATTTTTACATACGGCTCGTCTACACCCTGATTCCGTAATGCCTCCATCACTGCTGAGGTTTCGACAAAATCAAACGCTTTCTCCTAATCAATGAAAGCTATCTATAAGGGTTGGTTATATTTCGCGCATTCATCCATCACCTGATTGATAGTGTGAATATGGTCTATTGTTGAGTAGCCTTTACGGAATCCTGCCTGGTCCTTTGCATGACAGAAGTCTAAGGAGTTCCTGATTCCGTTTGCGATTACCTTAGTAAATAGTTTGTAGGCAACTAACAGTAAGCTGATCGGTCTATAATTTTTCAAGTCTTTGGCGTCCCCCTTCATTATGGATTAGGATTATTTTAGCGTTCTTCCAAGATTCCGGCACGCTCGAGGTCATGAGGCATTGCGTATACAGGGTGGCCAGTTTTTCTTGAACAATCTGCCCACCATGCTTCGACAAATCTGCTGTTACCTGATCCTCCCCAGCTGCCTTCCCCCTTTGCATAGCTCCCAAATCTTTCTTTACTTCTTCCGGCGTTACCTGTGGGATTTCGATTTCCTCTATACCGTTCTCTCTTCCATTATATTCGTGAGTGCGACTGGTACTGTATAAATCTCTATAGAACTCCTCAGCCACTTGAACTATATCATCCATATTAGTAATGATATTGCCGGCTTTGTCTCTTAACGCATACACCTGATTCTTGCGAATTCCTAGTTTCTTCTCGACTGCTTTTAGGCTTCCTCCGTTCCTGAGAGCATGTTCAATTCTACCCATGTTATACTTCCTTATGTCAGCTGTCTTACGCTTGTTGATGAACTCCGAAAGTTCTGCCAGTTCTATTCTAGCTGTAGGGTTAGATGCTTTCATATATTGGCGTTTCTTGATCAGATCTTTCGTCTCTTGCGATACCTTACTGGTATCCTATCTAACGGAATTATCACCGACTTCTATTGCACACTCCTTAATGATACCCACAAGATTGTCGTTCATTGCTTCAGCACCAAGGTCCTCTTCCTGAGTTAAATCCGAATCCCTGTTCTGCAGCTTGATCTGGAATTCCTCTATTTCCCTCTTACCGCTAACTCATTGATCGGCTTCTTATGTGCCAGTTTCATCCGTTCCCTCCTCAGGTCTAGGCTAATTCGAGTTCTTACCGTCCTATGGTCACTGCAGCGCAACTTGCTGAGCACGTCCACATGTTGTTTGATGTCAGGGTTAGCGCAGAGTATGAAATCTATTTCATTTCTAGTCTCGCCGTTCGGGCTCCTCCACGTCCACTTTCAGCTATCCCGCTTGAGGAAGAAGGTATTCATTATACGCATGTGTTTCTGTTCCGAAATCTCTACTAACAACTCTCCCCTGCTATTCCTAGTGCCTATGCCGAGTTGTTCAGGTGACCAAGGTGTCCTTGGTTAACTAAATTAGGCACTTGGTCTATGTTCGTGAAAATAAAAGCCATGTAATCGGTACTGCGTAGGCAAAGCTCAAAGAATGCGAGTTTGTTGGGGCCTTTCAATAAAATTACGTATTCAAGCACTTTGTAGAGTTACGAGTGTGTTTTAGAAGTGCAAAATTTAAGCCACTGCCTTGACATAAACAGAAATGCCGCCAAGGTCAAATTTACTGAACATGAGGGAAACGCTAAGTAACATTTGTGTGCTATGGCATGCGGATGAAATAGAGCGTTGTAAAAGATTCAGTTAGCATGTGCTCGAAGACGTTCTGTGGTCCCCTTATGTTCCTTCCCAGTGTCCGGAGGAGGCTATACGTTGCGCAAGGTTTATTTTTAGATAGAAAAACGGTCACGTTAAGTACAGTCAAAATTCCATAAATTGCATAAATTCGTATTCAAGCACTTCAGAGCGCACTTTACCGAGGTTTACTAGCAGCGGAAAATTTAGTACGCAGGCCTTGCAATACTACATAGGTCCCCTAGATATGTGGCCAAATTGGAGTTGGTCGAATTAGACGTATAGAGACCAGCTACAGTTCTTTCGCCAATATTTGCATAAGCAAAGATCAAACATGTCGCACTGGCATTTGTAGCTCTTTTTTCAATGTTCAGACACAACCCTGCCATGCACCAATTTCAAATTTAGTGGAAATGAATGCATCCTAAGTTGAATGCATGACAAAAGTTTAACGTTTGTGGATTATTTAGTGCCATTAAAAATAATTATTAAAGCCTCAGGTTTCTCGTATTTCCATGCGTTATATGAGATTGGCGGTGTGTGCTCTGTGACCTACAAGAGGCACCTTGTTTATGTTTCGTGAAATGGCCAGGCAATCAGTGGTGTCTAGGGACAGTTAAGTATAGGTGCTTCTTATCGAATTTTGCATTATAGTATGCATGGAAGTGCTCCGGAGCGTGTCGCCTGGCGTAGTTATGCTTATAGAGTTGGTATGGAAACTTTAGAGCAAAAGCTGGTCGAAAAACTGTCCGCCACAAGGACGCCGCCATGTTGCTAGCTCTCACTTTTGTAACGTCAGAAAAAGTCGCAGTTTCGAGTGAAAGGTGGAGTGTCGTTTGCAATAGCCAATTAGTGGGCAGCTAAACGAAGTAAGGATAGTAGCTTTATCGGTCGTGTAAAGCTGTAAACATAGGCATACTAACTAAATATACAAGCGCGGTGCTATGCGCGCACAAGCAAAAAAAAAAAAAGAAAGGAAAGCATCTCACTCGAGGACCGCGTAACCTCGCTGTCAAAACACTGGAGTGAGGAGGCGCGGCAGCAGCAGCGAGCGAACTGACCTTCGTTGTGCCTCTCGCATCAACCCAAACTAAGGCGCGAAGACAGAACTCATGGCGGACTTTGTCCCCGCCGCAGATGGCTTCACAAATACAGCGGCCCGGGCGGGCGCGGCAACCCGGGCCTCCCGAAGTAGAATGCGTCCCCTCTCCCTACCCTCCGCCGGGTGCCTTGCGCGCGACGGAAGACGGCGCGTTCCCTGCCCGCTTTCCTTGGCTGCGTGTGCGCGAGTGAGCCGTGATCGCCACCTGAACATCGCCCCCGAGTGCTCCGTGATCGCTGCGCATGCGTGAGGTGAGAGAAGGTGAGAAAGGAGAACAACTCTTTTTCGCAGGATGTGACGTCACATTGTTCCTTGTTTTTACTTTTTTGAAAGAGCTACTCTCGAACGTAGATTAGCCATTGCCGTCGTGTCGGCTGCAAGACGTTCTGCGCGCGCTTGGCGCGCTTTTGTGCGTGTCGAAAGCGTATAACGTGCGCGATATTCGTGCGAGCGCAGTTTGACTTGAGCAATCGTGGGTTTGGACTCCGTGACATTTGCTTTCGTCATATGCGAGTTAGGGGCTTGCCGACAGGTAAACCGCCGCTGTACTTAGGTGAATACCTTGTTTTTCATGACTGAAATAAATAGCGCTTCGCTGCGATGGTGACTTCAATCGAGTGCGGTAATTGCTGCGCATTACGGGCGATTTAATTGCACAGTACGTGCTGCATTATCGGTGCAGATAGAGAAAACTTATCCTGTGAGCCTTACTTCCGTCAGTCAGTCGGTTAGATGTTTCGCTCTTATCCAGTGCACATTTCTTGATATTCACTAACGATCTGCTTCAAATATCGACGAAGTGTCTATTGATCGTGCAGATGTTTTTTTTTTTATTCACACAACTGGCGATGGACAGCAGCGTTACGGCCGTGAGTTTTCCTTTCGAGCAAACCTTTTCAAATTAAAGTTTTCGCTCATGTTCGCGTGATAGCAAATTTAAGTGTTACACTCGCCGCTGTATTTTTCGATTCCATGT
Source organism: Dermacentor andersoni (assembly GCF_023375885.2). Classification (NCBI taxonomy): domain Eukaryota; kingdom Metazoa; phylum Arthropoda; class Arachnida; order Ixodida; family Ixodidae; genus Dermacentor; species Dermacentor andersoni. The sequence continues at coordinate 191,816,545 of NC_092817.1, read as the reverse complement.
GACCTAGATTTAAGCTGCCTCAGGTTGTATTAACGCGCTCAGAGGCTTTTCGAAAAATAGTTGTCACCTGAGAAATCAATGCAGTGTGCCAGTTCTTTTGGAATGGTGCTATTTGTGAAATTGATCATATTTCCCCTAGTCATGCTCAACTACTTACTGGTCAGATGCTTGAACTTCCGAAGAAGTATTTGTAAAGTTTCCCTTCCAACTCAGCATTGTAACTGACGCTTCTCGGAAGTATGAGTAGTTATTTGCCCCTGCAACACTGCCATGAGTTCAAGTTCAAATTGTGCCCACCGACTGTCTATCCGTGTGCCACTAGAAAGCAAACAACTCATTTCTCAATTGTTGCAACATTTCTTTTTCATTCCATATTCAAGAAATTTGTTTACTTCTTTTCCTGGTCATTGTGGACTTGCACACATTGAAGTTTTGGATAGTTTGGCAAAAGCATTGCATAGTGGGCCTGTAGGGTTTCTTTTTTTTAGCGCATTGCCCTTCTGACTGGACAAATTAAGTAACTGCATTACAAATATTTCACTTCCTTGGAATATCTGTTCCATGTGCCTCATAACAGTACACGGTTGAATTTGGCACATGCACCTTCATATGACCAAGTGTAGGTTTGTATTGCAATGGAAATAAGAACATGAGTGCTTCAATTGTCTTCATCACATTGCTGATGCCTTCAATGTGTGAAAATGGCTTGTAACAATATTGCTGTGTTTCATGTCAGGATATGGAATAGAATAACTTTCTTCTTTTATGCCGAAGGTATTCACCCCTTTTGCCTGTTGGGCTTCAAATCTTGTAGAAAATGGTGTGAGCAGCCTGGTGTGTGCCTGAAGAGCAATGCTAGTTTGTGCATGATCATATTGTTGCTGCTGGGAAGATGACATCTTAGGCACATTTTTTTCATACAATTAACACAAATGTTTCCGTCTTTCCCCTTGTGGCTCAATCGTAGTATACCTGTTCGTTTTTCAGTTACCTTGTTGTTTATTTTTCTTACATATCAGTATTATGTACTATCAAGTTAGTGGGAATATAAAGCTATTTGATGTTGTATTTATGGGGAATCCTAGCCGATCCCTCGTCATGGGTATGTGCCATATGTCACAGGCAACAGTCATCCTAGTCTCTTTTCTTGTGGTAAAAGTATCCCAAAGCCTATTTTGTATGCTTGCAGATGAGTTGAGATTTACACATCAATGCCAGCTCAGAAAGTATCTAATACGGCAATCAGCCAGCCACCTCCGCAGATGGAGAATTCTGCAGTTTCCAATCATAGTGTTTCTGTTGTCTTTGGCAGAGATTTTGATTGTACACGGCGGGAATAAAATGTAGGACCATAAAAAAACTTGTGATGACAAGGGCCATATATGGTGGAAATTATAGTAGATTATGACCAGCATTAGCTCAAGCCCTGCTAAAGGTCTGTGGTATCTAAAAAAATAATAAAGTGCTGGTTTTCATATCTATAGCTGCTGTGTGCATTAAAGGGAAGCTGAAACGGTTTTCAATTTCTATGAAATGCTGGGATTGGGAAGAACAGACCTAATAATTTACGGTTCTGAAATTTTTTTTTTCGTTTTGTTAATATAACGGGCGGAAATCGCTTTCTAAATCACCCGCGCGGACACGCCCCCATCGCTTCCCGGAGCGCCGGGTGAGGACGTCGGCAGAGGAGAGAACCGGCGAGAGTGACGTCATGGGCGGAGACCGAGCCAACCGAGCTGCGGACCGGCGTGCTGACATGTGCTGGCATGCGTCTTTCCGTCCTGCGCTTTACTGAACGACGCTACAAGAGATCTGCCGCCGCCGCCGCCGCTCACGTTTGTTTTGCGATTTTCGTAAACTGTTCTTTCCTTCTGTGCTGCGTGAGTGCCTACAGCCAAGGGCGCCCAACATGCCCTCGTTCTGTGCAGCATTCGGCTGCGCGAACACAGGCGGGCGAGACGATGTGGTGTTTCACAAATTCCCGAAGGAAAAGAAGCTTGCAGCGCAGTGGGTACGTGCGGTGAGGAGAGATAAGTTCGTGCCGACGAAATCAACTGTGCTGTGCTAGGACCATTTCCGCGACAGTGACTATCATCGGCGCTTGACAACGATGCGGGCAATCGGTATTCCAATTAAATCGGCGCGACTGAAGCCCGAACAACTTCAAGTACACAGCTTGGCAGAATTCGACGGTTCTTCTTTCCCAACTTTTTCCATACTAGCCAGACAAACTGGCGGTATGCTGCATACCTCAACTGCCTGTAAAAGAAAAATTGCTTTTGCATCACTCTTTTTTCATTGGCCATATCATTTTCACACCTGTGTGTAAACTTCTTGCCTTGTCCAGCCGGTTCGACTCCTTTCTGGGCAAGTGCCACTTCCAGTACTGCCCTGCTGAGGCACACAGTCCTGAATTGTCTTGAACTTGTTACGCACTGCGTGCGCTTCTGTTTTTTTCTAATCTCTTGCACCTCCTGGCAGCGCAAGCAGTTCTCTTCATCTTCCATAAATACGCACATACGCACATGCAGGTGCACCTAGTTTAATGAAAGCGTGATTAGGCCCACATTGATGCACTGGAGAAATACGAACATTTGCAGCCATTAACGTCTGGTAACACAGTTTTAGCGTAGCCGGATAGCCTTACGACAAATGCGAAAACGCGTTGTTGCTAGCGTTGCTATACTCCGTTTCATAGGTGCAACGCTGTGGAGGCTTGAGATACTTCTTGCAGTAGCTGCGTTCGCACTTAGAAAAAGTTCGGTGTTTCTTGACCCGATTTTTCAGAAAGCTTTCCATATATAAGCTCAGTTCGGAATGAAAAAAAAAAGAATTTACCCATAGAAACCATCCGTGTACTTATACGGCTGCTAACACGTTCTTTTAAAAAAAATTTATTTTCGGTATTTTTTAATTGCAGCCCGTCGCGGCAGCTTCACGTGCATGCTCGCGCGAGCAAACGCCGCTGGCACGCTGCGAAGCATAGACGGAAACGCGCGCAGTAATAAATTTTGGTGACAGGACTTCGAGCGTAGCTTCCACAGCGATGCACCTGAGGTATCAAATGGAGTGTAGGCTTGCCTAGTGACATTCGACGTACGGTTCAGTTATCGTGTTTACCACACGGCGGTGCTAAAACTGCCTAATATCTTTATGTCAACACTAGCATGGAGCACGCATACCGATTCTTGATCGAGCCACACTCGCAAAGTCGTCGAACCATAGTATGAATATTGCACATATAATACCTCTGGTCATCTCTGGATGTGTATGATAAGCAACTTCCATGACTGTACCTCACAGCACTGCATGTGCGCGCTTTGAAACGCGGCACTTATGTTCGCGATCGTGTATCAACGCTGAAAAAACCACGGGACTTTAGACAAGCAGCGGCAAGGTGCTTGACATCGCGGAATTGCACCCGTGTAAATCTAATGAGAAGTTAGTGTTTCGGCATTCTTCCAGCAGCATGTTCCCAGTGAACTTTAGCGCATTTTTTCTCCCGTCATTGCAACGTGCAGCTACATGAAAAAAAAAAAAAACATGCGTACCAGCTAAGATTTTCAGCGCGCGAGAAGGTGCACACATCGCTCTCGCTGTTGGCACACTCAATATCGTCGTTGACTCTGTTGCCGCCATCGTTTTCCGTATCGGCTGTGGGTTCAAACATGTACGGGGACAATACAAGCTGTCGGAGACAGCGAGAACGCTCCATCTTGCAACTCAGCTATGAAGCCAGAACAGCAGAACCGCGTGCTACCACAGAGAAAGGAATGGTGCTACGCTCTGGAACGGAGACATGCAGCGGCGCCGACCGGCGACTACCGCCAACGACGTCACAGCGGCCCCGACCAATCACGGGCAACAGCGGCGTTCGCGCGATGCCCTGAGGCGCTGGTGCGCGTTTTCTTGGAAAAACAGCCGCTTGCGTTTGTTTCCGCCCTTTTTGAACCAGATATTCGTGTTCAGGGGACTCAAAACTGTAGAATGCCGCAGAGAACTCATTTTTTTCGAAAAGTGTTTCAGCTTCCCTTTAAGCTCAAAACTCCCTTCTTGGCAACATAACCCAGGAATGCCCACTCCAAACACTCTTGCACATGCACTTTGACAGCATCTGCTTTGATCTACCTAATTACATATCAGTAAAGATGGGTCTAGTTCACTAAAGACTGACAATGCTGCATTCGAATGGAACCAAACCGTTCTCGAAAAGTTCTTGAAACCAGTCAAGCAGGTTTTTGAGAACTTTTAATCTGGCAAAATTACAAAATGAAAGTTATTTGAAATAAGTGATGCAATGCTGATGAGGTTTGGGCATGCATTTCAAGGTGCTTGGCCTTCATTATCTCTAATCATAGTGAACCTGCCAAATTGGCAAGGATCTTGAATGAATTCTTCACTAGGCCCAACTATTTTGTTGCTGCCCTATATTGTGCACTCTTCCTATATAGGAAGAGTGCACAACAAAAATCTTGTGGCTTCCTGTTATCATAACACCCTATAACTTCCTTAGATGTAGGGCCATTTGATATTCACCAATAAATACTTCCACAGGATTTAGATGATGCCTTTAAAGATGTGTCCCTCATGCTTACATGTAAAGGAGCACTGACATTAAACTTTTGGACTGAATTTTTTTTATATTAATCTGGTTCCAAATGGCAGCTTTTATGGCCACACCATGCCACTGAAAGCTGCATGTGCTTTGAGCGATTCTTAATGTGTGCTAAGACTTGCTTCACTAAATAAATTTTCTTATGACTCTTCTCAAACATCTCAATTAAAATTAATTTACTTCTAGTGTTCTATAAGTCACAACCACGATACGATTACGAGGCATGCCATAGTTGCAGACTCCGGCTTAACTTTAATCGCCTGAGGTTTTTAACATGCACCCACTCCACAGTGTGCACCAAGACAGAAAGACCAATGTTGTGCTGCATAGTGGTCCTAACATGCTCAGTTTTCAATGACCTAATAATGGCATGGCTTACTCATGAACAACTGCAGCATGCATCATTTGTTTGTGACCTACCATGCAATGTTGTCACCAGATTATGGGGCCACACTGCCTTTGGCACATGTTTAAATGTTGGCGTTAAGGATATATTTGTTGCGCATAGAAGGAATTTGAAGTTTTGTAGTGTAGTTAACTGAATGACAGCTACACACGCATCAAAAAAAAATTGTGCCAGGACTACTTAAACTCTGCAGTGTTTGAGTTTGACCAATTCTTGCGATTTTGCATATTTCGGATGACTGCAGGTCATTCATTACAGTTATACCAGCTTTTGTACTTTTTAGACATGCTGTTTGCCCCGGTTTTATACAGTGATCATAGATAGCCACACCACACCATGTTGGTAGAATTCAGAATTTTAGTAAAATGGGGTTGCTCCATGTTGAGGTGCACCACCATGTCATAGTAAATGGAAGCCAGAAGCAGCAGCATTTTAAGGTATTGTGCCACACCATGTAAAGTCAAATTATTGTGCCCCCCTCCACTCTCGCTGGCAAAACCTGCTGGTGAAGCATTGTGAGCAAGCTTTCGAGGTATGCTGCGCTCTTTCCAAAACAGCATCCGAGGCAGCCATCTATTTTGCTTACAGGACGAGAAGCTCCTGGCCAGGAGTGCATCGAACATACGGAAATAGCTGTCAATTGTGCTGCTGAACATCTAGAGATTTATAGTTTTGACCTCAGGTTGCAGAACACAGCAATGCTATAGCAAACAGTGTAGTGAAAGCTGTTTCACGGCTCTACCACGGCATAGCCAGCACTGCATGCATATACTATACACAAGCATGAGGTTTTAGCAGCAATACTTAACAGTAAATTGTATTTGTACAACTTCACTCTGTCTTTAACACTGCCAGGCTTTAAAATACATGAGAAGAGGTCACTGTCTTTCATTTGATGTGTTTATACAAAAAAAGTGTGTGCATGGAAGGGGTTAATTAAGGCTCCTTTGTCAAGCCAAAATGCTTCCTGGCATGATAAAGTGAAGCCTTGTGCATTTCTTTCTGCAGTTGCTCACTGCACTTTCAAAAGCGCAATCAGCACAGAGAGCACAGGAAACCACACAAGCAATGGTTCAGCAATTTATTTGAAACAAATGCAACTTTGTTTTACAGAAAGACCACATTCCAAAAAAGCAACCACATGCTATGCACACAATACAGCCAACTTATGTTAATTGTACAGGTGTTAACATGCCCTGCCTTTATATGTGGAAATGTTTCAAGTCTCAAAGTGTGCCCCTACTTTGTAGCTTGTCCTTGGAACAATGGATGATTCAAACAAATGCTAAATTTAGCACCATTCCCACACTGATAGAAGAAAACTACATAGTAAGATGGCAACTTCTTGGAGAACAGAAAAGGGTGTATAGTAAACTTCCAATAATCTGACTCCGGTTAATTTAATTTTTTCAGTTAATTCGAACCTGGCCGACGCCCATGCATTTCTATGGAATTAAACATTCATCATTTCGATCCTAAAACTGGCATTTGCCGGATAATGCGAACTTGACCAGACCCCAATAATGACCCCTTTTAGTGGCAGCCCATGTCTCAGTAGAGCTTAGGGGACAGTGAATGCGTTAAACAAATGCCATCTCTCTGAAATGCCTATTTTTGACCCACCCGAGAAAGATTTTCAAGCAGTAACGGTAGCTGACAAAGTCTCATTGCGGTACTCATCTGATTCTAACGAACACTTTTTGTTTTCGAAGGACATTGAGACGCAAATTGCCTAGCTGTGCAATCGATTGCGAAACTAAAACCGTGGTTGCACCATTCATATGCTTTACCACATATCATGCCAGTAATACGGCGAAGCTGGCTTTGGAAAATCAGCTGGCATTCTAAAAAATGAGGTACGCGTAGGTTTCTACTTTGGTTTGGAGTTAAGTCATTTCTACTTTAGTTTTATACTGTGGACAAATAGAAATTTGATGCACATTCGTTTCAGAGGCGTGTTACTCAAGCACATATTGCCAAATGAATCAACGGTGCTTCAGCAGGTTTTTGCATCTTAATTCGACCCGTCAGTCTCGTCAGGGTAGAATTAATGGAAGTTGATTGTATAAATTGCGTGATGAAGCACCAAGAAAGTTACCTTGCTCAGGTAATGAAAAAGCATGGAGAAAGTGCTTCACACAACATCCACCAATGTTCTGTTGCAGATGCAAAAGCTGCCTCCCTTATCTGGAGCAGAATAAATTCCTTTCGAAGGCAAAATAAAAAACAGAAAGAGAAGTCATCAAGGCATTCCACATCCATCTTATTCAGTCTTTACAGTGTTGCTACATCACCATTTGCTTAGCCTCCTACGCCAAAAAAAATTGTCGAAAATAAAATGACCTGATTCCCATGTTTTTCACCACCCAAGCAGTGTTTACTGTCAATTATTACTGCTTTCTGTAACCTCACCTGTAAATACTGTATGTTAACCTGTATGTTAACACTGAGCTATACGATAAGCTTAGTGAAAGTTAAAAAAGAATACTGGATGTTCATTTCTGTTTTTTTTTTTTTAGAGATAAGAAGGGGTGCTTAGAAGCAAGCCACATTTGCAAAATGCTTGAATAAACAGCAACTACCCCGATCGTGCGCTAATTGTGGCCATGCTGCCCCTGCAAACTTCTTAATCTCATCCGCCCACCTACCTTTCTGCTGCCCCCTGCTACGCTTCCCCTCTCTTGGTATCCAGTCCATAACCCTTAATGACCATCGGTTATCTTCCCTCCTTATTACATGCCCTGCCCATGCCCATTTTTCTTGATTTCAAGTAAGATATCATTAACTCGCGTTTATTCCCTCACCCAATCTGCTCTCATCTTATCCCCTTAACGTTACACCTATCATTCTTCTTTCCATAGCTCGATGTGTCGTCCTCAGTTTAAGTAGAACCCTTTTTGTAAGCCTCCAGGTTTCTGCCCCGTAGGTGAGCACTGGTAAGACACACCAGTTATACACTTTTCTCTTCAGGGATAATGGCAACCTGCTGTTCATGATCTGAGAATGCCTGCCAAACGCACCCCAGCCCATTCTTATCCTTCTGATTATTTCAGTCTCATGATCCGGACTCGCGGTCACTGCCTGTCCTAAGTAGATGTATTCCCTTACCACTTCCAGTGCCTCGCTACCTATCGTAAACTGCTGTTCTCTTCCGAGACTGTTAAAAATTACTTTAGTTTTCTGCAGATTAATTTTCAGACCTACCATTTTGCTTTGCCTCTCCGGGTCAGTGAGCATGCAATGCAATTGGTCCCATGAGTTACTAAGCAAGGCAATATCATCAGCGAATCGCAAGTAACTAAGGTATTCTCCATTAACTCTTATCCCCGATTCTTCCCAATCCAGGTCTCTGAATACCTCCTGTAAACATGCTGTGAATAGCATTGCAGAGTTCGTATCTTCCTGCCTGACACCCTTCTTTATTGGGATTTTGTTGCTTTCTTTATGAAGGACTACGGTGGCTGTGGAGCTGCTGTAGATATCTTTCACTATTTTTACATATGGCTCGTCTACACCCCAACTGCATAATGCCTGCATGACTGCTGAGGTTTTGACTGAATCAAACACTTTCTTGTAATCAATGAAAGCTACGTATAAGGGGTGGTATTAAAATTAGATCTTTCGTCTCCTGCGATAGCTTACTGGTATCCTGTCTAACGAAGTTACAACCGACTTCTATTGCATACTCCTTAATGATGCCCATAAGATTTTCGTTCATTGCTTCAACACTAAGGTTCTCTTCCCGAGTTAAAGCCCTATACCTCTTCTGTAGCTTGATCCGAAATTCCTCTATTTTCCCTCTTACCGCTAACTCATTGACCAGCTTCTTATGTACCAGTTTTTTCCATTCCCTCCTCAAGTCTAGGCTAATTCGAGATCTTACCATCCTATGGTCACTGCAGCGCACCTTGCCGAGCACATACACATCTTGTATGATGCCAGGGTTAGCACAGGGTATGAGGTCTAAGTCATTTTTAGTCTCGCCATTAGGGCTCCTCCACGTCCACTTTCGGTTATCCCGCTTGCGGAAGAAGGTATTCATTGTCCGCAAATTATTCCGTTCTGCAAACTCTACTAATAACTCTTCCCTACTATTCCTAGAACCTTTGCCATATCCCCCAATGACTTTTCGCCAGCCTGCTTCTTGCCTACCCTGGCATTGAAGTCGCCCATCAGTATAGTGTATTTTGTTTTGACTTTACCTAGCTCGATTCCACGTCTTCATAGAAGCTTTCGACTTCCTGGTTATCATGACTAGATGTAGGGGTGTAGACCTGTATGACCTTTATTTTGTACTTATTAAGTTTCACAACAAGACCTGCGACCCTCTTGTTAATGCTATACAATTCCTGTATGTTACCAGCTATATCCTTACTAAACAGGAATCCGACTCCTAGTTCTCGTCTCTCCGCTAAGCCCTGGTGGCACAGCATGTGCCCGCTTTTTAGCACTGTATGTGCTTCATTTGTCCTCCCAACCTCACTGAGCTCTATTATATCCCATTTAATGCCCGCTAATTCCTCCAATAGCATTGTTAGACTCTCCTCACTAGAAAATGTTCTAGCGTTAAACATTGCCAGGTTCAGATTCCAATGGCGGCCTGTCCAGATCCAGAGATTCTTAGCACGCTCTGCTGCATCACAGGTCTGACCGCCGCAATGGTCAGTTGCTTAGTAGCTGCTGGGGACTGAGGGCCGAGGTTTGATTGTTCTATTCATACAGAAGGTCAAGGACTGGCCAAGTATTGGCCAAGTACTGCACCAAGGTGGTCAATCCTGCTCTGGTGAGGGAGTGCATTACCGGTTCTGGTCACCGGGGTCAGGCCACCAGGCCTGTTTATACAGCTGTATCAACATGTGGATTTTTTTTATCCAGTGGAAAATTGCGTGGCACCGGGATTTGAACCACAGTCCCTTTGCACGTGAGGCAGATGCTCTACCTCTACGCTATCACATCGGGGCGCAAGTAGTAAGTAATTATACAGAAAGCGTTTTATTTACTGTAATTGGAGGATTGGAGCAGATTAGTTCGACCACTCAAGGAGTGGGAATGGTTCAACTGTCAGAACCCCAACAAAAGGACTGGAATCACATAAACCACAACTCTGAAGGAATGAAGTGGGAATAGAATGGAGCGCCCCACTCTGCAATTCTGCACCATGCCGATATATCCTGTTCTTGGGCAATGCCAGCGCAGCTCTAGAACCACAAAGACGACCGCACTACCAGGGCGAAACACATCGAAGGCCCGTCAGCTGCTGCATGAGCACGTGCTGCCAACAAGCAATCCTGCACAACATATTATATATATATATATATATATATATATATATATATATATATATATATATATATATATATATATATATATATATATATATATATATACACACGCGCAGTGCACAGACTGGTACCCTAGGTAGGGGCTAGGACTCGCAAAAACTATAGTGTTCTCCACAAATGTGACGAGTACCAGGCCACCAAACTCCTTGCCCTGTGCACGTTGCTGTCTATCTTCATGAGCCTAGATCCTGATGCAACCACTGGTGCCACACTGCTATTTTCAAAGGCCACCACTAGGTGAAGCGCCAGGGACCGCCCAGGCCAGGGGACATCGGCTTGGTCCGATACACATACGACAGTAAACTTCGAATTGACAGGACTACGAATTGGATTAGTAAATTCTTAACTACCCGGTACCAATCTGTAACTACTAATTAACTTTCTTCGCGATCGCTAGTAAGATCTGGTGTGCCACAAAGCTCTGTATTGGGACCAATTTTATTCCACCACAAACATGGCTCCACACAATAATTTTGTTTGAAAACATATGTGAGTGCATATGCTTGTATTGGACAGCGAGAATAATTAAGAGTCAGTAAGCAATGTCAAATACATGCAATCTGGCTTACAAAACAAAAGGAACTGGTCACTATTTAGTAATAGTTTTCCTTTGTGTGAAACAACTACACCCTTGAAAAGTTCCTCATTTTCTCTTCAACATGGCGATGTGTCGCCTCGCGCGCGATCTGGATTGGATACCCGACCTAGGTTACATGCTCTACGCAGACGACATCACGCTGTGGACGAGCAGAGGTTCACTAGGGGATAAGGAATATACGCTCCAAAGTGCAGTATTAGCAGTGGAGAAATTTTCTAGACGGAGTGGCCTGAAGTGCGCACCCGAAAAATCTGAGGTTATCCGGATACACGCGAAAGGCTACAAATCCAGAGGATCGATTAACATCGTGGTTGAGGGCCAATCAGTCCGAGAGGTACCACGATGCGAGTCCTGGGTTTGTGGCTTCAGAGCGACGGGAGAGCAGTACAGACACTCAAGACCCACAAATCCACAGCCAACAACATAGCCCAAATGATACCCTAAGGCTCGTACAGGCTTTAGTGGTTAGCCGAATAACGTATGGCTAACCGTACCAAATTCTGAACAGGGAGGAGGAAAAGCAGGCTAACACAATAATCCGAACCGCTTTCAAAGCTGCTCTGGGCCTGCCTAAATGTACTTCAACATGTTAGCTTTGGGAGTGCACAATACTTTCGACGAACTGAGGCAGGCCACCCTGATGCGACAGAGGGAGCGCCTCAGCTTCACAAAAACTGGTAGGGCAATATTGGCTAGACTCAATATCCCAGCATACCCCATTTATCTCACAGAGCAGGCCGTACCTCTCCCTCCTTCGATGAGATCCAAAATTACAGTAGCCCCGATTCCAAAGAATATGCATCCAGAGTACAACAAAGAAAGGCGCAAAGCACACACACAACACATTCAATCAGCCTACTCTAATAACCATAGGTACAACACGTACTACACAGATGCAGCTCTGTATGCAGAGGCGACCGGGCAGCGCTACCAAAGGAGGTACGCCCTGGCAGTCGTGAACGCTATCAGCCAACAGCATATTACCGCGTCGGCCACGGCGGGATCCCCCACCTCGGCTGAAATATTAGCAGTGGCGATCGCAATCGCTCACGCGGAGCGTTCGCAAAGGGACTCGGTCGTGGTCACGGACTCCCAGGAGACATGTCGCATGTTTATCAAGGGGCACGTGACTGCGGCTAGCCTCGCGATAATCCCGAAATCTTTCAACCACCATCATCGCCTACTCTGGTGCCCGGGCCACGCCGGGGTACAGGGGAACGAAAAGGCTAACGCGTTAGCTCGAGGGTTCACTAACCGAGCGACGGCGTCCTCTTCTAACCCCAACCACCCGCACTACCCCTCACAAAATTCCACCAATTTAAATGCCAAAGACATCCTTGCTGATCAGCGTGGAGTCCGAAGAAAATACCCGCCGCCTCACCCACAACTTAACGGGGAAGAGGCCGCTGATTGGCGTAAAATACAGACCGGGGTGTTCCCCCCATTTAAAGTTGCTAAACGCCATGTATCCCACTCGTTATAGGGCCAACTGTCCTTGGTGCGGTGGCATACCTACCCTAATACACATAACCTGGGAGTGCACTAAGCACCCTCATAGGCCAAATACCAGTAGGACAATGGAGCAGTGGGAGGCACAGCTCGCCAGCTCCAACCTGGCAGGACAAAAGTCCTTAATTAGCCAGGTCAAGCAGGCGGCAGAGGCCAGTGGGGCCCTGGACTGAGAGGCTCCGACCACCCCTCCTTCATATCTTTACAATTTCAATAAAGTTTCTCTCTCTCTCTCTCCTCATTCTACAAAGGTTTATATAGTGAAATATAGAAATATTTGGATGTATTTGAGTTATCACCTGGCCCAAGGAACTTCTAGTGGCAGCCTGTCTCGATCTCGCAATTCCTGGCACTGCCCAATATACAGCAAGCTTGACTGCTGCAGTGGTCAAGTGCTCTGCAGCTGTAGGAAACCGAGGGATAAGGGTTGATTGCACAATTTATGGCATTTCCAAATATTTAACTTAGTACCATCTCTATACTATGTCGACACTATGCCACTAGACCATTGCTGTGCTGCAGTCATCATAATATTAATTACTCATCGTATACACAAGCTAGACAACTGTTTAGGCAAAATTTTAAACTGCGCGAGGAAGACAGAACGTGAACTGAAACATAGACACACACAAAGCACAGGCTTCCAACTGGTTTTATTTTGTGAAAGCAAAGAATATATAAGGTACTTCAATATAGCAAAACAAGGAGCAATTGCAAATAATTTGTGCACGAGGTATTGACGAAAAATATCAAGGCCATGTATGCATTAAGAGTGCAGGAGAGTCTTAATGTGCCCATCTAAGACTTCAGTTCTTTCCTTGAGAATCTCCTCTTGCAGTGCAGGAGCTGCGACAGCAAAAGCTGCCTGCCTTATGAGGAACAAAATAAATTCCTTTCGAAGGCAAACTCAAGAACAGAAAGAGAAGTCATCAATGCATCCACATCGCTAAAAGGTGTGACAACGAAGTTAGCTCACCTTCTTGATCCCTATCAAGGAAAGAAATAGAATTCTTAGATGGGCACATTGGGACTCTACTGCGCTCTTAATGCACAGGTGGCCTTGCTATTTTTTGTCACTTCCTCATGCACAATTTCTTTGCGAATGTTCTTTGTTTTGCCATTTTGAAGAACCTTATAAACTCTCTGCCTTCACCAAACAAAGCCAGTCGGAAGTCTACACTTTGTGCATGCATCTATGTTTTTGTTCATGTCCTGTCTTCCTCGCAGAGTTTAAATTTTGCTGAAGCTACGAGGTGACTAGCCCAAAACATGCCTTACTTCAGTGTACAGCTGGGCTTGTTGGTAAAGCTACACAATGCAGCTCAAGTGTGTGTCTGCTCTTCCGTGTTCTCATGATGTGGCTCAGCCTTGAGTGCATGTGTAGTTTCAATACTGGCTACTATATTTTAACGACTAATACAATTTCTATCTTCAACTTCCAGCCAGGCAGAGTATTTCATACTACATTCTGAACATTGCTGCAGTGTAGCAGGATTTCTGTCTAATGCATTGGCCTCTACCACCAAATGCCTGAGAAATTAAAAAAAAAGTTATGTAGATTCCAAGCACAGTGGGGATTCATGTTACAGGAGGCATACTGCAGGTAAATGGCTACATAGTGTTGGTTCGGGTTCTTCCAAACATTGCAGTGTTGACCAATGTGTTTGTGTATGGTGAGTGATTGCATATATGACACAAGCTTTGTGAGGAGAGTACGAATGCAAAGGCATGGTTTCTTTGCCTCTTTCCTAACACTTTGTGGCTGCTGCTGTTTTGACGAGTGGAAAACTTGGCCTAGGCAGTATGCGCAAATGGGTTTGAGACTTTTAAGACCAATTTCCTTGAGGCAAAGTTTAGCATGGAGTCAGTTTTGTCACAAGGAAGTTATTCCTATTCACACATGCCTGTTTTGTTTTTTGTTTTTTCATTTAGTTTCAGGTCCACCTAAATTATTGCCGTCATGACAGCCGTCACATATTAAATGGTAGCATCAATCTTTGTATTAATCATTCGAGTATTGAAATCTAAAAGTTTGCAGCAGTGTAAAAGGACAGGAGGACAAGAGGAGAGAGGAGAAGAGAGGTTGCAGTGTAACAGAAATAGGCAAGCACTAATTGAGCGACAAGACCACTGGACACACGAAAAGCAGATTTAGCTGAAACACAGCAGCCTGTAAGGAAGAGACGGAACATAATTCTTTGTGAAGCTTAGTCTGCATCAGTTTTATATACCATCGGAGATCATGAACATGCCAGAGGCAAAGCATACTGTTACGGGGATGTTGGGAGTATAGAAAGACTGTATTTACAATATATATACAAGATGAGGCAGAGTAGTTAGGATGGCTGACCACCAACAGCACGCAGCAGCTAGCGTCCTGCGGTCTTCTTCCTCTATTTTTTCATCCTTCCGTAACAGGACCCCCAGGTGGTGAAGCGCCGTCTCAGCTCATGGTAGGCAAAGAATCGCGAGCGAAGTATGGCTTCAGCCGCGAAACATGCACGACGTCAACAGGCGTGAGACTTGAGGATGCATCAAACTGAAGTGGCGAAATCTCGTAATTTACGTTGTTAACTTGACTTAGGACTTCATAAGGCCCTGTGTAGTGAGAGAGAAGCTTCTGGGAGAGGCCAACCCGACGACATGGTGACCAAAGGAGCATCCAAGCACCTGGTGCGAACTTAACATCGCGATGGCATCAGTCATAACTCTTTTGGTATATGCTGCGGGGCTAATAAACGAGATCGGGCGACTTGAGATGCCCTGTGAGCGCGATCGATGACTTCATGAGCATGGTCAGTTGCAACACGTGGCACAGAAGGGATTATGATGTCAAAGGGCAAAGTGGGGTTGCAACCATACAAAAGATAAAAGGTTGAATATCCTGCAGTGTCACGTCGGGACAAGTTATACACAAACGGCAGTAAGGCCAGCGTGGTGTCCCAGTCGCGGTGATCGTTGGATACCTACATCGACAGCATCTCTGACTATTCGGTTGAGACATTCCATAAGACCGTTTCTTTGTGGGTGGTAGGCGGTGGACAGCTTATGCTCAGTGGCACAATAGCGGACGAGGCCGTCGACAACTAGAGACAAGAATGAGCAGCTGCGGTCTGTAATAACTGTCGAGGTGCACCATGGTGGAGAATGACATCGTGGAGGAGAATATCGACGACGTCTGTTGCACAGCTAGTCGGCAACGCCTTTGTTATCACATAGCGTGTCATGTAATCAGTAGCGATGGCAGTCGACTTGTTAGTTCTAGTCGTCGTCGGAAAAGTGCCAGGTAAGGCAAGGCCTAAGCGAGAGAACGGTTCACAGGGAACTTCAACTGGATGGAGTCATCCGACAGGTGGTAGGGGAGGTTTCTTCCGGCACTGACACAATTCGCAAGTTGCGACATAACAGTGCACAAAGCAGTAGAGACCTGGCCAGAAGAACCGGCGTTTTACATGATCGTATGTATGCAAAACTTCAAGGTGTCCTACCGTCGGTGCATCGTGCAGTTGTTCAAGAGCAACAGATTGCAGATGATGAGGACGGCGAAGGAGCAACTAAGGGCCATCAGCGTTCATATTGCGGTGGTAGAGGTTGCCGTTGCGTGGCAAGAACGTGCGGCATGTGCCGTCAGTGCTGTCGGAGTGATTGCACTCCGGCAATGATGGACTGTAAGGACTCGTTGCGTTGTTTTTCGGTGCGCATGTCAGTCATGTCAGTGAAAGCCATCACGCAGGTCACCGGACCTTGCACAGAAGGATCAAGTGGATCCACGGAGTGACGAGAGGCAGTTAGTGTCCTTGTGGAGGCATCCAGTCTTGTAATTGACAATAAATGAAAATTCCTGGAGCCACAAAGCCCAGCCACCAAGCCGTCCTGTCGGGTCCCGGAGGGAAGACAGCCGGCAGAGTGCGTGGTGGTCTGTAACGACCGAAAATGTACGGCCGTACAAATACGGCCGGAACTTGACGACAGCCCAAACTAAAGCGAAGCACTCCCACTCGGTGATGGGGTAATTTCTCTCGGCAGGTGACAGCAGGCGACTGGCGTAAGCTATCGCGCACTCCGTGCCATTGTGTTGTTGATCGAGAACAGCGCCGATGCCATGGCCGCTTGCGCCAGTGTAGACTTCGGTCGGTGCAGATGGATCAAAGTGGGCAAGTATGGGAAGGGTGGTCAGAAACCTGATGAGAGCGGCAAACGCATGAGCCTGCTCCGGGCCCCATGAGAATGGTGTGTTCTTCTTTTTGATCTGTCAAAGGCCGAGCAATGTTGGCAAGGTTTTTGATGAAACGATGAAAGTAAGAACACAGGCCGAAGAAGCAGCGCACCTCAGAAGCAGAATGTGGCACAGGGAAACTGCGTATGGCACGAACTTTTTCCGAATCTGGTTGGACACCGGATGCGTCAATGAGGTGCCCCAACACGGTAATCTGACGGTGCCCAAATTGACACTTCGTGGAGTTGGAGGCCAGCTTTTCAGAAGACCGCAATAATGGCAGTGAGTCGGGTAAGGCAGCTGCCCAACATGGGAGAAAAAACAGCTTCGTCAAGGTAACAAAGACAGGTGGTCCATTTGTAGCATCGCAGAAGAGAGTCCATCACAAGTTCAAATGTCGCAGGAGCATTGCATAGGCAAAAGGGCATGACTTTGAATTGATATAAGCCATCCGGTGTGATGAAGGCTATCTTCTCCAACCATTTCATCAACCGAAATCTGCCAGTAGCTGGATCGAAGATCGATGGACGATAAGTATTTAGCTCTGTGCAAGCAGTCCAAGGCGTCATCGATGCCTGGTAGTGGGTAGACGTCTTTTCGCGTGATCTCATTTAAGTGGCAATAATCGTCGAAAATATGCCAGGCACCATCTTTCTTTTTTCACAGGGACGACAGGCGTAGGGCTGGCTGATGGCTCGATGACCCCTTTGCGGAGCGTTTTGCCCGCCTCTGATTGGATGACTCGACGTTCAGCATGCGATGCACGATAGAGACGCTGACAAATAGGATTTGTGTCTCCAGTGTTTATATGGTAGTGAACAACAGATGTTCAGCCTAAAGGCCTGTTGCCGAAATCAAAGATTCCACTGTACGATTCAAGCAGGAGACGTATGTCCCTGGCCTGTGCAGAGGTGAGGTTAAGTGCAGTCATTTTCGCAAAGTCGTCCGTTAAGGAACCAGAGCTGGGCGCTGCGATTGGCACTAATAAACCACTCTCAGAATTCAGACTCACAATATCAAATTCAGAACCACTAGAAACGCTGTCCAAGAACATGCTGGCCGGAATCACTTGAAGGCACAGGCTCAAATTCAGAAGAGGTAAAACAATGTCATTATTAGTAACCGTGACCGGTTCAAAGCACATCGATGACGGGGCGAAGCACATATTCACCATCAGGAAACTGTGGCTGGGCGGTCAAAGTGACGTAAGTAACTGCTTCGAGTGACAGACGCACATCACGAAGCGAGCACAAGTGCGGTGGGGCGGGGCTCGGAGCATCGGCGAGTTGAGGCAGTTCTAACTGAAGAACGTCGGCCGTGCAATCGAGGAGAGCAGAATGAGTGGATAAAAAGTCAAATCCTAGAATAACGTTGTGAGGGAAGATGTTGCTCACAGTAAAGAGAACAGAAGTAGGGCGGCCAGCTATACTTGCAGTACACATTCCAAGAACCAGCATACCACCGTCAGCCATATGAAGCACTCGGGCAGCTGCTGGGGTGAGGACCTTCTTTAAACGACCACGCAGGCTGGCACTCATCACAGGTATGTGGGCTCCACTGTCGATGAGTGCTTGGATAGCTATACTGTCTATTTTAATGCCAATTACACTTCTCCTTGTGTGCAGAGACAGAGGATTTGCTGCAGCATTAGGCAATGCAGCACCACCTCTGAGGGCTGCATTTCTTAGTTTTATGAACGGGTGCGGCCAAACGCCACAGGGGACGAAAGGCGACGTGGCTGTGGCGAACGCGAAGATGGGCGACATGTTTGCGGTGAACGAGACTGGTGTCCGTGCGGCGATGGTGAGCGACTGTACCACATGTTCCTAGCAGAGTTGGCGCTGTTAGATTCGGCGGTGGGCGAAACATTGCGGGCATTTTCATCACAACGGCTCAGGTTGGTCGGCATGCGAAGTGTTAAGGGCCACGAGTTGTGACAGTATCAGGCGACATGACCAATGCGGCAGCAGGTGAAACATATCGGCTGGTCGTCCGCAGTTCTCTACTCAGTCGGGTTGCGATAACGCGGAGAGAAGCGTCGGGGTGGAGCAAAAATAGTAGAAGGGCGTTTGTTAGCTCTGGGATTGGCAACAGCACAGACAGAACGTAAGCCAATGTTTTCAAGTTCCTGGTGAATGATGGCTTGTAAGAAGGGGACCGAAAATGTTGTAGCATCAGGGATAGGCAAACAGAAATGCAGGCGCCATCGCATCCAGTTCACGTCAACGATTCGCACCACATCCTCCGATGGCTACGCATGCTGCTGTGTGGGTTGATCTTCACACGTTGGCGTTGCAGCAGTAGTGGGAAGTCTGGCGAATGGTTGCAAGACGCATCGGCTTTTGGCGTGCTGGAATTGTTGGCACTCTTTAAAGATAACATCAACTGTAGAGCAGCTTTTGCACATGAGCAGATTAAAGGCGTCGTCAGCAACCCTTAAGCACATGCCCGACCTTCTCAGCTTCTGTCATGTCGTGATCGGGTTTGCTTTACGACAAAGTGCCAGCATGTCTTGGATGTACAAGAGATAGGACTCCGTGGGAGATTGGGTACAGGAGGCCTATTCCTGTTTTGCGTCAATTTTACGGCCGGCTGGTTTGCCAAACAACTCCGTCAACTTCTCTTTGCATTGGTCCCAGCTGGTTAGCTCCTTTTCGTGGTTTTCATACCACACCTTTGCCGTGCCTCTTAGGTAGAACAACAGGTTAACTAGCACACGCGTGGGGTCCCATCTGTTGATTCCACTCACACGTTCGTACATAGCCACCCACTTTTCAACATCGTTGCCATTGGTCCCACAGAAAGTTCCAGGATCCTTGGGTTGCGCAACCACAACCTTGGCTATGCCCGATGACAAGGTACAGCAAGATGCTACTTTACGCCCAGATGTCACCTCTTATGACATTTCAAGGCAGCGAGACTGAGACTGCACTGTATTCAGCGGCACTGACAACCATGATGTAGAGGATTGACTTTCCCCCTATGTACAACACATCAGCAGAATAAGAATGAGGAAATGCCCCACACAGGTGCATGGCACTAAACTGGACGCACTACCTGCTGTATGCAAGAGAGAATGAGGAAGAATGAGCTTCCCGTTACTCCTGAGCACCTACCTACAACTGCTTTTATGGGCACAGCATTGAAGCTGCAATTGAGGTAATGCCTAACACCACATGAAATACAAAGCACACTACGTCAACACAGAGAAACCAAAACAACTGCACACACTTCTCACCGAAATAGACACAACACCTGCTTTGTTGCATCTGAGCTGAAACGGGTGAATCCCAAACTCTGTGTCACATAACATCTGAAAAAATTAGCTGCTACGAGAGAACCAATGAGATTAATCTGGCACGCTATGCATGCATCTTTAGCCTAATGGGTAAAAATTTGGGCTGCTGCACTAAGAACCCAGATTAACGACCCACCATCAGGCACGTTACTAACTATTATTGAGCCTATCTGACTGGATGTACGAAGAAGCCAGGAGACAGCTCATGATAATGCTTTGCATAAGAGACAACGAAGCTGAACCCACGTTTTCTGCCTTGTGCTTGCAATGCTCTACCAAGTGAGCTTCAACGGCAGTTGTCCCAATGTCAATTTTCTTGGATAGCTGCGCATATGTACTAAGCAAAGCAGTGGGAGTGCTAGGCAGCAGCACTCACAGTTATGATGGCAGACGTGTAGTATCCTTTAAAACACCCACATTACAAAGCACATGATCTTAGAAGCTGACAACTGGCTAATAAACACTCGTTTTCTACCATGAGGCCCCAAGGCAGCCGAAATCAAAACATTTGTATCTTATGAGCGAGAAAAATCAGGGGAATCATGCAGCTCAATTTTTTGTTTATAACAAGCATGTGATGGCAACAGACAATGAAGCAACAGTGACTATATAGAAAAATGGGTTAGAGCTGACGACAATCATTGGCAGCTCACACTATAATGCTTTCTCTAGTTTATTGTCGCAAGACATCTGGCAGCAAATGCTCTGGATTCTTCTTCTACTATGTCTTTTGCAACTGAAATTTTAAATGTGTGTAATACTTAATGGCAACTTAGAACACTTAAATGGTTAAGCAACTCCATACCTTAAATTTGTGGACCAGCTTTGTCACCTTTCTAGAACAATAACTCTCTGGTGTCATACATCACTCAAAGCAACTAATTCTCACTCAAACCACTACTTATTAAATCTACCTTTAGATGAGCAGTACCTGCATTAGACGCAGCTGCATACCCTTTTAGCAAATGGATATACATACCATGCTCAGACTGAGCAAACCAAACAAACCAACAGCAACCAGTACTTGTGTCCATTTGTCTTCAACGAGCCAGAGACAGGCCTGGTCTCCATAAACACAATAAATATAAGGTGCAGGCAGAGGAAATAAGCAGAAGCTGTAAAGACAGCAGCAAAGTGAAACAAATTAGACAAGTTTGCAGACAGTCAGCGATCTGGGCCGAGGACAATTCACAACGTTACTGCCACAATTAGAAGCAAATGCTCCTCATGCAACAAGAAAAAACACGTTTTAGCTGTAAACAGAACGACTGCGCGGGGTTGGTTGATATTCTAAACACAGCACATACAACAATTAAAGCAGACACATTACTTGTGTCATCTCTCTTCTTGCTGTTTTTACAATATCGGTCACGGTTGCAGAGCTACGCACATGATCTATGAACGAAAGCAACGGACGTGCATATAAAGTTTCGTGAGCCGATTCATACTCATATATGTTTAATTTTGAAAGTTCCCGTAAAAGTGATAGTAGCAGCAGCAGTAAAGTGGTTTCGTTTACCAGCTCGCTCACAACGTACGCATTGTATGATTTAACTCCACGGCTCGCAAAGGAGCTACTAAGAAGCTTTAAGTGAAGGAAATACGCTTTCGTTATCTCACTGCAACGAATGAAAGCCTCTGACGCCCATACCGCGGTCAGCAGTGAGAAAGGTAATTAAATGCAGCAATGCGCTGCATGGGTAAATAAGAAGGGCATAGCGTAGTCATCCTATAGAGATGGAGAAAAATAGACTTAAGAACGCGATAAACATCATAGGACGACATCCACGCTAGTTGAGTGCATGCATTTCTGGCGCGTGGAAGATGTCGCTGTTTTTTTGTTCATTTTTTTACATCGGTGCAACGCGTAGGAACTGCAGCGTTGAAGGCACGAACGAATAAATTATACTGCGATCACTGCGGGACCTGCGACAACCGTTTCGTGTTCCTTCGAATTTCGAGATCACATCGACCACAGCTCGAATGCGCAACCGGTTTTTTACGTGTCAGCAAGAGAACGGGTAATCGCACAACACTTACCGTAGTTCTAAGTACGTCGCGGTAGCACCAGCAGCTGGGCAACAAATGTCATCAAGCCCTGGCCCACCGCAGTGTCCGCAACTTGAAGCTTCTAAGCATTCGCCAAAAACTAAAAGCGGACCACATCTATACGTACGCGCGCGAACGAGACGCGAGCCATGCCATCTGAGTTCGAGAGTAGTTATTTCATAAAAGCAAAAACAAACAACAATATGACGTCACATCCGGTAAAGCCAACTTGTCCTGCTTTCTCACCTTCTCTCAGCTAACGCATGCGCAGCGACCACGGAGCCCTCGGGGGCGATGTTCAGGTGTGATCGCCGGCTCACCCTCGCACACTTACACTCCCACATGGGCGTTGCGACAATATTATCGCGATGGGGCTCGATACAGAAGCTCACGGCGACGGCGGCACCGACAGCAGAAATGCGCCTGTGAGTGTCCATATAATTGATATCGCAATAATAATCAACGTCGGCAAAGACAATGTGCTAAGTTCACCCCGCATATTTCTTTAAAAATCATGTCATGGGTATCTATAAAATTTCTACCTAACGTTTACCACGCGTGAAATTGTGCGTTTGGAGACAGCTGAAATAGATGGCGCCACTATACTGAGAGATCGAGGCTGGGAATCGCAATGATTGTCCGTCTCATCTCAATCGCGCCTCGTTGTTAGCGCCAGGGTTGCCAGATTTGGCTACTTTGCGCCAAATTGGCTACTTTTTGAGGCTGTTGGCGGGAAAAAAAATGCCTTGGCTACTTGGCTACTTTTTGGGCTACTTTTGAAATAGCTTGACTATTTTCAAAATTGGATAGAAACTTGTGTAGTTCATATTATGTAGCAACATTAGCAAATATTTAGGGCAACGCACGACCACGGCACTTCAAATCTTTTCAAGCTGGTCCATCATCATCGTCAATCTGACTCGCGCGCTTTCATTTAGTGCAAAGGATTTCGCACTAGTGACGTCACAGCGTGTTCCAGCTTCGCGTTGACGTTTCGCATCAAGTCTGCTACGCCGCAGGATTGGAAGCACCGTAGCACGTGAAACGCTTCATGGGGAAGCACGCTCGCTTTGGGCGGTTATTTCGCAAGCAATGGTTGGACGATCCTAAACTAAAAGGTGAGGACGGTTCGTTCTTTACTGTAAAGTAATGAAAGCGTGCTTTTCGATTGTTCACGCTAATCGCTACACATTGCGAATGCCGATAGTGCCAAGTGTTTACGCTGCCTTTGTTCTATTGATTTCAGATTGGATTACGCCACATGACGGAAGTGAGCACTCGGTTAAGTGCAAGTACTGCTCATGTGAAGTTCGGGCTCATTATACAGACTTGGTAAAGCACTCAGAAACGAAAAAACATCGTAAAGCTTTCACACCGAAGGGTCAACAGTCCTTGCGCGACGCAGTCGCGGTGCGCTTGTCGGCCGATGAAGCACAGAAGCGATGTGCCCTCAAGCTCGCTTTGTTCACGGCTTGCCACATGCCAATCAGCTGCGTAGATGAGCTCACTGACATATTAAAAGGCGAACTGCGGCACGACGTCTCGCTACACAGGACAAAGTGCACTTCCTTGTTAACAAAAGTGATCGTTCCATACTTTTTGGACAAGCTGAGGGACGACCTCGCCAACAAACCATTCTCAATCCTAGTCGACGAAACGACTGATGTGCCAGTGAAGAAACTGGTGTGCATCTCAGTCCGCTACTATAGCGACGTGGCCAAGAACATCACAACCACGTTTCTCGATCTCAAAGAGACGGTGGAAGGACGAGCACAGTCAATTCACGACACAGTGAAAGCCGTTTTTCAGGAACATTCTTTAAATGTACGTGACTGCGTTGGCTTGGGTACAGACGGTGCTAGTGTCATGTGCGGCCGAAAGTCTTCACTGTGGAAAAAGATGGAAAGCGAAAATCCTTCACTCACGCTTGTAAAGTGCGTTTGTCACTCCCTTGACCTCGTCGCTGAAAAAGCTATGCAGGAAATGCCTTCGGCCATTGTTTTCATGGTTGAAGAGACTCACAATTACTTCGCGCATAGTAGCTGAAGGCAAGCTGCCTACAGAAGCCTCTACCGCGAAGTCAGCGGGAGTGACGAAGCAAGTGAGCCGCTAAAGCTCCTTTCTCCGTCAGGGACACGATGGCTTGCAATCTCTGACTGCATTGACCGCATATTGTCACAATACGATTCTC
Organism: Dermacentor andersoni; assembly: GCF_023375885.2. Classification (NCBI taxonomy): domain Eukaryota; kingdom Metazoa; phylum Arthropoda; class Arachnida; order Ixodida; family Ixodidae; genus Dermacentor; species Dermacentor andersoni. The sequence goes on along the minus strand of NC_092817.1, from coordinate 191,792,321 downwards.
TTCAAACTCATTTTACGACTGTATTGGATAGAAGCTACAATGTGCGACTTCTAAAAGAAATGTACGTGGATAAAAGGAACCGGGCCTACCTCACCTTTCTTAGTCCCATTCTTGCGCATATCAAAAAGGTCAACAAGCTTTTTCAGGGACATGATGTTGACCCGCTCGGCGTTTTTGAAGAACTCGACAAACTTCTAAACGGCTCGATGACAAGTATTCTTAAACCATCCATTCTGCGGCAGCACATGGGTAGTCTTGAAGACCTCGACATCATGAGCTTTGACTCAATTTTTCTAAGCTTGGAGGATGCAGATTTAGGGGTAACTTTCTGTGATTACCTTCAGCAAACAAGCTTGGATGCTGCAGAGAAAGGCGCCCTGAAGCGTCGTTGTTTTTCTTTCATTCAGCGTTGTGCTAGTGAACTACAAAAGCGACTGCCAAACGCCACTTCACTGCTTCGGAAGCTGAAGGCCATAAGCCCGAAGTCAGTTCTCGGAACGGATGCCATGAATGTACTACGCAATTTGCCGCCTGGCTTGTTTGTTTGTGGGCAGCTGCAGCTGGAACGGGAGCTACGATATTTACAACACGTGGAAGGGATCAGCGCGTGTGAACCAGTCGTAGACTTCTGGACGAAGATATACAATTACAAAGATCCATCCGGCAGTAACCCTATGGCGCATCTTGCAGAGGGAGCCATGAAGCTGCTTGTCTTGCCAATATCGAACGCAGAAGCCGAGCGAGTTTTCTCAGTGACAACCTTGACCAAAACTGACCTTAGAAACAGAATGTCTGATGATCTGTTAGTCTCAATTCTAAGGATAAAATTTGGACTGCGACTGAGGAACTTGACCAGCTCCAGCTTTGAAATTCCTCCAGAAATGATTTCCAAGATTAATTCGAACATTTACACTTGAACTACAGCTGTAATTCTGGTTTGTGATAACATTATAGTCATGCTGATGCAAGCACTGTTAGCTCTAGTCATTTATACACGTTTAATAATATTTTTTGTATGTTCCTACATGTTTGTATGTATGTTCTAAAAGCAGCCTTAAGTGCTGGCTGTGATGATGTGTTCCGAGTTCCACAATAAATGAAAATGCAACGTTTTTCCATAATGTGGCTACTTTTTTGGCTACATTTCTGTATCTAGCCAAAGTTGGCTACTTTTCTGGCTACTTTCCGAGATTTTTTGGCTACTTTTCACATTTTGGACCTGGCAACCCTGGTTAGCGCCTGCGTAGCTGCACGGCGGAGCAATGTAGTGGCGCCCTTTGAATTTTTGATTCCAATGCATGGACGCTACCGGAATACCGGAATCTTTTTCTCTAGACTATGTCCTAATGACTTGGTGGTCACGCGAGGTCAAAGAAAACTGATCTCTACAGTATAGCATTCGGCATAGTCAGCGTGGCCGGACGCATTCGGCGCGCGTCGGCACGGCTTGTATGGGAATAGAGCATGTCTTATCTCATGCCAAAGCTCATAGACGAGAGTGCATCGGGCGCTAACTTGGCTGGCCGCTAGCGTGCTGCCCTACAGTTCGGTTTCCCTGAATTGAGTGTGCCGATTTTCCGCGTTTGCCAAACAAAAGTTCCGCTGAACCTGTCTCACCATTACTGTCCAGTGCAATGCGCTCAGTATTGAATAAGTATAGCGACACAAGGTATTGCCACCGTCGAAATGAGAAATGTATGAGGCGTGTCCTACAGTGGAATTCGTGTCGCGCGCTTCCCTAACAACACTCAGCGCCATCTTGCGCAGCCGCCGCGAAGCCTACGGGTCGCCTCCGAAAAATATTCGCGCCAGTGCGTACTAACGATGAGAAAGGCGTCATGCAGTGACCGGGCTCCTCTATCGCGCTTCTTTTCAGCGTGTTTTTCTTTGGCATTTCATACACCAGAAAGCTTCAATCTTGACCTTTTTTGAAGCGGCAGCTTACCAGTAATTGAAACGACGAAAGGAGGGAGGCGATTACAATCTCCCCTATTGTGTATTATGAAGAAATTGAAAAAAAAAAGTTTTAGTACGGCTGTGCCACTTTGAATTCGCGGTAGCTGCGTTAAGAAATGCGGGTGGGAAGTCACAGCAGCTGTTCGTTAGGGTGCGGAAGTAATAAAACAAATCTAAATGAACAAACCCAAGCGACAGCCCATACGATGTTATTTGAGACTAGGAAGCCCAAATGCTCATTTTGCCCGAAACACTTGCTTCACGTGAGCAACTGGATGCAACAAAACATTGAGGGCTTGGTATCGGACACTTCAGAGAGCATGCGAAAAGGTATATCAGTGGCTGGATCCCGGACCGAACTGGTATACTGGAGGACTGACTCCGCCAGAGATTAAGAAAGTAAAACTGAGAAGGTTCTGGAGCGAAAAAGCAAGCAAGTGATTGTCATTCCTAATTAATAACTTAACATGCAATATTCTAGGAATGTCGAATGTGGTGTGTATATCCGAGGTGTTTATGCTAAGAAACAGCTACCAGAGGTGCGTCCTTGAGGGTATAAGTAGTAGTCAGACTTGTATTAGGAATACGCGATACGCTCATTATTTTACGCAATGAAGTGGTTAAGAGACACTATAGCAAACTTAACGTCATGCTAAACGGATTAATGCTCGAGAATGACTAAAGCGTCAATAGTAGCGCGAATAAAGCTCCGGTATTGGAGATATTGGGGTAAGTGCAAGACACGATGTCGGATTGCCCGGCAAATTCAAGTACTATACATAGCCCGATGAAGCGGGCACTCCGCATTGTAGTTCTCTAAGTAGTGCACAAAACTCAGTAAGATAGCGATCATGGCATTGCATGTTAAAATCGAAGAAAATATTACTAATCCGTTAGTAGTCAAGTTCCTATTACATTCTTCAAAAATAAAAGAACTTAATGACGTCTCCCGTGACAACGACGAGCGTAATGAAAAAAGTTCATTTTCACTGGACTCTGCGCCGTCTGTGTCATCTCGTTTTAGTAGTTTCGTTATCACGTAGTGCTAAGCTGGTTCTCCTGGCTCGCGAAACTCACACAAACTGCCAGTAGCAGAAAATTCCACATCGGGGTCATGCCCCGGGATGCCCAGAACGACCAAACGCAGCTACAAAGGCAAATCCCACGCTGCCCTGGCTCGACCTCTCCATTGCCGCGCCTTTGCGTTTTGCTCAGTAGGACGTTCGTGAGGGATAGTTGGTACACACTTGATGGTAGGTTAAAACTGCACGAAATAGACGAGGGCAAATGGAAGGAAAGAGTGCAGTCTTTATTTTCTTTCTGAATTGAAAGTTCTTTTATTATAAAAGGAACTGCCCTCGTGTGTCGTGTGTTCTTCCCGCTTGTCCTCTTTTTTTTTTTTGTGCAGTTATAACCTCGTTTCCCGTTTTGCTCAAAAAACCGCATTGGTTTCTGTCGGGTTCCATTTAACTCACCGGCGGTAGTAAAGCGCAGTGATGGCTTATCCAACGTCACTACACCCCGCCCCCGGGCGAGCGATTTGAATTCCTGTAAAGGCACGCAGACACATCATGCGCGAACAAGAAAGAGTAAGATGCTTCAAACGAACTGACAGGATGTTTAGATAAGCGGACTTATCTTTGTCTAAAGCGGGTACACATATTGAAGTTACAGCCAGCCGTTGAGTCGGAGGCACACTACCCAGCATCATCAAAGCTTCACCAATGAGTGGTTACCCAATTTATTAGTTCGAAACTTCCAATTATGGTACAACAGCAGCCCAATAGAAGCAACCACAAAACGCACAATGTCGACCGCCGTATACCCCATTTTGAACCTAAGAGCCTCTACCAATTTACTTGCATGCTCTTTATAGCGTGTAGCATGAGTGTCTCGCCAACGTGGTTTCTAAATAAGTATGATCGGCAACTGCTTCAAGCTTAGGCATTGCAATGAGAGCAGGCGCCACAAAACAACTCACTTTAAGAAGGGCCAACCTCGACATCACCCCACTTTCTTCCTGGATATAATAGTAGCAAACTCTTCCACAGCACAGATTTAGACATGCATTTCTTTTGTATTAAGACGCTAGCCTAAAAGATATGAAGAACGGTTAACTATCTTCACAGCGCAATTTGCATATTGACGTTGCCCTGAACATTATTTTGGTGCGCTTGCAAAACTTGCACTCTATCCAGAACAAGAATGGAGGCTTAATAAAGTGGCGTACGCAAGAAGCGCTATAATACCGTGGCTCCATTGACAGTCCCGGTTCTCACGGGCCGTGGCATACTAAAGCGTATATCAACGACTAAGTTATGAATGTGATTACGTGAAACTGCCTTCTTTCTCGCTCCGTCACCAAGCAATATATCACATGCACATATTAAAGTGTGCATGTCCGCCTCGCAACAGAAAAAGCTTTGGCGGTAAAGCACGTGCAATGGCCGCTGGATAAATAGAAAAAGGTGCGGCCTGCCGGGTGCATCGAAAACTGTCATCCGCCGCGGCGCTACCAGTCGGGATCTGTTGTCCTGGATCGGCATAGAAAATGCGCGAGGAACGCGCTTCGAACGCCGTCGCCCGTGCAAACCGACGCGTCCAGTCCCCGATAGCTAGCGCCGTTCGGCCCAGCCAAGCGGCCGAGAATGCGACTACGGCTGAGACATTCGCTCCCATTGCAGCCTGCCTGACGGGGCAGGCCACACATTTTTTTTTTATCCAGCGGCCGTCCACGTGCAATGAATCGATAAGTGGTGGCACTGGCACTGTCTTGAATACAGCAGCCTTACGCTCTTTGCAAACAATACGTGTGTGTTCACGTGCGTGGAGAGGCACAAGAGCCACCCGGAGCTCCGATCAGGGGCACGTTCGGATAGAATGTTCGAAGCGTTCGTTCAGTTTGCGTTCAGTTTCAACTCATGCAATTGGCCCTTCAGTTTAGCCTCATGGGATTGGCCTAGGCCAAACACGTAAGGCGAAACTGAACGTTAACTGGGCGTTGACTGGACGCGCGTTTCGAACAACGATCTCCGATTGGTCCCCAGGGCTGCAGTTTGACCGGTAATGCCGGCATGCGCGTGAAACCCTTGTTGGGTGCTGCGCGTGTGCGGTACCCGTTACTTTTCAACGCGTAAGTATTTTTGGCGAGCAGCCCAGGTACGTTACGCGAAAAATCATGCAAAAAGTGTAATGCTTTGTATTTGCACAAAAATATGTAATTCGCGAAGTAAACATTTGATCCTTACTACAATGTAATTGTAGATGATTGCTAGCTTTATAAGCGAGAAGTAATTACCCACACCAAAAAGAAAATTAATTTGATCAGAGATAATACCTGTATAGATACCTAGGACTTCATGGAAAATTAATGGGAAGCTTATAACAGGGGTGGGCCAAGTTAAAATTTGAGGGTTGGCCAACTTAAAAATTTGACATGGGCCAGCTTAAATATAGGCGTGGGTCAACTTGAGATTAGGTAGGGGCCCAACATGAAATTTGTGGGTGGGGAGTAGGCCTGCTTAATCTTGGGGATGGGCGAACATAAGTTTAGCGGTGGGCCAAATTTAATTTGGGGGTGGGCCAACTTGAACTTTGTAGGTGGGCCGATTCGAAATTTGTGGATGGGCCTGCTTAAATTTCAGGATTGCCCAGTTTGAAATTTTTTGGTTGTCAAGCTTAAGGTTTGTGGGCGTGCTAACACAAAATTAGAGGTAGGCCAAGTTGAAATTGGGAAGCAGGCCAATTTAAAATTGGGGGTATGTCAACCGAAGTTTGACGGTGGAGTAAGCAAAATTTGGGGGTAGGCTAGCCTAACTATGGGGATGGGCAAACCGAAATTAGGAGTGGGCCAAATTGAAATTTGGGGGTGGGGGCGGTAACTTAAAATTATGGGGTTGGCCAACTTAATTTTGGGGATGGACCAACTTAAACTTTGGAGTGCCCGAACTTCGAATTTTAGGCGGTGGGAGAACACAAATTTCAAGGTGGGTTAACTCGAATTGGGAGGTGAGCGAACTTGAAATCTGAGTTGGCAACCTAAAATATGGCGGTAGGCCAACATAAAATTGGGGCATGAGCAACTTAAATTTGAGAGTGGGCCAACTTAAGCTGGAGAGACTGTCAACTTGAAATTTGAGTTAGGGGTAAATTCAGCCTTGCACTAGGCGAATTTAGCTTTGGAGATGGGCTAATCCAAATTTAGATGCAGGCAAAATTTAAATTTCGGGGTTCGCCATATTAAAGTTTGGGGTCGGGCCAGCCTAATTTTGGGGGTGGGCCAACTTGAAATTTGGGTTTGCAACAACTTGAAATGTTGTGGTGAGCCAACGTCGGCCTGGTCGGCTAACTTCGGGGATGCAATTTCTTGAACATCGTGGGTGGGCCAATCTGGAATTTGGGGGTGAGCCATCTTGAAATTCGGGCCAGCACTAGGAATTTTGGGGTCTGCCATACTAAATGTGGAAGTATGCTTCTGCATACTTAGACAACTCCAGTGAAGTTTCCGCATTCTAGCCATGCAAAGAGACGCGGCGAACATGCACAGCGTCGAAGCACAAACCGACAGGGCTCGAACGTGGTCGCTACATCGATCTCGACGGTGGGACGCTTGTTGCATTCCAGACCCTCTCCAGTGAAGCAGCTCGCCGGGTGGTATCCGGAAGGTGGTCAGACGCCGATTAGCGACGACGGCTCAAAGCCTCCTGCTCCACACAACGCTCAACGAAGACGGCCTGGACTCGCAGTTGTCCATGGCCAAGCTCGCACTCACTATGCGAGCGCGGAGATCCTCTTAGCAAGATGGGAGTCACGTGGTCAGGTGGCGGCACCGGAGCTCGGCGCGGCGGGTCATATGATGCGTTTTCAAGGGAACGGCGCAGCTGCGGTCAAATGAATGTCAAATTCGCGACAATGATGAAACTCGGATTGACAAGGTTAGTAAAGCTTTCGCTTTGAAACACCGCACCAAATGCAAACAGAAAAGAAATAAGGTCGACCGCTATCTACCGTATATGGAATGCAAGAGCAATTAGTCAGCCCCTGATAATTGATACACATGGCCTTTATCACGCGTAGCATCAGTACCCCGCTAAAACTGTGTTTTTAAATAAATATGATCGTTAACTTCTTCAAGCTCTTGCGCTTAGACAGTGACCTCGATATCACACCAGCTTCTTTCTGACTACATTAGTAGCAAACACTTGAACCGCAAAGTTTCAGGCGTATATACAGTTCTCATTAGACATTAGCTTAAAAGATTTCAAGCAAGGCTGAGGAATTTCAAAGCTCAATGTGCATGATAAACTTTCTCCTAGCCATGCTTTGATACACCTGGAAAACTTGCGAACTAACCAGAATAACAATGGGGGCTTTTTAATGTAGCGTACGCCAGCAGCGCGCGTTACCATTCGGCTCGACTGACTGTAATTATCACGAAAGAAGCATTGGCGTACCGTTGCTCGTATTGGTATGCGTTAATAAATTTCCGCTAGTATAGTGAGTATGAACTCGGGCACTTCTTTGAATATATACCGTGTATACAATGCTGGGCAATTTGCATATGTTATCATGCTGGTGGAATTGTGCCGTGATTGTGACTCAGTGTTCGTATCGTCTCTTGTTGAAATAAACTTTTTTCTAAACACATGGGACGTGATAAAGCCGATATGCGTGACGTATTCGTGAAGGCGATGGTGGCAAAGACCTAGAACGCCCACACATAAGAACAAATTTTGAGTCAGCGGAGGAAGAGTTCTTTTTCCTCGCTAGGTCAACCAGCCATGACATATGCACACATGGAACTAAACATGTCTGCCATGCAACAGAACAAATGTTGGACGGAAAACGCGTGCGGTAAATGAATGAGTGGAAGCACTGGCACTGTGTTCAATGCGGCTGCCGCAACCTCTTCGCAAACAAAACGTTCGTGTTCATGTTGCGTGCAGAGGCACGGAGGAGCCGCCCGGAATTTCCACCATGGCTAGTGTTCGAACGCCAATGCATGCGTGAGGGTGAAGAGGTTGAATAGTACAGGGTGTGTACGGTGCTCGTTGCTTTTTTTCATAAGCAGCTGCAGATGCGGGTCGTTAGGTCAAGCTTTAGCCGGTGACAGCCTAAGAATTAGAACGAAGCTCCACCCACAAAAACGTAGTGCGCCTGTTCGCCATTTCCTAAGGTGAGCTGAACCAGTTTGGACTCCTCTGACAGCTTAATGAGCTTGGTCGGCTAACTTAAATATTGGCTAATCAATAAATAAATCTAGTTGTTTTAAGCTAGAATAATACCTTTGGCTGAGCAGTGAGATCAGGATACCCTTAAAATATGCCTATACTCCATCTCACCAGCCGGTTGCAGCAGACTGGAAGCTACGAAGCGCGCGGCGCCGGTGTCCTGGCCCAGCGCCAAACAGTGTGCTCCCATTGCACGTTCTGTTCTCTAGTCTAATCACTACAGTAGGTATTGAAGTGCGTATTGATGGAATTTAACACCCCCCAGTAGGCTTTCACCTGGATTATTTTAGGCTCCTTGGTTTTAGTATGACACTGTCATTTGCTCTCCGCTAAATCCATTAAAGAAATACCACCTTGCACATTAGAATACTGCTTCAAATGTGTCGGAAATCAATCCACAGGTTTAGCACGGATTTGAGTGTATTCTTCAGAAATTACTGAGAGTTTATTTTCATGGGGTTAAACGAACGCACGAAGCACACGCAAAAAAAAGAGGAAGTTCCTGCGAAGTAGTGCGCCGTCATTGCCAAACATGGCGTCCTCCGAAGCTAGTGCACACCGTTTTTCAAATGTACACTGTTTGCCGAAAGAGGCGAAGACCTTAGCTTCAAACGTCTTAGAATCACTTCGCAATAAGCGGGGGGAAAGGGCCAGCACAAATTTTGTGGCCAAGAGAACAGAACAAGTCACGAAGTTGAGCGAGCGGACGCTGTGCGGAGTGGGTGTCGGATAATGATAAGGCGGGCAATGTGCTGACACTGAAGAAGCGTTATGGCCGAACAGTTGATTAGCACAAAAGGATGCTCGACGAGTTTGATCTGGCGATCTTGCAAAGGGCCATGCTCATGTTTTTTGTGGAAAAACGAGATCACCATGGTCGCCAATCTGATGCGCCACATTGAAGGAAACGGCGTACTATCATCCGTATCGACGGCAACTATGCATAGTATGTCACTTGTGAACATAATAAAGGCAGAATATGCCTTTTTTAGTGTATATGCCTGACAGTGTGCTGAAGAAGCTTGGTTTCCAACGCAAAAAAAAAAGGTATTGGAGCGCATTGGTCATGAATGTGATGCCCATTTTGCAGTGTCGCTGCCACTACCTGGGCTATAATGAGGAGTAGCGACGCGAAAGTGGGCAGATTTTTTACACTGACGAAACGTGAGTCAACGCCGGCCACACAAGTAGTCGAGTGGGGGTTGACGAAACCATAGATAGTCTGCATAAGGTGTGCCAATCTGGATTACCGACCGGTCTCAAACCTCTAGTGGCGACGACGGCAGGCTTATTGTGCCCCACCGCGGCAATGAAATTGGCTTTTTTGAAGGTGCAGGGGGAACGTTCCGCGCAAAGAACAGCTCAGGTGATTATCATGAGTAGATAAATGGACAGCACTACGAAAAGTATTTGCAGAGAAACTTCTGCCGCTTCTGCCACCTAGACTTCATATGGACAATGCACCTTGTCACTCCGTGAAGCAGGAAGAAATGCCGCGAATGAGCGACCTCAAAAAGGAAATACAGGACTGGCTTTCTGCAAAGGCTGTTGACTGTGGCCAGGACATGGCAAAGGCTGAGCTCATACAGCTCGTCAAAAACATTAACACGAGTGAATACCGATACGGAGTGGACTGTATCGCTGCAGCATTGGGCCAAGTCGTTGTGCGCTTGCCACCCTATCACTGCCAACTGAATCCGATGGGGCTGGCAAGGGATGACGTCAAAGGTTTCATGGCGAGGAAAAACAGTAGATTCGAGATTCAAGACGTGGAGCCGCTGGTTTGGCGAGTGAGTGCTGATTGGTGGAAGTGCGCACAGCATGTTCTAGACTAAGACGACTCGATGAGGAAAGTGGATCATTTGAAGGATGATGTTGACAATCTGGACCAAGTGATGGTGAACCTCGGAGTGGACACACGTAGCAGTCATGGAAAAATCTCTACGGGTGAAGACGACCTCGGGTGCGAGTCCCTGTGATGGCCTTTATCAAGACAGGGTGAGCATTCTGTTTGTATTGGCTACATTTTACGCGTGTCTTTTTCTTTAAGTGTGCCTCGCGTTCGAAAGAAAAGCTGTCCGGTGAGGCGTTCCGTTCTCAAGTGTTCTGCACTAGCTTACACAGCCATAGCTTTTTTGTGGCTTATTAATTGTCAAAAGAACTTCCTTGTTAACTCTAACAGGTGTGATGACAGAACATTCTATGAGCACCACAATTGGTGTAAGCCCATCTGATGAGTTTGGTCAAACGATTAGGTGAAAATTGGTTCTGCTCAGAACCGCCATGTAAAGTGGCAAAAATGTCTTTAACCGGCATTTCTACTTTTGGGAGGGTTTTCTTGTTTTAGATATTTTGAGTATACTGTTTCTGTGCGGATAGAATTCGGGTTGATTACTGAAAGAAGTGCAAGTGTTTTATAGCTAACTTGTAATTTGCACTTCAGAGGTGTCAACCTCTTAAGCAGCTTTTTGTGCGATAAGTAGGCCACCTGCAGACTACATATAAATAATACCGACAGCTTTCTCAAAATAGCCTGTGTATATTATGTGTATCTTTCTGAAGTGCACTACTGAAAGCCTGTCCTGTCAGGCGTTCTACAGCGCTGCAGATGTTAGAAAACTGTCGTATTTTCTTTTGTCTCTTTCTTTTCTTTAATGTTGTGACATTTTGATTATTGCTGAATAATCCTGCTTGTGCTGTAAAGAGGCATCCCGAAAACAAGGGGCTGTCCATTTAATAGTGACTTTGTATTGCTACTGGAATCGCATAGTGGCGTCATTATGTTGTCTGTATCAAATCTGTGACCGATAATTATCCGTGATACCGGCTCAGATAAACATCCGCGCGGTTATGTAGTCGTCTGAGCAGTGAAACGTCGAAAAAAAATTTGGGGGTTTATTTCGGAAAGCAGGAGTTACAGCAATTTCTGCTAACCTTGCTGCTCCCGCGAAAGCCCATGTATTGACGGCAGACAAGAATTCCGAAACGTTGACAACTCCACGCTAAACTGTGTAATTATGACAAGTAAATGAAACTCGGCGTAATGTTAGAGTCGTCTTAGCTGGCTCTTGCACAATTATTTTTTCGAAGATAGATTGAGAGCTACAAGACATTCGCGAGAGAGTTGGCTTTGCCGCAAAGCGTATTATTTCGACGGATCACGTCACGAAGAAGTCCCGATGCGTGAGACGTATACAGGTTCGCTGTAAAACGACATAATACCCATAAAAGCACAACCAGCCTTAGAGGACAGCGGCTACCTTTTTATGTATTTATCGGTTTCCGTGGGGAGCATTAGTAGGTCGCGGACTCCTGGAAAGCATGCTAAAGAATGCAAACAAACAAAACTGATCTTCAGAAAGTGCGATGCGGTGTATTTGCCGTTCAGAAGCGACAAAAAATTAACATAAAAATGATCTGTAGAGATATATTGAAATAGACCTATCCGAAGTCGAACTTCCGTCCGCTGAGACTCCACGATATCGCGGTATGGGCGTTCGACCGATTAGGCCACGGCTGCGAGCGAGCGCAGAATATCACAACGCGGAGGAGCTCGCCTTCCTGACAGGTCGTCATCCCACAAGCTTTTGCAGTGCTGCAACCAACTTATGAAATGAACTATAGATGATGAGGTTTCACTTTGGATCCAGTGATACAATGAGCGATCTGTACGGAGCAAATAGTTGTTTCAAGCATGCGAAAGCGCTTGACGTCAGGTAATAAGCAGATGATAAACTCTCAAGAAAGGCACAGTGTAACACTTAACAATGAAGGAGGTGAAGCGGTCGACGATGTAGAGTGCGCGATCCTTTTTAATGCAGCTTTTGTCTCTGTATTTACAGAAGAGCCTACCACTTCCCCTTTTTCTTCGCGTACTAATGAAACAGGCGTTATGCCAACCATTACATTTTCCCCAGATGGTATCTCATCGTTACTTGACAATCTTAAACTCACATCGTCAGCCGGCGTGGATAACATTAATTCGAAACTGTTAAAGAATACTAAACATGTCACCGCAGTGTTCCTGTGTTTGCTATTCTCGCAGTCACTTTCAACTGGTGAAATACCACATGACTGGAAGACTGGGAGGGTTGTTCGCATCCACAAAGCAGGTGACAGGAATTTCCCGCTTAATTATCGCCCCATTTCATTACCGAATGTTCCCTGTAAGCTCACGGAACATGTCATGTACACAAAAATCATGAAATTTCTTGACTCGAACAAATACTTTCATTCGTCACAGCATACGTTCCGCAAAAGCTTTTCCAGCGAAACACAACTGGCCATTTTCCTGCATGACATTCACACCAATTTAGATTCTAACCTCCAAACAGACGCGATATTTCTAGATTTTGCAAAAGCGTTCGACAAGGCACCACACCAACGTCTACTACTAAAACTTTCTCTTGCGAACCTTCACCTCGGCATTTTGCGATGGATTGAAGCGTTCTTGACAAACCGATGTCAGTTCGTTACAGTCAATAACCGCGCATCTAACCACCTACCAGTGACTTCCGGTGTACTGCAAGGATCTGTTCTTGGACCCCTTTCTTATTATTCGCTTTCTCAGCGAATAATTCTTTATACAATGTTTACGAGTTGTCGTGGTTTTCAGGAGAAAGCAACAGAGCAGCTACAAGCTGCTTAAATAACACCCCTCAGTCCCCAGATTCCCCAGACAGTCCCTAAGGACGAAACAAGGTCGAGAGAGAGAGAGAGGGTCCGGGAGGCCTCCGTGGTCCCAACGCCGCTCTCTGTGGCCAGCGTCTCCGGAAACCGCGCTGCGTCGTCAGGCCGATCTGGCGGTCGGGCAAGTTTTATGGCCCGGTATAGGGCAAAGAGAATCATCTGCAAGGCACGGGGTCGAAATATGGCCCTCCTTTTGGCGGTCGGTCAGAGTGGTGGGCCGGGCAAGTTTTATGGCCCGATATGATGATGATGATGTTTGGTGTTTAATGGCGCAAGGGCCAGGTGTGGCCAAAGAGCGCCATGTCCGTGGTAATGAGTTAGCAGTGTAATTATGAGTTCTATGGAGTTGGTGTGACATGGCTGTAGAGGGGCCTTAAAATTGGTCGCGCTAAAGTGCATAAAATCTGTATAATAAGATTATGGCGATGACTTATGACGCGTACTATGAATATTAAGACGCATTTGAAAGGAATGATATGATGTCTAAAAATATATCAGGTTATATAAGATATGCTAGTGCACTACGGCCTCCTTAGAGCCCTTGAAACACAAGGGCCTGGAGGCATGTGCTATTCAAAACAATTATCGCAGCTGCATCCTCTGGAGCGAGGATGCTCTACGAATTTAATGGGCTTTTAACGTGTAGAACTACATCCTTTAGGAAGTCGAGGACGGCCTTGGTGTTAAAAAGCAGTTCCTTACCGAGAAACATAGCCGGGTGTAGAGGGATGTAATAACGGTATGCAAGTGGAAAATGTTTCTTTCTTTCAGATTCGGCTTTCCGACACTCCAAGAGGACGTGAAGGATGGTCAGCCTCTCACCACATCGACCACAGTTTGGCGGTTCATTTCCAGTAAGCAGAAAATTGTGGGTACCAAATGTGTGCCCTATTCTGAGGCGACAGAATAAGACATCTGTTCGCCGAGATTTTGTTGAAGAGGGCCAAAAACCTAACTCTGGCTTTATAACGTGCAGTTTATTATTTGTTTCTGCGTTCTACATGCGCTGCCAGTGTTGTCGCAGTTTCCTTCTTAACAAAGGCCTCAGATCTGTGACGGGGACAGCAACCGTAGGAAAAGTGGTTAGTGATGTGAGTGATGTGGCCATTTTGTCAGCTAACACATTACCCTCGATGCCCCTATGGCCAGGCACCCAGCATATTACTACGTGTCTATGTGATAGATAAATGTTGCATAAGAGCGAGTAGAGTTCAATGAAAACAGGATTTGTATGCTTTTGTAAAGAGTTAGCGCTTTTGCGAGGCTTAACGAGTCTGTAAATAATATTGCTCTGTCGAGTTTTAATTTATTTATATGTTTTACTGCAGACAGTACGGCATAGGTTTCTGCAGTGAGGATGCTCGTTAAGGGGTTCAATACATCAAATTGAGAATAAGAGGGACCAACAGCAGCATAAGATACACCAGAATGTGATTTTCATGCATCTGTGTAGAATTCGGAATAGCAGTATTTCGATTGAAGTTCACGGAAATGCATAGAGATTTCGAGGTCAGGAGCATGCTTTGTGACCTCCACAAAGCATACATCACAGTCTATCCCCTGCCACTCCCAGGGCGGTACTAGCTTAGCTGGAGGCATTAAGTAATGTTCGAGAACTGGAACATCCATTTCCTTGCTAAGTTCTCTTGCACGCAGTGAGAAAGGAAGTCTCGTAGAGGGTCTATTATGAAAAAGTGTTTCACACGTCAAGTCGTTAACGGTTGTGAAACACGGATGTTCCTTATTAGAGCGAACCTTGAGAAAATACGTTAAGCTGATGTTGGTTCTCTGAAGATGGAGTGGCCACTCATCCGACTCTACATATAGACTTTGAACAGGGCTTGTCCTTAATGCGCCAGTGGTCAGACGGATACCCAGATGGTGAACGGGGTCTAACATCTTAAGCGCGCTCGGTGTGGCAGAGTGATATACTACGGCACCATAATCTAACCGTGATCGAACTAGGCTCCTGTAAATATTCAATAAACACTGTCTGTCGCTACCCCACGTTGTGTGGTATAGGATTTTAAGTAAGTTAATTGTTCTAAGACATTTTTCTTTAAGATGTTTTATGTGAGGAATGAAAGTAAGTCTGGAGTCAAGTATAACACCAAGAAATTTGTGATCTTTGTTTACAGGAATTTGTTGTCCGCCCAGTTCTACGCAAGGATCTGGGACCAGGCCTCTCTTTCTTGTGAAGAGAACCAAAGAACTTTTGTGGGGGTTGACTTTAAAGCCATTTTGGTCTGCCCATTTGGACACCTTGTTTAAGCCCTGCTGTACCTGTCTTTCGCATACTGTGAGGTTGCAGGATTTGAAGCCTATTTGTATATCGTCTACGTATACGGAATAAAAAATGGCAGGTGGTAGTAAAGCACGTAGTGTGTTCATCTTAATGATAAAGAGAGTGCAGCGGAGCACGCCTCTCTGGGGTACACCTGTTTCCTGCGATAAGGGACGTGACAGTGTATTGCCGACTTTTACACGGAAGGTACGGTTGGACAAATAGCTTTCAATTATTTTCAACATATTTCGAGAGATGCACATTCCCGACAAGTCTCGCGAGATCCCGTAGCGCCATGTTGTATTATATGCCTTCTCCATGTCGAGGAATATCGAGAGGAAATACTGTTCCTGTACAAAGGCATCGCGAATATATCCTTCAATGCGCACAAGGTGATCGGTTGTTGACCGCCCTTGTCTGAAGCCACACTGATAGGGATCGAGTATATTGTTGAGTTCAAGGAAATGTACTAGTCTGCGATTAATCATTTTTTAAAGAGCTTACACCGACAATTGGTAAGAGCTATCGTACTATAACTTGCTGCCAAGGTGGGGTCTTTTCCCTGCTTCAGGACAGGAACCAGAATCGCCTCTTTCCATGTAGATGGGAGGTATCCCGCAGCCCACAGAGTGTTGAAAAGTGTAAGTAGTGTAACTTGCGTGTCGGTATGTAAGTTTCTGATCATGCCATACATGACTCTGTCAGGTCCCGGTGCAGTGCTTTTGCATGTGTTCAAGGCAGCTCTCAACTCGGCAATACTGAAAGGCCGGTTATAGGGTTCATTCTGTCCGGATTTTCTAATTATTGGCTTACATTCTTCTATTTGTTTATATTTGAGAAAGGACTGAGAATAATGGGTTGAGCTCGAGACGCTCTCAAAGTGCTCCCCAAGTGAGTCTGCCTGATCTTGCAGGGTATCGCCTCGTGTGTTTACCAGGGGGTGTGATTGTGCTTGTCGCCCTGTTATCCTAATAACCCTGTTCCAGACTTTGGCCTCATCTGTGTACGAGTTGATACCTGATAAAAACTTCTGCCAGCTTTCTCTTCTGGCCTGTCGGCGGGTTCGCCTGCCTTCGGACTTTTTTAAAGTTGATAAGATTTTCTGCAGTGGGAGAAGCGCGTAGCAAACCCCACGCTTTGTTCTGCTTTTTACGTGCGATCCTACAATCGTCGGTCCACCACGGGACACGCCGTTTGCACGACAGGCCCTTTACTTGTGATATGCATTTAGATGCGGCATCTTTTATAAAGGCTGTAAAATACTCCACAGCGGCATCGATTCCTAGCGAGGACATGTCATCCCATAAAATACTAGAAAGACTTCGGAATTTATCCCAGTAGGCTGTGTCAATCTTCCACCTAGGAACCTGTGGTGCATATTCCTTTTCTTTGAGTGTTCTTAGCAGTAAGGGGAAGTGGTCGCTTCCGTAAGGATTGTTGTTAACTTCCCATTCGAGTTCAGGCAGTATTGACGGGGAAACTAGGCTAAGATCAATTGAAGAAAAGGTTCTGTTTGCGAGACAATAATAAGTGGGCTCCTTCTTATTCAGCAGACACGCACCGGACGAAAAAAGGAATTGTTCAACGAGACGACCTCGCGCATCGATACGAGAGTCTCCCCACAAGCTGCTGTGTGCATTGAAATCACCCAGAACAACATAAGGTTGTGGCAATTGATCTATAAAGGATTAGAATT
The DNA here is from genome assembly GCF_023375885.2 of Dermacentor andersoni. NCBI lineage: Eukaryota > Metazoa > Arthropoda > Arachnida > Ixodida > Ixodidae > Dermacentor > Dermacentor andersoni. The sequence continues at coordinate 191,775,466 of NC_092817.1, read as the reverse complement.
CATGTTTAGTTAATTTGTAATGTGGGGGTATGTAAAGAGAGCTAATAGTGATGAGTTTGTTTAGGAGAACAGCTCGAACCGACACTGCTTCAAGAGGCGTCTGTAGCTGTAAATGTTGACACGCAATGCTTTTATGGATGACAATGGCGACATCGCCCGATGATGCGACACCATGATCGCGATCTTTACGAAAGGTTATATACTGTCGGAGAAAGTTCGTGTGTTTTGATTTTAGGTGTGTTTCCTGTAAACACAGCACTTTTGAATTGTGTTGGTGTATCAGTTCTTGTACATCATCAAGGTTTCTCAGAAGACCTCTGACATTCCATTGTATGATTTGTGTATCCATGTTTAATGTATATTGGTGCTGTGTATACGGAAACAGAAATGATGAATTAGATTACAGAGCTTTTGCGAGGCCCTGTAACCGGGGTTTTGCCTTTTGTGGAGCGTTCGAGGGAGCCTCGCCGCTCCTTAGGCGCTTGGTGCGCCGTGGGGATAGGTGTTGTGTCCATTGCCTCTTGTGAGGCGCCGGACACGCGCTCTTGAGAGCGAGAAGTTTTTCGAGAGAGTCTCACCTCGGAAGGCGAGACCCCTGCGCCCACCAGCCCAGAGGTGGATAGGGCTCCCTGAGGGATTTGGCTGCGCTGGCTGTTGCCAGTGCTGGAAGGGGCCGGGGAGGTTGAGGCAGCCTCGGCTGCGCCTACCTTCGTGGCCGCTATCGGTCCTGCGGGATCGCTGCGTGTAGCGCAGGGTGCCGCAGATAACTCTTGTGGGGCCGGCAACCCAAGGGTAGCCTGGCCTGGTTGCTGGTTGGATGGAGTAGGCTTACCTACTTCCACCCTGGGGGCCGGAGCCAAAGGTACCTGCTCGCTGCACACGGGCTGGGTACTTGGCATTGGCCGCTGCGACGCTGCCCCCCGACGCGCCGCATCAGCTTATGGTGTGCTGTGGAAAGGTGAGCACCTCTTACGGGCTTCCTTAAACGAAATATTTTCTTTGACTTTGAGGGTTATTATGTCCTTTTCTTTTTTCCAGTTCGGACAGGAGCGTGAGTAGGCCGGATGGTCTCCACTGCAGTTCACACAGTGAGATGTGCCACTGCAATTGTCAGAAGGGTGGCCCTGGACTCCACACTTTGCACAAGTAATTTGACCACGGCAGCTCTGCGAGCCATGGCCGAACCTTTGACATTTGAAACATCGTCTAGGGTTCGGGATAAATGGTCGAACACTTAACCTGATGTATCCTGTTTCGATGGTTTCTGGCAGTACGCTGGATGAAAATGTTAGGATAAGATGTTTAGTGGGGATTTTCTTGTTGTCTCGTCTAATTATAATGCGTTTTACGTCAGTAACATTTTGTTCTTTCCACCCTTCCAGGAGTTCAGTTTCTGTCAAATCTAGGAGGTCTGCCTCTGACACGACTCCCCGTGAGCTATTCATTGTTCGGTGTTGTGTAACAGAAATTGGTATGTTACCAAATGTCACAAGACTGCCAAGCTTCTCGTACTGATGTTTCTGAGGGATCTCAAGAAGGTCCCCGCTAGCCATTTTCGTTAGCTTATAACCTGACCCTAAGGCTTCGGTCAAAGATTTTGCTACTGTGAATGGCGAGATGAATCTAGCTTGTTTTTGAGGATTCTGACTGTGTACTACGTGGTATTTTGGGTAGGTCTCTTTCGTGCGGTTGAAACAAGTGCTTAAGTCTTCGGTGCGTCCCCTCTTCTGAGGGTGACGATCAAGTAGGCGGGGAAATGCGGGTGTTCCCATAGTAATTTGGTTCATTTTCGGCAGCAATGGCGGCCACCCACCACGGAGCCCAACATGGGGACGCTGCAGGCCTTAACGTGTAAGGCTGCAGACGCCAACCGTACATTGCCACTATAACCTAATATATTATACCCAAGGGAGGGCAGATACACAAGGTTAACCCTTGCAGCCGTGGAGAAAGGAAGTAATATGAAGGGAAGAGAAGACAGGAAAGATGTAAAAGTGGGAGAGAAAGACGAAGATTGGAGAGGAGGACAGGAAAAGGCGACTGCCGATTTCCTCCAGGTGGGTCAGTCTGGATGTGCCGTCTATGTGGAGCCGAGGCCGAAGAGGTGTGTTGCCTCCGCCGGGGGGCCTTAAAGGTCCAAACACCCAGCTTCGGCTCAACCCCCAGGATCCCCTTTTCCCCAGACACGGCTAAGCCGCGCACGGCTACACGCGGGAGGGTCCAACCCTCGTGTGCTCGGGTACGTGGTGTCGCAACACACATGGCCCGATATAGGACAAAAGTAACCAACTGCAAGCCACAGGGTCGAGACACAGCCCTCCTATGGTGGTCGGTCAGTATGGTGCACCGGGCAAGTTTTATGGCCCGGCATAGGACAAAGGAAACCAACTGCAAGCCACGGGGTCGAGACATAGCCCTCCTTTGGAAACCGTCCCAAACAAAGCGGGAGTCGTCCGTGGTGCGGGCACCGCCGGACAAAGGGAGGGGCCGTGGAGGGGCCGAATAGCAGTCCGTGAGCCGGTGGCCGCTTCCGTCGTAGACGCCGTGCGTCGCGAGGAAATCGGAGCCGTGCACGTAGTCGTCGTGTGCCCGAAACGGGCACCCTGCAGGGATGAATGCTTCCTCCACGGTCGACACACCATAGCACTGGCCCTCCCGTCAGGCAAATGCCAGGGCACAAACATAACAGCTCCTCCGCCGACGGGGAAGATCTCGTGCGGTGAGAAGTCTCAGCTGCTCGACGGAAGAGAACTGCTTCGTCTCCTGTGTCTTGATTTTTCTCCTAAATCACGTAGAACGAAACCACTGGCTCGGCAGCGCCAGAATACTCCCCAAGCGACCAAGCTGACATTGACAGTGGAAACTCCAATACTCCGTTAATTCCTGGTATTCAGACAAGTGTTCTCACGTCTTCACAAGGCAAATAAGCAAACGTATACAGTTGCAGCCAAAAAAATTTTGGACACGCTCGCAGGATAAACTAAAAGGCACGGCTTAAACCATCAGCATCGGTATTGGCTGCTCCCTTTCGATAGCGCACGCTGAAATTCAGCTCTTGAAGTGCTAGACTTCACCTTAACAATCGGGGATTCCTGCCTGATATTTGAGCAAGCCTTTTTAGCGGGCATTGATCAGTCACAAAGACAAATGTCGTTCCGTAAAGGTAGCAGGCTAGTTTTTGAGATGCCCAAACAAGGCATACACATTATTTTTCCGATGCGCTATAGGCCTCCTCTCGTACCGTGAGCTTTCGGCTAGCGTATAACACTGGGTGCTCTTCGTCATTGTCATCCTCCTGACACAACACTACCCCCAACCCACGATTGCTTGCACCGCACTGTACAATTAGGGGCGGTCGTAGTTCGGTGCACGCGACAGGGGAGAAGTCGAGAGAGCCGCTTTGAGCTCCTGAAACGCGTCCTCCTTGGTGTCATCCCAAATTATTTTTTCAGGAGCCGATTTTCTTAGGGCATCGTTCAGTGGAGCCGCTAGTTCTGAATATTGGGGAATGGAACGCATCGGATCTTTGGTTATCGCATTCAGCTTCCTATAATCAATCCAAGGTGGTAGGTCTTTACCCGGGACCTCTACAAGAAAGAGCGGAGAAGCATAGAAGCTCTCGCAAGGCTCAATTATATTAAGTTCTAGCATCCGCTCAACTTCTCTTTTTAACATTTCCTGCTGTCTCGGTGCCGTCCTGTAAGCTCGTGATTTCACTGGAGTTTCGGATGTGAGTTCTATGTCATGAGCCATCAGCTGCATCTTTCCTGGATTTTGAGAACACAAATCCATATTCTCTTCTACCAAGATAGATCGGCCAGTCGCATGTCTGTCAAAGCTTCCTGAGACGCAGCGACCCTCATCACATCTTCCGCACCCGTAATTTCGTTAATTCCACTTAGGCACGGAATTTCTGTCACCACTTCCTCCGTCATGTTGAGAGCCAAATTAATTGTTTGCTCCTTAATGAGAACCTCTCTCGTCACTTTGCTAGCATGCTATCCAGTGAGCTAGAGCACGGCAGGACAAATAACCAGTCGACACATTCGGCGTCCTTCATCAACGCGCTCTCGAACACGAACTCGGTTTACCTGTTTGTTCTGCCTGACTGCCTAACAACCTTCACATCTGTATTTTCTGCAATCTCTCTCTCATACTTAACAGTCTCTCACTCACTACTCACCGGTATTGAAGGGTTTTCTGGCTCAATTTCGCACTCATCGCCGAGTAGATTGCTCACTTCCACGTCGGTATCCTGTTCTTTCATTTCCAGTATGGTGCGTTGGGGAAGCTTTATGGCCCGGCATAGGACAAAGGGAACCAACTGGAAGGCACGGCGTCAAAACAGCCCTGCTTTGGCGGTCGGTCAGAACGGTGCGCCGGGCAAGTTTTATGGCCCGGCATAGGACAAAGGGAACCAACTGCAAGGCACGGGGTCGAAACAGAGCCCTCCTTTGGAAACCGCCCCAAACACAGCGGGAGACTTCCGTGGTGCGGGCGCCGCCGGACAAACGGGGGGGGGGCTGCATTGCTGCCGGCACGGGGAGGGGCCGAATAGCAGTCCGTGAGCCGGTGGCGGCTTCCGTCGAAGGCGCCATACAGTCGCGAGGAAACCCGGGTCGTGCACGTAGTTGTCGTGTGCTCGAAGCGGGCACCATGCGGGGATGCATGCTGCTTCCACGGTCAACAAACCATAGCACAGGCCTCCCGTCAGGCAACTCACAGGGCACAAATGTAACACCATACCACTACTACTGCACCACTTTTCGCCAACAAATACTGAACCCACTACGGAGACACCATACGACCAGCGGTCAGCTTAGGCCAGAGATTCAATCAGCCACGGCATCACTTGACGCCACCATCGCGCCTTCTCAAAAGTTCCTAAACGATGCTGTCCCTAGGCACCTAAGATCAGGTCACGTGAGGGATTTTCGCTTGGCCGGCCCTGGATGCACGCACGTGGTAGCAGACGACCAGAAGTGGTCCCATAGGTCACACTTAAGTTCGCGATATAATGTTGCGCCAGATATCAGCAATCTAACCTATAAAAATGGTTAGGAAACAGCACTTTTACTAGATTATCGCTAATATAGCGCATTAGGTTCCGTGTTGTTGGCATTACAATAAACGTCATTTTGCAGTGGACGAAGTGCTTCTCTTGCGGAACACATCTCGCCTGTTTCTGTGCTTTTCTGGACTTCTCACTGCACCTGTGGGGTCTACCGCCCCCTCCGTCGCGGTGATGGATGTACAACACCCCGAGGACACTCCCGGTTCCCGTTCACCCACGGACATCGGTTCGAGGAAGCGAAGAAATACGTCGTGTGATAGCGAGGACACAGAGCTGTACTCCGCATCAAGTGACGAGTCCTCAGAAGACAGCTTTCGACTTGTCCAGTACCGCAAGGCCAAACGAAGAATTATGAGCTCATCTTCAGCGTCCAGCTCGAACACTGTGAAAACAGCGCCTCAACGATGACCTCACTCCATCCTGTTTGTGCCACAGAACGCTACCAACAACCTGCGCGTCCTCAACAGGCAAGCACTCTCTGTGTATCTAGAAAACACCGTGCCGAACGAGATCAAGGATGTCAGGATAAACACTAGGCGAAACATCCTGGCAATCGAAGAGATGAACCCTAGCGCGCTGACCATACTACAACATGTAACGCAGCTGGAAAACATCAAGGTCGGATCCAGGTCGGTGCCACAATAACAGGAGTCATCTATAACATTGACAATGATATACCTAATGCAGACCTCCTAGTTCTCATAAAACCAGTAAGTGAGCACAACGTCATTGTGCATGTTGGTCGCCTCGGCAACACACTTTGTATGAGGATAATGTTCAAAGGTGACTGCCTTCCACCCTACGTGAAAGTCGGCCACTTTCGCCACCAGGTTCGACCGTTTGTTCCAAGACGAATGCAATGCTTCAATTGCGAGAAGATTGGCCATGTGAAGGGTGTTTACAGAAATTCGGCCGTGTGCCCTCGATGTGCCGAACCTCAATCAGAAGACATCTGCAGCGCAACCACGTTGAAGTGTCCTAACTGTCAGGGTGATCACTGCGCCTCTTTCAAAGACTGTCCCCAGATCAAAAAAGAGATCACCATTCTTAAACAAATGGTGAGAGACAACTCTACAGACAAAGAGGCCGCTGTGAAAGTACGGCGAAGACGATGTGACCGTCGAAAGTCTTCACGACGGAAAACATCAAGCTTTCAGGAGAAGTCAACTCGTCAAGCAGCATCATCAGCGGAAGTTTCCAGCACTCCGAACACCGATGTTGGAAGGGAGAAAACTGCCAGATCTCTGTCCACAAAGGAATGGCCACCACTTCCGCGTACACGACCGCCAGAAGAGCCGCAGAAGAAGCCGCCCTCAGCACAGCAAGGTGCTGTATCCGAGGAGTCGCGGAAAACAGATGAGCAAGTGATAGCTCTTATTAGGCCTTTAGTGAATGCCATTCGCATGTTGCTAAGCAACATGCACACACCGTCTGCCAGAAGTGCGTCTCAAGTACTGGACGATCTGACTCCGGTGCTGGCAGCCCTTGAGTAGACCATGGTTCCACAGCCACGGTCTTTTAGGGAAGAGGTCCGACAAGCAACTATTTTTCAGTGGAATGCCCGCGGACTCAGAACGTGCCTTTCGGATTTCCGTCACTTCGTGTACGCCAATATGCTTCCCATTATCGTCATTTGCGAGCCGAACTTATCGAACACGATCAGGCTTTCTGGATATGAATCGTTTATGTCGTCAACTGTTTATGAAAACAGTAAGGTTTTGGTGTTTATTCGCCGTGGCCTCACCTACATTCATTAGCCTGTACCACCTAATGACAATAATCAATATATATGCCTAAACGTAAGGAAAAAGAATATGACCTTTACTTTTGTGGGCACGTACCTATCCCCGTCAAGTTGATTTGATCACAAAAGACTACGAGACATCCTTTGCTCAACTCCCAATACCTGGGTCATCATTGGAGATTTCAATACCCATCATACACTCTGGGGAAGTCCAAAGATCAACGCAAGAGGCCGTCCGTGACTGCCTTTTGCGTGTCTTTCGCCTCCAGTAATGATATTTGGCTGCTGAATGATGGAAGTCCTACGTTCTTACGTGGCTCCAGGTACAGCAGCTGTCTTGACTTGGCTTTCGTCTCACGAAGCCTTCTCAGACGTGTAGGGTGGTTTGCGGACATAGAGGCGCACGGAAGCGACCATATCCCCACGTACATCAAGATCATAGGAATGTCCCCTTCAAAAATACGGGATACGATCCAAAGAGTGGACTGGTCTAAATTCCAGTCTATTATGGAAGAACACTGCGACGCCAATCTATCTTTCGACTTGGAAGAGGCACTCAAGTGCGCGGTGCAAGACACTATGCGTACTCTCACATGCTCTTCGAAAGTGACAGAATTTGATGAGAAACTAGTACAACTTCGAGCAATCCGACGACGTGCTGAACGAAGGTACCAACGTACGAAGACAATGGGCGATTTACTGACCGCCAGGCGCACGCAAAAGAAGATCCAGCGCCGGTTAGACAAGCTCGAATCGCAACGTTGGACTGCCTTCTGTGAGTCGCTAGATTCACGCAAGCCTTTATCCCAACTATTGAGAATGGTGCGTGGTCTCCGCACAGTCCCCGCGCAGCGATTCCCATTCAAGGCGCTTGCGCTCTCTCAAAAGAGATCGGAGACTGACGTGGCAGAGGGTTTCTGCGTCAGAACATCAAGCCAACCCACAGCTGCCAACATTCCATCGCCTTCGAGTAGCTGCCCACCACCACGTGATCACCGCATGGATCTACCATTCTCAATCCACGAATTTGAGGCAGCATTAGCTTTGCGTAGCCGCTCATCAGCGCCAGGACCTGACGGAATTTCCTATCGAGCTCTGTGTCACCTGGGGGAGCGAGCGAGAGGTGCTCGCCTTGAGCTGTACAATGAATATTGGAGAGATGGTGTGCTACCAACAACCTGGAAGACAAGTCGCCTTGTTCCACTGATGAAGCCTGGCAAGTCGCCGTCGGAACTCTCATCATATCGCCAGATCGCCTTGGCGAGTTGTGTGGGCAAAGTAATGGAGAGGATGGTCCTAGGAAGCCTGGAGCGGTACTTGGAGTACCTACCCAGATGCCATGGCGGGCTTCCGACGTGGTCGATCATCGACCGATAACGTCGCTATCTGGACACCTACATTCAGCATGAGAAATGCCGTAAGCGTCTCTGCGCTTCTTTATTCCTCGACGTTAAAGGGGCGTATGGCAACGTTACGCATGAAGCCATCCTCTCTGCTCTCGCAGAGGTAGGAGTCGTTGGTCGGATGTTTCAATGGATACGGACCTATCTCTCCATGCAATACTTTTTTGTAAGGACCGAGGAAGGCCATACTTGTCTACATTATAGCTACCGTGGCGTCCCCCAGGGTGGTTTACTTAGCCCTGTGTTATTTATTCTAACACTAATTCCTCTCCTTGAACACGTGCCAACCACAGTCAGGCTATCAATGTACGCGGATGACATCTGCATATGGACGTCTGCAGTAACACGCCTACAGTTGCGAGCGAGAATTCAGAGAGCGGCCACACAAACTGCTATCTACCTCCGTAATGGAGGCCTGGAAATTTCCTCCGAGAAATGCGCACTAGTGCCATTTACGCGCAAACCCATGGCAAACTACAGCTTAATGATAAATGGCCAAATAATACGACGGGTCTGATCGTACAAGTTTCTAGGTGTCATAATCGACAGGAACTTGTCATGGAGCCCTCCCGTATCATACGTGAAAAAGTGGTTGACAGGCATATGCCACCTGTTCAAGTTTTTCGCTGGCAAGACCTGGGGAATGTCGACAAATGCCATGTTACAACTGTACAGGATGCTTTTTCTTGGATTTCTGCGATACAGCTTGCCAGCCATAAACAACATAAGTAAAACGAATCTGCGCACAATACAAAGTCTTCAGGCTCAAGTGCTCCGGATCTGTCTAGGCTTGCCTCAGAGTGCTTCAACAGTGGCTACGATAGCAATCGCTAGAGACCACCTTGTCAAGACCCACGTTGACATTGAAGTACTCAGGACCCATATAAGGCATCTAGCGAGGACTCCTCGTCACCACTTAGTCTCTCTACCAGCAGACAGACCACACACATCTTTCAGCCAAACTATAACCGCATATGATGAATCATTGCCAGCTTGTTTCACTCCGGCTGCGAGACCTTCGATTGCTCCACGGTGCCTCGCTCAGCCAAAAATCAACCTCACAATACCTGGTATCTCGAAAAAAGCTGATCTATCATCACCAGCCCTTAGACAGCTCACGCTACTATATTTGTACGAGAACTACTGTGACTCTACGCATATTTACGCTGATGGATCTGTCCTTCCAAGCAGCCGCGTGGCGGCAATCGTCATACCAGCGAAAGCTACAACAATCAAATCTAAGACGACCCACGCGACAACATCGACGGCAGCAGAGCTCGCAGTGCTCTTTACTGCCCTTCATCAAATTGGTGATGAACTGCCACAGAAGTGGACGATATTCTGCAATTCGAAGGCGGCACTGCAGCCTCTACTGTCACCTTTGCGACGCGAACGGCACGAACAACTAATATTCCAGATTACAGAGACGTTAAACCACATAACTGATGTAGGGAATGAAATAACCTTCCAGTGGCTTCCAAGTCACTGCGGCATTATCGGCAATGAACGGACAGATCAAGCTGCCCGCTCAGCCAATACTGAGGAGCACCACGTCCCAATTCCTCTTTCTAGAATTGACGCAGCACGGAAGCTCCGCCTAATTGCTCGGCAGTGCACCGCATCGCAATGGAATGAGCCACATTTAAGAAATATGCGACTGTACTCACTTGATCCCACATTAGGTCTTCGAGCGTCATCATAGCTTCGCCGCATAAACGCCACGCTCTTATATCGACTTTGGTTGGGCGTTGCCTTTACGAAAGCCTATGCATTCCGCATAGGGATGACCGACACGGCAACCGGTGACCACTGCGGCCTCGAGGAATCAATTTACCATATTTTGTGTGCCTGCCAGCAGTACAGTCCAAAGAGAGAATGCCTCCGCCACGAACTTGACCAGCTGGACGACCAACCGCTATCAGAAAAAACAATTTTACACCACCGAAAGGACCTACCGTCACAGAAGAAGGCCGTGCAAGCCCTATTGCGCTTTTTGCGATCTACCGGCCTGTGTGAACGACTTTAACTAGAACGCCTCTTGTGTGTGTGTGCCTCCATGTGTGCGTGTTTTTTTAACGTTTTCCTCTCTGTCCTCTTTATAACCCCTATCTCCCATACCGAGTGTAGGGTAGCAAACCGGAGACCGATATCTGGTTGACCTCCCTGCCTTTCCTCTTTATCTCTCTCTCTCTTGCAGTCCTAGCGATTTCAGCTCCTCAGGCATAAAACGAAGCAGCAATGGAGCTGTCACCTGTCAACCACTTCAACAAAGGCTTAACCCACGCGCTGGCAATAAAGGAATGTCAACGATTTCTCGGCACGGTCCTCGGCACATTCCTCGGCACGGTCCTACCGCGGTTCGTCTACTATTGCGGTGGGGAAATGGCGTGTCATCCATACCGCAACTCGGTGCAGGTTTGCAAGATTTGTCACAGCGTCGGCCACCGCACGGACGTTTGCCCGCAACCGGACACAAAAGTGTGTGGAATCTGTGGGGCGCTCGAGCCCGAAGACGGACACGAGTGCTGACCCCGATGTGCCGCTTGCGGGGGGCAGCACCTCACGGGCGACCGAAGCTGCAAAAAACGCCTGAAGCAAACACGACCACAAGACCGACCGAGAAGTGGAGCGCACAAAGCTGCTCAACAACACCGACCCCGGTGGTTTGCAACAGAAGACGAAGAATTGGAGCTCAGTGACTTTCCGGAGCTCCCTGAACGTCAAGAGGGGACCCCCTCCAAATTCAGACAAGAAGGAACATCGAGATCCAGATCGATCGCGTACCAGGCGGCGGAGTCGTCAGAGATCTAGGTCAACATCCTTGGCACGCAATCTCAAGCCTCTAGCCCCCAAACAGGAGAGGGCTCCACAGGCTAAACATCAGACGGCGGCCGTCGCCTCACAACAGGTAAGCTGGGCGCGAATAGTGTCTCCCACTGCCGATCCAGTAACTCAGAGTCCAGCCTATCAAAAAATCTTAGAGGAGAACAGAATTTTAAAGGACAGCCTTGCAGAAATTCTAAGGGAGCTAGCTGATTTGAAACAAAGGAGTCAGCCCCACACGACCAAAGCCAAGCCAGGAGAAACCAAGAACGCGAACACACAGGTGACCGGAAAAGACGATAAACTGGATACCATATCCCGACAAATCCAACTTCTTTTCGCAGAGCTGTACAAGCTCAAACGACAGATAGAGGACTCCTCTTCTCATGCCACGAAAGAGGGACCGAACAAACGAAAATGTGCCAGCCCGGGAGCTCCTGCACGCAGACCTAAAGAGAGAGAGCTGACCGACAGCGAAAGTACTATAGATGGCTGATCGCCACACGAGAGTAGCCGAAAACCTCGAGGTCTGGCAGTAGAACTGCAGGACTCTTGGAACTAAACACGCAGCACTTTTGAGTTTTATAGATGCGACGCCTGTTCCCCCGGATATAATATGCATACAAGAACCAGGCAAGAACATACCGAACCTCAGAGGATACAAGATGCACACGCACCCTGACCATCCTCAGATAGCAGCACTGACACGGGCGGACATAGCGGTGAGCGTGGACTACGTCCCTAACTGTGGTGTCCAACATCAGGTTCTCACGGTCTGGCCATGTAGACGCTGCAAGCCAAAAACAGTTATTGTCAACGTCTACAGCCCACCTAGAGATAGGAAGGCAAAGTTCGACGTGCTAGTGACGGCCGCATTGCGCAAAGTGAAAAGCAACGACCGGGCAATTATCCTAGGGGACTTTAACGCTCCGCACTCTGATTGGGGCTATGATCGAGGCACTCCTAAGGGCCAAAGGCTAGCCGACCTCGCGGAGGAGCATAAGCTGGTCCTGCTGACGCGACCGAATGAACCAACCAGAACGGGAAACAGTGTAGTCAAAGATACCACGCCGGACCTAACTTTCAGCAACAATGACAGAGGTGTTACCTGGACCAACCTAGGCGAAGACCTTGGCAGTGATCACTGCATTATTAGTGTCTCAGTTAACACGACGCGGGTTCGCCATAAATTAGGAAAAGCCACCATAACCGATTGGACAGCTTATAGACAGAAGCAAAGGCAGGCCACACCGTGCGATAGTGCTACAGAATGGACGGAATTCATCAGGAGAATACACAGAAGCACTACACGGGAAATATCGACAACAGTCGAAACACCGGCAGTAGACAGGCATCTACTACACCTGTGGAAAGCGCGGAGAAGTCTGACCAAACGTTGGAAGAGACAGAGACACAACAGAAAACTCAGGATCAGGATAGCCAGACTTGCGCAGGAAGCCAGTGAGTACGCGCAGCAGCTGCAAGACACCAATTTCCTTCAGTTTTGTGATGCACTCAAAGGAACGCTTAGCACAAAGCGAACATGGGCTATTCTGCGCAGTATGATAGATCCGACAGGAACACGGACCACCACAAATAGAACCCTGAAATTAATTGAAAATGAATACGATGGCACGGCCGATGCCCTCATTGAGGACCTTAAGAGCGTCTACATAGGAGTACCGGACACAACATCAGTGCAATACAACTATGAGGGACCAGACGACGCGGAGCTGGACGCACCCATAACAACGGCAGAGCTCTATGCAGCCCCACAATCTTTCCGTAAGAACACCGCACCGGGTCCGGACCACATTACAAATGCGATGCTGCGCAACCTGAGTCAGGAATCACTGCGGCAGTTTGCGACCTATTTCAACGATAATGTATGGTTCGACGACGGGGAACTGCCAGAAGAATGGAAAGAGGCTACTATCATACTCATACCGAAACCGGCTAAACCCAGAGATCTGCAAAACTTGAGACCAATATCGCTCACGTCGTGTGCAGGGAAGCTTTTTGAGAAGGTGATCCAAACACGACTGAGCAACTACATTGAGCGGAATGAACTTTTTCCCCACTCTATGCTTGGCTTTAGGCCACACGTCTCGGCACAGGACGCCTTTCTTATTCTTCGCGACGAAGTTTTGGACCCGCCACAAAGCAAAGAAGCCAGGACAGTTGTGGCGCTCGATGTCAAAAAAGCGTTTGACACGATCTCTCACGAAGCAATCCTCGAAGGTCTGGAAGACATAGGTTGCGGAAGAAGGGTGTTTCGGTACGTCCTTACCTTCCTTCGCGACAGGAAGGCAACTATTGGGTTGGGCAGTACGCGCTCTGACGTCTTCGCGATGCCCAACCGAGGAACTCCACAGGGCTCAATCTTGTCACCTCTTCTTTTCAATGTCGGGATGAGGCGACTGGCCCTAGAACTCGAGCAAGCACGGGGCCTCGGATGTACGATCTATGCCGATGACATAACGTTGTGGGCACACCGGGGTTCCTACGGAGAAAAACAAGACCTATTACAGGAGGCCATAGACAAGGTAGTGAACTTCACCAAGCACGCGGGTATGACGCGCGCACCCGAAAAATCAGAGTTCATGTGCGTACGCAGCAAGCGTCATAAGAAAACTACCACACCGAGGATAGACTTACATCTCGACGGCAAGGCCATTCGTGAAGTCGCCCGAATGAGAGTGCTTGGCCTGCTTATCCAAGAGAATGGCAACGTGATGCCACAATTCGGAGCTTAACACCAACCGTTAAGAGTGTGGCACGTATGATATGGCGAGTTAGACGCAGCCGCAACGGACTCACGGAGGAAGAAACTATTAGGCTAGTGCAAGCATTTGCGATTAGCCGCATTACTTACGGCTTGCCGTTTCAAAAACTTAACGAAACAGAAATGAAGAAGGTGGACACCCTTATCAGAACGGCATACAAATCTGCTCTGGGACTCCCGAACACAGTCAGCACGGAGCGCCTGGAGCGGTTGGGTATTTACAACAAATATGAAGAACATGCCTCTGCAGTTCTGATATCGCAAAGAGAAAGGCTGAGCTCTACGCCCCAGGGCCGCTCTATTCTCCAAAGACTGGGATACAATGCTCGACCCTTGTTCTGCGGAGACGAAACAGACTTGTTGTCACGAGATTTGAGGGAGCACGTCCATGTCTCACCTATACCAAGAAATATGAGTGCCAGGTACCACGCAAGCCGCAGACAGGCCAGGACGAGGACTCTGCAGAAGCGATTCAGCAAGGATCCGGCCGTCTACTACACGGACGCGAGTGCAACCACTCGCAGGGACTTCTACGCGATCGCCGCAACCAATAGAGTTACCACGATAACCGCTACGGTTAATACTACCTCGGTATGCACAGCAGAGGCAGTGGCAATAGCTCTGGCGATACGAGACGCCGACTTTAAGGGTCAGTCGGCTCATGTGCTTACAGACTCGCAGGCAGCGTGTCGACTCTTCATGCGAGGAATGCTACCGCGTAGCGCCCAAAGAATACTCGGCTCACGACTGGACCTGGACCACGGCATTACATGGTGCCCCGCGCACAACGGACTCGACGGGAACGAAAGGGCAGACCGCATAGCTCGAGGAACCAACGACCGAGCAGCGGCCAGAACCCTAGAGGAACCACTGTCCGCAGTGCGCGACATATTAGAGAATCAGAGGAGGGAGAGACGGACCTACGGTCCTCCGCACTGCAAACTAAATAGGAAACAAGCCCAAGACTGGCGTCGCATACAAACAAACTCATACCCACACCTAAACTTCTTACACAAGAAGCACCCGACACATTACGCCGACACCTGCCCGTGGTGCGGCGCAAAACCCACGCTGGCCCACATAACGTGGGAATGTACGGCTCGGCCAAGCAATGTCAATTCACCTTTTCTAAGCGTCACAGACTTCGTACGGCAGTGGGAGGCACTACTCGCAAGCGAGGATCAGGGGAGCCAGTTGGCCTGCTGGACCAAGCTCAGCGAGCCACAAGAACCAGTGGAGCCCTGGACTGAGGGCCCCACCCAGACCTGCCATAACTCCGATTAATTGAGCAATAAAGTTTTTTTCTCTCTCTCTCTCTCAACGATTTCTGACCCCTTTCCTTTCTAAGAAATTCGACACAGTTTGAATCTTCCTTTTTTTTGCGGATGATGATGATGTGTGGTGTTTTATGGCGCAGGGGCCAGGTTTGGCCAAAGAGCGCCATGACAAGTGGTAATGTTGACGATGTATTATGGATGGTTTGCACAATGAATTAATCATGGTAGATGTGACATGGCTGTAAAAGGGCCTAAAGCTTGTAGCTGTAAGTGGCGTAGTATATACAGGTGCTAAAATAATGACGGTGACAAGGATGTGATGTGGGCTATGGCAATGGGCTTTCGTTAAAACATGATGCAATGAAACATAACGCTGACACCAGAGTTTCAAGAGAGCCCTTGAATGCAGGGCTCTTAGCCGTGCGCTAAAAGTTGCCTGGACAAATGATTTTCAGGGTGGCCGTTTCGGCTAAAAACTCTAAGACTGTTGGCAGATTAAAAAGCGGTTCATCGTTAAGAAAAAATGCAGGGTGAAGGGGTATATTCTCGCGATATGCAGCAGGGAAGTACTTTTTTCTTTCTGTTTCTATTGCAGGGCACTGAATAAGAACATGGAGGACTGTGAGACTATTGCCGCACTTAACACAAGTTGGAGGATCGCCCTCAGTCAAGAGATGAGAGTGGGTACCGTATGTGTGGCCTATCCTTAATCGGCAAAAAAGTACTTCCTTGTACCTTGCTATTTCACCATTGATCCATTTCCCCAGTTTTGGTTTTATTATGTAAAGCTTATTCGTTGGTAGTTTATCCCATTCAGATTGCCAATGATTCCTCAATTTACTGCGTAGAAAAGGCTTCAGGTCTGTGGCAGGTATGGGGATATTTGAATCTGCATCGCTAAAATTACTGACCTAGCGCTTTCGTCAGCAGCTTCGTTGCCTTGTATACCTTTGTGACCAGGTACCCAGCATATGACAATCACTTGATTGCACATATATAGGGAGCACAACAAACTGTACAGCTCACTAAAAACTGAGTTCTTATATTTTCTTGGACTAAGTAGGGCTCTGACTACACCTAATGAATCTGTAAACACAATAGCCCTAGCAGGTTTTGTTAGCCTTATGTTTTGAATAGCCGATAGTAGAGCGTAGGCTTCCGCTGTAAAGATACTTGTGTGTGGATTTAGTGCTCCGGATACTGAAAGTAAAGGTTCCAGAGCTGCGTAGGAAACTCCTTTAGAGGACTTGGAAGCGTCTGTATAGTATTCTGTATAGGAGTACTTCTCCTGAAGTTCACGAAAATGGAATTGTATATGTGCTTCTGGCGCCCTCTTAGATATTTCTACGAAAGAGACGTCGCATTCAATGGTCTGCCATTCCATTGGTGGGAGCAGGCGAGTGGGTACCATAAGGACATTCTCTGGGACTAAGACACCTGTTTCTTCTGCCAGTGTTATCAAACGAAGGTTCAACGGAGCTCTAATAGCTGGCCGGTTACGAAATAATCTAGCTGGAAAAAGAAAAAGCATAGGAAAAGGTTAAATATGTCCTTTGGAGATGTAATGACCATTCATTACACTCCACATACAGGCTTTCTACGGGACTTGTCCTAAAAGCGCCTGTAGCCAGGCGTATACCCATGTGGTGAATGTGATCTAGCATCCTTGAAGCACTAGGCGTAGCAGAGCTATATACTATTGCTCCATAGTCGAGGCGGGACCATATAAGGCTTTTGTAGAGGTTGAAAAGGCACCTCCTGTCACTTCCCCAAGATGTGCGGGACAAGAGCTTTAGTTAATTCATTGCCTTGAGACATCTCGCTCTCAGATACTTAAGGTGAGGGACAAATGTTAGTTTAGAGTCTAAGATGATTCCTAACGATTTATGTTCGTGGCTAACAGATAGCGGCTGTCCATTAAGATGGACAACAGGGTCAGGTAATATACCTCTCTTTTTAGAGAATAGAACGCATATGCTTTTTTGGGGGTTTAACTTTATCCATTCTCCTCAGCCCACTTAGATATATTGTTTAGGCCAAGCTGTATATGTCGCTCACAGATAGAAATATTGCATGATTTAAATCCTATCTGTACGTCATCCACATACACTGAATAAAACATTGTTCGAGGTATGACGCTATAGAGGAAATTCATTTTTACGATGAAGAGCGTGCAGCTCAGTACACCACCTTGTGGCACACCTGTTTCCTGCGTAAATTGACGTGATAGTACTTTACGAACCCTCACATGGAACGTACGATTAGAGAGGTAGCTTTGAATCACGTTCAAGAGATTGCCTATGACACCCGTACAAGCCAGATCACGAAGAATTCCAAAAGGCCAGGTTGTGCCGTATGCCTTTTCCATATCTAAAGTTACCGCTAATAAAAACTGCTTGTGCACGAAGGCATCTCGGATATTCGCCTCCATGCGGACAAGGTGATCTGTCGTATTTTGTTGCTCTCAAGATAATGAATTAGGCGGCTGTTTACCATTTTCTCAAAGAGTTTGCATATGCAGCTTGTCAGGGGTATAGGCCTGTAGCTGCAGACGGAAGTTGGATCCTTGCCCTCTTTGAGAATAGGAATTACGACTGCTTGCTTCCAGGCGGATGGAATGTAAATGGCAGAGAATATGGAATTAAAGAGTGATTGTAGTGTTTTGTGTGTTTCGACGTGTAGGTGTTCAATCATCTCATAAACTATTCGATCGCCTCCAGAAACTGATTTATTGCAACAGTTCAGTGCAGCCTGAAATTCCACCATCTTAAATGGCCGGTTGTAAGGTTCATTTTTATTTCCTTTCCGGTTGAGAGGCTGTCGTTCTGCTTGTCGCTGATATCTTAGAAATGTATCTGAGTAATGGGATGAACTCGAGATGTACTGGAAATGTTCCCCTAGCGAATCAGCTTGGTCCTTAATAGTGTCTCCTTGTGTGTTTACTAAAGGTAGAGGGTGAGTTTCGCGGCCTTTTATTTTGTTGACCCTATTCCAGGCTTTCCGTTCGTCTGTATATGAATTGATGCTATTGATGTATTTTTGCCAACTTTCCCGTTTTGCCTGTCGGCGTGCTCTTCTACCTAGTGACTTTATTTTCTTGAAATTGATAAGATTCTCGGCAGTTGGAGATTCGCGAAGGTGACTCCAAGCCTTATTTTGATTTTTACGAGTTTCTTTGCACTCCGCATTCCACTAGCGAACACGATGCTAGTGGGCGATCCATTTCATTCAGGGATACACAGTGACGCCGCAACAACAATAAATGCTTTCAAATATGCCACGGCGTCATTAATAGGAAGTACAGAGATGTCTTCCCAGGTCATGCGGGTGAGTTCTTTATAACGTTTCCAGTCCGCTGACTCGACTATCCAGGGGGGACGCATGGGGAGCATTGATCATGTTTTGTTGATTTTATGACAATTGGAAAATGGTCGCTCCCATATAGGCTTTAAGCACGTTCCACCCTAGATACGGTACGAGTGTACCAAATACAATGCTTAAATCGATCAATGAAAGTGTTTTGTTTGCCACGCTATAGAATGTAGGCTCTTTATTATTTAGTAAGCATACACCTGTAGGGAAGAGGAGGCTTTCTACTAAGCGTCCCCTGGCGTCACAAAGACAACCTCCCCAAAGGGTGTTGTGTGCATCGAAATCTCCAACGACAATATAAGGTTCGAGCAGTTCATTAATAAAGCTTTGGAATTCTGTTTTTGAAAGATGGGAGTTCAGGGGGATGTATAGTGAGGAAACTGTTACTAGTTTATTAAACAGTATCGCACGGACTTCAACTGCCTCTAGGGGTGTTTGAAGCTGTAATTGCCGGCAAGCAACACCCTTATCCACAGTTATTGCCACACCGCCAGACGAGGCAAGGGCGTCGTTGCGGTCTTTTCGCTATATGGCATACTGCCGGAGAAAGTTCGTGTGTGAAGGAGTAAGATGTGTTTCTTGGACGCACAGCACCTTTGAACTGTACTTATGTCATCATCATCATCATCAGCCTGGTTATGCCCACTGCAGGGCAAAGGCCGCTCCCCTACTTCTCCAACTACCCCAGTCAGGTACTAATTGTGGCCATTTTGTCCCTGCAAACTTCTTAATCTCATCCGCCCACCTAACTTTGTACCGCCCTCTGCTACACTTTCCTTCCCTTGGAATGAATGTGTGTGGCTTAGTGGCGCAAGGACCAGATATGGCCAAAGAGCGCCAAGACAGTGATAGTGATTTCGCGGTGATGATAATAAGTTCTGTGAAGATGTGACTTGGCTGTAAAGCGGCCTAAAAATAATGGCTGTAAAGTGCGTAAAATCTACGTGCTATAAAATTATGATGATGACTAATGACGAATTCTATGAACATTAAAATCCATCGTAGAAGAATGATGCATTATTTAAAATATGCGAGATGTTAAATTGCTTACAGCACTACTGCCTCGCCAGAGCCCTTGAACCACAAGGGCCTAGAGGCATGTGCTATTCAAAATAATTATCACAGCGGCATCCTCTGAAGAGAGGAGCCGCTACGAACATGTGGGGCTAATAACGTGGAAAACAACATCTTTCAGAAAACCTAGGACTGCGTTGGTGTCAAAGAGTGGTTCTGGACCAAGTAACATAACAGGATGAAGGGGGATGTGCTGCCGGTATGGCAAGAGAAAATGTTTCTTTCAGCTTCGGCTTCCCGACACTCCAGTAGGACGTGGAGGACGGTCAGCCTTTCCCCGCATCTACCACAGGTTGGAGGCTCGTTCCCCGTGAGTAAAAAGTTATGTGTGCAAAATGTGTGTCCTATTCTTAGACGACAGAATAGGACATCTGTCCGGCAGGATTTTGTTACAGGAGGCCAGAAACCTAATTGTGGCTTTATTACATGCAGCTTATTATTTGTTTCCAGGTCCCACAAGTGTTGCCAGTAGTTTCGCAGTTTTCTTCTTAAGAAAGGCTTCAGGTCTGTGACAGAGACCGAAGCAGTAGGATTAACTGCGTGCATTGAAATTGATGTGGCCATCTGGTCCGCTAGAACGTTACCCTCGATGCCCCTATGTCCAGGCACCCAGCATATAATCAGATGTTGATTAGATATATATGCTTTGCACAGGACAGAGTAGAGTTGATTAATTACCGGATTTTTGTGGTTACAGAATGACATCAAGGCCTTCACAACACTAAGGGAGTCCGTATATATAACCGATTTCTGGAGTTTTGATTTCTTTATATGCTTTACAACCGACAACAGTGCGTAGGCCTCGGCCGTAAAGATACTGGTTTCCGGATGCAGTACGTCGCATTCCGAGAAGGATGGACCGACGGCTGCATAGGACACCCCGTCGTGTGTCTTCGATGCATCTGTGTAGAACTCCGTGCAGGAGTATTTGTACTGGAGTTCCCGGAAATGCATTTGTATTTCAATCTCTGGAGCATGCTTTGTGACTTGCACAAAAGATATATCGCATTGTATGAGCTGCCACTCCCAAGGAGGTAGCGGCTTGGCTGGATGCATTAGGCGCAGCTCGAGGAGTGGGACATGCATTTCATCACTAAGCTCCCTCACACGCAGCGAGAAAGGCTGTCTTACGGAGGGACGATTATGAAAGAGTGTAGCATATGTCATATCATTAATGGTATTAAAACAGGGATGTTAAGGATTAGAGTGGACTTTCAGAAAATATGTTTGGCTGATGTATGTTCTCTGCAGATGAAGTGAGCACTCATTTGATTCTGCATATAAACTTTCTATGGGACTTGTTCTGAAAGCTCCAGTGGCCAGTCGGGTTCCTAGGTGGTGGACCGGATCTAGCTTCTTTAGCGCGCTCGGGGCTGCAGAATGATAGATCACGTTACCATAGTCCAACCGTGATCGAATGAGGCTCTTGTAAAGATTCATTAAACATTTCCTGTCGCTGCCCCATGTTGTGTGGGAGAACACTTTAAGTAAGTTCATTGTTTTTCAGCATTTGACCTTGAGGTACTTTATGTGTGAAATAAAAGTTAATTTGGAATCAAGTATGGCGCCTAAGAACTTGTGTTCTTTGTTCAAAGGAATTCGCTGACCATACATTTTGATACTGGGTGCTGCAATGAGCCCTCTATTTCTTGTGAAAAGCACACGAGAACTTTTGTTGTGGTTCACTTTAAATCCATTTTGTTCTGCCCATTTGGACATTTTGTGCAAGCCCTGTTGTACTTGCCTCTCACATACTGTAAAGTTGCAGGATTTGAAACTTATCTGCATGTCGTCTACGTAAACAGAATAAAATATGGCTGGCTGTAATGAAGCACGAAGGGTGTTCATTTTCACGATGAAGAGCGTGCAGCTAAGTACACCTCCTTGAGGTACACCAGTTTCCTGTATAAAAGGTCGCGACAATACATTGCCGACTTTCACGCGGAATGTACGGTTGGACAAATAGCTTTCTATTAGGACGAGCATATTGCCACGGATGCCAATTCCCGACAAGTCTCTCAAGATTTCATAGCGCCACGCAGTGTCGTACGCCTTCTCCATATCGAGGAATACGGATAAGAAATATTGTTTATGTAGACAGGCGTCGCGAATGTTTCCCTCAATGCGCACAATGTGATCGGTTGTGGACCGCCCTTCTCTGAAGCCACACTGAAAGGGATCGAGCATATTGTTGAGTTCGAGGAAATGTACAAGTCTGCGGTTAACCATTTTTTCAAAAAGCTTACAAATACAGTTAGTAAGGGCTATCGGACGGTAACTTGCCGCCAAGGAAGGGTCTTTGCCCTGTTTAAGAACAGGGACCACAATCGCTTCTTTCCATGTGGATGGGAGGTATGCCGTAGCCCAAATAGCGTTGAAAAGTGTGAGTAGTGTAAGTTTAGTATCAGTATGTAAGTTTATGATCATGTCATACATGACTCTATCAGGTCCCGGTGCAGTGCTTTTGCATGTGTTCAAGGCAGCTCTCAACTCAGCAATATTGAAAGGCCGGTTACAGGGTTCATTCTGTCTGGATTTTCGTATTATTGGCTTACATTCTTCTATTTGTTTGTATTTCAAAAAGAATTGCGAATAATGGTTTGAACTCGACACGCTCTCAAAGTGTTCCCCAAGTGAGTCTGCCGGATCTTTCAGTGTTTGACCTTGTGTGTTTACCAAAGGAAGTGAATATGTTTGTCGCCCTTTTATCCTATTAACCCTGTTCCAGACTTTGGCCTCATCTGTATACGAGTTGATACCTGATAAAAATTGCTGCCAACTCTCTCTTCTAGCATGTCGGCGTGTTCGCCTGCCTTGCGATTTCACTTTCTTAAAGTTAAACAGATTCTCCGCAGTGGGAGAGGCGCGAAGCAACCCTCACGCTTTGTTCTGTTTCTTACGAGCGATCCTACAGTCCTCGTTCCACCACGGGACACGCCGTTTGCATGCCATGTGGCCATGTTGTTGTGGCCATGTTGTCCCTGCAAACTTCTTAATCTCGACCGCCCACCTAATTTTCTGCCGCCCTCTGCTACGCTTCCCTTCCATTGGAATCCATTCCGTAACTCTTAATGACCATCGGTTATCTTTCCTCCTCATTACGTGTCCTGCCCATGCCCATTGCTTTTTCTTGATTTCAACTAAGATATCATTAACTCGCGTTTCTTCCCTCAGCCAATCTGCTCTTTTCTTATCCCTTAACGTCACACCTATCATTTTTCTTTCCATAGCTCGTTGCGTCGTCCTCAATTTAAGTAGAACCCTTTTTGTAAGCCTCCAGGTTTCTGCCCCGTAGGTGAGTACTGGTAAGACACAGCTATTATACACTTTTCTCTTGAGGGATAATGGCAACCTGCTCTTCATGATCTGAGAATGCCTGCCAAACGCACCCCAGCCCATTCTTATTCTTCTGATTATTTCCGTCTCATGATCCGGATCCGCCGTCACTACCTGCCCTAAGTAGATGTATTCCCTTACGGCTTCCAGTGCCTCGCTGCCTATTGTAAATTGCTGTTCTCTTCCGAGACTGTTAAACATTACTTTAGTTTTCTGCAGATTAATTTTCAGACCCACCCTTCTGCTTTGCCTCTCCAGGTCAGTAAGCATGCATTGCAATTGGTCCCCTGAGTTACTAAGCAAGGCAATATCATCAGCGAACCGCAAGTTACTAAGGTATTCTCCATTAACTCTTATCCCCAATTCTTCCCAATTCAGGTCTCTGAATACTTCCTGTAAACACGCTGTGAATAGCATCGGAGAGATCGTATCTCCCTGCCTGACGCCTTTCTTTATTGGGATTTTGTTGCTTTCTTTATGGAGGACTACGGTGGCTGTGGAGCCGATATTGGCCTCGAGCTCCACCACTGGAAAAGCTGGCGCCACCGTCGGCGTGACGTGCTAGGAGGGATCACGTGGACATAGTGGCCGCGTCGGCTGCTTCGGGCGCGCCGAAGCGAGCTGAAAACGAGTTTAAATTCCCTCGTACGCTGAGGTCCTGATTTAGTGGCGAAATTTTCACACTTCGAGTGTCTCCTTTACAACGCTTCAAAGCACTACAATAGGTAGTGGCTGCCTTTGAAGGCGCGCAACATGGTAGGCTACTGCTCGGTGTCGCAGGGCCGGACGCACGTAACGGATGCCGGTGTCAGCCTTATTCACACGTTGCCGCATGACAAGAAGCTGCGTGAAGCTTGGCTCGCGAAACATAAAACCGGCAAACAGTCTTCGGCTACAACTCGGTTATGCAGCAAGCACAGACGAGAGGAAGATTTCTGCTACGGCACCCGGTCTGCGATGTTCTGAAAACGCGCACTGAGACGCTCGCACGAGTCCGCTGCCCGACTAATGTCATGACGGTTTGGTCTAGGAACTTGTCAATGCTATAGATACTGGCAAGTTCAGTTGAGTGGAAAGGCAGTGGAAAGAAGCACATTTAAAAAAAAACATGGCATATGGTCATGTTTGTGTTATGAATTAATGCACTGGATTACAAAAAAGGAGCAGCGGGAAATTGCACGCTGAGAACACCGATAATCATGCAGTGCGACACAACTCGAGAAATAATATTGAAAGGTCAAAGAATTTTGAAGAAAAAAAAAGATTGAATCGTCGCGACGGCACATCACAGTCCCCGTAGGCGTCGAAGTCCCTACAATGAAATTATTTTTGAACAGCTCTGATAGCGCCCACGCAACAATGGTTGCTTGTATGCTGTCAAATGCTCATATTCTGCGGCCTAAAGCTCATGGCACGGTGCAAAAATGCGCGCGCGGAGAAAGCGAAACAGTGCGCGGACAAGCATGCAGACGCGCAGTCGGTCGCTGCGAATCTGCGCGATCGCTGCATTGAGGCTTCGTTCTATTACGCTCCATTTAGCTATACAAACACTATAAGAACGTATTTCACATAGTTCGCTCTCAGCGTTTACCTACCTACCTTTCACGCAAGAAGCCGGTTCGGTAGGCTCCATCGCGGCGACCGCGCGCAGTGGCGTTCACTGTACGTATTCGGTAAAGAGATAGCGTCTGTAAACGATTGTGTGCTTTCAGTTTGCCCAAGATTATTATTTAGACAGTAAGAAACTTCTCTCGTTTCGAAAGTACTTACAGAAATGTCCGGGAGAGCTCGCGCGTGGTGTTTTCAGTGAGCGCTGACAGCAAAACCTATGAGGAGCGCGCCGCGTGATCCCTCATACTACGCCAGGGAGGCGCTTCCGATAGATGGCGACTCAGTAACTCCTCGCCGCCAATAGATATCTGTCAGTATTTTTACATACGGCTCGCCTACACCCTGATTCCGCAATGCCTCCGTGAGTGCTGAGGTTTCGACTGAATCAAACGCTTTCTCGTAATCAACGAAAGCTATATATAAAGGTTGATTACATTCCGCACATTTTTCTATCACCTGATTGATAGTGTGAATATGGTCTATTGTTGAGTAGCCTTTACGGAATCCTGCCTGGTCCTTTGGTTGACGGAAGTCTAAGGTGTTCCTGATTCTATTTGCAATTACCTTAGTAACTACTTTGTAGGCAACGGACAGTAAACTGATCGGTCTATAATTTTTAAATTCTTTGGCGTCCCCTTTCTTATGGATTAGGATTATGTCAGCATTTTTCCAAGATTCCGGTACGTCGAAGTCATGAGGCGTTGCGTATACAGGGTGGCCAGTTTCTCTAGAACAATCTGCCCACCATCCTTCAACAATTCTGATCTGATTCAACAAATCTGATCTGACAAACCTGATCCTCCCCAGCTGCCTTTCACCTTTGCATAGCTCCCAAGGCTTTCTTTACTTCTTCCGGTATTACCTGTGGGATTTCGAATTCCTCTAGACTATTCTCTCTTCCATTATCGTCGTGGGTGCCACTGGTACTGTATAAATCTCTATAGAACTCCTCAGCCACTTGAACTATCTTATCCATATTAGTAATGATATTGCCGGCTTTGTCTCTTAACGCATACATCTGATTCTTGCCAATTCCTAGTTTCTTCTTCACTGCTTTTAGGCTTCATCTGTTCCTGAGAGCATGTTCAATTCTGCCCATATTATACTTCCTTATGTCAGCTGTCTTACGCTTGTTGATTAACTTCGAAATTTCTGCCAGTTCTATTCTAGCTGTAGGGTTCGAGGCTTTCATACATTGGCGTTTCTTGATCTTATGTAAGACTTATGTACTTATGTAAGAGTTCCTTAATGTCGTCTGGGGTTGTGGAGTAAACCCTTGACATTCCATTGTATTATCTGTGTATCCATAATGTATGTGTTTTGTCCTGTGTGTCTAAGAAATACAGATTAGATTATCTCACGAGGCCTTTCCAGGCCCCATGAAACGAGATCTCTCTATCTTCCGGACGCGCTCGAGGGAGCTGCGTCGTTTCTTGGGCGTCTGAGACGCCAGGATTGTGCTCGTATCCATCACCTCGTTTGAGGTGGTGGATACTGCCCGCGGAGCGGGCACTTTCGTGGGAGTGGTGGGCCGATCTGCACCGGCAGTGGCCCTGGGTTGGCTGTTCGCTGGCTGTTCCAGTCAGGGGGGCGGATGGCGTCACCGCCGTCACTCTCCGAGTGACTTGGGCGGCCGCCGATGTGGCGCTGCCCCGCGGCGCGCCACATCGGTGTAAGAAGGACTGGTCTGATTGTTGGAATAGAAACGCTTGTGTGCCTTTGGGAAAGTCAGATTTAGTTTCACCTTGAGTTCTATTATTTGTTTTTCTTTTTTCCACGAAGGGCAGGATCGTGAGTAAGCAAGTAAGCAGGGTGGTCTCCTTCACAGTTGGCACAGTGGGTTGCTGAACTGCAAACGTCAGAAGTGTATTCGATGGAGCTACACTTGGCTCAAGTAGCAAGCCCTCAGCAGGTTTGGGACCCGTGCCCAAAACGTTGACACTTGAAACATCGACGCGGGTTCGGAATGTATGGCCTGACACGTAGCTTGCAATAACCGGTCTCGATTGATTCAGGAAGAATGCTGGTTGCAAAAGCTATGATTATATGCGTAGTTGGTATTTCTTTGTCATCTCGTCTTATTTTAATCCTTTGCACTTTGACAACGTTCTGTTCTTGCCATCCTTCAAGTCATTCACTTTCACTAAGTTCGAGAAGATGACCCCGCACACTGTATTCATCGTCCTTTCTGGGCCTACTGAGACAGGAATGTCCCCAAACGCTACAAGTTTCGAGAGGCTGTCGTATTGTGGCTTGTCGCGAACTTCGATCACCGCTTCCCGTCTTTGTTACTTTGTAACCTGGGCCTATTGTTCTGTGAGGGATTTCCCTACAAGAAAGGGTGATATCATTCGGACTGGCTTAGTTTCGTGTTGACTGTGAACAACGTGGTACTTCGGAAAGGACTCTTTTGGTTGCATAAGAAAGCTGAATGGTTCATCGGTGCGCCCCCTCTTCAGGGAGCGATCAGGCAGAGGGGGAAAAGCGCTTGCCATACAAAGTTTAGAAATTCGGCGGCAATGGTGGTGGCCACCCACCATCGAGCCCAACAAGGGGACGCTACAAGGTCGGGAAAATACCTGCAGACGCCGCCCATGCGTCGCCGCTATAACCTAATATAAAATACCCAAGTTTGGATAAGTACACCAGGTTAACCCTTGCCGCCCAGAATACGGAAGTGAGAAGATGTGATAAGGAGACAGGAAAGAAGAAACAGCGAGAGAGAAAGCAAAAGATTGAAGAGGGGGACAGGAAAAGGCGACTGCCGATTTCCTCGAGGTGGGTCAGTCTAGAGGTGCTGTCTATGTGAAGCAGAGGCCAAAGAGGTGTGTTGCCTCCGCCGGGGGACCTTAAAGGTCCAAACACCCAGCATCGGCTGAACCTCCAGGATCCCCCTTTCCCCAGACATGGCTAAGCCGCGCACGGCTACACGAGAGAGAGTCCAACCCTCGTGTGCTCGGGTCCGTGGTGTCGCAACACACGAAACGCCTGCTTGCGCAGACGCCCCTGCGGGGTTTTCTTTTTTTTTTGCGGATAACTGGTTCTCACTTTGCACTTGGTGTGCCAGCCGACAACACGTGTCCATTTTCGGAGCGAAGACACCTTCACGGCAGACACGATGGAGAAGAATTTGCGCAAGATCCTTTCTAGTTCGTACAAAATGCAGCAGGTAATATCATCGAATAGTGGCAAAGCAAGAGAGAGAGAGAAAACCAGGATAGGAAAGGCAGGGAGGTCAACCAGAACAGCATCCGGTTTACTACCCTACACTGGGAGTGGGGGAAAGGGGAATGGAAAGAGGAAGAAGGGGAGAGAGTAAGCACTGAGTACGTGTAGGAGGGACACCATACACAAGGACACTATAAACGGTCTCTTAAACCGGTGCACTTCCAAGTACTGCACTAGTGCGCGAATCCCTTTTCGAGGTAGTTGCGGGTGTGGCCACGGTCCGAGTACCTTTGACTCGGTGAACGGTCTCGAGTCCAGTCGGTGTAAAGTTGCCCGCAGAGAGAGGCGTTGGACATCGTAGCGAGGGCAGGTACACAATATGTGCTCGATGGTTTGCTTGCACCCACAGGAGTCGGTAGGAGTAGACGGTAGGAGTATGCGTTGGTGAACGCCACTCCCAGCCACAAGCGGCACTGCAAGGTTGTTTCGCCGCGGGAAAGGCTAGATGGTAGTTGTAGCCGTAGTATGGGGTCCAGTTTGCGTAATCTTCAATTGAAGGCACTTGAAACCGAGAGATCTTGTGACTTCTTGAGTGCAAGTAGGTGAAGTTCCCTGGCAGCGTCCGACCTCACCAAAGCTGTTGGACGCATCTTGGTATCTTCGTGGGCACACCGGGCAGCCTTGTCAGCTAGGTTGTCGAATGAATGTGTGTGGTTTAGTGGCGCAAGGGCCAGATATGGCCAAAGAGCGCCAAGACAGTGTTAGTGATTTCGCGGTGGAATGATGAGTTCTGTGATGAAAATGTGACTTGCCTGTAAAGGGGCCTAAAAATAGTCGCTGTAAAGTGCGTAAAATCTACGTTCTATAAAATTATGGCGATGACTAATGACGAATACTATGAACATTAAAATCCATCGTAGAAGAATGATGCGAAATAGAAAATATATGAGATGATAAAATTACTTGGAGCACTGCCGCCTCGCCAGAGCCCTTGAAACACAAGGGCCTAGAGGCATGTGCTATACGGAAGATCTATCACAGCGGCATCCTCTGAAGAGAGGACCCGCTACGAACATGGGGGGCTAACAACATGCAAGACAACATCTTTCAGAAAACGTAGGACTGCGTTGGTGTCAAATAAAGGTTCTGGGCCGAGTAGCATTACGGGATGTAGAGGGATGTGCTGCCGGTATGCTAGGGAAAAATGTTTCCTTCTCTCAGATTCGGCAGCCCGACACTCCAGGAGGACGTGGAGGACGGTCAGCCTCTCCCCGCATCTACCGCAGGTTGGAGGATCATTTTCAGTGAGTAAAAAGTTAAGCGTGCCAAATGTGTGTCCTATTGTGAGGCGACAGAATAGGACATCTGTTTGCCGTGATTTTGTTACGGAGGGCCAAGAACCTAACTGTGGCTTTATCACGTGCAGTTTGTTATGTACTTCTGCGTCCCACATACGTTGCCAGTGGTTTCGCAGTTTCCTTCTTAAGAAAGGCTTCAGGTCTGTGACAGGGACCGAAGTAGTAGGATTAACTGCATGCAATGAAATTGATGTGGCCATCAGGTCCGCTAGAACGTTTCCCTCGATGCCCCTATGTCCAGGCACCCAGCATATAATCACATCTTGGTTAGATATATATGCTTTACACAGTACGGAGTAGAGTTCATTAATTACTGGATTTTTGTGGTTACAGAAAGACATCAAGGCCTTCACAACACTGAGGGAGTCCGTATATATAACTGATTTCTGGAGTTTTGATTTACTTATATGCTTTACGGCCGACAGCAGTGCGTAGGCCTCAGCCGTAAAGACACTAGTTTCCGGATGCAGTACGTCGGATTCCGGGAAGGATGGACCGACGGCTGGATAGGACACCCCGTCGTGTGTCTTCGATGCGTCTGTGTGTTCGAACTTTTAAGGTCCCCCGGTTGAGGCAACACACCAGATGGCACCCCCGGACTGACCCACCCGGGGGAAATTGGCAGTCGCCTCTTCCTGTCTCTTTCTCCCCAAATCTTAGTCTTTATCTCTCACTTTTTGATGTTTCCTGTCTTCTTCTGTCTTCCATTTACTTCCTTCCTCTAAGGCGGCAAGGGTTAACCTTGTGTGGCTATCCTACCTTGGGTACACCATATTTGGTTATAGTGACAGCGTATGGCTGGCGTCGTGCAGGCTTGGACATAAGCTCTGCCGCGTCCTTTCATTGGGCTCCGTGGTGGGTGGTCGGTGCTGTTGCCGAACACACACACTTTCCTATGGCAGCTCAAATCTCTGTTGTCCATGATCGGCGGCTGAAAAGATGCCGCACCGAAGTACCATTTCAGTTCTCCTTTCGAATCAACGCTCCATCTTTCCCCAAATACTACGCAGTCCACAGTGAAAGCAACACGCCTGTTAGAAAGGTCTCTCCATTCCTGGTAGCCAAGTGCCTGAAAGATAAAAGCGGACAGATATACAAAGCCTCCAAAATGTCTAGCGTGGACCTCCTCCTAGAACTGAATAATAAAAATCAAGCCGATAAGCTGTCTCAACTTACCAGTATTGGCGAGGCGACAGTGACTGTTTCAGCCCACAGAATACTTAATACAAGCAGGGGAGTAATATCTGAAGAAGACTTTATTGGTTTAAGCGATGTGGAACTGCTGGAAGGTTTCCAGGAACAAAATGTCACCAAAGTACAAAGAATAGTAATCCGTAGAAACGATCAAGAGATCCCCGCCAAACATATTATACTCACCTTCGGAACAAGCGTAATGCCTACCTCTCTCGATGCCGGTTATGTCAAAGTCAACGTGAGACCATATATCCCAAACCCAAGACGATGTTTCAAATGCCAAATAGTCGGACATGCTTCACATGCATGCCGAGGACAAACAACTTGTGATAAATGCAGCTCCAACGATCACCAATCTGAGCATTGCACCTCTTCACGATTTTGTGTTAACTGCAAAGGAGACCATCCAGCCTACTCGCGGTCTTGCCCATGCTGGAAAAAGGAAAAGGAAATAATATCACTAACTGTGAAAGAAAAAATATCATTGTTTGAAGCCAGACAGCGGCTATCGTATCTTCCGCGAAGAAGTTACGCCGATGTGACGCAGTCGAGGGCAGCGTCACAGAGGCCTCCGCAGTCCTCCGAGCCCACGCGCATTGGTGCCGCAGTGACTCCTCCCGCCCCCGTGATGGAAGCAACCGACGCTGCTCCATCCTCTTCCAAGGCCCTGCAAACACCAGTCCCGCAGGGCCCTAAGATCAACCGAACTCCAAGGCCCGAGGCACGTGTCTCGGCGCCAAACTCTCGGTCCTCCAGCGCCTCAGAGAGAGCGATGGAGGTCGACACAAAAACTCCGGTGTCAGTGACACCGAAGGACAAGCGCTCTCTCGAGCGCGGTAAGAGGGACAAAATCCCAGTAACCATTCAAAATAAGAAAGCGATAACCTAAAGGGTATTGCTCATTTGTATTAGCCTTTTTAATCCATGTCACCTATAATCCCACCTCTTACTTTTTCGTAATGCCATTTCTGACCTTTCAATTTCAAAATGGCTTTTATTATCCATTGGGATTGTAGAGGCCTTTCACACAACTTAGGTGACATCAAAGACTTGTTAAGTAACTTCTCTCCTGTGGCCTTGTGCTTACAAGAAACAAACTTAGGCGAAAAGCATAAAAACATTTTAAAAGGCTTCGCTGTTGTACGGCGCGATCGTACTCAGGCGAGCAGGCTTTCGAGTGGCGTAGCTATAGTTCTACAGATCGGCATTGCAGTTAGCGAAGTTGCCATTAATACTCACTTAGAAGCCGTTGCTGTCACGGTTATAGCAGATAAAATCATTACCTTTTGTTCAGTGTACATTCCACCACATTCACATTTTACTGTAAGAGATCTGGAGTTAGTTTTAAACCAGCTACCCAAACCTTTTTTAATAGCAGGTGATTTTAACGCTCATAACATATTATGGGGTAGCAAAACAACTGACACCAGGGGACAAACACTTGAAGATGTTATCCTGACTAACGAAATATGCCTTTTAAACACTGGTGCGCCAACCTACTGCTCCCCAAGCACAGGAGCTATGCGCTGTCTAGATCTGGCGCTGTGCACTCCATCTCTGTTGATCGATTTTAAATGGAGTGTTATTAACAATCCTTATGGTAGTGATCATATGCCCGGCATTATTAAAAAACCATCTCCATTCTCTACAGTACAATTAAGACCACCCCGTTGGAAACTCCATCTAGCAGACTGGCCTCTCTTCAGCGAGAAGGCCAGTCTTGATGACATATCAGATGATCAAACAATAGACGAAATGAATGAAAAGATTATTGCCTCCATACTTGCTGCAGCAGAGCAGACGATCCCGCAATCCTCCAGCTTCTTAAGGAAAAAACTAAAACCCTGGTGGACGAATGAATGCACTCAAACTAAAAAAGCACAAACCAAAGCGTGGGGTATCTTTAGGCGATATCCAACACAATATAACCTTCTTCATTTCAAAAATGGCCAGGCTTAGCTTGGTTAAGCCAAGAATGCGTTGCATATTGTGTTGGGGCCCAGCTTTTCCTCCGGCTGTCGTGACGTCAAGTCACGTGGTTGCGCTAAAGGTCAATGGTGGCTGCCCGGCCGCGGCCAAGGGCTGAACTGAGTGATTGCAATATGCAACGCATAAAAAGCAAAGGCAAAAGCCAGGTACACGCGTAGGCAAGCCGATAGACAGTCTTAGCAAACATATGTATCCTCCATCAATAGCTCAATAACATCCAAAAGAATGTGGGATCAGCTTCGTAAGTTTAGGAGCGAGTACGCTCCTTATACGATCCCCATACTCTCACCTCCAGGTACACAAACGAATTTAAAAGAACAAGTAGACATATTAGGGCAGCATTTCCATAACATAGCAAGCTCACTAAACTACTCCACTGAATTTCAAAAGTATAAACAATCAGCAGAAAAACAAAAGCTTCCGACAACAGGAAGTTCCGAGAGAAGATATGCCCCTTGAACACTTACGGAAATCAACAGAGTACTCACTACTGGCAAAAAAAACAGCGCCAGGTCCGGACAGAATACATTACACAATGCTCGCGCACCTATTTCCAAAAGCAGTTAAGACATTGCTCCGCTTTTTTTAACGTAATCTCGGAAACAAGAAAAATGCCAAATGAGTGGAAAAATGCCATTATAATCCCGTTCTTGAAAGCTGGAAAGCATCCTACAACAGCTACCAGCTACCGACCTATAGCACTCACAATCTGGCTTGCCAGGTCCTATGAATCCATTATAAACATCAGATTGGCATACGTCCTCGAAACTGAGAACCTGCTCGATAATCATCAATGTGGGCACAAGAAAGGCTGCTCTACAACAGATCATCTAGTTCGGTTAGAGCACGAGATACGTACGGCTTTCTACACAAGCAATATTGTCTCGCAGTTTTCTTTGATCATGAAAAGGCGTACGACACAACGTGGAGGTTCGGTATTTTATGGCATTTAGCGGATTTAGGGATCCGCGGCAGAATGCTTAAATGTCTAGTTGATTTCATGTCCGATCGAACATTCCAAGTGCGTTTAGGAACGGTGCTGTCCAGCATATTTATTCAGGAAAACGGAGTACCTCGGGGATACGTATTGAGCACAACATTGTTTGTGGTGAAAATCAACTCGCTCAATAATGTAATTCCATCCTCTATAATGCATTCACTATATGTGAATGATCTTCAAATTGCATGTCGTGCATCGAACATGGCAAACTGCGAACGACAAATTCAAGTTACATTAAATCAACTAACGTAGTGGGCATCTGAAAACGGCTTTCGCTTCTCAAGTGAAAAAACTATAAGTGTTGTCTCTACACAAAAAAGAGGCCTACAAGCAGATTCCATCCTCAAACTACAGGATGCCACACTACCCGCAAAACAAGAACACAAGTTTCTCCGTGTTCTGTTTGATAAAAGGTTAAACTTTCTCGCGCACATAAATAGTATTACAATCAAAGCGAAAAATTCACTTAACATCTTAAAAATCCTCTCCCGGAAACGGTGGCGTTCTGACCGTAAATGCCAGCTGCGCATCTACCGCACTTTGGTGCGCAGCATATTAGACTACGGTAGCATCTTATATGGTTCAGCCAGAATATCTTACGTCCGACGACTTGATCCAGTTCATAACGTTGGACTACGACTGGCATGCAGTGCTTACAGAACATCCCCTATGCAGAGCTTACATGTCGAATGTAATGAGCCTCCTTTGCAGCATCGCAGAGCGCTACTAACTTTTTCCTACATACTCAGAATCCGATCCTCACCACAGCACATATGCTGCAACATCGTCACACAGTGAAGTTCACGCTTACATTACACAAATAAACCAAACATGATTAGGCCGCTTATCCTGCGATACGAGGAATACTGTCGGGAATATGACATCCCTCGGGAAGTCCTCCAGGTTGCCAGAAAGCCAGAACGTTTACCCCCGTGGTGTGATTTCATAGCGTTGTGTGATTGGACACTAACACATTTAAAGAAAAGAGACACACCACATGCACACATTATACAAGAATTCCGCGCTCTTCAAGGCAAGTATATAAACTACATGGAATCTTATACTGATTGCTCTAAAACGAAAAAACACGTGGGTGTTGGGGGCCGTAACAGAAAATTGGGAAACAAGTATTCGATTACCTCAGCATGCCTCTGTCTACACAGCCGAAGTGTACGCAATATGGACGGTAGTTCAAAAGATCATTGCTGACAAACTTGAAAACACTGTCATATACACAGATTCATTAAGCGTACTGAAGGCTCTACACATGAAATCCCAAAGTGAACCCTTGTTAGGCGATATTTTGAATGCATTATCATCAAACAAATATGGCAGATCAATTAGGTTTTGCGGGAACCAAGCCATGTTGGAATATTGGGTAACGAAGCCGCGGATAGATGCGCATCAATGGCAGCGTACAAAAACATTCAAAATACAGCACTTCCATATAAAGACAGTGTCAATGCGATTCGGAAGGCCTTGACGTCAAAATGGCAACGCGATTGGGACAATTGTTTAAGCAACAAGCTTGATCTAATTAAACCTGTAATTGGCGAGTGGTAATCATGCAGTCACCAGCAACGATTCTACGAGGTGATCTTGTGTCGACTTCGAATTGGACACACACATCTGACGCACAATTTCCTTCTCCGAAAAAAAAGCCCGCCAACTTGCGAAAATTGCAATGAAGCTCTTACAGTCATGCACCTCTTAATAACATGTCCACACATCGATACACTGAGACGGATGTTTTTACACAGCCTGTATAATTTGCACATTCCATTACACCTTGCCCTATTACTAGCAGATGACCCCCTAGTGCCATTTCCTAACCTCTTCGACTTTTTAGAAAAAACTGGTTAGTTACACCAACTATAATGTATTGCAGGTTTACCTGCCCTAACGTTCCGTTTTATTTTGTCTTGTAACTGGCGCAGCATGGCCTTAGTCGCCTTTGTGCCATTAAACCCAAACTAACTAACATATTTTATGAAAGTCCACTCTTATCCTCAACGTCCCTGTTTTAATACCGTTAACGTGATGACATATGCTACACTCTTTCGTAATCGTCCCTCCGTAAGACAGCCTTTCTCGCTGCGTGTGAAGGAGCTTAATCATGAAATGCATGTCCCACTCCTCGAGCTTCGCCCAATGCATCCAGCCAAGCTGCTACCTCCTTGGGAGTGGCAGCTGATACAATGCGATATATCTTTCATGCAAGTTACAAAACACGCTTCAGAGATTGAAATCCAAATGCATTTCCGGGAACTCCAGCACAAACACTCCTGCACGGAGTTCTACACAGACGCATCGAAGACACACGACGGGGTGTCCTATCCAGCCGTCGGTCCATCCTTCTCGGAATCCGACGTACTGCATCCGGAAACTAGTGTCTTTACGGCTGAGGCCTACGCACTGCTGTCGGCCGTAAAGCATATAAATAAATCAAAACTCCAGAAATCAGTTATATATACGGACTCCCTCAGTGTTGTGAAGGCCTTGATGTATTTCTGTAACCACAAAAATCCAGTAATTAATGAACTCTACTCCGTACTGTGTAAAGCATATATATCTAACCAAGATGTGATTATATGCTGGGTGCCTGGACATAGGGGCATCGAGGGAAACGTTCTAGCGGACCTGATGGCCACATCAATTTCATTGCATGCAGTTAATCCTACTACTTCGGTCCCTGTCACAGACCTGAAGCCTTTCTTAAGAAGAAAACTGCGAAACCACTGGCAACGTATGTGGGACGCAGAAGTACATAACAAACTGCACGTGATAAAGCCACAGTTAGGTTCTTGGCCCTCCGTAACAAAATCACGGCGAACAGATGTCCTATTCTGTCGCCTCACAATAGGACACACATTTGCCACGCTTAACTTTTTACTCACTGAAAATGATCCTCCAACCTGCGGTAGATGCGGGGAGAGGCTGACCGTCCTCCACGTCCTCCTGGAGTGTCGGGCTGCCGAATCTGAGAGAAGGAAACATTTTTCCCTAGCATACCGGCAGCACATCCCTCTACATCCCGTAATGCTACTCGGCCCAGAACCTTTATTTGACACCAACGCAGTCCTACGTTTTCTGAAAGATGTTGTCTTGCATGTTGTTAGCCCCACATGTTCGTAGCGGGTCCTCTCTTCAGAGGATGCCGCTGTGATAGATCTTCCGTATAGCACATGCCTCTAGGCCCTTATGTTTCAAGGGCTCTGGCGAGGCGGCAGTGCTCCAAGTAATTTTATCATCTCATATATTTTCTATTTCGCATCATTCTTCTACGATGGATTTTAATGTTCATAGTATTCGTCATTAGTCATCGCCATAATTTTATAGAACGTAGATTTTACGCACTTTACAGCGACTATTTTTAGGCCCCTTTACAGGCAAGTCACATTTTCATCACAGAACTCATCATTCCACCGCGAAATCACTAACACTGTCTTGGCGCTCTTTGGCCATATCTGGCCCTTGCGCCACTAAACCACACACATTCATTCAACAACCTAGCTGACAAGGCTGCCCGGTGTGCCCACGAAGATACCAAGATGCGTCCAACAGCTTTGGTGAGGTCGGACGCTGCCAGGGAACTTCACCTACTTGCACTCAAGAAGTCACAAGATCTCTCGGTTTCAAGTGCCTTCAATTGAAGATTACGCAAACTGGACCCCATACTACGGCTACAACTACCATCTAGCCTTTCCCGCGGCGAAACAACCTTGCAGTGCCGCTTGTGGCTGGGAGTGGCGTTCACCAACGCATACTCCTACCGTCTACTCCTACCGACTCCTGTGGGTGCAAGCAAACCATCGAGCACATATTGTGTACCTGCCCTCGCTACGATGTCCAACGCCTCTCTCTGCGGGCAACTTTACACCGACTGGACTCGAGACCGTTCACCGAGTCAGAGATACTCGGACCGTGGCCACACCCGCAACTGCCTCGAAAAGGGATTCGCGCACTAGTGCAGTACTTGAAGTGCACCGGTTTAAGAGACCGTTTATAGTGTCCTTGTGTATGGTGTCCCTCCTACACGTACTCAGTGCTTACTCTCTCCCCTTCTTCCTCTTTCCATTCCCCTTTCCCCCACTCCCAGTGTAGGGTAGCAAACCGGATGCTGTTCTGGTTGACCTCCCTGCCTTTCCTATCCTTGTTTTCTCTCTCTCTCTTGCTTTGCCACGATTGGATGATATTACCTGCTGCTTTTTGTACGAACTAGAAAGGATCTTGCGCAAATTCTTCTCCATCGTGTCTGCCGTGAAGGCGTCTTCGATCTGAAAATGGACACGTGTTGTCGGCTGGCACACCAAGTGCAAAGTGAGAACCAGTTATCCGCAAAAAAAAAAAAGAAAACCCCGCAGGGGCGTCTGCGCAAGCAGGCGTTTCGTGTGTTGCGACACCACGGACCCGAGCACACGAGGGTTGGACTCTCCCGCGTGTAGCCGTGCGCGGCTTAGCCATGTCTGGGGAAAGGGGGATCCTGGAGGTTCAGCCGATGCTGGGTGTTTGGACCTTTAAGGTCCCCCGGTGGAGGCAACACATCTCTTTGGCCTCTGCTTCACATAGACGGCACCTCTAGACTGACCCACCTCGAGGAAATCGGCAGTCGCCTTTTCCTGTCCCCCTCTTCAATCTTTTGCTTTCTCTCTCGCTGTTTCTTCTTTCCTGTCTCCTTATCACTTCTTCTCACTTCCGTATTCTGGGCGGCAAGGGTTAACCTGGTGTAATTATCCAAACTTGGGTATCTTATATTAGGTTATAGCGGCGATGCATGGGTGGCGTCTGCAGGTATTTTCCCGACCTTGTAGCGTCCCCTTGTCGGGCTCGATGGTGGGTTGCCACCACCATTGCCACCGAATTTCTAAACTTTGTATGGCAAGCGCTTTTCCCCCACTGCCTGATCGCTCCCTGAAGAAGGGGCGCACCGATGAACCATTCAGCTTTTTTATGCAACCAAAAGAGTCCTTTCCGAAATACCACGTTGTTCACAGTCAACACGAAACTAAGAAAGTCCGAATGATATCCCCCTTTCTTGTAGCGAAATCCCTCACAGAAGCAATAGGCCCAGGTTACAAAGTAACAAAGATGGGAAGCGGTGATCTTCTCGAAGTTCGCGACAAGCCACAATACGACAGACTCTCGAAACTTGTAGTGTTTGGGGACATTCCAGTCTCAGTAGGCCCACAAAGGACGATGAATACAGTGCGCGGGGTCATCTTCTCGAACTTAATGAAAGTGAATTACTTGAAGGATGGCAAGAACAGAACGTTGTCAAAGTGCAAAGGATTGAAATAAGACGAGATGGCAAAGAAATACCAACTATGCATATAATCATAACTTTTGCAACCAGCATTCTTCCTGAATCAATCGAGACCGGTTATTGCAAGCTACGTGTCAGGCCATACATTCCGAACCCGCGTCGATGTTTCAAGTGTCAACGTTTTGGGCACGGGTCCCAAACCTGCTGAGGGCTTGCTACTTGAGCCAAGTGTAGCTCATCGAACACACTTCTGACGTTTGCAGTTCAGCAACCCACTGTGCCAACTGTGAAGGAGACCACCCTGCTTACTTGCTTACTCACGATCCTGCCCTTCGTGGAAAAAAGAAAAACAAATAATAGAACTCAAGGTGAAACTAAATCTGACTTTCCCAAAGGCACACAAGCGTTTCTATTCCAACAATCAGACCAGTCCTTCTTACACCGATGTGGCGCGCCGCGGGGCAGCGCCACATCGGCGGCCGCCCAAGTCACTCGGAGAGTGACGGCGGTCACGCCATCCGCCCCCCTGACTGGAACAGCCAGCGAATAGCCAACCCAGGGCCACTGCCGGTGCAGATCGGCCCACCACTCCCACGAAAGTGCCCGCTCCGCGGGCAGTATCCACCACCTCAAACGAGGTGATGGATACGAGCACAATCCTGGCGTCTCAGACGCCCAAGAAACGACGCAGCTCCCTCGAGCGCGTCCGGAAGATAGAGAGATCTCGTTTCATGGGGCCTGGAAAGGCCTCGTGAGATAATCTAATCTGTATTTCTTAGACACACAGGACAAAACACATACATTATGGATACACAGATAATACAATGGAATGTCAGGGGTTTACTCCACAACCCCAGACGACATTAAGGAACTCTTACATAAGTACATAAGTCTTACATAAGATCAAGAAACGCCAATGTATGAAAGCCTCTAACCCTACAGCTAGAATAGAACTGGCAGAAATTTCGAAGTTAATCAACAAGCGTAAGACAGCTGACATAAGGAAGTATAATATTGGCAGAATTGAACATGCTCTCAGGAACGGATGAAGCCTAAAAGCAGTGAAGAAGAAACTAGGAATTGGCAAGAATCAGATGTATGCATTAAGAGACAAAGCCGGCAATATCATTACTAATATGGATAAGATAGTTCAAGTGGCTGAGGAGTTCTATAGAGATTTATAGAGTACCAGTGGCACCCACGACGATAATGGAAGAGAGAATAGTCTAGAGGAATTCGAACTCCCACAGGTAACACCGGAAGAAGTAAAGAAAGCCTTGCGAGCTATGCAAAGGAGAAAGGCAGCTGGGGAGGATCAGGTAACAGCAGATTTGTTGAAGGATGGTAGGCAGATTGTTCTAGAGAAACTGGCCACCCTGTATACGCAATGCCTTATGACTTGGAGCGGAATCTTGGAAAAACGCTGACATAATCCTAATCCATAAGAAAGGGGACGCCAAAGACCTTAAAAATTATAGACCGATCAGTTTACTGTCCGTTGCCTACAAAGTAGTTACTAAGGTAATTGCAAATAGAATCAGGAACACTTTAGACTTCCGTCAACCAAAGGACCAGGCAGGATTCCGTAAAGGCTACTCAACAATAGACCATATTCACACTATCAATCAGGTGATAGAAAAATATGCGGAATGTAATCAACCTTTATATATAGCTTTCGTTGATTACGAGAAAGCGTTTGATTCAGTCGAAACCTCAGCAGTCATGGAGGCATTGCGGAATCAGGGTGTAGACGAGCTGTATGTAAAAATACTGAAAGATATCTATTGGCGGCGAGGAGTTACGGTGTCGCCATCTATCGGAAGCGCCTCCCTGGCGTAGTATGAGGGATCACGCGGCGCGCTCCTCATAGGTTTTGCTGTCAGCGCTCACTGAAAACACCACGCGCGAGCTCTCCCGGACATTTCTGTAAGTAGTTTCGAAAGGAGAGAAGTTTCTTACTGTCTAAATAATAATCTTGGGCAAACTGAAAGCACACAATCGTTTACAGAGGCTGTCTCTTTACCGAATACGTACAGTGAACGCCACTGCGCGCGGTCGCCGCGATGGAGCCTACCAAACCGGCTCCTTGCGTGAAAAGTAGGTAGGTAAACGCTGAGAGCGAAGTATGTGAAATACGTTCTTATAGTGTTTGTATAACTAAATGGAGCGAGGCCTACGCACTGTTGTCGGTTGTAAAGCATATAAAGAAATCAAAACTCCAGAAATCAGTTATATATACGGACTCCCTTAGT
The DNA here is from genome assembly GCF_023375885.2 of Dermacentor andersoni. Lineage (NCBI taxonomy): Eukaryota > Metazoa > Arthropoda > Arachnida > Ixodida > Ixodidae > Dermacentor > Dermacentor andersoni. Next base: position 191,734,743 of record NC_092817.1, on the reverse strand, counting down.
GTTGTGAAGGCATTGATGTCATTCTGTAACCACAAAAATCCGGTAATTAATCAACTCTACTCTGTCCTGTGCAAAGCATATATATCTAACCAACATCTGATTATATGCTGGGTGCCTGGACATAGGGGCATCGAGGGTAATGTTCTAGCGGACCAGATGGCCACATCAATTTCAATGCATGCAGTTAATCCTACTGCTTCGGTCTATGTCACAGACCTGAAGCCTTTCTTAAAAAGAAAACTGCGAAACTACTGGCAACACTTGTGGGACCTGGAAACAAATAATAAGCTGCATGTATAAAAGCCTCAATTAGGTTTCTGGCCTCCTGTAACAAAATCCCGCCGGACAGATGTCCTATTCTGTCGTCTAAGAATAGGACACACATTTTGCACCCATAAATTTTTACTCACGGGGAACGAGCCTCCAACCTGTGGTAGATGCGGGGAAAGGCTGACTGTCCTCCACGTCCTACTGGAGTGTCGGGGAGCCGAAGCTGAAAGAAACATTTTCTCTTAGCATACCGGCAGCACATCCCCCTTCATCCTATTATGTTACTTGCTCCAGAACCACGCTTTGACACCAACGCAGTCCTAGGTTTTCTGAAAGATGTTGTTTCCCACGTTATTAGCCCCACATGTTCGTAGCGCCTCCTCTCTTCAGAGGATGCCGCTGTGATAATTATTTTGAATAGCACATGCCTCTAGCCCCTTGTGGTTCAAGGGCTCTGGCGAGGCAGTAGTGCTGTAAGCAATTTAACATCTCGCATATTTTAAATAATGCATCAGTCTTCTACGATGGATTTTAATGTTCATAGAATTCGTCATTAGTCATCGCCATAATATTATAGCACGTAGATTTTATGCACTTTACAGCCATTATTTTTAGGCCCCTTTACAGCCAAGTCACATCTTCACAGAACTCATTATCATCACCGCGAAATCACTAACACTGTCTTGGCTCTCTTTGGCCATATCTGGTCCTTGCGCCACTAAGCCACACACATTCATTCCAAGGGAAGGAAAGTGTAGCAGAGGGCGGTAGAAAGTTAGGTGGGCGGATGAGATTAAGAAGTTTGCAGGGACAACATGGCCACAATTAGTACGTGACTGGGGTAGTTGGAGAAGTAGGGGAGCGGCCTTTGCCCTGCAGTGGGCATAACCAGGCTGACGATGATGATGATGACATAAGTACAGTTCAAAGGTGCTGTGTGTCCAAGAAACACATCTTACTCCTTCACACACGAACTTTCTCCGGCGGTATGCCATATAGCGAAAAGACCGCAACGACGCCCTTGCCTCGTCTGGCGGTGTGGCAATAACTGTAGATAAGGGTGTTGCTTGCCGGCAATTACAGCTTCAAACACCCCTAGAGGCAGTTGAAGTCCGTACGATACTGTTTAATAAACTAGTAACAGTTTCCTCACTATACATCCCCCCGAACTGCCATCTTTCAAAAACAGAATTCCAAAGCTTTATTAATGAACTGCTCGAACCTTATATTGTCGTCGGAGATTTCAATGCACACAACACCCTTTGGGGAGGTTGTCTTTGTGACGCCAGGGGACGCTTAGTAGAAAGCCTCCTCTTCACTACAGGTGCATGCTTACTAAATAATAAAGAGCCTACATTCTATAGCGTGGCAAACAAAACATTTTCATTGATCGATTTAAGCATTGTATTTGGTACACTCGTACCGTATCTAGGGTGGAACGTGCTTAAAGCCCATATGGGAGCGACCATTTTCCAATTGTCATAAAATCAACAAAACATGATCAATGCTCCCCATGCGTCCCCCCTGGATAGTCGAGTCAGCGGACTGGAAACGTTATAAAGAACTCACCCGCATGACCTGGGAAGACATCTCTGCACTTCCTATTGATGACGCCGTGGCATATTCGACAGCATTTATTGTTGTTGCGGCGTCACTGTGTATCCCTGAATCAAATGGATCGCCCACTAGGCGACGTGTTCGCTAGTGGAATGCGGAGTGCAAAGAAACTCGTAAAAATCAAAATAAGGCTTGGAGTCACCTTCGCGAATCTCCAACTGCCGAGAATCTTATCAATTTCAAGAAAATAAAGTCACTAGGTAGAAGAACACGCCGACAGGCGAAACGGGAAGGTTGGCAAAAATACATCAATAGCATCAATTCATATACAGACGAACGGAAAGCCTGGAATAGGGTCAACAAAATAAAAGGCCGCGAAAGTCACCCTCTACCTTTAGTAAACACACAAGGAGACACTATTGAGGACCAAGCTGATTCGCTAGGGACACATTTCCAGTACATCTCGAGTTCATCCCATTACTCAGATACATTTCTAAGATATCAGCGACAAGCGGAACGACAGCCTCTGAACCGGGAAGGAAATAACGGTGAACCTTACAACCGGCCATTTAACATGGTGGAATTTCAGGCTGCAAGAACTGTTGCAATAAATTAGCTCCTGGAGGCGATCGAATAGTTTATGAGATGATTGAACACCTACACGCCGAAACACACAAAACACTACTATCACTCTTTAATTCCATATTTTCTGCCAGTTACATTCCATGTGCCTGGAAGCAAGCAGTCGTAATTCCTATTCTCAAAGAGGGCAAGGATCTAACTTCCGTCTGCAGCTACAGGCCTATAGCCCTGACAAGCTGCATATGCAAACTTTTTGAGAAAGTGGTAAACAGACGCCTAGTTCATTATCTTGAGAGCAACAAAATACTAGACCCCTTTCAGTGTGGTTTTAGGGAGGGTAGATATACGACAGATCACCTTGTCCGCATGAAGGCGAATATTCGAGATGCCTTCGTGCGCAAGCAGTTTTTATTAGAGGTATTTTTAGATATGGAAAAGGCATACAACACAACCTGGCGTTTTGGAATTCTTCGTGATCTGGCTTGTACGGGTGTCATAGGCAATCTCTTGAACGTGATTCAAAGCTACCTCTCTAATCGTACGTTCCATGTGAGGGTTCGTAAAGTACTATCACGTCAATTTACGCAGGAAACAGGTGTGCCACAAGGTGGTGTACTGAGCTGCACGCTCTTCATCGTAAAAATGAATTTCCTCTATAGCGTCATACCTCGAACAATGTTTTATTCAGTGTATGTGGATGACGTACAGATAGGATTTAAATCATGCAATATTTCTATCTGTGAGCGACATATACAGCTTGGCCTAAACAATATATCTAAGTGGGCTGAGTAGAATGGATAAAGTTAAACCCCCAAAAAAGCATATCCATTCTATTCTCTAAAAAGAGAGGTATATTACCTGACCCTGTTGTCCATCTTAATGGACAGCCGCTATCTGTTAGCCACGAACATAAATCTTTAGGAATCATCTTAGACTCTAAACTAACATTTGTCCCTCACCTTAAGTATCTGAGAGCGAGATGTCTCAAGGCAATGAATTAACTAAAGCTCTTGTCCCGCACATCTTCGGGAAGTGACAGGAGGTGCCTTTTCAACCTCTACAAAAGCGTTATATGGTCCCGCCTCGACTATGGAGCAATAGTATATAGCTCTGCTGCGCCTAGTGCTTTAAAGATGCTAGATCCCATTCACCACATGGGTATACGCCTGGCTACAGGCGCTTTTAGGACAAGTCCCGTAGAAAGCCTGTATGTGGAGTGTAATGAATGGTCATTACATCTCCAAAGGACATATTTAACCTTTTCCTATGCTCTCAAGGTTAAATCAGACGTGCAGCATCCATGTCAGTCATCTATTCGTGAAGTCTCTACAGCCAGATTATTTCGTAACCGCCCAGCTATTAGAGCTCCGTTGCACCTTCGTTTGATAAAACTGGCAGAAGAAACAGGTGTCTTAGTCCCAGAGAATGTCCTTATGGCACCCACTCGCCTGCTCCCACCATGGGAATGGCAGACCATTGAATGCGACGTCTCTTTCATAAAAATGTCTAAGAGGGCGCCAGAAGCACATATACAATTCCATTTTCGTGAACTTCAGGAGAAGTACTCCTGTACAGAATACTATACAGACGCTTCCAAGTCCTCTAAAAGAGTTTCCTACGCAGCTCTGGGACCTTCAATTTCAGTATCTGGAGCACTAAATCCACACACAAGTATCTTTACAGCGGAAGCCTACGCTGTACTACCGGCTATTCAAAACATAAGGCTCACAAGACTTGCTAGGGCTATTGCGTTTACAGATTCATTAAGTGTAGTCAGAGCCCTACTTAGTCCAAGAAAACATAAGAACTCAGTTTTTAGTGAGCTGTTCAGTCTGTTGTGCTCCCTATATATGTGCAATCAAGTGATTGTCATATGCTGGGTACCTGGTCACAAAGGTATAAAAGGCAACGAAGCTGCTGACGAAAGCGCTAGGTCAGTAACTTTTAGCCATGTAGCTTCAGATATCCCCATCCCTGCGACAGACCTAAAGCCTTTTCTACGCAGTAAATTGAGGAATCATTGGCAAGGCGAATGGAATAAACAAGCAATGAATAAGCTTCACATAATAAAACCAAAACTGGGGAACTGGATCAATTGGAAAATAGCAAGGTACAAGGAAGTACTTCTTTGCCGATTAAGGATAGGCCACACATACGGTACCCACTCTCATCTCTTGACTGGGGGCGATCCTCCAACTTGTCTTAAGTGCGGCAATAGTCTCACAGTCCTCCATGTTCTTATTCAGTGCCCTGTAATAGAAACAGAGAGAAAAAAGTACTTCCCTGCTGCATATCGCGAGAATATACCCCTTCACCCTGCATTTTTTCTTAGCGATGAACCGCTTTTTAATCTGCAAACAGTCTTAGAGTTTTTAGCCGAAACGGACACCCTGAAAATCATTTGGCCAGGCAACTTTTTGCGCACGGCTAAGAGCCCTGCATTCAAGGGCTCTCTTGAAACTATGGTGTCAGTGATATGTTTTATTGCATCATGTTTTAACGAAAGCCCATTGCCATAGCCCACATCACATCCTTGTCACCATCATTATTTTAGCACCTATATATACTACGCCACTTACAGCTACAAGTTTTAGGCCCTTTTACAGCCATGTCACATCTACCATGAGTAATTCATTGTGCACGCCATCCATAATACATCGTCAACATTACCACTTGTCATGGCGCTCTTTGGCCAAACCTGGCCCTTGCGCCATAAAACACCACACATCATCGTCATCAAGCTACAGGAGAAAGCTAGAAGAGCTGGGAAGAGCAGGCAGCACCTGCAGTCAGCCATGCCGAAGCCTAGCAATTATCATAGTAGGTCCACATCCTGCAAGTCTGTTTCTTCAGTGCCCAAAATAGTGAAACACAACAAGAATCCGCAACACAAGAGGCTGCACGAGTCAACAGCTACTGTCCACTGAGGGTTGTGCTCCCATGAGTCAAACTCTGCATAAGGAAATGACAATTAAAGCCATATCACTCCTTTATGCCAAGCTTGAAAAGGTTCTCATAGAACAAGGCAAATTAGTTAAAACTATAGTCGACAACACATTATTCACATTTAATACATATACCAGCAGCAACAACAAATGATGGCACTGTACATGAACCAACATGGCAAGCTACTCCAAATGCTCATTCAATAATCATAGTCTTCTTCGCTTAAGAATCTTTTCCTGACATTCTGAAAGACTGCGAAATCCACAACCCCAACAATACTCCATTCCTAGCCTCCCTCAATCGTTTTGCGTGGCCGGTACTCCAGACCATAGGCAGCAGAAGCTGCAGCTTGAGCGTTAGTGCGACCGAATTAGGTCAGCTGTTTCGGCAAGAGGGCCAATCCATCGCCTTGCTGCTCCACGCAAACAGAGGCACAACGTCAGACATACAAGGGTACAAAGACTAACTCCGAGAAGTTATAGAACATCGGGCATGGTGAGGAAAGGCACCAATTGGGCAGGCTCAAACAGCCATCTTTGTTTCCACAGACGCTCATCCGCATATAACTGAACATTATTCTATACTGCACCTCTTATCAGAAAGTTGTGGCGGTGTGCTGCAGGCTAAGGTAGTGAAAGGAAGCCATTTTGGCATTGGTCTACCTCTGTCCCAAAACCAGGCACCGCACCTGAAGTGACTTCACTTGGCTTTGAAATCTGCAAATTCGCTTTCCCCAACACAGAACACTCAGTCGAGGTGAGTTCAATGCACATCGCGCACATTGGGGATTGAAATACGTACGGCCAAGAGGATGCCACCTTGACGAAGCAGACACCACAGACCTCAATTTAACAAATGACACCAACTATCCCAACTTCCATACCCTCCATTCCAACCAGAAGGACAGTGCATTTGCCTTACATGGGGAACTGTTGCCTTCATTCAGAGTGTCAGTGCGACTCCGTCCCAAGAGGCAGCGACCATTATCCGATCTAGATAACACATGATGTAGGGGTGAAAATGTGCCACATTCACAAAATCAGGGTTCCAGGCTGGGAGCATTTCCGTGACGCACTTGAGACTGCAGAATGTGAAGGTGTTGAAGAATCGCTACCAACGCGCATTCTTTACACAGTGCAGAGAGCGATATGCGAACTAGAGCTTACCGGGGCAACATCCAGCCCTGACAAGAACCTGCTGCTACTTTGGGGGGAGCAAGCCAAGCTGCATACCACATACTTAAATCCTGGGTGCACGCAACAAACCCTGATCAATGTTCCATGCAAGACTGAGCAGGCAAGATGTCATGCTAAGATACTGGCTAGAGAATAGCGGATGGACCGCTGCGCGTCATTTGAACGCATAGGTCTCAGTAAGCTGTGACACTTTCTCGGCTCAGGGTTCCCCACAGAGTGGAAACACTTGGTAATGATGCCACTGCCGAAGCCAGGCAAGAAACCAGGCACCGTAGCCAACCTTCGATCAATATCACTCACACTGACAGCCTACAAACTGACTGAAGGAATATGCCTCGCGAGGCTGAACTACCATCTAGAAAAGACAATACTATTTGCACCTCTGCCAGATTGGTTTCTGGCTTAAGGTTGACATGTGTAACAATAGCCTCTTTCTGCATCAAAGATCGCCAATACCAGCCACTTCGGAGGAAAGATTTATGGGTTCTTAGTCACAGCCGAACCAAAAAGGATGTTCAGCACAGTCTGCAACGAGGCGGTATTGGTGGCCTTTCGTGAATCCTGCCCCGGCATTAGGGTTGCCAGTCTCGTCATAGCCTCTTATGCAACAGAACATTTGAAATATGAAGTGACAGTAAACAGCCAAAGTCTTTTACCAACTGAACAGGTGCAAATGCAGGTAGAACCCAGACCAGTACACTTGGTTGCTGGAGTGATTCGCTGATAAGGTGAGGTGACTTAACAGTTGGTGATAAGGTATACCGATTGCAAATGTGTGCAGTATGTATATACACTGTTAGGCCGAAACCGATGAGTTTCGATCAGCTCTTTTTTTTTTCAGGATGCCACTCATGTACTTTAGGTAAGTTAGGGCAGGGTTACATAAAGCTTCACAGGCCAAATGATACAACTAGATATAACTGTTAAGCGTAATATATTTTCTGGGCTAAATTCTTGTTCCTTGAACTCATTTGAAAATCATTACCTGTAGCACCAAAGTAGTGGACCACTACCAGAACAAAGGCAAGTAGTGTGTCGATCTCAATTCTTATGCTTATGCCAGTCTTCTTTTTTAGAGCAATAGCTGCTATTGGTTAACTCCCCTGGTTGTTCTGATGTCTACTGGTCTTGTCACTGGAAGTCCCAAATTTCTTATTAGAATATTGAAAATAAAGTTCTCATTGTGCTGCGAGGATTCGAACATACGATCAAAAGATTGGCAGTCCAGAATTCTACATTTCAGCCACTCCGCTAAAGGTACAGCCGTGGTGAATACTGATGCTGGAGAGCACGATCTAGCCAACAGGTGCCATGATTGCTTAACACCTGCTCAATGTCTGCGTACTTTATATAGAGCTGGCGTCCACGCCTTCAGTTTCTGACATACCACCTTCCCACTTATGAAGGCATAGCTATGTTACATTTTCTTCTTTCACGTAGTGACAGTGGTTGGGTGCATCTGCTTCATTAAACTTCTAGTGCTTGGCTTCTCATATTTACTGGATGGGGCTGTTGGTGTCTTGTTTTTCTCAAGCACAGCGCGAGACCTAGCAATCGTAGCCCAAATACACATTTGAGAAAACCAAAACAAATTCAGCAATAAGAAGCTAAAGGGTTGTTTTGGCAGAAACCAGTGGCTAAGTATGGAAATGAAAGAAGAGGAAGAAAAGCCGAATGTTTCCACTTCTTCACTGGGAGGCACAACTCCCCCAAACAAATACAACTCGTACTTATTTACATATTTAATGGAGATTACTGACTTGCATTGGTAAGTGTTCACTCCAACACTGCATGAAGCAAGCTTACTGCGCATATTTCACCAGCTATTGCATCATTGTTTCACATTATGAGTGAAACTGCAATTTTCGTTATGCCACAACTTGCCCAATTTCGTGTTTTGCAGTAGGATGTTAGCAGTGCTTTTAAGGCACTTCAATACTTGTGAACAGTAGTAGAGAACAAAAAATAAAAGTAAGAAGGCAGTGGCTCTTTGTGCGTACACTATGTATACACCTGGTGTTCTAAAAGCCATTTTTCCCTATATGCTAAACCATTCTAAACAAGAAAAAACTTATACACAATTATTGTGCAAGGTCAGACCACAACTAAACTAGAGGTATTCCTTGTAAGCAAGGTATATTTATTTGGTGACATTTCCTGCGGCCCTGCTATTCGGATTTCCTTCCTGTTGAGCTGTGCAGGTTCACTAAGAAGTGATGAGACAGTTTGACAATTTTCATCATTGAAAGACAGCGAAACCTTTTTCGGGTTGTTTGTTCTTGGTTTCGGAGTCGGCACATTGTATTTAAGTCATGTCTTCCGTGTTTTTTACTTTTGTCTATTTTATGGGGAGTGCGTGCTAACATTGTGTATCTTTTACACCATGTCAAATATGTGGTGCTATAGAGTGTTCTTGGATAGAGTCTTGCACTTTAATTCTGTACTTTAATTCTGTACTAACTCTGTACTAAATAATGCCCGTTTTCTGTGTGCGAGGCCGTTTTACATATCAGTGTGATTGTAGCATTTTGCTAAGTTTTGCCTCCGTCACTCAAGCTTGAATGTTCGCTACCCACTGCTGGTAGCATACTCGCACATGGGACATCTTTTTTTCAATAAAAAGAAGTCTGTCACTTATCCTGTGCACGGGTTGTCTTTGTCTTTTTGAAATACAATTTGTTGCCTATTTTTGCTCTTTCGTTGCATTTCAGATCAGGACTGGCAAGCATAGTTGACATCCTTTACCCATATTGCACACAATATGGATGTTATCTACTTTCAGTATATGGCCACCGTAAGTATAATAAATAGAAAATAATTTAATAATAGTGCCTTTGCATGGTGGTGCAGCCATAAATTGTGGCTATAAGGTATCAGCGCTGCAGGTAGCACTGCTTGTGCAGAATATAGTTGAACTCTACTACTTTCAAACATCATTGCTTTTACCTGCATTTGTATAGCTCCAGTTCCTGTGAACAACACATATCTGGTGGAAGAGGGGCTTACACCTGCATTTGGGTCCTATGAATGGCCAAATTTCTGCCCGTTTTCACATTATTAGCATGTTTGGAAAGGCAGTCGTTTTTATAGTGGCCTGTTTGCCCAGTATAGAAACCGTTGTGGGGTGTCAGAATCTCGTACACATATTCAGCTTTGCAGGGGACGCAGCATCTGTCACATAGTTTGTCACATGCCGTGTCTTCGGGGTAAGTTGAGTTTACTCACTAGCAAAAGGTGAACCAAGCTTGTTAGATATGAAGTAAACAGCCCGTACACTCAGTGTCCTTCTTCATTTTTTGCGACATATGTGGTTATAGCGACCCTTGCTTTATGCACTTCTTTTCCGGCAGCAGTCTTTTGCTTTTGAAACACTCAAGATAGCTTTCAGCAAGCTGGACAGGAATAACACTGAAGAACCAGCAGATGTTAATCGTTGCACTTATTATGCAAAGCTTCATGCAGTATGATGAGGGCATAAATAAATTAGGGTGTTCCTCAAGGCCTTGTAGCACATGTCATGAGTTTGGAGCAACACGATGTATAGCACTTTTTTGATCGCGTGCTATAGGTTCAGCAGATGTGGCCATGGTTGAAGTGCAGCGCAAAGTCAAGAAAACAGATATCTATGAGCAGCACACTGGTAAAGGAGAGGCTGGGAAAACTTGTGGGAAGCCTGTTGAACATCTGGTTTACGCTGTTGCTGGCTTCATCAGGCAAAGTGTGAAACAAGAGAAAGAAGTCATCAACACATCAGAAGGTTTTTACATATAGGTTCTCAGGCAGGTCTCTGTCACAACACGCCAACAAGTCTTAGTACGCAGGCTGCTCACGACCAACTACATATGCCTTCTGTTCGGACAAAGAACTGCTCATTGTAACTGATGAGGATGGAGTGGACAAAAAGACAGCAGCTCCATTAATCTGGTTTCATTGGTATCAAAGTGTTTTGTAAGTGTGCTTCGCCATACTCCTCAATGCCTTCTTTGGTGACATCAGCAAGAACCAGTTTGAGGCAAGGGGTAATGACGCATTTACAATATAAATATGCATGGAGAGCACATTGCGTGGAAAAAAGTAGAGCGAGAGAGAGAGAAATACAGGAAGGCAGGGATGTTAACCAGTCAATAATCTGGTTGGCTACCCTACGCTGGGGGATGGGAGAAGGGAGAGAGAAGAGAGAGAGAAGGTGTAGATACGTGTACGGACAGCACTTGAGTTAAAGCCGCTCGCACAAACCAGAAGTTCTGAGGAAACACAAAAGTGCCTTCACTGCCTTCGGAGCCGATGATCGGTCGGGACGGTGCTCTAGTATTGTCTGTTCACTCAGAGGACGATCATCTAATTTCCTCAACGTGTTGGACAAAGATTGTCTTTGTGCTTGAAATTTAGGACAATGGCACAATAAGGGGTCAATGTTCTCCTCGCATCCGCAAACATCACATGCAGTACTATCAGCCATTCCAATTAGTGCTGAGTAGGCATTCGTGAAGGCAACTCCAAGCCATAACCGACACAGAAGAGACGCTTCATGTCGGTGCAGACCGACTGGAGGTCTGAGTTGAAGTGACGGGTTCAGTCTGTGCAGTCTTGTGAGCCTTTTATGTACGGTATTGCACTCCGCTAAGGACATCGTGCGTGCTAGAATGCCAAGTTGTCTCGCGGCGTCGGTCCTTGAGAGAGGAATGGGGACGCAGTGGTCTTCTTGGTTTGACGTCCGAGCTGCCTTATCGGCGTCATCATTTCCAATGATACCACAATGACCTGGTATCCACTGAAAAGAGATATCATGGCCTTTTTCTCTTAAGTGATGGACAAGTTCCGCGATTTCGCACGCGAGCTGATCGTGAGTTCCATGTCTGAGAAATGACTGCACACATTGCAAGGCCAGCCTTGAATCGCAGAAGACTGCCCGTTGAAAAAAAAAATGTAGGCACTTCATAGGAGTACTGGAGAAGGAACAGATTATTGTCGGTGGGCAAAGACAAGCTTCTCTGCTACTAAACACCCAACACTGTTGCCATGTAAGAACCTCTAAAACAATCCCTTTCAAAGAGGAAATCATGTTTGGGCATCCATAAAGAGGACAGACAGGCAAAGCCCCTTCTGCAATGCTGCCAGCTTCAAAACGCCCACTTTCCAAATCCTATATGCTTCCTTCTTGATCTTTGCTGGGTACAAGCATTCTACTGTCCAAAAGTTGACATTGAGAGCATTGTTGGTTTGATGGCAATACAGTTCAGAAGCAATTGCAAAAAACCTCCCTTCCTAGTTCGTCCGGAGGCTCACGGTGCTTATGGAGCGACAGCATGAGACAAGCAAGGTGACAGGATGCCTCCAAGTCCTTGTTCGTTTATCACAATGTTCTGTTAGTAACAACCACGAGCTCTGAAACCAACAAGCTCAAGTTCGGCACTCGCGTGGTTACTGTGGAGAATACATAATAAAAAGCACAAAAACAGAAAACTCAAGAAAAGGGATAAAGCACCATTTACCACTTAGTATTGCTGCAGCCCAACCCTTTTCTTCATTTTGTGTGGTTGGGCTATGTTTTTTTTTTTTTACTATAGATTCCCCTTAATAAAAATTATGCTTCCATATGAATTTCAGCCCTCCAGTTTAGACTAAAGTACCAGTGCACTTATGAACAACGAATCAATTCTCAAAGAACATGTGCAGTCCAGCCAAAAGCATGGGCATCAATCTGCATTGTGCTGCTACATTGAAGGTGAATAATGCGTTTCATAATGACAAATGTGCTTTAGTAAGTGTCCCTGCAACTCGAATTTGCAATGTCGTGAAACATATTACTACAAAGAATTGCCAATGAAGCGTACTGTGAGCATAGATGCACTTGCAAATTATATCCCAACTGAATATAATGAGCCGTGTAAACCTGCGTGCCCTTTCCACTCTTCGTATGTACTGCAGGTAACCTATTCGGAGCCACGTGCGCCTCTCCGCGCATGCTTCGATGGTCCCTCTTTCCTTCTTTCTCTCTTTTCTCTGCTATATATATTTCCGAGCTGGAAATAAAGCGTCGTCTTTTTGCTTTGCGAATCGGCCTGGATTTCATCGCGTAGCTGCCGGCCTTTGGCCGGTAGAACGTAACAGTGGTGACGAGGATTCTGCTGCAGCAAGGAAGCCAAGCAGGACGAGCCCACCACCGACCATGGCACACAGGCTACCGGAATTTGAAGACGAAAAAGATAAGTGGCAGGCGTACCTAGTCAAGGTTGAAGCCTGTTTCGAAGCGAATGATGTGAAGGACGATGCTAAGCAGAGAGCCCTGCTGGTAGCTGCGCTTGGAACAAGGGCAATGAAATTTTCAACGGAAAGGCAGCCCCGCGAAAGTCTAACGCCCTGACCTAGGAAGAAGTTGTGCAGACGTTAAACAGCTACTACGACCCGGTACCGAATGAAATTTCTGAAAGTTTCAAGTTCTTCCATCGCTGCCAGCAAGAAGGGGAATCTGTACATGCATTCATAGTGGCAATACGGCAGATGGCACACAACTGCAATTTTGGAACCATGCTGGACAGAATGATAAGGGACCGTATTGTGTGCGACGTCAGATCCAAGAATGTGCAGAAGCAGCTGCTAGCGAAGAAAGATCTGAATCTTGAAGAAGCCGAGGCTCTTGCCCTTGCCGCAGAGAGCGCTGAACGCGATTCGCAAGGTAGTGTTACGTACCAAGAACAAGCAAGATTGCTAAAGCTCTCTGGTCAATACGAATCGCGCGCGAAGTCGCAAGGCGTGCAACAATGCAAATGTTGCGGTAAGCGTGGTCACAAGACCAATGCTTGTCGACTAATCAAGCGCAAATGTTACAAGTGTGCACGGCCAGAGCATTTAGCGAGAATGTATGCGGCAAATGAAACAAGCAAAATGCTAGCAGTAAGTGCTCAGGCGACGGACAGGGACGGAAACCGAAGAGAGTGATAGCAGCACGTCACAAATCTGGTCCTAAACCACCACGCGCTCTCTCATACCGCCCATGAGGAAATCGTTTGCGTGGAATGGCATCGAAATAATGATGGACATCGATGTCCCCTGTTTGTGTCATTCCCAAGAGCATTTACAAATTGCACTCTCAGCGATGGCCGCAGCTACAAAAGGCGGAAGTACAGCTTTCATGCTATCTCGGAAAGTTGCCGCTTCTGGGTGCATTGACAATGCCAGTTTCTTATGAAGGTACAACAATGCAGTGCAGTCTGACAGTTTTAGACTGCAATGGCCCCAGTCTATGCGGTCGGGACCTGCTGAAAAAATTAACAGACGAACGCATTCAGGTGCTGAGCGTGTATTCGACGGCTCCTGTGCCAAAACAAGCCTTGGAGGACGTGCCGACGCTGCTCCAGCAGCACTCCGACCTTTTCACTGAAGGCGCTGGTCTCATGAAAAGCCCGCCAGCCCGACTGCACATCAAGGCCGGAGCAAACCCCAAGTTCTTCAAGGCAAGGAAAATTCCTTTTGCACTTCGTGATAAAGTGTCTAAGGAGCTTGACAGATTAGTCTCAGGTGGTATAATATCTCCAGTCCCTCATTCCGAATGGGCAACGCCCATCGTGCCAGTTTTGGAGAAGGACGGATTAGTGCGCATTTGCGGGGACTTCAAGGTTACACTAAACGCTGTGTGCGATGTTGAGCAGTACCCCTTGCCTGTCATAGACGATATTTTTGCAAACCTGTGTGGAGGAAAAAAATTCAGTATTTTAGACCTTCGCGATTCTTACAATCTGGTCGAGCTAGATGAAGACTCACGGAAATTAGCAGTGATAAACACACAAAAGGGGCTCTTTTGCTACAACAGGTTACCGTTTGGCATCGCATCAGCTCCAGCGATATTCCAACGGAAAATTGAGTTTGTGCTGCAAGGACTAAAAGGGACCCAGGATTATCTAGACGACGTCCTGATAGCCGAGAGCAGCGATGCTGAAAACGTAAACCTGCAAGCTGTGCTACAGCGTTTCCGCGAGAACGGTATCAAGCTACGTTACGACAAGTGCAAGTTTGGTGAACGATCAGTGACATATCTTGGCCATCCTATCGATGCTGAAGGGCTACACCCACTCGAGAAGCACGTGGATGCAATCAGGCTAGCCCCTTCACCGCGACATGTTGCTGAGTTGCGATCCTTTGTGGGAATGGTTACATTTTAGAATAAGTTTTTGCCAAATCTTTCTACTATACTTTTACCCTTGTACAGCCTTCTTGAAAAAGGTGCAAAATGGGTTTGGCACGAAAAAGAAGACGCGGCATTTCAGAAGGCCAAGGATGCTTTGTGTTCAGCCCCAGTGCTAACGTACTTTAATCCGCAGCTGGAGTTGATGTTGGAATGCGACGCGTCACCTTACGGTGTCGGTGCTGCCGTTTTCCATCGAATAAATGGTGAAGACAGGCCAATTGGTTTCCGATCACGAACGCTCACCTCAGCAGAGAGAAAATACTCCCAAATTGAGCGCGAGGCTTTAGCCCTGGTATTTGGCGTGACATGGTTCCGCGATTACCTGTTGGGACGGGAGTTCACGCTTGTAACGGACCACCGCCCCTTGTTGGGCCTCCTCAGACAGGATCGTCAAACTTCTATCATGGCTGCCGCCCGAATTCAGTGCTGGGCGCTTTTGCTCGGGGCATACAAGTACAAGCTGATCTGTAAACCTGGCAAACAGATGCTAATTTCTGACGCTCTAAGCCGTTTGCCTCAATCGCTGCAGGAGCCGCTAGCGGAAACCGAAGATCTGTCGGAAATGGTGCTTATCATAGACGAATGGAACCAGCCAGCGGTTTCCCACCAAGAGATTCAAGCACTCGATGCAGCTGACGGTTTTTTGCAAACGATATGCAGGTACGTGACTGAAGGGTGGCCCTCCGTCGTAGAAGATGACACCAGAGAAATGGTGGAATTCTGGAAAAGACGACAGGAATTGTCTGTAGAGAAGGGGCTGTTGTACTAGGGCCATCGTGTGGTGATACCAAGTGAGGCGCGTGAGAAACTGTTGAAGATGCTGCACGAGTCTCATCAGGGGGCGTCTACCATGAAGGCAAGGGCGAGGGCTAGATTTTGGTGGCCAGGTCTAGATCGAGACATTTGTAGAATGGCCTGAGACTGTCGAAGCTGCGTGCAGGCTCTGCCCATGCCACCTGCACAGAGCCCCGTTAGCTGGCCGATTTCGCGAGAAAGATGGTCACAGCTGCATGCCGACTACGCAGGGTCCATTGCAAACAAGATGTTGGTAACCGTCGACGCACACAGCCATTGGATAGAAGTCATTCCAGTATCTCGAGCAACCGCTAATGCAACTGCAGATTGCATGCGAACCTTGTTTAGTAGGTTTGGGTTGCCCCGCACCGTAGTTACGGATAACTGTACGCCCTTTACCGGTTCAGAGTTTGCTGTACTTGTGGAGAAAAATGGAATCGAGCATATTCGCACCCCGCTTTATCACCCTGTTAGTGATACTTCCGTGACCCTCTTCAAAAGCGAAATGTCCTATCTAGAACGGTTTGGCAGATGATGCATGATGGTCATTGTGCGCATGTCTGTGCTTTTCCTTATATTTGCTGATTTTCGGTGAATAAAGATAGATGAAGTTGGCGCTTGTCCTGTGTCGTTCTCCCTCTCGTAATCGTCTTAGTTGGCGCTGTTCCTTACTAATTCAAGTATGCACCATCTAGCCCAAATGAATGTTGTACTGAATTTAATTATACACTCACGCACCCGCCACCTTCTGTCACAATACGCACAGGTCGCCTAATATGTGGACATATTATGTTGGGCGATAGCGGCGCCCTCCCACTTTTAGTATGCTTCACCGCAATACATATGCAGGCTTCACCGCGTAACTAAAATGTGCCGCGGCGAAGAAGCAGTACATTTGTATTGAGTGAATAAAGATAAATGTTTTTTTTTTCAACAGGACCGAAAGAAAGGCGCACCATGCATCAGTCTGCCACATGGAAGAGCGTTGCAACAAAAGGTAGCTGATTCACACAGACCGGGTAGCCCAATTATCAGTCGTAAAGGGTATGGGTAATTCAAATTTTCAGACATGCACAGAAATATGTTTATATATTTACTTTCGTACTCCCTTCGTAATAAGACTGCCAGAGCTTCCACGATACAAATTTACAACACACAAACGCCAAGAACACGGACATATGCCTCGTTTTCAACTCGGTTGTCATGCAAATGACCTCCAGCACGGAAGAACGTGAACAAGCTGTGTGTTAATTAGCATCGTAAACTTCATACTAGGCAGGGAACAGACCTCGATCCCGCGACAGCCGCTAATAAGGCCAAAACGAGAGCACGTGTCTGTGAACGCGCAAATGGAGCCCCTAAGCCGCTCTGCTCCTCCACCACTCCCGCTGCACGGCTGCACCACTCGTTTAAAGCACAGCACACCAACCACACATTCAGCACTGAACAGTGGGCGGTCGACGCAGTCGCATTACATGTCTTGTAGCGAGCAGCACATCCCTCGATGTCTGTTAAGCAAAGGTGGACGCGGCGATGCCACATTGCGGTTCGCTGAACTGCGCTGCCGAGGCGCTAGGCCACTTCAACATTTCGATCCTCACCCCCGCCGCATTCACCTACAACCAACACAGAAGCAACGGATGCAACTAATCAATTTTGCTGTAATAATTAACCATTTTTTTCGCTGCTTTGTTATTTACTTGTGTATGTTTCTTACGCACTCCCCTCTGTAATACTTCGGTCTTGAGGGTACAATAAGAATTAAAAGAAATTAAAAACCCAAGCACGGGTCACACAACGCAGATTCTGTACTTCCAGAGCTCATCGAGGCCAAAGCCATAATGCCGCACCCCCACTACTCATGGCATTCCGCCAAGTAACACAGAACCTACAACTAGCACACAAGCAACGCAAGCACAATCCTACAAGCAACGTTGAACAACGCGCGGCCCGCGCGGACCAGAGAACGATCACGCCGAGAACGAACACGCCATGGCGTCGCTTGGCGCCACCATCGCGCCTTCTCAAAAATCCGTAAACGATCCTCTCCCTCGGCACCTAGGATCCGGTCACGTGAGGGATTTTTGCACGACATTTAGACGCACGCCCAATAGTTTGGGGCCCAAAGAGCTTTGAGGGTGTTAGCGTTGGGGCACGCTGGAGAATATGCCGCGAAGCGCGTCTCCGCCCCAATCCAGTAAATCCAGTTCTCTCGCAGCGCCCTCGCACAATTTTTCCACACGCCGCGCCTCAGTGGGAGAGTACTCAGTGGGAGTACTCGACCATTGTCTAGTACGAAAGACGGTTTTCGGCGCACACTTGAGAGCGAGAAAAGGAGAAGGGCATGGAGCAATAGAGAAAGAAGGAGAAACCAAACAAAAGCCAAGAAATAAAATACTCATAACTAACCAGCAGCCATTTGTTTTAATGCCCACGTGACGGTGAAGGCGCGGGGGTTTTAAAATAAAGGAATGCGCAGAACGGATTGCCCTTAGCGTGGAGGAGGCAACACAGGTGGCGAAGGCAGACGTTACTGTAGATGCAGTGGGCTATTTCAGTGTTCTGCTTGCATGGCGCCATGATTGTATCTCAATAACGTCGTCAGCTCGATAGCAAAACAAAGAGCGCGAAAGGTCTGTCAGGAGCGAGTTGATTGCTGTGTGTCCATCTCTAGTTTCGACTGAGCAAAGAAGGATGTTTATTTCAGCTTATAACGGGAAAACGGATTTACAGCGGTATATATTGTGGAAAAGGCGCGGTCCGTTAGTCCAGGCCAGCAGGCCCCAGTCCTGGCGGCCGCGCCTAAGTCCCTTTGCGTCTTTAATTCATCGACTGCAATGCGAACTGTTCTGGTGTCTTACTTATTCCTGTAGCAAAAGCGAAAGCATTGCACATCGCGGAATTAGCGCGCACATAGTCTTTGGCGATGTTAAGCTTCCCAATTAACAGCGTGCAGAGGTCTGCCAAGGAAGCTTGAGAGACATGTGCATTTAACTTTATATGAGGTACCAGTGGACAGGATTACAAAATCAACACACAATAGCTTTAGACCGGAGGAGCAATGACTCGTCATATGAGAAGTCAGCGTAATCGCTGGGTCGCGTCAAGGGTCGAGTCAAGGGCTGCATGAATACGAGACTGATTTACATCTCAGTTGCGAGGAGACATGGTTTACCTGGTAGTAAAGCGATCGCGTCGGACGCTGGGAAGGAAGCGTTCGGGATAGGTTATAACCAAGTAAGAGACAGGGCGGATCCGCCCAACTTGGGCACAATATTCTACACAGATATGCGCTATCAGCAAAGGTCGAGTCCTCTTTGGCGGTCCAGTTTTCGGGCGTTCAGGTTCATACTTTTATGTGAACTCCTCCGCACATTAGATACGCAAATACTACTGATTAATTACAACCGTCAGTCGAAACCGCGTCACCGACATGGCTAGTCGTACGCACAGAGCATAGTTCGTCTCAGCGGACGAACATTGTGAGGAAGATGAGACTGTGCCCCCCCAAAAATAAAAAAAAGAACAAGGCAACAAAACGGGCAGTGGATATGATACCTGGAGAATGAGAATACTCTCAATTGATTTGAGCAAGGACTTGAGGTAATCAACGAGTCCAGTGTGTCGACTCATATCGAGGCTCAGAAAAATTAGTACAATTAAGTAACGGCCAGAGTCTAATACTTGTGTCACAGGGCCCACTTTCGATCGTGATCGAGCCAGTTTAGCTAAGCTAATTGCCGTGCCTTGCCGTGCCTTCATGATTAGCCAAGCTAATCATACGTCGTTCCAGCACTCATATACGTCATTCTATGTCATTTTGTATATCACACGGAGACCACAGAACTCACAGTATTTCCTCAAAAACTCACTTGCGTATAACTGAATTATCAATCGTGAGATCAATTTGCATCTTGAGAAGCCGTTTTGCATCAAATCCCAGGCACTCGTGCTCTGCAAATTTGACGTCGCGCATGGATGGCTGGAGCGCCAAGCACGTTGAGTGTGAGGTCATCGCGTACGTGCGAACTGCCCTGACCGCTGGTGTATTAGCTGGAGGAATAGTTCAGCTGGTTTGGTTGAGTCTACAGCTGACTCTGCTGCATAGTTTCTTTTTTTTTCATAATTGAACCTTTCCACTTTTAATATGTCTCACAGCATAACCAACTGTACTGCGGCGAAGCTAACTTTCTGCAATGTTGCTATTAAGTCTAGTGAACATCTCGTTAGGACATTCTTATTCGCGTGGTCAGTCATGTTAATAAAGCGATAGATTTTCTCTGGTGTTTAAAACCGAATTATGTAACTTTAAAAAGCCGAATTGTGCAACACTCTTTAGGCTGTGTTTGTGTAATGGCTGCAACGATTAAATGATGATTAAATATGTCAAACAAAATTGTATTTAAGTTGCGACAGACGCAGGCTACTCTCGTGTCGTTCCAATGTGCAGGCACTGATGGCGACTGGGATGCAGCTGTACCTTTGCCAAAAGGAAAGCAAAACCGCAATTAGGAAAAAAGTTGCACAGCCAGAATGCACATCAAAATCGTAGAAATGCTCCCATGCAAAGTCTTCAAAGTAAGCGCCGAGCGTGTCAAGGTTTACATAAAGCAAGCAAAGCAATAGCGTTTGGCTTTTGCAGTGAGCACTAATGTAATTATGAGGTTTTCACTTCTTCGAGGCTATATAACAAGAAAAATTCCGTTCATCTGGAAATGTGAACTGAAGTATTCTAATGTTCCGCATAACCAGCCAATTCTAGCACGAAAATACTGACATATTAGAATAATTAGAAGCAGCAGTTCGTAATGCTACTTAGTGAATTAATTAGCATCGTCATAAATAATTCAGTAAGAAAATCTAGGCGTAAGAACGGGAAAGTGAAGAATGACTGCAGAAATGTACGCCTTGTTCTTAGACACTGGTTTAAAATAAGGAACACCGGATCAACTTTATCGCTTCATTAACACGATTAACCGCGCGAATAACTTGTCCTAACGAGATGCTGCGCTTGACTCGGTAGCATGAGCAGACTTTGCACCAGCAGCACCACTGCACGAAAGGAAACGGCTCTCCGCACACTACAAACATACGTACAGCCGTAAAGCCGTGTATAAGAGATGATTACTGATTAGCAAAGTTAAGTAATGAGTGATTAGTGATTGGATAAGGATGGATTAAGGTGTATCAAGGAGATTAAGGTCGATTAATGTCAAAGGAGGTGGATTAAGGTGCAGTCGGGTGAATTAAGCAGGATTAAGGTTCATTACGGAGGATGAAGGTGGATTAAGGCGCATTAAGGAGGATTATGGTTGACTAGGGTGGATTAAAGTGAATGAAGGAGGATTCAGGTGGATAGAGAAGGATTAGGCTGGATTAAAGTCAATGGAGGTGAATTAGGGTGGATTAAAACGAATGAAAGAGGATTATGGTGACTTAAGTGGAATGAGGGCGGCTTAAGGAGGATTATGGTGACGTAAGATGGATTAAGGTACGCTAGGAAGGATTAAGACTGATTGAGGTGGATGAAGGATTAGTCTGGATTAAGGTTTATTACAGTAGGCCTTAGAACCTTAGTCCTTCATCGACCTTAATCCTCCTTCATACACCTTAATCCACTTTAATCCACCTTAATACCCCTAATCCACCTCCATCAACCCTAATTCACCTTAGTCTACCCTAATGCATCCTAATCGGTCTTAATCCTCCTTTATCAGCCCTAATTCACATCAATCTACCCTAATCTAGCTTAATCTTCCTTCACCCACCTTAATCTTCTCTAATCTAGGGTGGTTGTTTGGACTAGTTAGTAATTCATGATAAAAAATGGCATACAGCGCGAAGAACAAGAACTGCGAGAGACGACATACACAGCGCTCCCTAATCATTATTCATGCACGCTAATCCGCCTTAATCGTTTCTAATACTCTTTCATCAACCCTATTTCACCTTAATCCCCCTAATCTACATTAATCTTTCCTTCGTGCACCTTAATCCTTATTCATGCACCTTAATCCTCCTTATACACTCAAATCCACCTTAATCCTCCCTGATTCACCCTAATTCAATCACTAATTAATCATGAATTAACTTGGCTAATTATTCTCCTATACAGGGGTGGACAGGCTTTGGGTCGCCTCTGGCCTTCCTTGGGTCACGTGACATTTTCTGTTCACAACGAGACCTTGAAACATACAGATCTAAAGGTTTTCGCCTAAAACATTAAAAAAAACGCAATGTCGACTAGCTAGCGCTCACCACCTGCAATACCACATATATACTTGCCACTAATTTTTTCAGGGCTTGCCTTCATTGTATCGGACTGACGCACACGTCAACGTAAGCTAGAAATAGCTCCTCTACAAGCTGGTATTTCAATTTTCAGTAAAGCGGCAACGGATCCTAACAATCGCGAAAAGTACGATTGAGAGGCTGTATCTTCGCACATAATTGTTCACAGGGGAAAGTAGAATCTCTAGTACGGCGTTTCTGACTGAATAACAACAGTTGGCGATGTCCGAGGTGATG
Source organism: Dermacentor andersoni (assembly GCF_023375885.2). NCBI lineage: Eukaryota > Metazoa > Arthropoda > Arachnida > Ixodida > Ixodidae > Dermacentor > Dermacentor andersoni. The sequence continues at coordinate 191,712,684 of NC_092817.1, read as the reverse complement.
GAGCTGCCACAGAATATTAGGCATACTGAGAACAACCGCATTTTTATGCAACGTACAAATTGCCGCAACAAAAACGCTGGTAAGCCGGCCGGAAGAATGAAAAAAATGCTGCATTACGGGATGCTTTGCTACGAACGATAAAAAAGACGCCTCACCTCGCAAACAACGCTGTTCTTTGTCCGAACAAAGTGCTTTAGGACAATGTTGTGCAGCCACTGCTTCCTGCGCAAGCCGTCAGACTTTCTTTGTGGTATCATAAAAATGGCATAACCATCTTCAGGCTTCTTGCTGCAGTTATATGCGCAACAGTAGGGCATAACGCTAGCACATAGAACAGGATACACAGCGTACAACGTTCGCTACGCCGAGTTAAAGCATCGAGCCAGCCGAGTGGAGGAGAAAAATGGCGCGAACTAAAAAGAAAAACACAAGCAAAACGCAAGATCCGCGCGTTTCCAAGGGCAACGGCAGGGAGACCAATCGTCGTGCAGGAAAACGGGGGTAAAACTGGTTGCCGCGGGGGGCACGCGCAAGGGGTGAGGAGGTCGCGCGGTGGCGGCAGAGTTCAAAGAGTGGCGGTACTTTCAAATTATCAAGGGACATTAGGTGAGGAAACTTCGAGGCGCTGGCTTGCGTACATTTCTTTTGATAAATTAAAAAGCCGCCGTTGTCATAACTTCTGATGATGCGAAAATTCATTAAACTTGATTGCAGTACAAAGGCAGCAGTTTAAAGTGGAAAATATGGAAGAATGTTTCCAATGTTCCACCAATATTATTTCAAATAAACGTGTTTAAAAAAAGCGATGGCCCAACCACAAATGCCAGCACCACGCGAGAGTGATGCATATACTATGAGCATGTGTTATGAACAAAAGATTTTCACGGCCCCAAATGACGGGAAAAATGTGGCGATACGCATGCCACTCGGCCGCCATTGCATAAGGCTATTCATTAGCATAATTTGCGCGACTCGTCGCACCAGAAATATTCGCGGAAAATCTCTGCAATGGCAGCCCAGGGCAACGTCACGCAACGTCAAATTGACGTTTACGAAACGTCCCTTCCTGTGACGCTACCCACGGCATCTTCCTTCAGCCAACCTCAACCTCAGAGCTAGATTCCTGTGACGCTCCCCACGGCATCTTCCTTCAGCCAACCTCAACCTCGGAGCTAGATTCCACGCGTACATCAAGTCATTCTTGGATAACAGGACGGCTACGCCCCGATTTGCCGACCTCTCCACGGAGACAATCTCGCTGGGGAGCAGGGGCACCCCCCAAGGCTCGGTCATCTCCCCTATGCTTTTCAACCTTACCATGGCGGGACTTGCTGAGAAACTCGGACAGATCCATGGGCTCGAGCACACCATATACGCAGGTGATATCACCATGTGGGTCTCCAAAGGAACTCCGGGCATGGTGCAGAACATCTTGCAAGAAGCAGTGAATACCGTCGAAGAATTTCTAATTCCCGCAGGACTCAGATGCTCGCCTACCAAGTCGGAGCTGCTCGTACGCAGACCCACGCAGAAGGGACGCAGGCCATACTCGTCAGACTTCGATTATAATCAAGAAATTACCGTACGAACCAATTCGGGACACGCCATACCGTGCGTCGACAAAATCAGAGTCCTGGGTATGATCGTAGAGACTAAAGACGTCAATGCCTCTACGGTTCAGAAGCTCATCACCAAGACCAACAACGTTATCGGGCTCATCAGAAGAATTGCAAGTAGACACAGGGGCCTCAAGGAAAATAATCTCATCAAACTCATACTCGCGTTCGTCACCTGTCACTTCGCATACGTTGCGGCAATGCTCAATTGGTCACGATCCGAAACAGACAGACTTAATGCCCAAATCAGAAAGGTCACCAAGCAAGCCCTCGGCATTCCAACCAGCACCAGCAACGAAAAGCTGGAGCACCTGGGCATGCACAACACCGTTGAAGAAATTGCCGAAGCCCAGCAGCGCGCCCAGCTTGCTAGGCTTTCGACGACACCTCCGGGGCGCACGATCCTAGGGAAGCTAGGCTTTGCTCAAGGAAACATAGAAAAAGACTTTGCGGACCTCCCACGGGACATCGGTGCCAAGATCACGGTACGACCTGTACCCAGAAACGTACACCCCGAAAACAACAAGGGCAGACGACAAGCGAGAGGACAATTCCTCCTTAACCAAGCCTTGGCGAACCGCGAACGCTCAGCTTTTGTGGACGCGGCTGCATACGCGGGAAACAAAGCTTTCGCAGTGACGGTTGTGGACGGCCGCGGATCCACAAGACATGCAGCCACGGTAATCGCAAGGAAGCCTGAACAGGCCGAACAGGTTGCGATCGCTGTTGCGCTCACCGACGACAATCTTTGCCATATCTACAGCGACTCCATAGCCGCTATCAGAGCTTTCCAAAAGGGCACGGTCTGCGCACAGGCTCTCAGAATTGTTACAAAGAAAAAGATTAAGAAACACGTCGTATACTGGTTCCCGGCACACTTAGGACCAAAGATCGGCGACAACCCCAACCTTAACGAGGCGGCACACGAGGCTGCGCGCTCGCTTACAGACCGCGCTGCTTCACCCGACCACTCGGAGAACAAGGTCGCCCCCACTACATATAATGAAATCACTAAACACTACTACCTACAACGTAAAGAGTATAGCACGCCACACCGCACACTCACTCGAGCTCAAGCGGTTACACTCAGAATGCTACAGACACATACCCCACGCAAAACAGACTACACCATTACATGCCTGAGCTCTACGACAAGTCTTATTGCACCAATTGCAATAGATCCCTTAACGTATATCATTTACTCTGGCCGTGCTCGCAAGTTCACATAAACTACGAGCAGGACAAGCGCAAGTTTGAAGAATCAATCCGGAGCGAAGAACTCGCTCCCCAACTCTGGGCCGTCCAGCAGGTCCACGACGCCGCCAGGAAACAACCTCCCGGTTCCGTCGTGGGAGACGCCCACTCCATGAGAGCCCAAAGCTCTCGTGGCCTGCAGGACCTCGAATAAAGTTGATTTCCTTCCTTCCTTCCTTCAGCCACTCAGCAAGCTGTCATGGCATTTTGGATCGCCACCACATGTTCGCGAAATTTCAGATGCATTGCACTTGCTTCTGCACACTACCGCTCGCTTTCTTTTTGAAAGCGATAACGTCACAATGTAGCTGCCAAGGACCAGAAAAATGTATTAGTTGGTGAAATTTGCAGCTTGACGTCCCGTTTTTCAATCTTGATGAAAACGCAAATTCTCCGCCCAAATATGAGAACACGTGACTTCTTGACTGCCAATGAGAGAGTCAACATGGCGGACAAAAGCGGCCGTGCAGCCGCCATGCGTATTGAGAATAGAGCTTCTAGGTGAGCGCGATAGCGATTATACCCTGGCATTAGGGGAGGCAGACGATAAGTGTGGCCGTAGCTGTAACAAAGTATGATTTTGATTATAAAGTCGACGTTCCTGCGATTCATGTTTTTCGAATTGTTAAATGATTGCTGTGATAATAGCTACCTGTTTTCGTGGTTTCCTGTCTAACTGCTGTTGTATTTAACCAGTAAAAACGAAACCAATCGGATCGAAAACAAAACGACGCCTTTACACGTGATACGGAGTTCAGCATGTGGCCGTAGCCACGCGTGCGTTTTTGATTTCCGAAGCATAGAATAATGCTCGAGCGTTTTATAATATAACAACTGCAATTTTAAGCAATAATTATGATGTACTTAATAACAGTCGGCCTATAGCTATAGTAATCTCGTAGAATATATCCTAAATACCAAGATTTCACTGCCAGGTCTCGCAACTTACTGGTTTTTTGAGTCTTTCTTTGCGAATTTAAAATTTTAATTCCTACTTAAGTCGCGAACAGCTTGCTCGAATCTATCACTATAAATCATGGTCATTTCATTTCTATCAACGTCTCTCAACACACTCTGGCCATTTGTCATGTCCCTTTTGATAGATCTGGTCGAATCTGGAGCCCAGTTTCTTTCTTGCCAAAGTTATCACTAATAACGTCTCTGGTGTACCGCAGCTCGTCGTCTCATTTGAAGATGTTACCGTCTTCATCCCTTATAGCCATTTGCGATTTTTTTCGTTGGGGCTCCGAGGACTCTTCCATGGTTACAGAATATTTTTGGTGCACATTTGTCTCTTTTGCGAATGTTATGCGCCCAACATTCACGTATGATTATTTTTTTTTCTTGCATGAGCTCCCTCGCCACCCCTGTTTTATTTGTAGTTATTCCATCTAAAGAGCACCCCTTATTCCTGTGAACCCGACTCTCTGGCTTCCCTTTGCTCTCTAGACGCCTGCTTGCGCTCTTCTATAGCTTCCTTTACTGCCTTGTTACACCACTTACGTGGCTTCCTTCTTTTCACTCCAACAAAATTTTCGCCGTCTTTCTCTCATCTCCTGCTGCTGAAATCTACCAGTTCATTATATCACCACGCTACATTTATTCACTTACAGCCTATACATTTTATTCTCACTGCTTCTTGCAATCTCTACTATTTGCTTTTCAAAAATATATAAGCATTCTATTGCTAATGGTTCGTCTCTTGCGTTAGTATGCCTGCCAAATTTTAAGATTAAACGTTTATGATTGCTGCCCAGGTTAGACTATCAAAACTTCGAAGAGGTCATCATCTCACGGCTGAAAAGGTCACCAAAATTTATTAAAATATATTTATTGCTGTCGAGATTTTGATCACGTTCGTAAGGGACAAAATGCGTATACGACGGAATATCTATGGTTTGTATATAAAGCTTCGTCATTTACAACGTCTAAAGCAGCAGCGTCCTATATGTAGAAAACTAGGCAGGTTAGGTGCGGTTTCAAGATCCTATAGTAATGGGCGTAGTGAACATCAATTTAAAGATAGACTAACGTAATAACAAATTCGTCTGTATCACATGAACTGTTTTGTTCGTTTTGCTAGGAAGGAAGATGTTCCTTGATCAGGCTTTCGCAAACAATGCTCCACAACGGCTGAAAGTGATTTTGAACCAAACTCTGACTCGTGATGAGGCGCCTTCAGCAGTGTTCCTTATTCCGCCTGAAGATTACGCAGTGTCTGTAACTGACAAATAAAGCAGCGATGAATATGCCGTGGGCATAAGTATTTGCCGGAGAGCACTTTTGTGGCTGAAACAGTAGATGAAGCTTTGCAATGCAGTGACGATGACAAGGCTATCACTCAGGCATCAGCAAAATGCCGAACAATTCGCAGAACGTGAGCGCAAGCGCGGCCCCAACGTGTTTGCTTAGCGCCTAGTCCTGCGGCACGCAAATTTACGAAGAAGCGACCCTGACTGGAGCAGATACATTAAAAAAAGGTGTGTGTTTTTAGCTGGTGGACGGTGCGACGGGCGGTGAGGCACCGCGGTGTCCTGAACTGAGGACACGGCCCACCTGGGCGCGACCATCTTCATCTGCTTTTTAGATAAAGTATATTTATCTCTCTTACTCTCGTGGATGAAGTCCTCACCTTTCTTGTGCGTAACGCCACTCTAAGCACAGCAATACAATCGATGATTAGACGGCACATTCGGTTGGACGAAGAGACTTCAGGCGCCCTCTCTCCGGTACGTGTGCCTTTCATAGACTGGTACAGTATTAATAAACTTTTGTTGAAGTAATTTTCAAATTGTGGCAGCAGCTTTCAATTGCCGAGTTGATTGTCGTTTTGAGATAATCATCTATGAATGCTGTTGCAGTGGCGTCTAACACTCACGGCGTGGAACTCAAGAACCTGGCAATAAGACACTAAATAGAAAGCAATTCATATGTCGTGGTCAAGACTCGACGGCTTTTATAATCACCAAATATAGGCTAACTGAGGTGGAGCGAAGAGACTTCACTAAACAATTGCAATGCGCTGCACTACTTTATGAGCAAGAAGCGGTATTCATAGCTGCTTACATACCTTCTTGATAGGCGTCTCAACAATGCGTTCAAGTGTTATACAGGGTGGGAAGTGATAAAGCTGAACTCCTCGCATTTCAAAAGTCTATAGTAGCCACTTGCCCAACAGATTGGGCCCTAGAACGTAAAACTAATCCAATATGTTTTTATTCCAATCTCCTGACGTCAAATTTACGTAACCGCTGACGTAAGCATCGGGCAATGGCCTGCAGCGTTGCCTGAACAGCCCAATCAAACGACCTCCTCGTTTATAGGGAGCATCTTTTGTTTGCTTTCAAGACGAATAACATTGCCTATATCGAGTGGTTTTGTTACCTAATTCGCGAGGAATTATTATTTAACGTTTCTTCTGAGGTGCGATGAGGAAACGGGTGGTGAACATGGGTGTTGAGTAGAGGTCACACACTCATTTACTCACAGATGGGCCTCAATGTGGCCGCACAAGGTTGGGGTGGGAAGTAGAAGTAAGGGGACGAAATGCTATAACTGTCTTTCGAGTCACCGCAACGCACTGCGCTAGGTAAGAGGAGGTATGGGGCAAGAGTGGAGGCGGTAGAAGGGCAGCCAGGCGCAAGCACTGCCAAGGCGACAAATACCACTGAGGAATGTGCCGCGCGAATGGGAAAGCGAGAGACGCGGCTGAGAGCCTACAGCCACGCGACGCGGAGACGGAGGAGCGGAGAGCCGTGGATCACGCGCGAGACGACAAGGAGCGCCCGCCGCCGGCACTACGGCAGTGCCACGACAGCGGGAGAAGGGACGGCAAGGGCGGAGTGGACGGTAGCGGCGAGTTACCGCAACGACGCTGCGCGGAGGAAGGGGTTGAGAGGATGGGCGGGAACACGTGATGCGGCTTTGGAAAACAAAGGTTAAGCAATCCTCGCGTCGTGCGCGAGATGGCGCCACCTGGCGGCATCTCGGATGGCGCCGAGATGGCGCCAGCTTAAAGCCTTTTCATAATTTGAAAGTAGTGCCACTCTCCTTCTCGCGGCGCTTTCCTCCTCGATTCTCCTCACCCACGGGCTGCCCACGAGACGCTTTTTCTCCTGGGCTCCCGCGGACGGGCCACAGCATTCTATGGAGGCGTGCAATTTTGGGCCAGTTGCGCGCCCCAGTAACGTTGAAAATTTTGAGAAATGCTGATAACAACATTATTGTTTATGAGGAGGTTGGTATTTCTTAAAGCCGTATGAACGGGATATACTGATGTAAAAGGAGCTTTGAAGCGAATTCTATATTACAGACAATTTTTCTGCCACATGCGGAGATGCTTTGCTTAGTGCGTCTGATCTAGTATAGATTGTGGCACATCCCATTGTGTATGGCTTATTAAGCGAAAGCCTTAGATCGCCGTTTCAAGGTCGCGTTGCGAGCTACAGAAGATATCACGTGACCGAAGGAAGGCCGGAAGCGAACCAAAGCATGTGTATCCGTGTAAAGCGATGATTACTGATTAGCAAAGTAATGATTGATTAGTGATTGGATTAAGAAGAATTCAGGTGTATTAAGGAGGACTAAAGTGTACTCAGGATAATTAAGGTGGATTAAACTCGATGAAGGTGAATTAAGGTGAATGAAGGTGGATAAAGGTGTATTTGGTGGATTAGCGTGTATTAAAATGAATGAAGAAGGATTCGCGGGTGTATTAAGGAGGATTAAGGTAATTAAGGAGGGTTAGGGTGGATTAATCTTCTTTGCTTGTTCATTATATAAATAAAAAAACCACCCCTTATATAATGCCCATAAAAGGGGCTTTTAAAGTAATAAAACTGAACTGAGCTGAATTAAAGTGAATGAAGGAGCATTAGGCGGATTAAGAAGGTTTAAGGTGCATTAAGGAGGATTCGGTTGGGCTAAAGTTCATGAAGGTGGCTTAGAGCTCATTAAGGAGGATTATGGTGGATTAGGGCGCATTACAGTGAATGAAGGAGGATTAGGGAGGATTGCGATGCATTAGGGGGATTAGGGTGCATTAAGGTCGATGAAGGAGGATAAAGGTGGATTATGGTGAATTAAGATCGATTAAGGTCGATTAAGGTCTTCTCCGCCCTTTAACTGGCTCTCTTAACTACTACACGCAGAGACAAAGCAACAGCGCACGCATTAGATCCCATAGATGAGATGAATATTTACAATTATTATTAGGGTTATAATTATATTCGAGGGCTGATTGCCGTGCTATCGTTTGTTAACGAAGCTTTCCCTCAAGTCTAATATTTTAAGGCAGTTTGTCGTGTGTGTATCATGGCCACGCACGCTTATATCGCCTTCCGTTTCTCTACCACGGTTGCGCTTTAAAACCACGGCGCTGCAATTTTTGCTTCAGAGACTTTCCTTTTCTTCCTTCTTCTCCTCCCTTAAACTGGCTCTCTTAACTACTACACGCAGAGACAAAGCAACAGCGCGCGCATTAGATCCCATAGATGAGATGAATATTTACAATTATTATTAGGGTTATAATTATATTCGAGTGCTGATTGCCGTGCTATCGTTTGTTAACGAAGCTTTCCCTCAAGTCTAAATATTTTAAGGCAGTTTGTCGTGTGCGTATCATGGCCACGCACGCTTATATCGCCTTCCGTTTCTCTACCACGGTTGCGCTTTAAAACCACGGCACTGCAATTTTGCTTCAGAGACTTTTCTTTCCTTCCTTCTTCTCCGCCCTTAAACTGGCTCTCTTAACTAGTACACGCAGAGACAAAGCAACAGCGCGCGCATTAGATCCCATAGATGAGATGAATATTTACAATTATTACTAGGATTATAATTGTATTCGAGTGCTGATTGCCGTGCTATCGTTTGTTAACGGAGCCTTCCCTCAAGTCTAAATATTTTAAGGCAGTTTGTCGTGTGCGTATCATGGCCACGCACGCCTATATCACCTTCCGTTTCTCTACCACGGGTGCGCTTTAAAACCACGGCGCTGCAGTTTTGCTTTCCTTTCCTTCCTTCCTCTCCGCCCTTAAACTGGCTCTCTCAACTACTACACGCTGAGACAAAGCAACAGCGCGCGCAGGCGATCCCATAGATGAGATGAATATATATAGAAAATTATCAGTCATAGCTCTGGTAGTATAGCCCTCTGGGCCGTTTCTTTTTTTTTCGGAAGTAGTCCTATTAAGGTTATTATAATTACACGAAGGTATTTCGCCGTCGTCAGCAGCAGTCCTTGAGATAGTTATTCTGGCGGCTAGCTTCCCACGCTATGCGTGCCGCCATCGCACCTGGTTAAGCTTTTCCTCGAGGCTACAGTTATACTATGTCCGCGCAACCTTGAGCGATCGGAAAGCGCGTTTTCCCCTCTTGGCCGGCGGAGACGGGAGGCTTTGTTCCGGCCGCAGAGCCTTCCACGTCTCAGTAAGGTGCCTGGTGGTGGTCTCGTGCGGACGATGCCCTCTCGGTGAGCACATATTTCCCCTCATCTTTTAAGAGGTTCAACACTTACAAGCATTTGTCTCGCAAACCATATTTATTTCAAGGGAAATTTCCACGTCTCAATAATTTCTCTCGTCGTATTCGAGTGCTGATTGCCGTGTTATAGTTTGTTAACGAAGCTTTCCCTCAAGTCTAAAATTTTTAAGGCAGTTTTCCTAGTCTCCAAATGCGCTCGAGTTCGCTCTTCTCCTCGGCCGGCCATTTTTGCAAGGAAGTATGCCTTCTTTCCTATGCCTTCTAGCTATCTTTCCGGGCAACATCCAAGGGTCACGAGTTCAAATCACCTGTTATGTTCCTTTTTTTCCCCTTTTTTCTGTCTTTCTTTTCTTTCTTTTTAATGTCTTTTCCTTTATTTTATCACTGTACGGGAACCCTCCTAAAATAAAGAAAGAAGAAAGATACATATCTTCAATTATGTATGGCCACACATGTGCAGCTCGTAAATACCAGGTTCTCTAGCCGAGTGCCATCCGTGCGGTATAACCGAGCTCAGATTGGTCCACCTTGACTGATCAAATAGGGCACCACTGTAGGCTAAATGAGGCGTACAACTCCTACAGGACCCACCGTGGTTACTCAGTGGCTATGGTGTTAGATTGCTGAGCACGAGGTGCGGGATCGGATCCCGGCCACGGCGGCCGCATTTCGATGGGGGCGAAAAGCGAAAACACCCGTGTACTTAGATTTAGGTGCACGTTAAAGAACCCCAGGTGGTCGAAATTTCCGGAGTCCTCCACTACGGCGTGCCTCATAATCAGAAAGTGGTTTTGTCACGTAAAATCCCATAATTTAATTTTTAATTTAACTCCTGCGGGGACGGTAGAGTATCCGCCTCCCGTGCAAGAGGACCGTGATTCAAATCCCGGGCCGCACAATTCTCCACCGGAAAATACCAAAAAAAAATACCGTGTGTTGAGAAAATTGCACAAACAGGCCTGGAGTGCGGCCTGATCGCGGTGACCAGAACCGGTAACGCACTCTCTCACCCGAGCAGGATTGGCCACCCTGGTGCAGTACTTGGCCACAACCTCCTATATGAACACAACAATCAAACCCCGGCCCTCAGTCCCCAGCAGCTGCGAAGCAACTGACCACGGCGGCGGTCAGTCCTGCGACGCTGCAGAGGGTGCTAAGAATCCCTGGCTCCGGACAGGCCGCCATTGGAATATGAACCTGGCAACGTTTAACGCTAGAACGTTATCTAGTGAGGCAAGTCTAGCAGTGCTATTGGAGGAATTAGAGGGCAGTAAATGGGATATAATAGGGCTCAGTGAAGTTAGGAGGCCAAAAGAAGCATATACAGTGCTAAAAAGCGGGCACGTCCTGTGCTACCGGGGCTTAGCAGAGAGACGAGAACTAGGAGTCGGATTCCCGATTAATAAGAACATAGCTGGTAATATACAGGAATTCTATAGCATTAACGAGAGAGTGGCATGTCTTGTTGTGAAACTTAATAAGAGGTACAAAATGAAGGTTGTACAGGTCTACGCCCCTACATCTAGTCATGATGACCAGGAAGTCGAAAGCTTCTATGAAGACGTGGAATCGGCGATGGGTAAAGTCAAAACAAAATACAGTATACTGATGGGCGATTTCAATTCCAGGGTAGGCAAGAAGCAGGCCGGAGACAAGTCAGTGGGGGAATATGGCATAGGCGCTAGGAATGCCAGAGGAGAGTTATTAGTAGAGTTTGCAGAACAGAATAATATGCGGATAATGAATACGTTTTTCCGCAAGCGGGTTAGCCGAAAGTGGACGTGGAGGAGCCCGAATGGGGAGACTAGAAATGAAATCGACTTCATACTCTGCGCGAACCCTGGCATCATACAAGACGTAGACGTGCTCGGCAAGGTGCGCTGCAGTGACCATAGCATGGTAAGAACTCGAATTAGCCTTGACTTGAGGAGGGAACAGAAGAAACTGGTACATAAGAAACCAATCAATGAGTTAGAGGTAAGAGGGAAACTAGAGAAATTCCGGATCAAGCTACAGAACAGGTATTCGGCTTTAACCCAGGAAGAGGACCATAGTGTTGAAGCAATGAATGACAATCCTATGGGCATCATTAAGGAGTGCGCAATAGAAGTCGGTGGTAACGCCGTTAAACAGGAAACCAGTAAGCTATCGCAGGAGACGAAAGATCTGCTCAAGAAACGCCAATGTATGAAAGCCTCTAACCCTACAGCTAGAATAGAACTGGCAGAACTTTCTAAGTTAATCAACAAGCGTAAGACAGCGGACATAAGGAACTATAATATGGATAGAATTGAACAGGCTCTCAGGAACGGATGAAGCCTAAAAGCAATGAAGAAGAAACTAGGAATTCGCAAGAATCAGATGTATGCGTTAAGAGACAAAGCTGGCAAAATCATTACTAATATGGATGAGATAGTTCAAGTGGCTGAAGAGTTTTACAGAGATTTATACAGTACCAGTAACACCCACGACGATAAGGTGAGAGAGAATAGTCTAGAGGAACTTGAAATCCCACAAGTAACACCGGAAGAGGTAAAGAACGCCTTAGGAGCTATGCACAGGGGGAAGGCAGCTGGGGAGGATCAGGTAACAGCAGATTTCTTCAAGGATGGTGGGCAGATTGTTCTAGAAAAACTGGCCACCCTGTATACGCAATGCCTCATGACCTCTAGCGTACCGGAATCTTGGAAGAACTCTAACATAATCCTAATCCATAAGAAGGGGGATGCCAAGGACTTGAAATATTGTAGACCAATCAGCTTACTGTCCGTTGCCTACAAAGTATTTACTAAGGTAATCGCAAACAGAATCTGGAACACCTTAGACTTCTGTCAACCAAAGGACCAGGTAGGATTTCGTAAAGGCTACTCGCCAATAGACCGTATTCACACTATCACTCAGGTGATAGAGCAATGTGCGGAATATGCGGAAATGTGCGGAATTGAGCCACCGTAGTCCTCCACAAAGAAAGCAACAAAATCCCAATAAAGAAAGGCGTCAGACAGGGAGATACGATATCTCCAATGCTATTCACAGCGTGTTTACAGGAGGTATTCAGAGACCTGGAGTAGGAAGAATTGGGGATGAAAGTTGATGGAGAATACCTTAGCAACTTGCGATTTGCTGATGATATTGCCTTGCTTAGTAACTCAGGAGACCAATTGCGATGCATGCTCACTGACCTGGAGAGGCAAAGCAGAAGGGTGGGTCTGAAAATTAATCTACAGAAAACTAAAGTAATGTTTAACAGTCTCGGAAGAGAACAGCAGTTTACGATAGGTAGCGAGGCACTGGAAGTGGTAAGGGAATACATCTACTTAGGGCAGGTAGTGACCACGGATCCGGATCATGAGACTGAAATAACCAGAAGAATAAGAATGGGCTGGGGTGCGTTTGGCAGGCATTCTCAAATCATGAAAAGCAGGTTGCCACTATCCCTCAAGAGGAAAGTGTATAACAGCTGTGTCTTACCAGTACTCACCTACGGGGCAGAAACCTGGAGGCTTACGAAAAGGGTTCTGCTGAAATTGAGGACGACGCAACGAGCCATGGAAAGAAGAATGATAGGTGTAACGTTAAGGGATAAGAAAAGAGCAGATTGGGTGAGGGAACAAACGCGGGTAAATGACATCTTAGTTGAAATCAAGAAAAAGAAATGGGCATGGGCCGGACATGTAATGAGGAGGGAAGATAACCGATGGTCATTAAGGGTTACGGACTGGATTCCAAGGGAAGGAAGGCGTAGTAGGGGGCGGCAGAAAGTTAGGTGGGCGGATGACATTAAGACGTTTGCAGGAACAACATGGCCACAATTAGTACATGACCGGGGTAGTTGGAGAAGTATGGGAGAGGCCTTTGCCCTGCAGTGGGCGTAACTAGGATGATGATGATGATGATTATGATGATGATGATGATGATCGAATTGAAAATTTTAGCCAAGAACTGTGAATTCGGACTTCTAGAAGACCGCATGCTACGCAGCCGTATCGTTCTAGGCGTCCGAGACATGCGTTTGCAGCAGAAACTATTAGCGGAAAACCCTTCTTACCAAAAAACGGTAGAAATTTGCCGCATTGAAGAGCAATGGAAGCAGCACTTCCAAGAGATAAGCGCAGCAACAGGCGGAGCGCCAACTACGATAGTGCACTCGGTTGCGACAGAAAAACTGTGCAGTAGGTGAGGCTACCAGATGCATCGTGGTGGAAATTGTCCAGCGAGAGGAAAGAATTGCAGGAAGTGCGGCGCACAGAACCATTTTGCCCAGGTTTGCCAATCAGTCGGCGCCACGCATAACGCCAGCCGTCAAGGAAAAGAGCTGCGAGAGGTACGGGCCGAGACAGACGATTTTTTTCTTGCGGGGCTAGCGATAAACTGGCGTGAAGTTGATAAATGGACAGCAACAGTTTACATCGAAGGCCAACCTTTCACGTACAAACTGGACACAGGATCGAACTGTTGCGTTATCTCGAAAAACGAGCTGGAAAGGTTACCTGCTAAGCCAAAGGAAGCCTGCAAGGTGACTCTAAGAGCGTTCTTTGGTCACAAGACTACGGCACAAGCAAAAATCAAGCTTCTGCTTTACGCTAACAACAAAAAATGCGAAGAACAATTTTTCGTCGTCGAGCACGATGTTCCACTCACGCTCAGCGGGGCAGTCGCAGAACGCCTGGGGTTTATATTGATGCGTGTACTTATCCTTATCGGGCGACCACGTTTCGCCGCCTAACAAATGTAATCGCACAGCGCGGGATGCGCCTGCATGTATCCGAAGTTTCTGGAAAGTTATCGATGCTTCTATTCGGCTGTCTGTCGTCGCCGAACCCTGTGTTATCTGATTTCATCGCGTGACGCGAATGGTGTAGAACTTTGTGGAAGGCACGCGAGTCCGAACGATTAGTCTGGAACATTCGACGACTGCAGTATAAAAGCCGACGCGCTTGACCCGCTGATCAGATTTTCGACGATCGCTGACTGTGTTCGCCGCTCTTGTTGTGCTTTAAGTGTAGATTGTTTTGTGGGCACAGGTTCGCCCAATAAAAGCTAGTTTTGCCTTTCACAGTATTGCTACTGTGTTCTTTTACGCCACTACCACGTGACAATATACCGCATACAGAAAGTCGCCAGTGAAGAACTATATCCCCCAGCCCAACCTTTCGCAGATGTTTTCAATGGGCTAGGACAACTGAAAGGCGTGGAGTACTCGATGAAGCTGAAACCGGCAGCGCGGGAACCGTCGTGCCTGCTAGGAGGGTCCCCGTCGCCCTGCAAGACAAAGTTCAGGCAGAACTGCAGCGCATGGAGCAGCAGGGCGTCATTACAAAGGTAAATGAACCAACCGAATGGTCTAGCCACAGGGTGACCGTGGTGAAAAAAGAAAAAGTGCGTATTTGCCTCGATCCAACCGCCCTGAACAAACAGTTGCTTCGAGAAAATTACCCCATGCCAACTTTAGAAGACATAGTTCCGCGGCTGTCCGGGGCAAGATTTTTTTCTACGCTTGATGCAGCATCGGGATTTTGGCAGATTACGCTAACAGAAGAAAGTTCAAAAATCTGCGCTATGAGTACGCCATACGGGCGCTATCGCTTCCTCCGAATGCCCTTTGGAATATCGTCAGCCCCAGAAATTTTTCAAGCTGCAATGCATCGCTTGTTAGACGGTCTACCCGGTGTCGCAGTTGTAATGGAGGATATACTAGTCTGGGGCAACACAAAAGATGAGCATGACTGCAACCTGACACTCGTACTGACGCGCTGCCGTGAGCACAATCTGCGACTCAACCTCAAAAAATGCACCTTCCTGCAGGCGGAGGTTCGCCACTTGGGACACATCCTCACTACGCAAGGCCTGCGCATCGACCCGGAGCGTGTTCAGGACATTCTGGAAATACCCGAGCCTAAGACCAGTAAGCAACTGCAAGTTTTTCGCGGCACAATGAACTATGTACAGCGTTTCATTAACGAGAAAAAAAATTCAGCAGCATGTCACACCCCTGTAACACGCGAAGGCTAAAGCCCTGCTGCGCACATGATAATGCACCGTCTCGCATCGTCGCGTTGCTGCTTTCGCAGTTCGGCTTCTTCGACTCCTTTTCGACGCTTAGCTGCGGCTTCGCGCGCTCGTATAGCGGAGTCAGACACGCGCCAACGATGTTTCTCTTCGACTTTACGTTGCATCTTCTCAGCAAGTGATTGAAACGTATGCTGTTCTGGTGCTGTAATTAATTTATTATGACTGCAGTTCACGTTCTTCGTGTAATATCAGGACTGAGATGGGGCCCCTCTGAGCGAAGTTTGCTCCAAGTGTATGAGGCACTTTTTGTGGGCTACATACGCAACAGCATGCCTGTGTTATCTAACATGGGGTCATCTTGTATACGCACGCTGGAGAGCCTTCAGGCACAAGCACTACGGATATGTCTTGGCTTGCCACGCTGCACGTCAACTAAGGGCACAGTAGCGGAAGCACGGGCTTGTCCTATCGACATATACAGGTCTTGTGAACCTGTGCGAACCTATCTTCGCCTGCTAACCAGACACTCACACCATCCACTGTCAACACTTCCAAGCACCAACCTTGACTGTGCTTTTTCTAAAGCTATTGCATGTCACGCAAGCATTGTAGCTGCAAGATTCCAGGCCACCGACATCCCCGCGACACCTCCATGGACATTGCCAAGACCACTAGTGAGGCTTCAGATACCCGAAATTAGGAAGAAATCTCACGTTTGCTCCATTGGCTTGAAGCAGCTCACCCTGTCTCATATATTTACATTATATAGTGGGACTGTACAAGTATATACCGATGGTTCGGTCACGCCATCTGCCACAACGGCCGCATTTGTCATCCCACAACTTGGAATTACTCAACGATTTCGATTAGACCACAAATCTACATCTCCGGCTGCGGAACTTGCGGGAATGCGGGAGGCTGTCCGTTTTATGAGAACGCAGACACCCCATAAATGGACGATATTGTGCGATGCCAAATCAGCGCTACGGGCGCTAAGATACTTTTTAAAGAAATGACCATACTATCTGCTCGTGCTGGAAATCGTCGAACTTTATCACAGTGCCGAGTTAAGTGGCCGCGTGATCACCTTTCAATGGGTGCCGAACCATTGTGGTGTTTTTGGTAATGAACTCGCTGACAGTGAGGCAAGATCGGCCTCCTCTTCCTCTGATGAAACACGTATTGCCTACTGGCGACCTGACACCAACTCCATGATCAAGGCACTCATGCAGGACCTTAAAAAGGCTTACAGAGCCCACTCTGATAACATTCACAGACGTCTACATACGATTGACCCAGACGATAAATTCTGTTTGCCTCCGAAGCTTACACGGAGCAAAACATCATATCTACACAGGATTCGGCTCGGCGTTGCTTTCACCCGTCGCTACGCACACCTCATCGGCCAATCGAACAGCCCTGATTGTGTACACTGCCAGATGCCCGAAACACTGCAACACGTACTTTGCGACTGCCCAGCATATATGCTGGAGCGAAGGACGTTAGACAGTTTCCTAGCCAGCGTTGGCAGACAACTACTGTCGGAGGAAACTATCCTCGGCCCATGGCCTGACACTGCAATTTCAATGCGTGCAACAAAAGTATTGTTGAAGTTCCTGCAGGACACCAAGCTCGACGAGCGGCTCTAGCGAGGCATCTGTCTCATGTACATAAGCACTCCCCCCTTCTCTTATCATCATCATCCATCCCAATACTTTCACTCCCCTTCCCTCTTCCCTAGTGCAGAGTAGCAGACTAGAGCGCACTAGCTCAGGTCGACCTCTCTGTCTTTCCTATCAATAAATTCTATTCATTCATGACTGCAGTATAGACAACGTGCTGTGGTTCTGATTTCTTCTGACTTTCTCTGGAAAAAATGCTGAGCTTCTGGTTTCTTCAACCCGAAGCCTCCGCCACGCTTGCATATGGAGCCGGGTTCTAGACATAACATAGCGCCGCAACATTATTGTCACGATGCGGCATTATTCGATTCGGCGAAGTACCAATCAACAGGCGCCAGAAGGTCGTGGAAATAGGAGCCGGAGAGCAAGACGGTCATGGCCCCTCGGTCAAGCAGCCGAAAGAAGTCGAAGGCAGATTTAGAGATTATTCTTTTTGTTGTCAGCGCGACCATGACGCCCCGACGGTTTCTTGTAGGTACCCCCGTGTTTTCTCTGCCCCGTGCGTGCATTGAGAAGCTTGCTAAGAAGGCAGGGGTGCGAATACTCCGAAATATGCGCTGTCTCCCTGCAATCCTCTGTTTACGAATCGCCGACAGTGTATGTGTGCCGACCGCGCCGTATGGCCGGCTACTGTCGTTTCTCCTGTGTTTGTGAACGAACATAGAGGTCCGCCACGGACTCAAGGGTATGCGTGTGTGGTGCAATACAAGTGCGCGACTTCCAGCAGCAGGGGGGAATCACCCGTTCACTCGCCCCTAATCAAAAGGGGCGCGGCCAAGACCGTGGGAGGAGCCGGGATACAATTGGGTGAACTTGACTGGATCGTCGCCAATATCTGCCGTTCCCCAACATAGGGAACTAGGGAAACGAGAAGTTATTTAAACGCAGGTTTAAGACCGAGCTAAGCAGTCTAGAAGCTGAGCCTACAATCTGCTGAGAAACGTCAAAGAGCTAGTGCGATCTAGTATTGCCTGGGCCGCCTAGCCGCGTCTGAACTGCGAGTTACTAGTTGGCTTAAGAGACGACGAGCCAACGTCTACAACGAGACTTACATTATTTCCAATCAAGTTAGCTCAACCTGCTCGAGGGAAGACGCCAGACCTAGACTCCCGGGAAACCCAGCCCAGCAATTACATCCACCGCAACGAGATCGGCTTGCCAGCGTTCTTTGGGAAAGCTCTGCCGTCGACTCTACGTTTTATGGTCTTGCTGCTGCTGCCCGGCCATGCGTATGCCATCATTTGTTTTCTTTTGAACTGTGTTCAGTTGGCGACCATTAAGTGTGTTTTGTGTAGTGTTAACTTCTGTATTTACTGTTAACTGTTCGTTGTATTTCTTCTGCCTTCATCATTGATCTAGATTAAGTGCATGTGTGTTAGTGCTGTAGTGTTTTTTGTGTTGCGTTTAAATTGTGTATCGTTGTCAGTCTATAAATATTCCTTTTCTCTCTTTCTCCGGCCTCTGACTCCTTAGCTGTGTTCGCTTGAGTACAGAGCGACCAACCGGCATGTATACCCCGTCGACGACATCGCGCCGACCGCGAACGGGTGGCAAGCCGTGAGAAGTATGCACTGTTCACTTCACTTTGCTGAGCGCTTGTAGCCTCCGCCTTTGCATTTTTGCTTGCTTAAGGGGGTATGAGCCAATGAGAAGGTTGCATGTTTTTTTTATATACCGCTCGACTAGATGCCATGTTTCTGTACGTTGTATGCGTGATTCCAATGAACGTATGCGCAGTACGCTTCGCTTTAATGAGTGCATGTAGCCTCTGCATTACCAGTGCGATGAGCCATTCTATTTTTTGCTTGCTTAGGGAGGCATGAGCGCTTGCTGATGATGATAGTTTTTGTACCATTGGACCAGACGACGTGTATTTTTTTCAAGGCCATTGGGGGTATGAGCCACATAAGGCCTTAAAAAGCATTATCGATAGCAGTAAAATTCTCTGCCGTTTAGAAATGCCTCGACTTACGCGAAAAGTAAGACCTGAATACGAAGTGCACTTACTTATAACACCATGTTTTACACTGTCATAGGCTTTAGCAATATTCAAGGCTGCTAAAGAAGTATATTGTTGCCTGCCTCGAGCACGCTGGATTTGCCTCTACAGGCTGACATTGACACACCAATTACAACACCTAACACGTCTGAATACAGTTTGACTTGGGAAAAACTTATTCGCTATCATCCAAATATATGTTGGACTTTACAAAGACCTTTTCTACAAGTTATACAATGCAAAGGTTAGAGATTGTCCTAATGGTGTCGCAAGCGTAAGCAGCGCCTTAATTTTTTGATGAGTAGGATTATTATTGCAAGTATACCTATTAAGCAGCTTTGCAATAATTCTTAAGACAATAGCTTATAATTGCATGCTGGTACAGATGTGATAGCCTAAATAGCGCTCTTATCACGGACGCAGTCACGCTATAAGAACCTTATGCTGAATCGGGAAGAAGAAAGAAGGACTGAAGGCATTTTTCAAGATTTATCCTCAGTGTTCTTCTTACCGTCGAATACAACTACGGAGATCACACTTCGGCTCTCGCAATAAGCAATCGTTTAAAATGTCCGGTTACGGCTTCGGTAAATAAAACGATACATTCATTAGGCGATGCAATTTTTTATTTCGATACTAAATATACGGGACACGTCGGTGCCACCGTCGCGCTGCTGTCACGGTATCGACGGTGTGCTGGCGGCCCGCGCGAGGAGAGAGGGAGAATAAACTTCATTTTTGGGAAAGGAAAAACCTTGTCCGGGGCTTTCTGTCTCCTCAGTTCGGCCAAGTCCGGCTTTCTGATGAGCTCAACCGCGGCTTTTATTCTTTTCTGGGAGGAGTCTGTCGGCCGCTCCTCCAGGGTTGTCGGCCGTTCTTTTTCGAGAAAGGAGGCCAGGCTGTCTCTTTTTGATCGGCGGATCCCCGAGGATCGGCTGCTCCTCGACGGCCTCCCGGGGGTACCGCAATGGCCTGGATGCATCCCGGTCCTGCTCAGCCTGCAGGGAGGGCGAAACAGCTGAGCATCTCCTCTGTGCGGCTTTCTCCAAAGAAAGGGCATCTCCCTACGCGTCCTTTCAACGCCACCTGGAACTGCTCGCGGTCTCGGCATCGCAAACGCTGTTCCCCAGCCGGCACCACAGCTCCGCCTTCAGGCACCTCCTCATTTTCCTGGGGAACAGGGGGCCGTTACGACACTCGTAAATGCGTCGCCTGTCTCCCGCTGACAGCAAAGGGCTCTACGACCACCTCGACCTTCCCCTTCTTTATGCACCCCTTCTCCAAAGCGCTCAGCCGTGTTCCCTTAAAGGGACCCTGAAACGATTTTGACTATTTTCTACAAACGTACTGAGTCGTTAGAATAGGTCCTTCTGAGCATTAATTGACGCATCTAAGTGCTCCGCGTAAAGCGTGTAATTCATTATAAGGTTTTAAAAAGGCACATCGCTGCCGATCGCAGCACATTGCTCGGCGGAATTTTAAGCCGCCCCTACCCATATGACGGAAATCACCAATATGACGTCAGTGGGGCGAGCTATCCGATTGGCTGACCAGGGCGCGTCATCTATAATTTTTCCGCCTTTATGGTGAACAAATGATGTTCGTAATAATTGGAATGTTAGTTAATTTGTTTCTATAAAAAGAAAGTAACTGAAAGAGAGTGCACACGAACAATTTCTCACTGCACTTCAGCGCTTCCGGCACACAGCAAGCGTCGTCTGCTTGTGTTACAACGTGCTCAGTCTTTGATGAGAGCTCCGCCGTCAGTGTCGGTCTGTTCTTCGCGAGCGCTATGATTCGAGTTTGTTGCGTTGTGAACTGTAAACGTAGCGACTGGCAATATGTCAAGCTGCGACATCGAGTCCCTCTGCAAGCCAGTAGACGAGCGGACTGGCTGCAGCGCATCGGGTTGCCGCTACCCGATCGGCGCCAGGATTTGTGCGATTGTGGCCGTCACTTTACACCAGAAGATTACTAATGCAATAGCGTTTCGCGATTCCGGTATTAGGGTAAACCCAAGCGCAAGGGCACAAGGCCTGGCCGTGTCGCCTTGTGTGTCGTTTCACAGAACGAACAGAAGCGCAAATGTGAGTGGTCTGCACGGTGCAGCCACCTGGGGTGCGATTTTGTAGGAATTCTATTACTTTTTCCATGCCTTTTGCCGCCATCACTGAGCAGCCATTGGTCGAAAATGACCGGGCCGCGCCCATTTTGTCTGTCAATCACGCGACGTCAGGAACCCGCAAAAACTGTAATCGTCATCGTGACGTTGACGCACTCATTATGCGGAGCAAAATGCACAGATTTTCGGCATGGCCAGAGGCAGGGTCGTTTCCGAAGGCATAAAAAAAATGGCCGCCCCTCTGATCGCTATGGCCGTGGCTCTTCGCCGTCGACGACGTGAACAGGGAGAGCCAGACGACGCGTTTGACATGCCGGATGACCATTTTCGACGGCGTTTTCGCCTCTCGAAGGGAACGGTGCGGTTGTTGTGCGAGGAACTGGCGGGGGAACTAGAAGCTGAGCGAGCGACGGGACTGTCGGTGGAGCGGAAAGTGTTGTGTGCGCTGCGCTTCTTTGCTACCGGGAGCTTCCAAGCGTCCGTTGGGAGTGAGGAGACGATCCGTGTGTCGCAGTCGACGGTGAGCGAGTGCGTGCGACGTGTGGCAGAGGCTGTCGTGAACGCAGGGGCCCGCAACAAGTGGGTCCATTTTTCAAAGACAGCCGAGGAAAAGGCAGCCGTGAAGGAGGGTTTCCTTCGGCGCGGCGTTATCCCCGGCGTCATCGGATGCGTAGGCGGCAGCCTCATAGCCATTATCGCACCCAAGGGTGAGCGCAAGGCTGTGTTCATGTGCCGCAAGGGATACTATGCCCTCAACTGCATGTTCGCAAGTAAAACTCACGTTTCCTGTGATCCTTTTTGAAAGTTACGTTGCTCTTGCCAACGGGCACTTTCTCTGGTTTACGTTTTACCTCAGATCTGCGACGCGGACATGAAAATCTTGGCCTTGGACCCTATGCGACCGGGGTCGGACCACGACGCTTTTGTCTGGCGGACGACATGGTTGCGCCGGCGGTTCCAAGCGGGGCGCATCGTGAATGCCGGGGAATACCTCCTCGGTGAGAAAAAAACATTTTTTTTGGCGCAGTCACGCTTCAGCAGCGCAGAACGCCGTGTCCGCTCCAACCCAAACTTTTAACCAAACCACAAGAACATGAGTAATTCCGGAGTTAAAAAAGGAAAATTAAGGCATTGACTGCCACCATTGGCAATGTTCGAAGTGTTAAGTTACAAGCACATTATGTGTCTGCGAGGAGCTGACGAAAGCAACACGTATTAGTGCTTTCTGCACCCAGTGACTGCCAGAAGCAGAAGAAATGAACACGCATTACTGCTACTACTGTCATTGATAGCGCCAACAAGTGTTGATTTCTTGTTTGTGGCAGGCACCGAGTAGTGCACTTGTAAATTGGCTAAGAGTTTGTGTCGGGTATGGACATGCTCAACTCATGCTTTTACTTGGGACTTGCAACCCTGAAGTCTACCTTTGTTGAATGATGCTGTAGCTTTCCTTAGTTGACAACTTGCCTCTCGTCAGCGGAGTACTCAATGTACTATTTCCATCTTTGTGCAGGTGACAGTGGCTACCCCTTGGAGCCGTGGCTCCTGACCCCGGTTCCTGGCCATCCTCCAGTGCACACAGCCGAGGGGCAGTACAACACAGCACATGCCGCCATGCGTTCCGTAGTGGAGAGGTGCATTGGGCTCTTAAAGAGCCGTTTCCGCTGTCTTCAGCGATATCGCACCCTCCTCTACGAGCCGGAACGTGCAGCCAACGTTGTCGCGGCATGTGCTGTGTTGCACAACCTTCGCCTTTCTGAAGGCGACGAGTCAGGCGATGACAGTGATGACGACAGCAGCAGCGGCAGTAGTAGTAGTGAGCTTGACAATAACGGCGACCCCATGCCACACAGTCTGCCCCGTAACACGGGCTCTAGAATGCACTACTTGAGAGGGCGGGCTGTTCGCGACAATGTCATTGGCATGTTTGGCACAACCCGTGCGCAGCACATGCGTTATATGAGGAGCGTGCGGCGGCAGCTGCGACGTCAACAGCAGCGTCAGCATCGCTAGGTGCATGCACACAGTTTTAAGTAATTGCATTGTGCATTTCATGCTGTGAAATTGCAGTTGATGTCTGCGTAATGCAAAGCATTCATGATTTGTTGAGAAATGTAAAAGTTGTTAAATTATGGGGTTTTACGTGCCAAAACCACTTTCCGATTATGAGGCACGCTGTAGTGGAGGGCTCCGGAAATTTCGACCACCTGGGGTTCTTTGACGTGCACCTAAATCTAAGTACACGGGTGTTTTCGCATTTCGCCCCCATCGAAATGCGGCCGCCGTGGCCGGGATTCGATCCCTCGTGCTCAGCAGCCTAACACCATAGCCACTGAGCAACCACGGTGGGTACATAAAAGTTGTGTAGTGAAGGGTTATGTAAAGCCTGCACTTATAGTAAGTAAAACAGTATCGTTAGAGGTGACATGCGAGATTGAAAGCAAGCTAAAAATAAGTGCATATTCAAAGTGTCTGCCACAATTTGCTTGTTGCTGCTGTCGTCATCTAGATGCATGTAGCCTGATTCTTACTCGTATCCCCTTACGCATTGATGGACGTAAGCGCCTGTCTCCTCACTTTCTACTAGCACAGAGAAGCTCACAGAAGCCAAGATGTACAGTGCACGTCACACCTTCCGCTCCATGGAACGTGCTGTTGCACGCGCAGCTTCTGGGTCCTCCACCATTTTGTCTCGCAGCAACGGCAAAGTTCCTTTCGAGTGACGAAAATGCCGTCCAACTGGTCATCCGACATGTCAAACGCTGTGGCTTCCGCGAAGTGTGTGCACGCACGAGCAGTTGATAGATTTCAACAAAGTGACCTCACTTGTATATAGCAGAACTCAGCAATGTTAAACAGTAATATTTGTACAGTGCAAGCTAGCACTAGAAATGTGGTTGCGATGTGTAAATAAAAGCACTAGAGGAAAACTGCACCTTTCTGTATTTCAGCCTTCAACATACACTTGTTTATGCACACATCACATGCGACCGTCTCTACATTGAAGAAGTGTGAGAATCATGAGTACTCAGTAGTAGAGACATTATGCAACATATCACAGACACGTTGGAATAAATATTGGATCACGTTGTTCTTGCATCATAATATATCACAGGTAACGGCATGCATCGTTTAAGAAAACTGTTGTACACTGCACAAGTACACAGTAATAACAACTGGCTTAAACTGCACCAGAAACAGAAATGAGCAGGTGCTTAAATCACACGCCAACCGAATATTTATCACAGCGAAATGTATAGGTACATCACTACATGTGAAAGGAACATGCTGTTGTGGCGCTCTGAAACTGAAAGAGCCATAGCGCCATATTATGATATTCAGTAAGACAAACTGCATAAATATTACACACAAATTGCACCACAAGGGCTAAAATGCAATGTATCACAACCTGAAAGATTACTGAATGACAACAATATGTTTGATAATGAGACAGATGTGCAAGAAAAGAGACATTCCGGCTCAGTAGGTAGTGACACAAACAAATATGCAACAAACAAAAAATAAACATTACAAATGAAAAGAAGGAGCATAGGCAAGGAATTTTCATAACTTTTTTCTTTTTTGCTGTGTATATTGACAGGTTGCTTTCGACATTATACTAAGGCCTGAAAATTTCACCATTCGATGACAAGGATTAAATTGTAGAACACTTGCAGTGTGGCGTCGTGCTTAAATTGACATGACAATAACTAGGCACCTCAAAATTGCAGCGCCACAGTCGGAATGCCCGCACACACCAGGCCTACAGGCACTTCTGCAGGTGAGCCTGATGGTGTGCACGCTCTTATGGCTGAAGTAAAGCTTGAAGAAAAAATTCATGCTGCAACGGCTATGCTACTTATGGTTGCATTAAAGGGTGACTTCAGCAATTATTTATTTGCAACCTAGCAATATTTGCCCTTCATATCATTAATACATCAGCAAATTTTTAGATAAGTAACAAATTCCTTGCCTATGCTACCTTTGCATCCTTTAATTATGTGGGGCCTGAGAGGGGGGAGAGGCTTGGCTGCCACCATGCCCCAGTGCAGCCAGCAGCAGCTGAAGCAGGCGCTCGTTGGTCTCGTGCGACCGACGCGCCACTTCGAGGCGTTGCCGCTGCACTTCGAGGCAACGCTCTTAAATTCTTTCAGTTCTCAAACTGCTGAGCGGCGCCTGGCCCCTTTCCGTTGCGCGCCGCGAGAGGGCGTGCACGACGGAGTTAGCCCGGCAAGGCGCAGCGTAGCAGCACGTTGTGCGCAGTTGGCCGCTGTGTGTAGTTGTCGTTTGCTCACGTTTGCGCTCGCACTCGCGGTATTTAATGTTTTGTGCATCGCGCTGCCAATCGTATGCACTATGCCACGCTGCTTCGTTCCAGGCTGTAAGAGCGGCTACGACTCCACGCGATCCGTGGACGAGACATTTTTTCAAGGCACCCCGCAATGCTGAGCGCCTTCAACAGTGGGAGCGCGCTATACCACGGCTGGACAAGAAGCTTTCAAGCTCGTGTTCCGTCTGCGACCTCCACTTCATCAATGATGAGATTTTGAAGGTCTTCGAACACAACATTTGTGGTGATATTGTGGTCATACCGCGCGACAAATGTACGCTGAAAGATGACGTCGTGCCTCGCCTGTTTCCGAACTGCCCAAGTTACCTCTCGAAACCCACACGGAAGCGCAGAGCACCAGCTCCCAGACGATCACCAGCTCAACAAAAGCGGCATAAGAAACAAGGTGAGTGTGTGGATGCTGCTGTCAGAGCTGCCGACGACGAAGCGAGCTTGCCTACCGATGACAGCATGCCGGCGGAGAATGTGTTTCATGTGCTCAGTCGCATGGCGAAAGAGGGACGAAAAATTCGAGGTTGGTCCCTTGACGTTGTTAAGGCAACGGTCGTTTTGTACAAGCTCGGGATAAGAAAGAATATCCCGCATGTAGAAATGTCTGTGGTGTTGTCAGACAGCCTTAATTTAATTGTCAGCGCAGATGGTCGAGTTGTGCCACGCAGTGTGTATGCCGGGAAGCAGACCACTGAGTTCAAGTGTATGGAAGACTTCACATGCCTCGTGCTATATGTGGAACAGCTGAAGCTGTGTAAGGGCTGTCCCGCAAAGAAGTACCCAAAAATCTCTTCGTCAGTGGTGGCAACAAAGCAGGGTGAAACGTGGAGGCGCAACACATGCACGGTATTGAGTGTCAATGCTACATGTGCTCAGTGCCGGACTCTCGAGAAGCTTTTCTTGCAGCGGACGAAACAGCAAAAAGATAGCAAGAAAAAGCAGGCTGCTCGCTTGAAGTTACTGCGTCGCAAAGCAATTCGTGCAACCTCAAGGCGAGAAAAACTGAAGGAAGAAGTCGTTCTGATGAAGAGGAAGCTTAGTGCAATTACAGAAGAGACAATTGACTGCTCTCTTCATATTCTTCCGGCCAGGCAGCAACTAGCTTTTAAAACAGCTTTCATGGCTGCAAAAGCCAAGTCAAAAAATGGGAGGCGATATGATGATGAATGGCTTATGACATGTTTGTTACTGCAAATCTCAAGCCCGAAGGCCTACACTTTACTTGGTGATATGCAGCTGCTACCACTGCCATCAAAGGCTCGCCTTCGCCAAATAATAGCAGGAATACCATGCAAGTATGGATTCAACCAAGTTGCATTGAACAGTGTCAGAAGCCATTTCAGCAACAAAAGTCACTTGACACGGCTAGGAGTATTGCTCCTTGACGAGATAAAGTTGAAGCGAGGTGTCTCCTTCAATAAGGCCTCATGCAGAATGGATGGCTTTATAGACTATGGTGAAGTCATGGCACCAAATGCAAACCACCTTGCTGATCATGCATTGGTACTGATGTTTGTGCCACTGTTCGAAGACTGGGTGCAGCCAATAGCAAGCTTTGCTACAAAAGGAGCGGCTCCTGGGAAAGTTCTTGCAGAACTGGTAATGAGCAGCATCCTGGAACTGCACAAAAACAATGCGTCAGTGCTGGCTGTGATCAGTGATGGGGCTGGCAACAACAGATCTATGTGGGGCCAGCTTGGAGTGTCAGGAAAAATGGATGCGACATGCCACTTCATTGAGCATCCCTGGGAACCGTCAGAAAATATTTACTTCATTTGTGATGTTCCACATATTGTGAAGTGCATACGAAACCACCTGAGGAAGCACACATACGGAATGGTAAGGGAAAAAAATCTCCTTATTTTCCGAACAGTTTAACAATTTCTTTTCATTATTTCCAGGCTGGCGACCTTCGCATCAACTTTCAGCATTATGTGACCCTTTACGAAACAGAAAAAAAGAAGCATGTACGTGTTGTGCCAAAACTCACTGAAGCACATGTTTCCCCTGACAACCTGCGCAAAATGAGCGTCAGGCTGGCTACACAGGTATAACTTGTTGCTGTCCAAGTATGTTGCCTTTCTGTTCGTAAACTAAAAAAAATGCGATCTCTCTTTCTCTCTTTTTTGCACAGCTCTTTAGCCGTGGAACGTCAATTGGATTGCGTGTGTACAGGGAAGCAAATGTCCCCGCCTTGAAAGACTCTGAAGGGACTGAGACATTCACAAGAATGCTGAACGATGTTTTCGATGCACTCAACGTCAAGCTTCCATGCAGGGGAATCAGGCGTCATTCCAAAGAGATACAGGCAAGTGGCCAAATCTCATCCTGGAGCCTAAGCTTGATCTTACATATGCCGTCGTTTTGCTTCTCATTATCGTGAACTGTTGAAACGTTTTCTTTCCAGATCATGAAGCAGTTTCTAGAAGTCTTAAATGTGACTGAGCAAAATGCAGTTGAGAAAGGTACAAAGCTATTCGCATCGCAACTAACGACGGAGTCCCTACGCGTCACATTGTTGTCTACGCTGGATATTATCAATTATCTGTTCAACAAGGGAGCGCTTTATGTGCTCACTGCCAAGCTCAACCAAGACCCCTTGGAGGTACCTACCACAATGACCTTGTTTCCCTTTTAATATATAATGTATGGATGTTTTACATATCCACTTTAATGCGTATATTTTTTCTTTCAGCGGCATTTTGGTCTTGCACGATCATTTGGAGGAGATGAGTCGCACCCAACTGTCATGAATTTCTCGCAGATATTTCGTCTGCTGAGCCTCTACACACCCATCAAAACAGCACTACGTGGAAGTGTACAAGGCGAACCAAATGCTGTACTTGTCAGCGTGGAAGAGGCATTGAACACTGCTCGAGCGGTCCATCGCTTGAACAGAGCTAGTTTGAGAAATGAGATTGAGGCTAGACTGCTAGCAATTACTTCTGGTCCTTCAAGCTCTCTTGAGCGAATGGACACCGAACACAGCTATTTCAGAGGCGGTGTAGACGATGCTGTGACATACTACTTATGTGGCTATGTCATACACAAAATGAGCAAGCACACAGAGTGTGAATTGTGCCTGCAGGACATCAGCTCAACTGTCCCACTCGTTGGTTCCGATGCATACTTGACAACATATCGAAGCTTTAAGGAAGGGAGCCTCAAGCATCCAACAATGAAGATGCTACAGTTCGTAAGAATTGCAAATGACTCCGTATCATTTTCCCTTGATCAGGCAGGTCTCTGCGGTGACCTATTTTGGAAAGTCCTGGATGAACTAGATAAGTGCAGTCTTGCTCGGCTGGGTTGCGATGAGCACATGTGCGCGTTCACGTGCCAAATACTGAACTTTTTCATTGCCACGCGAATGCATTTCTATGCGAGAGATGCGAACCGCCGCCTAGAAACACGAGAGAAAGTAGCCATCGCAAACAAAAAAGCTCGTCTTTTGTAAAGCCACGCGGTAAATTCATAAGCCGTATGCGGCTCCTGTAATAAAAGCTTTTGAACTCGTTGAGAAAAACAAAGATCTTGTCTTATTTCTTTCTCTTTTAGTTGCTAGTAACTAGCCACGGCCGCTGGATAAAAAGCGGCCGTGCTCTAGCAGACGCAAACGACGGCCGCAGTGAAGAGTGGTCCGTCACAGCTTTGGGCGCAAGTGCTTTCCTTGTTCAGTTGGCTAAGTCGTGGCATTTTTTTAACTTCGGAATGGGTACGAAATAAGCAGCAAATAGATTAATGACGCGCTGTGCATATTTGGCGATTTCAACAAAAATAACGCCACTCGCTAAGCAATCACCAGCGCTTCGCAGCGTAGGGCGCCGAGCACGGCCGGGCTAACAGCGGCCGCCGCGCCACCTGTTGAGTGGAAACGAAAAGGGGCCGCGTATCGACGGCCGCCGCAAGGGGAGTTTGACAACTGAAAGGATCTAGTAACGTTGCTTCGAGGCGCTGCGACTGCACTTCCCGCATTCCCGCCACCTCCTCCCCGAGGTGCCGCAGGCTCTCCATGTGGGCCTCGTGGTGCTGCCGCAGGCTCTGCAGGTGGGCCTCGTGGTGCTGTTAGCAAAGATGTGTAATTAGTTTAATTACAGAAGCTCAGTAACAAGGCCTTCGTGTGTTGCATTCATCCCCATTTGCAGGCTATTGTCTTGTCATTGCATATTCAAACACTGGAAATA
Source organism: Dermacentor andersoni (assembly GCF_023375885.2). NCBI lineage: Eukaryota > Metazoa > Arthropoda > Arachnida > Ixodida > Ixodidae > Dermacentor > Dermacentor andersoni. The sequence continues at coordinate 191,682,993 of NC_092817.1, read as the reverse complement.
TCTTTCTGGCCCATCAAACTTGTGCCGTCGCATTCCATTAGGATGTGTTACATTGCTATACCTGCTTCCTTGAATTCAACGCCACTTTTTTTCTTTTTGCCACATAAGTGCGTAGCTATTTACACGGTATATCACGCGAATGTGTACAAGATATCACCACAGGACTACACGTATACGTTATGCTTGTTCACTGATTAATATAATTTTTAGAGAGGTCATATGCTCATCAATTTCATACGCAGAAAAATATACATCTGTGGCCTTGCACATACCTGCCGGTTTTGCTCCAGCAGTTGTTGGCGGAAGCGGGTGTCCTCTTGAACTCTGGCTTCCTCCAACTGGCTCTGGCGAACGTATGCGGCAGTAGCCGTCATCACAGCACCATCAAGTTCCTGCTGCCTGGGCTGTCTACGGGGTGCCCGTGGCTCTCGAGGGGTAGGCTGCGGCACCTGGGGGGTAGGCTGCGGCACCTGCGGGGTAGGCTGCGGCACCTGCGGGGTTGGCTGAGGCACCTGCGGGGTTGGCTGAGGCACCTGGGTGGTAGGCCGCGGCACCTGGGTGGTAGGCCGCAGCACCTGGGGCGTAGCCGATGGCTCTTCATGCAAGGCAAAAGCAAAGACTGCTCATTCACTGTTATCCGACCTACACAGATTGATTGTGCTAACCAGTCACTATGAAATGTCATTATAGCTGCATAGCTACAATAATGATACACAAAACAGGTAGTTAGAGCAAAAGATGCCACAGAAAGTTGCTGGTAGCAGTAACCATTTTCATGGAAAAATAAAAGAATTTGAATTTGAATTTGAACCCTTAAGAAGCACAAGGAATCTCTATTACAACATCATGTCATTTGTAGTCTTGCATTTCTCCTCCATGAATAAGAGCTGGATGTTGGACACAAAGGTAATAACAGCACAGTGACGTACTTTACTTCATAGCAAGATCATACAGCAACTGCAAACAACAATGCTACTACAAAAGCTAGATCACTGCCTTACGTGTAAGGCCACTTGGCCCAGCAACAGCTGCAGGACCCGACACCACGAAAGCAGTTGTCGCTGGTGGATGTCTACGGGAACCGCTGGGCCCTGCAGCTTCCTCTGAACTTGCCTCGTCCTGCAATCAGAGTAGTGTTCAGACATTGCGAGCAGTGTGTGCAATGCGCATCATGTACACAAGTTGCTGCTCAGAGTACATAACCTATACTGTCACTTGCACAAAAAAAAAAGCTTAAAAATTTTGCAATATTGTGTTACAATGTAATGCTGAAAATTTGTGAGGTCACAGCAGGTCACACAAACAACACTTTTTTTAAATCCAATGTACGCACCTCGCTATCGGGGAAGTACTCAGGGGGGGAAACAAGGACCCCTCCTGTCCTCATAAGGACGTCGAGGACGCGGCCGTTCACGCCACCAACTTTGCCACCTCCAGTAGCCCTGCAAACACGACAACAACGACAACGTGAAACTACGTTACTGTCAGCATCATTAGAAGCTCACCTCTTCTCGCTCGCGGCCCTGGCCGCTTCTTTTTTTCGCTTTATGGGCCATCTTGGCCCAATGGTTGCGCCAACGGCTGGTGACCTTTACGGCTGGCCCCTGTGCGTTAAGCACCGCCGCCACCTCCTCCCACAGTTCGTTTTTTCGAGCAGCAGTCATACGTGGCGAGAACTCTGTAGAAGCTCTCGCCAGGTATGGGTGCTGCTCGATGAACTGCACGAGAATAGCCGCCTGCTCTTTCGACACCCGCGGCCCTTTTGCTGCCATTTTCTCTTTGTCAACTTGGGAATTTCAGCCGGCCCGCAGCACAGTAAGAAATTTAGAGGCAAACATTCTGTCCAAGCTAAGCGCCTGCATAAAGTGCTCACTACGACTTATTTCTGCCTTTTTATACCACTAATGTAAAAAAAGGTGAAGTCACTACTCACATTTAATGTTGTAGCAGCTTCTTTCTCGGAGCGTATCAGTGCAGGAAGTATTACCGATGCAGCGATAACTTTGACAAAGCTATCGTTATGTCATGGCGGTGCCCTATGGAAAACGCCTTGACAGTTCTCGATCCACTATGTTGGAAAGTTTCACCTCGGGGGCTACGGATAATTCTTCTTGGCCCTTCCTAAAGAAGAAATTATCACACGTCAGACATGCAGCGAAAACCACACGACAATGCAAGCACTACACGAGCAATAGTTACTCACCTCAATCAGTATCTGACGGGGGCGGGGCCGCAATTACGGGCACGCAAGGGGCTGTCAGCTGTTCACAGGTAAACAAAGGCTGCCATTTTGCGAGCGCTCAACGGCATGGATTGGATGCACATCCGACTACTATGTGGCTACGACTTCAAAAATAGAGCACTTGCGTTTGCATTTCTTTGGACTGCGGCAGCTTTTGCGTTGTAATGTAACAAAATGAATTTGCTTTACGCAGCATGGAAGTCCGCTTTTATTAAGTGCCGTTTTACAAAACAAGTTTACTATACAGTCCCGGAAAAAGAGAAGAGAATACGAAAGAAACATCCGGCCAATGAAGGGAGCTTCTGACTGGACGATCCAAGAAAACGTCGTGCCTACGTATACACAATTTCCAAAATCGGTGACGTCACGCGACAAGGCATTGGCATGAAAAAAGTCATTTCTACAAAATCGCACCCCTAGTGGCATAGAGCTCAACCACACACGGTAGCAGCAACAAAATAAATTCTTTGCTGCTGGTGTAAATTTTTCGCAGGAGTGTAAGCGTTAACACGATGTTTTTGTAAATGTTTAAAATGTTTTAGACTTGGTTAGAGCAATATTAGCTCTTTGTTTGGCTGGTTAAGCTCCACGCCAACGGGCGGCTGGACCGTGGAGACCGATCAGGCAGCTCACGTACGTCTACGCTAAAGTTTATGCCTCCACCGTTGGGTCGAAACATTCGGCTAGTGTGTTATTACCGGAATACCAGACACGTTCGGCGCTGCGACAGAATGCTCGCAACGCACGCTGCTTCGATAGCTCTCGCTTGGGGTCGACGGCCAAGCGGCTAGCGGAGAGGTTTCGCGCGGGCGGGGGCGGGATCCAAAACAACCGGAAGTGGACGATGTGACGTTGCATCGTGACGCAGAACCAGTGAAGGTGGAGCTCAGCCAACGCCTCCTAGATAACACAAGGCCGGTGCACTTCGATTCGTGACGTCATGCTGCTTTGCCCTACTGCCATAGTATCTAATGGGGACGCTCCCGATCGAGCCGTGGTGGTTTTGGCGTCATCGTCTTCGTCACGCTGGGCTTGGCAATGGAAATTTCGGTCCAAGTAGCATAATGTCACAAATCGGAGTGCACAGGTCTTGTGTTATCTAGGAGGCGTTGGCTCAGCCGCGATCGCTCGGCGAACGAGTTGAGGAGGAAAAGCATGGCTAGGGAGGAGGGTAACTTGTAATCGCGTGTAGCTCCATTACTACGTAACGCTTCACTTAAATTGTGGTGCGAGTGTTCTACTTAAGCTGTACCCTACGCGTCTACAAAATTTGTCCGGACTGTTTCAGGGTCCCTTTAAGCGTTGAAGAAAACAGCGCCTCTCCCTGCTTACAATCACTCTCTCTCTCTCAGACCGAGGGCACTCTCACAACACCTTACGCGGAGCGTTAGAAAGTGTCCAGGGACGCGAGAGACGAGCAGTGAGTTTGGCAATGAAGACGACCAAGCCAAGCGGACTCGGGCTCCGGTGGCTCTGCAGTAAAGTTCAGCGCTGCTGGCATATGAACGCTGTGCTCGCGCACATTAGCGTTCCTGCTGGGCAGCTGTACGCTTTCCACATCCGTGGTGCGCAGCGGAACGGACAGTATGCACTTGAAGCTGCAAACGCTGTCGGTTTTCCTTCAGTCTCGTCTCGTGCAGCATAGGCCTGCCACGCCACTGGTGGCGCACCTCTTCGCGTTGGTTTTGATATGCCTGTATAGGGCGTTGTCCCTGCTGCGCGGCCTCGATTGTTTCGCGTGCTGTGTGATCCCAACATGCTGTCACCGCACAAGAACACCGTCTGATGGACTTCAGCGCAACGCTTACTATCGCTTTCGGTTTTTTTAAGCCTACGAGGATAACTGCGCCATTTGTTTTTTTGTTTTTTTCTTTTCATTATCATACTGTGCAAGGCATCCCTAATGGAAGCTTTACGCGCGAGTTTTCGATATTTTTATGCTATGCACATGGTGTTTCCAGTGACCTCAAATTTTTGTCGAATAATAGTTAAGCGTGCACGATGAAAGTTATCTTGCTCGTTCAATGAAATAGGAACGGTTAACGAGGGCACACAAGGGCAGCGGCAGCGCAAAGTGACAGGTGAAGGACAGGCCGAGGCGCCGTCCCGTGAACGTTTTATTTACCCTATGTTCATGCGTAAGCTGAACACAATTAACAGATTTTCTAGTTCTCATTGTAGCTGTTCGTGGAAGGTTCCCCCGCAGCGCCTGTACCTTGGAAAGTGCAAAATACTTATCTAAAGAAAAGAAATAAAGAAAGGGCTATTGCGCCTTTCGTGCAAATTATATTTCCCACAATTCTATTTCTAGTTTAGGCCCCTCCCATCGCCCCATATTTCGACTGATTTCCTAGGGTTGCCTGTGCAGTTACACCCAGGAACAACCAGTCAAGTTCGGGGTCTTTCGGCCACGCTGCACTTCGCCGCTGCATTCGTGCAGCAGACTTCACGCCCGCAGCGTGACGTATATATACACACGAACAGGGGCTCGGCGCTTCCTGCTCGTTGCTGTTGTGCACCATGCAGGCGGCGGCAAGATGAACGACCGACCCAGTTACGTCTGGTCGGATTTATCGACGCGCAAGCTTCCCGAGGCTTGCTTGTCTCCCGGGCCGCCATCGATTCACGTCCGTGGCGGCGGGGAAGAGATGAGCACGCGAGAAAGAAACCGTAGAGAGAGTCGCGAACAGATAACATGGCCCACCGGATATGTGCCACCGGGTACGGGCAACTGGGCATGTGCTACGGGGTATGTGTGCGGTCTAGAACGAGGATATCGGTGGCACAGAGCACATAGCAAGGAACTACAACAAGAGCTGGTCTAAGGGACGATTCAGTCCTTCGTGTATAGCCGGCTTCTATTATTTATAGACGGTTTTTTGATGGGGGGAACGAATTAGGAGAATGAACGTTCCGCCGAATGACCGGGCGATCACACGTGTTTAGGAGTGTGCGAATGTGCGAAACTTTTGATTAACGAATCAAATAGTATCCTATTCGATTCGGTCTTCGAGTGGAATAATCGCTATTCGCAAATGCGAATATTTTTCGGATTCTTTTCGAATATTTCTGAATTTCAACAGCGCCCAAATAAACATAAATTTAGAGCAAAAGGGCGGTAAGATTTCGCCCCCAGGGGCATGGTATAGACATAAAACATGACAACTCGCGTAGTGCAGCAGGCTATGTCACTTAGGTACAGCGCTCATTCGCGCTCACTGAAGAGTCGGGTGCATGCCAAGAGACCACTTGTTTGCTCCTAATGCTTCACATGTGCTTTGAGAGAAACTGCTAACTGACAGAAACTTGCTAATTTCACGAATACTGGGGTGTGAACGTCGTTTTATAATAACTGTGATAATGGCTACTCATTATCCGAAAAGTATTCGATTCGATTCGCTTCTGACACTCTTCGATTCGTATTGTATTCGGTATAAAAAAAAACTGTTCGTACAACCTTACATGTGTTTAAAGGGCCCCTCATCAGGCTCCATAGCAATTTTTTGTTATACCCTGGAAGTTGTTACGTGTTCTGCCGCAAAAATATTTCAAATCGGCTCATTAATAACCGAGATAGAAATATTTCAGTGCCGCGAACCCATGATTTCAGCAGGCGGGCTCCACTGCAAAGCCAGACACTCCCTCCACTCGCCCCGTCCAGCCTCAGCAAGCGAAATTCCTTCCCTGCGTTCTCCCATACGAGCCCTCGAGGATCGCGTGACGCATACGTCACTGGCACCGCCTTCATTTTTTTTTTCTCCTCGTTTTTTTTTTTTCTTACCAGTGTTGCGCGCGAGCTGATGTAATGTCTCGTTGCGCGCAGCGCGCGCTTTTGCGCGCTGTGCACAAGGACATATGACTAGCGGTATAATTCAGTGCTGCATGAATACTGAGTCAGAACAAGCGGATCGCAGAACACGATCACGCGCTGGAACGCAGTAGAAGATGGCATAGTTTCGGCATGTGCGCACGAGACTGCGCCACCGCGGGAACAAGCAGACGAAGCAGAAGTACATCTCTCTTGCTTCGGTGCGAGGTAAAACAAAAACACACAGACATTCCGTTTGTGTGTTTCATTATTTCTCTAAACTTCAATTCGTCAATTCAAGCAACAGATCACACAAATAACAGATGTTGCCTTCAATCATTCTCCAAGTCACGTATCACCACGAGCGACGTCACACAGCGGACACGACTACGTAAGCGCAGGGGCACGACTACGTCATCATCCGACTTGGAGCGCGACGGCCGCGAGAAGGAAAAAACGGTGTTCGGTTTGAAATTTCAGATCTTCCCGCGGCGCGTAGCGACGTCATACTTTGCAGACACGATCGTTAGCGCGCATTGTATGCTCTGCGCTTGTCAGCTCAAAATGACCAGACCTGGTGAGGGGCCCTCAAACAGTAGTATTTCACGTGAAGTGACACGAAAGATTTCTTGTCTATACTTATGAGCAAGGGGTGTTAAGGGAAACTGAGTAAACAAAGTAAGTACGAGTACCTTACTCTTCTAACAATATTAAAAAAGGCCACTCGATCACACCATGAGAGGATAGATGCTTGGTAAATTAGAAAAGATGAAAAAAAAATGAAAGGTGGTGGCAAAACCAGCTTCAGGTTCTCGCAACGTGCTCGCCGTCCCGTCATCAATTTTTTGTATTGCCTGCCGGGGCCTGGTTAATTTTTTTTTACCGGTTCAAATGAGTTACAATGAATTCTGAACGATGTAATGATTAAGCTTAAGTAAATATTGCAGAGCCGCAAGGGCCCAAATACGAGAAAATACTTTGAAGTCTGAGACGCCACACAGATGTATCGGCGCTGGGATTTCGGCGCGAAATTGGAGAAGTGCAGCCTTCGTCCTGATTTTCTCTTCAAATCATCAATTTATCACAGCGAAATTAAAAGGAAGCTTGGAGGCTCCGATCTAACTGCATCTGATCGGAGAAATTGCTTTTCTCGGCAACCACTGAACCAATTTTGTTGAGATTTGTACAACTTAAAAGGAAAATGTAAACATAGCTAAGAGCTGAAGGAAGCATATTTCTGATCTAAAGCGTTAATTTCTAGGTAACAGATTACAAAATTGAGCCAGATTTTCAGAAACGAAGTTAATAAGTTTATAACTCCGCCGCTCAGCAATGAAAAACGATATAAAAATCTCCAAACAGCTTGTAACTACGCATCTGAAGCGGGCAAAATTGATGTAGTTAAAGACTCGAGAATTATATAATAATTTGCGAATAGAACTTTTGCAAAATGCTTGCAAATATTCAATCAAGTCCTCGTAAGCTGTAAATTAATATACTAACTTTGCCCGTTTTAGTTAGATGCTCTAACGGATGCAGTTTATAAAACAACGATGTGTTTTTGGTGCAGAGTTACGAACTTGTAAACTTTGTGCTTGTATATAAAAAGAATAGGCAGTAACTAATAATTGCAAATTTAACTATGAATGAATGAACAAAGCTTTACTGAAACAGGGACTGGTCACTCGAGGTGGGAGGGTTCCTTATTCCCCGCAAGCCTCGGGGGACGAGTTGGCGCTGGTCGACCAGGTCAGGCTTGTAGATAACAGCCTCCTGCGTTTCAGTGATGAGGTTTGGGTCTGCGTCGGCTCATGCTGGTTGTGTCGCTGTGATGCTCGCACGGGTGTGCTTGCATTGTAGTAGAAGGTGTGCCAGGGTGTACGGCATGTTGCAATGTGGACAGGTGTAGCTGTGTAGCGTCAGTTGGATATGATGCAATAAGATGTTGTGTGCGAAGGCATTACTACGGGGTCACCTGTAGTCGGTGCCTTCGTTTCTTGCCAGTTTTAGATGTGGAGGAGGGTACACCCTGCGTCCAAGCCGATAGTGCTGCATCGGTTCTTGGCAAGTTAGTGCCGTGGCTTCTGTCTCCTCCGCTGATGTGGGTGGATGGGACACGGGGAGGTGCCCGGTTGACGCCTGCGGGCGACGCGGTGTGTGCCGCTTCATCCCCCTCGAGTCCCTCGTGTCCCGTAACCCGCATGATGCAGTTGCATGGGGGGAGGGGCGTCGTCGCGTTTCAGCATGTTTGTCGCTTTGATGGAGATCCTGGCCTTTATGTAGTTCCGCGCTACTGTTTGAGAGTCGGTGAAGACCGCTATAGTAGGTCGAAAACAACTGTTCACTATATGCGCCGCGAAGACGTTACTATGCATAACTAGTGTTACCGAGCCGACATTGCTGCTCCACTATTACATATGATTGTACTCATGTTTTACTGAGTAACACTAGCCGGATATGTAGAAGAAAACCCTGGACCTCACACCCGCACATCCCCAACAGAACATTCCAGGTATGTGATGTCAGCCCTGGAAGCAATCAGGGGTGCTATAACGTAAAGCTATTCCAAACTTTTCTATTCCACTTCTGCAATCAACCCTCCACGATTGGTCAAAAACTGTTCGCGCCACCCCCATTTCACCTGTCTTTCACGCGACGTCACAAAACCGCGAAAACTCACCGCGTTAAAGTGTCGTGTACGTATGAAGTATGCATTATCATGCCTAACAAAACTGTTTTTGAATAGCTGGAGACTGACCCGTTCCGAAAGGAATAGAAGATGGCTGCCCGCCGATTTCCGAGGCACTGGCTATTCGCACCTGCCTGAGAGCATATATTTATTTACGAGTAACAAACTTCTTGCGTGGCAGTTTAACGTTATTGAGTCCTTTCAGCACGTATATGACATCACTCTGCCAACTATTCTTTGCTGAGGATCCGTTTTAGCGGCATTCTTAACCTTCCGTTGCATGTTGCCGTGATTTTCGACCAGACACCTCAAGCTAGGTAAGGGGAAGCGGACCAATCGCGGACGCCGGCACTATCCTCCTCATCGGTTTATCTATTTCCACTGCGCTGGCTCGGCCCCATCGGAACCCTCTACGCTTGAGCGCGCTCCTCGCCATTTGCCAGCCCATTAGATCAGAATAACCGGTCAATTTAGGCAGTTTTACTCGTTGTGAAAGCAAACAAAATTGACCTCCTATAAATGAACGAGAAGAAAGGGGGTTAACCGCAAGGGGCCTGATTTTTATTAATTATGTCATGAGAAGCCAACAAAGAAAGACACCAAGGAAAACACAGGGCAAATTACTTGTACTCATTAAGTGAATTAAAGAAATGATGAATTAATGGTAATGAAAACGGATAAAAAGACTTGCCGCCAGCGGGGAAAGATCCCGCGTCTTTGCATTACGCGTGCGATGCTTTAACCAATTGGACCCGCCGTGGTTGCTCAGTGGCTATGGTGTTGGGCTGCTGAGCACGAGGTCGCGGGATCGAATCCCGGCTACGGCGGCCGTATTTCGGTGGGGGCGAAATGCGAAAACACCCGTGTGCTTAAATTTAGGTGCACGTTAAAAAACCCCAGGTGGTCGAAATTTCCGGAGTCCTCCACTACGGCGTGCCTCATAATCAGAAAGTGGTTTTGGCACCTAAAACCCCATAATTTAAATTTTTAACCAATTGGGCTACCGCGGCGCGGTTTCCCCATCCACTTTCTTGGTTGGATGGGGAAATTAATTTATCATTTCTCTAATTGAATTAGTAAGTACAAGTAATTTCCTCTGTGTTTATCTTGGTGTCCTTGTTTGTTGGCTTGTCATGATACTCCTATAAATGAAGTGATCTAGCGTTTGATTGGTCTGTTCAGACAACGCTGCGGATCACCGGTCGATGCTTGCGTCGGCGGTTACATGTTTCATGTCCGGAGATTGGAATAAAAACAGATTGGAATAGTTTTACGTGATAGGGCCCCAGATCTGGCCAAATAGCTCCTCTTAACGAAGTGAAATCCTTTCGTTTTTCGGAACACGCTAAAACTTTCGTCGAGATCGACAAAAGGTTCATTGAAATGGAACACGATTGCTCATCCATCATAACAATAAAAGAGCAAGTAGCCAATGTTCAGGCCCTCTCGGAAGAGGGCGCATCGAAAAGCACTTGCCCAGCCACACAAGTATGGATGGACAGAAAGGCAGGGCTCGCCGGTTCAACCTCGTGTTCTTCGGCCTTGATGACCCGACTTGGGAGACGTGGGAGCAATCGCAAAAACTAGTAATCAAATTTTGCGCTGAGAAGCTCGGTGTTCACGTGCAGCCAGCGTATATTGAGCGCGCGCACCAGCTTGGGTCTTTCCAGGCAAATAAGAATAGGCCTGTCGTTCTCTTATTCACACACTTAACACTCAGGGAGAGTGTCCTATCAAGCGCTAGAAAATTGAAGGGCTCTTCATACAGCATTTCCGAAGACTGTTCTCCGCCCACTTGGACATGGCCCGTACCCAAACTGGTCGAGTTCGCTCGAGCACAGTGCAAACCCTTGAAGCTACGCTACACCACGCTAAGCATTGGAGCTTCGACGTTCTTGTACGACCACGCTTCTCGGAAAGTTGTTCCTAGTCACCCGTACCTAAAGGCCATCCCTCGTACCTAACTCTGTGTCTCTCCTTTACACATATATTTGAAGCGTTTTACGGAAGCTTGATTATTTGCGTAACTTAATTGGCACTTAAGAAAGCTAAATAACTGCACTAACTGAAATATGGTTGCATCCTTTCCTTAACGATTCCGCAATCGTTTCTTGCTTACGAGGCTTCGACACCCTTCGGCACGACTGCGTTATCAGGCGTGGTTGGGGCGTATCAATTGCAACTCACCACAGCGTACGCTGTTATCAACTTGCTAACCATAGAGATCTAGAAATCATTTTCATATGTTCGCAAGCTTTCCACCCACCCCTGATCATCGGCAAGTGTTACCAACCCTTTGGACGCTGACTTGGACGCTAATTATTCCTTCGTCAACTAATCCCAGGATGCGCTACATTTGCTGCTCTTATCACATCCCCGAATAGCGTTACTCTTGCTTGGCGATTTTAATTTTCCTTCAATAAGGGGAGCGATCTCGCCCTGACAGCGTTGAAACGTTCCGTCGAAAGCGATTTCATTAACACATGTCTCACTTTTAAATTACCTCAGCTTGTCATGAAGACTACAAGAGATTAAAGCGCTCACAACCCATCCCGCCACTTACGCACACACCTGGCCACAGTGATCACGCATTACTTCAACGTACATATTCTTGTGGCCCAGCACGCATTAAAAGGCAAACAAAAACGTTAACACTTTGTGACAAAGGTGACTATAAAGCGCCAATAACAAGGAATTAACCGTCTTTTGTATATATTTTATTAATGACTTTTCTCGGTGTTCAGTCGAGTCGAACTAATTGCTATACAAAAGTAATATTAAACAGTTAGTCGATTTATACGACCCCACCATCACCGTAACAGAAAGTCGAGCTTCAGCTTGGTTTAACAATACAAAGCGACTAACAAATAAAAAGAAAAGAATATTTCGTTTGGCAAAACAATCTAACACACTTTCCGCATGGAGTAGGTATCGCATGATTGAAAAGGAATTCGAATCTTTTGCCGCCCAAACTCAACATTCCTTCCTATCAGACACATTACAGGCGATGCTACGAAACAATAGTAAACAACTCTCACAAGTTATCAACTTGACCGCCTATATGACTCTGTGATGACCTCAACTTTTCCGTACGAAACGAGGACGTCGCTGAAATACTAAACTCGACCTTCTCTTCAGTGTTTCCTAAGCAGCCCTTATATGCGATCTTCCAGATTATCCCCTCACTGATCGCGGAGAGATGCCTGGTATAGCATTTGAAACGAATGGCATAATACAATATAACTGAAACTAACATTGTCAGCTGCAATCGACTGCGTCAATGCAAAACTACTAAACAATGCAAAATACATTTCCGGTGCTCTCTTACAGCACGTTTTCCAACAATCAATCGCGACCGGCATTGTACCTCATAACTGGAAGATTGCCAAAATAATTCCTGTGTAGAGAAACAATCGCAAATACTCGCGAAAAAGCTATCGCTCTTTATCAATTACAAGTGTCGCTTCAAAAATAACGGAGCACGCAATTTATTCACACATTATGAAATTTCCATTATCTGTAAATGTTTTCACCCTTGCCAACATGGATTCCAATAAGATCGCTCATGCTCTACCCAGCTAGCCCTGTTCACTAACGATATCAGCTCCAGTCTAGACGTTAATGAAGCCGTCGACGCGCTCTGATTTTGAGAAAGCTTTTGACAATGTTGCTCACCATGCAGCGCCTTATACTCAAACTCTCACGTTTAAACCTTAACCCCCATGTCCTGAATTGGGTGTGTGACTTCATAACTAATCGTCACCAGTTCGTGTGGGCTAACAACCACGTCCATCTCGTAACACACCGGTCGTCTCAGGCGTCCCCCAGGGCATGCTGTTCTGGGTCCCTTACTTTTCGTGATGTATGCAAATGATCTGCCCAATAATATCTCTTGTAACATTCGTTTATTCGCCGACGACTGTGTTATTTACCGCAGCATCAATAGCAAGCAACCTTGACTCTATCAAACTAGAGAATGATCTGCATCACGTCGAAAAATGGTAGGACATGTGGTTGATGTCCCTCAACACAAAGAAAACTGCGCTCCTGCCCTTCCACGGTAGGTCCTCGTACTCCACAACATGTTACACAATTCACGGTTTTCAAGTATCTTCCATACACTCACATAAATATCTTGGCGTCGGCCTATCTCGTGAGCTTACGTGGTCAACTCACATAATTAACATCTCAAATGATGCTAACCGAACCCTTACTTATTTACGTCATAACATGCATAAATCTTAAATGTAAAAATGCAAGCTAACCAAGCACTGGTATGACCGAACTTCGAGTACGCCAGCGCAGTTTGGAACCTCCATCAAATTAAATTTTAAAACATGTGGGAATCAGTACAAAATCGTGCTTCGAGGTTCATTTATCCAGAATACTTTTATCTAACTAACGTCACAGCACTAAAATTCATGGCCAACCTTCCCAGCCTTGAATGCCGCTGCAAAATTTCGAGGCTTTCCACTCTTCACAAATTTTATAACTCGTACATTAACCACGCCATCATCACTCCCACTCACACACTTTCGCTTTGCATCAGTCACCAAAAATCCTTCACCTCCCCAGACTTCTGCGTGCATGACTTCATTTCTCGTCCGAACGACAAAAGATTGGAACAAGTTACCCGTAGATGCTCTAAACACCGGCCCTGATAATTTCAAAGCGGTTATGGCTTACCTGTCAGCACCCACAGTGAAAACCTACTCACGCTCGGAGTCCACAACACGCTCGAAGAAATAATCGAGGCACAAGAGCGCTCACAGCTGCTCAGGCTATCCAGCACCCCGACGGGCCGCAAGATACTCGACGAGATGGGCCTCAACCGTGTCGACCAGTGCCCCGACGCCATGCAGATTCCCACCGACATCAGGTCTCAACTGCACATCGTGCCCATTCCCCGCAACATGCACCCTTCAAACAACGTCGGCAGACGTTGGGCCAGGGGTACAGCTCTACTCGAGCATGTCCGCAACAACCACATTGACTCAAGTTTCGTAGATGCCGCGGCATATGTCCATCAAGAGGCATTCGCCGTCTCCATCGTCGACTCCAATGCCAGGCTCACTTGCTGCGCTACGGTGCGCACTTCGAGGCCCGTGGTAGCCGAACAGGTTGCAATCGCGCTGGCAGTGCTCGATGGTCGCAGAGAGGCAATATATAGCGATTCCAAGGCAGCCATTAAAGCCTACCAAACCGGGATGGTCTCCCATCAGGCCCTCCGCATTCTCCAAAGCGTCAAAAGTATCTCTGCATTCTATCACTTGGTTTCCCGCTCACTTGGCGTCGACTCAGGGCTCTCCTTCTAACCCTAACGAGGGTGCTCACGAGGCCGCACGAGGCCGCGCGAGGACTCACTGACCGCGCCGCCTCCGCAGTCCCCCTGCCCCGCGAGGAACCCTTACCCACATTCCATGAGGTTGCCTCACAGTACTATCTGTCAAGACGGGCATTCCCCCTCCCGTACCCCGCCTTATGCAGGGCGCGGGCGGTGACCCTTCGACCTTTACAAGCCCGTGCGTATCTAACCTTGCGGTTCTTCATGTAATATACCATGAAAGGTGTCCCAGTGCGGACTGCCCGGCCTGTGGACTAACGGCAACATTGGGCCATGTGTTGTGGGAGTGCGAAGTCATCGGCTCCTCCTTAAGCGAAGATAGGTGGGCTGCGCCCTTGGGCAGCCCCGAACTCAACAACCAAACCCTGACTTTCCAGAGTGCCCGCGATCGGGCCGTCAAGCTCGGCTTGGCGGTCCCTACGTGGGACTAGCCGGGTGGCGCGGGGTCTCCCCTGCGTCTTCTCTGGACCTATTAAAGTTATTTCACTCACTCACTTCATGACAACGAACGCGACGTTCTTCAGATGTTGTTAAACCGATTTGAAAACAGACCATTTTCAGAGACCAAGATTCTCACACCTTGGTCCCACGCGTCGCGGGATCACAAAGCGACGCGGGCACTGCTACATTTCACGAAAGCGGCTGGCCTCAGCGACCGATTATAGGCGTCAAGTTATAGACATTCGCACGTACTCACACCGATATTACCCTTCTTCCCTCCCTCTCCTTTCTTTTCTTCCCTTAAACCTATTCCCCTGTGTAGGGTAGCAAACCGGACGTGCGTCTGGTTTACCTCCCTACCTTTACATATTGCCTCCACCAATATGTTACGGCGATCTTGGGAGCATGTAAAGACTGTATTTACAATATATATACAGGATGAGTCAGAGTAGGCTTGTTGTTGCAGTTGCCGATGCTGTATTGTTTCTATGGAAACTTCTTTTAGTAGCTGGGGATGTAGAAGAGAATCCAGGCCCAGAGTTAAGCCAGATTGCTAAACAACTAAAGGATATCGTAACCGATATAAAAGATATCAAAGAACATCGGCTAACCGAAATTGAAAAGAAGATAGACGCCCTCTCCAAACTTGAAGAAAAAGTAATCTCATACGAAAAGAACATATTGCAGTTGGAAAAAGCTTTTAAAAGATTAGAAAGCAGGGTTGATGATTTAGAAAACCACAGCAGAAGATCAAATCTTATTGTTTACGGACTTCCCGAGGATGAGGGCGAAAACAGCTCTACATTGGAACACAGTGTTAATCACAAAATCATCAAGGAAATACTTGGCCTGGAGCCAGTTGCCATCGAACGAATACATCGCTTAGGCAGACCGAATAAAGACAAAAACAGACCAGTAATCTTAAAGCTACCTGACTCAAGTAACAAACCAGCGATACTGAAGAAAGGCTATAAATTCAAGAACACAAAGTACTCTATAGGTGAAGACTTCAGTCGTAGAGTGCGGGAAACGAGAAAAAAACCTCTGGGAAAGCGCTAAATCAAACCGTGAGAAAGGTGAAAAAGTATCCCTATTCTTTGATAAACTGTACATAAACGACAGCATGTTTGTCTGGGATGACAAAAGAAATGTGAGAGTCGCAGTTCAAAAAAACGCCGAAAGAAGTCGACGAGTAACTCGAAGCCACGAACATTCACAGAAATAACACTGCTAAATGTGAACGCGAGAAGCATTGTAAATAAAACTGAAGCATTAGAAAACCTGTTACTCGAGCACAGCCCTGACATTGTGGCTATTACTGAAACATGGCTTTCACCAGAAATATACAGCCACGATATAGCACCCCCAAATTACTCAGTTATCCGTAAAGATCGACCAAGTCGAGGCGGTGGCGTAGCTCTGCTTATTAAGAAGCCCTTCCCCTTTGTATTGGTGCCCGACGTTCCAGATGTCGAGGCTGTGTTCTGCAGGATTGTGTGCGATGATTTTGCTATACTTACTGGTTGCTTCTACAGAAGTCCTCTTTCTGGTCACGAAAGTGTTATTGCTGTACAGGAGTTTACGCAGAAGCATGCAAGCGACCGGGTTATTCTTATGGGAGACCTCAATTTACCTGATATTGACTGGAATACCATGCACCACACTTCACTCTCATCAAATTCGCTCATTGATTTGAGGCTAGATTTCGGGCTTCATCAAGTTGTAACCTCTCCTACGCGAACACAAGGAACAAGCGCTAACACCCTAGTCTTAATATTGATTAGTCACAACTTCCCCCTTGATCTACTGAACTCGGAGATCATAAATGGTATCTCAGACCACAACATAACAAAATTCCAGCTGCCCCTCGGATGCACTGCAACAGCCAAAACTAGTGAAATTATTCTCCCTAATTTTGAAAAAGCAGACGATTCCGCTATACTAACCTATATTTAGCGCATGAATACCAAGAATTTTACGAAGCTGCCAACGAAAGTTCTGTTCACGTTAATTATCTCTGGCTTCATTTCAAGCGTATAGTATCGCACTGCATGCGTCATTACATCCCGAAAAAAAGTAAAAAAGCAAAGAAAGAAATCATTAGATAACACGCGATATAATTCATGTCAAGCGCAGAATAAAACGCTTGCGGCGTAAGATGAAAAAGAACTGTGCAAGTACACAAACAAAATCTCAACTCTCCCGCGCTGCCGACGAGCTCAAGTTAAAGACCAAGCTTGCGAAGCATATATATTTCAATGAAACATTGCCTAACCTTATCAATCACAACCCTAATCGCTTCTGGAACTTTTTTTTGCGCACGCCCCGCAACGACACCAGATCGCCCACGGGAGGAAAAACTGGCACTCACTGATAAATTTAACCAACACTTTCAATCAGCCTTTACTAAAGATAACGACACAATTTCATATTTGCCACCGTCATCATTTCACACTATTGACACATTAACAATAAACGACTCCGGAATATTTAAGCAGTTACTTGAGTTAGACGTGAAGAAATCAAACGGTCCCGATAACATTCCCAATGAGTTCTTGAAAAGATATGCTGAATGTAACAGTAAACATCTTGGCCTTATTTACCGCAAGTCACTTTCGACGTCAGAGCTACCTGAAGAATGGAAAATTGCCAAAATTGTACCGATTCATAAGTCAGGCGATACTAACCGGCCATCTAACTACAGACCAATTTCGCTTACCAGCACATCATGTAAAATTTTGGAACACATTATTCTCAAACACTTAACCGCATATTTCGAAGAACATATTCTAGTAGATGTTCAACACGGTTTTAGAAGAGGCTTATCGACAGTCACTCAGCTAACAGAGGTCGTACACGATCTTGCTTTAAGTATTAATAATCATAATCAAACTGACCTACTTTTACTAGATTTCAGTAAAGCGTTTGATTGTGTGTGCCATACTAAACTAACTGCCAAAATTACAGCTGCGATTGGCAATGGACTCATTACTGCATGGATAAAAAACTTTTTATCTCACCGATCCCAATTTGTCGTCATCGAAAACATCCCATCTGCTCCGGTGCCTGTCACATCAGGGGTCCCACAGGGCTCAGTAATAGGTCCGCTGTTATTTTTACTTTTTATCAATGACATTACAAATAACATTGATTGTAAAATCAAACTGTTTGCAGACGACTGCATAATATACAGAGAAATACGCAACCACCAAAATCAAGTTCTGCTCAATAATGCACTAGCAAAAATAACCGAAGGGTGTGATAACTGGCAAATGACCATTAATACAAACAAAACGGTTTGCATGACAGTAACGAGAAAAAAGCACCCATCATTTTTCCACTACACACTTAACGGCAGCCTCGTAACTAGAGTTCAACAGCATAAGTATCTTGGTTTAACAATAACGTCTGACCTTCACTGGACAGCACATATTAACGATATTACTTCTTGTGCATTACGAAAACTCTTCTTTCTCAAAAGGTGCCTGTGGTTGGCACCAACTAACGTCAAACTTTTAACTTACATTACATTTGTGAGACCTGTCCTTGAGTATGCTAATGTCGTATGGTTCCCGTACACTAAAACAAACATATCTAAACTGGAAAAGATCCAGAGAAAGGCAATTAGGTTTATCCACCGAAAATACCGGCGCAGTGATTCCCCTACTCTTCTTCTAACACAGTCAGGGCTTGCAACTTTGGCTGTACGAGCAAAACGAGCTCGTCTAAAATTTTTGCATCAAATATCACACAGCCGACTAAAAATAAATGCCTCTGCATACGTTACCTTTTCTAAATCCCGCGTACTTCGTCATAATCATGCATATACACTAAACGAGTTCCTTTGTAATAACGATACTTTTCAGTCTTCTTTTTTCCCCCGTGTTGTTCGCGAGTGGAATAACCTAGATGCATCTGTAACTAACACAGTATCGCAGTCTGATTTTGTTAAGTTATTAGAAGATGAAATAATTAGTTAGGAAAGAATAGATCTTATGCATATATAATCGTCAGAACTCCCATTTTTTGAACTGTAGCTAAACATTTACCCCCTTTGTTTCTTTCTTTGTTTCTATAACACTGTAATAATCCTTACGTACATGTAACCTGAAGTGTACTATTTCTGTGAGTTTCTCTTGTTATTCATAATATTAGTGTTGTAAAATTGTGCATTGAACCTGTTTTATGTATTTCCATTCACAAGTTTTCATGTTCTTACCATTCGGTATATAAAACATGAATTGTGTGTATAATCATATGCCCACCTTCTATGGTCTCGATATGAGACTGGCAGTATTGTAAATAAATAAATAAACAAATATATAAATAAATAAATAAGAAGGCTGACCACCAACAACATGCAGCAGCCAGCGTATCGCAATCTTCTTCCTCTGTCTTCTTTCATCCTTCCGTAACAGTTCCTTTTAATCCTCTTCCTCCTGCACCGAAGAGGCTGACGCCGAAGTTAGAAAACAGTGCGCTGCTCGAAGCTACCACTCTGCGATTAGTCTCAAATAAATCTCTTTGTAAATGCATTATCAATGTCAATTGATTTAGTCTCCCTCTTTAGTGCCCTTTCAATGGAGATGTAATGCTAGAATCGCTTTAGAACAGATACAATCGCCCGAAGTAAGCAAATCGATTGTGACAGATGCGTCACGTGAGATTTTGGTACTCATCTTGTATAGCGGGTTGAATTATTTATTGATTAATTCATATAAAAGTAGTAATAACAATGATGATGTTCATTACGCATTTCTTACATTTTGTTAATTCTGTGCCACTTAAACGCTGTTGCGCTTGAATGTTGCAATGGTATTGCATGCACCTTAACATAATCAGTCACACTTCAAACAAAGTCGCATCATTAGCCTGCGTTTTCAGTTGCTAACAAAAATAATACAGTACCAAACAATACAATAACAATAATACCATACATCTTAGATAAAACAACAGTTTTAGTAGGTAGAGAATGTGCTGGAAATGCAAAAGTTTTATGACAAACAGCAATATTCCTAACGCAAGGTGTTTTTTTACTCAGTAAGTTTCGAAGTGCACAGTTTTTGAACCCCAAAGAAATATTTGTTAAAGATAATATGATTAGTCTAGAAGGATAAACGTTAAGCGGTTTTGAGATATGCGCCGTCTAACTTGCGGTAAAATGCATTGTTGTTCCCGTTAATTCTTTAAGAATACACTGTTTCATGGATTGAAGCACAAAGGTAACTAGAACACTAATGAGTTTCGTCGGACACCATGAAAATATGGTCACGAAACTGGCGTAGTCCTGAGAATTCATTCTAAGTCAATATGCTTTTCATATTCACTATAGCTGCACTTCGTAGATTGAAATATGAGCCTTAAACTAGTTAATTGGCGTAGTTATGATACATATACAGTTATACATTTTGATTTACCGTAGAAGTAATGGCCACCTAATCGAGTAATTTAGATCAAGCGTTAGAATCGTGCTATCTGACCCAAGCAATTTTGAAATGTTTGGTGCAGAAAAGAAAATTACATACGTGTCGAATATATTAGGTATTGCGATAGCAATCATATGAACACTCCAGGCGCATTTTAGCCATCGTCGCCGGCATCGCCGTCGCCGTCGTTCAGTATAAAGTCCGAGGGCGATAACGCCGTCGGTGCGCGAATCATGCTGTAGGGGTGAGTAAAAGCGCGCGAGGGGAGCCTCCAGACCAACACTTTCCCTAACTTACACAAATACAGCATCTTATCAGAACACTACAAAGACGTATGCCCCTGCTCTAACGAACAGCCCACTGCCTACCACGTCACGTGGGGGTGTACGGGCCCCAAACCGCCAGACATACAAACACAACAGCCGGAGGAGCAGTGGGAGGCCACCCTGTCCAGCCCAGACCTAGAGGCCCAGCGCGGACTGGTAATCCAGGCGAGAGCAGCAGCCAAGGCCACTGGGGTTCTGAAATGAAGACTCCACTCGCTGTACATTTTCTCTCCTTATTTTTTCTCTCTTTTGTGAATAAACGTTTTCTACAACCGACGATCGCGGCTCAATCTGATACGTGCAAGGGAGGAAAGCGGGGAGAAAACGCGCCGTCTGGCGTCGCGCGCATGGTTCCGGTGGGAGGGACGGGAGGGGGGCACGGCATTGCGCTCCGGCAGCAACTGCCCATTACGCGGCCACGCGCGCCCTGTCTTGGAGGCATCAAGACGGCAAGTTGGGCCAGTTGGTTAGGATTCATTGTAAGGCTCGTAACAGCGCAACGCAAGACACGGGCAAAAGGAAGGTAAAAACGACGACCACGGCGCTGACTCTCAACTGATATGTTATTGACATGCCTAACAAATATGTAGGTGCCAGTTCAAAAACCATGACATGCCCGAGACAGAGAGACATATCAAGGCAACATTGGACCAACTAACCAACTAATACCAACCAACTAACCAACTAGCCTAATAAAGTCTAGGGACAAGGCCTGTATCAGCGAACCGTCAATCGCTCTTCGTGACAAAGAACTGCGCTACCTTCGTAACTTTTGATTATGCGTCAGTTGGTCACAGTTGCCTTGATGTATCTCTGTGTCTCGTGCATGTCACGGTTTTTGAACGGGCATCCATATATATGTTAAACATATCTTCAATGAAATATCAGTTAAGAGTCAGGGCCGTGCAATCGTTTTTACGTTCCTTTTGTCCGTGTCTTGTGTTGCGCTGTTACGAACCTTACAATCTATCTTGAAAGCGATGCGCGTCGGTGGCTGAATCTAGGTGCGACGGCGGATCATACCATTGTGCATGTCGCGTTCTCGCCGCTTAGTTTGCGTTGAAGTGATACACAGCACGAAGGTCACTTCGCTCGCTGCAGCTGCTGCATTTCCTCACGCCAGCGTTTTGACAGCGAGTTTCCGCGGTCATCGAATCTGGTGTGTTCATGTTTGCCTGTGCGCGCTGACACCACGCTTGTTAATTTAGACATTAAGCGAATGTTTGCAAGTTTTTACGACCAGTAAAAACTACTATTCTTACTTAGTTTAGCTGTCTACGCATTCGCCATCACAATTGATTCTTCGTTTTTCGGGCGAAACTGCGACTTCTTTCTGGATTAGACAAATTTTCTGGATATCAGAAAACGTGGCAGTTCCGCATACCAATTCGCTATATTTAAGTTCAGAACAGAAAAGTGCATTATACAAGCGCACTTTTACTTGAGTAGAGAAATACTCTCGGTATACCGATATTATTTCCCTACTAAAGTAAGACTACTCTTGTTTACAAACAATTACAGTTATGTAAGGTAATCTTGTTTGCAAATAGTTTACGTACCCATCCCAGCCCATACTCCATGAGGATACTATTTAGTCTGTTCCATATCAAGTCATGCCGTCCTCGTTTAACCTCTATATAGGAAAAGGGATAGTCGGTGAATCTAGATGGGAAAGGTTAATTTTTTTTGTTGACACATTGCGATAGTGCTCAAAAAGAGATTGGTCGGCTGGCGCATGCGTTATAAAAAATCTTTCAAAGTAATTTCTTTGTGCAATTTGGCCATAATCCATGGGTTTCGTATTTTCTGCTTCGCCTTCATGTTTTTACCGAAAAATGGGCATGATACAATTGTTTGATATTGTCAATGAATGCGTTATTTGCTAGGTCGCGCGCCTATATAATTCCAGTCTTTACAGCATAATGCATCCCGGAAAGCGGTCAGCGTTTCGCCCTATATTGATTGATAATGTATTTCCTCAATTCTACAATTCATGTCTCGATTTCTTCGCCCATAGAACCCACTGGTAGGTGGTCGCTAACACTGGACGGCAACGTTCCAGACTTTAAGTTTGGCGGCATAGAATTAGTTATAAAAACATCTAGCATAGACAGCACTTAGTGGTAATCCTAGTTGGTCTTGGTATGACATTATGGAATCTATTAGAAGCAGCAACTGCTAAAATTCACTACGGCATTACTGTTTATATTTACGTCAGTGTTAAGTCACCTCCAGAAAATATCATCATCATCGTCAGCCTGGTTACGCCCACTGCAGGGCAAAGGCCTCTCCCATACTTCTCCAACTACCCCGGTCATGTGCTAATTGTGGCTATGTTGTCCCTGCAAACTTGTTAGTCTCATCCGCCCACCTAGATAGAATAAACTTTAATGTCCAACGGATAAGGTGATCTACCCACCCCCCGACACGCAGGTCAGGGGGCGAGCGCCGCCGCCTCAGATGCAGGCTGGGAGGCCTTGGGTCCCAGCAGCCTCTTCAGCCAGTTGGACGAGCCGTAGCTGGAGCTCAGAGTCCGAGCTGCGCAGCAGGGTCTCCCAGGTTTCTCTACTACCTATTTTGTGCGTTCCCCCGGGAGAGTACGGACATTCCCATATTATGTGGTCGAGGGTCCCTTTCGCCCCACAAAGATTACATCTGTCGCTCCTGGCCTCGGGGAACATGTGGTTCGCCATAACCGGGTGCGGATACGTATAAGTTTGTAGTCGTCTCCACGCGACTGCTTGTCTGTTGTTTAATTTTGCGTCTGGCGGGGATACCCATCTACGAGCCAATCTATAATGCTGCGTGATCTCCCCATATTTTAGCATGCGCTCTCCGCTCCCTCGGTCATCGAGGGGCCCCGTAGCGGCTCGGCGGTAGAGATCTCGAGCCAGCTCGTGGGCCGCCTCGTTGCCGGGGACGGCTTCGTGCGCCGGAGTCCAAATTATTTGAATTTGTCTATCTAACTTTCTCTGGCCTAGGATTCTGGCCGCTAAGGGCGAGATCCTTCCCTTGCTAAAATTTTTTATGGCAGTTTTGCTGTCACTGATCACAAATTTCGCGTCCGTTCCAGCGCAAGCTAATGCGATCGCAATTTCCTCGGCAACTTCTATGTTGCGCCCGCGCAGAGTGACAGCGGTCACGGGAATACCCCGGCCGCTGACGGCCGTTGCCAACGTAAAACTGCCGCTACCTCCCGCCGCGTCTACATAGGCCACCTCATGTTCTGAAATATTACCGAATCTAATTTTTAATGCTTCGACTCGTTTATGCCTCCTGTCTTTGCTATGTTCCGGGTGCATGATTTTTGGCAGGGGGGGGGGGGATAATCAGATTTTTTCTCATTTCCCTATCTACTTCCACCTTTTTGGTGGGGCCTCTGTCCGGATTTATTCCAACTTTGGCCAATATGGCTCTTTCTGTCCTCGTGGTGCTAAGTCTCTCAATTTGAGAGGTTCGCACCGCTTCCGCCAGTTCTGCCCGTGTGTTGTGCACTCCTAGAGCCATCAGTCTCTGTTGATGTACACATGGGCAGTCCCAGCGCTTTTTTTACGCATTTTCTAATTAAAGAATCAATCTTTTCTCTTTCCACCACTTTCAAATCGAGATATAGCTTTGCATAGCTCACCCGGCTTCTGCCGCTCCCTGCTACGCTTCCCTTCTCTAGGAATTCAGTCTGTAACCCTTAACGACCATCGGTTATCTTCCCTCCTCATTACATGTCCTGTCCATTCCCATTTCTTTTTCTTGATTTCAACTAAGATATCATTAACTCGCATTTGTTGTTTCACCCAATCTGCTCTTTTCCTATCCCTTAACGTTACAACCATCATTCTTCTTTCAATAGCTTGTTGCATCGTCCTCAATTAAAGTAGAAACCTTTTCGTAAGCCTCCCGTAGGTGAGTACTAGTAAGACACACCTGTTATACATTTCTTTCGTGAGGGATAATGGCAACCTGCTGTTCATGATCTGAGAATGCCTGCCAAACGCACCCCAGCCCATTCTTATTCTTCTGATTATTTCAGTCTCATGATCCGGATCCGCCGTCACTACCTGCCCTAAGTAGATGTAGTCCCTTACCACTTCCCGTGCCTCGCTACCTATCGTAAACTGCTGTTCTCTTCCGAGACTGTTAAACATTACTTTAGTTTCCTGCAGATTAATTTTTAGACCCACCCTTCTGCTTTGCCTCTCCAGGTCACTGAGCATGCATTGCGATTGGTCCCCTGAGTTACTAAGCAAGGCAATATCATCAGCGAATCGCAAGTTACTAAGGTATTCTCCATTAACTCTTATCCCCAATTCTTCCCACTCCAGGTCTCTGAATACCTCCTGTAAACACGCTGTGAATAGCATTGGAGAGATCGCATGTCTCTGCCTGACGCCTTTCTTTATTGTGATTTTGTTGCTTTCTTTATGGAGGATTACGCTGGATTTGGAGCCGCTATAGATATCTTTCAGTATTTTTACATACGGCTCGTCTACACCCTGATTCCGTAATGCCTGCATGACTGCTGAGGTTTCGACTGAATCAAACGCTTTCTCGTAATCAATGAAAGCTATATATGAGGGTTAGTTATATTCCGCACATTTCTCTATCACCTGATATATAGTGTGAATGTGGTCTATTGTTGAGTAGCCTTTACGAAATCCTGCCTGGTCATTTGGTTGACAGAAGTCTAAGGTGTTCCTGATTCTATTTGCGATTACCTTAGTCAATACTTTGTAGACAACGATGATTATGATGTGTGGTGTTTTATGGCGCAAGGGCCAGGTTTGGCCAAAGAGCGCCATGACAAGTGGTGATGTTGACGATGTATTATGGAGATGTGACTTGGCTGTAAACTGGCCTAAAAATTGTCGCTGTAAAGTGCGTAAAATCTACGTGCTATAAAATTATGGCGATGACTAATGAAGAATGCTATGAACATTAAAATCCATCGTATAAGAATGGTGCAAAATAGAAAAATATAGGATGGTAAAATTACTTGGAGCACTGGTGCCTCGCCAGAGCCCTTGAAACACAAGGGCCTAGAGGATGTGCTATACGAAAAAGCTATCACAGTGGCATCCTCTGAAGAGAGGACCCGCTACGAACATGTGGGGCTAACAACATGCAAGACAACATCTTTCAGAAAACTTGGGACTGCGTTGGTGTCAAATAAAGGTTGTTGGCCGAGTAACATAACAGGATGAAGGGGGATGTGCTGCCGGTATGCTAAGGGAAAATGTTTCTTTCTTTCATATTCGGCTTCCCGACACTCCAGGAGGACGTGGAGGACGGTCAGCCTCTCCGCGCATCTACCGCAGGTTGGAGGATCATTTTCAGTGAGTAAATAGTTATGCGTGCCAAATGTGTGTCCTATTCTGAGGCGACAGAATAGGACATCTGTTCGCCGTGATTTTGTTACGGAGGGCCAAGAACCTAACTGTGGCTTTATCACGTGCAGTTTGTTATTTATTTCTGCGTCCCATATACGTTGCCAGTGGTTTCGCAGTTTCCTTCTTAAGAAAGGCTTCAGGTCTGTGACAGGGACCGAAGCAGTAGGATTAACTGCATGCAATGAAATTGATGTGGCCATCTGGTCCACTAGAACGTTACCCTGGATGCCCCTATGGCCAGGCACCCAGCATATAATCACATGCTGGTTAGATACATATGCTTTACATAAGACGGAATAGAGTTCAATTATAACAGGATTTTTGTGCTTACAGAACGATATCAAAGCCTTCACAACACTTAGGGAGTCCGTAAAAATAACAGATTTTTGAGTTTTGATTTCCTTATATGCTTAGTTGAAATCAAGAAAAAGAAATGGGCATGGGCAGGACATGTAATGAGGAGGGAAGATAACCGGTGGTCATTAAGGGTTACGGACTGGATCCCAAGGGAAGGGAAGCGTAGCAGGGGGCGGCAGAAAGTTAGGTGGGCAGATGAGATTAAGAAGTTTGCAGGGACGGCTAGGCCACAATTAGTACATGACCGGGGTTGTTGGAGAAGTATGGGAGAGGCCTTTGCCCTGCAGTGGGCGTAACCAGGCTGATGATGATGATGATGATGATGATGATGATGATGATGATGATGATGATGATGATATGCTTCACGGACGACAATATTGCGTAGGCCTCAGCCGTAAAGATACTAGTTTCCGGATGCAGTACGTCGGATTCCGAGAAGGACGGACCGACGGCTGCATAGGACACCCCGTCGTGTGACTTCGATGCATCTGTGTAGAACTCTGCGCAGGAGTGTTTGTGCTGGAGTTGCCGGAAATGCATTTGGATTTCAATGTCTGAAGCGTGTCTTGTAACTTGCATGAAGGATATATCGCAT
Organism: Dermacentor andersoni; assembly: GCF_023375885.2. Lineage (NCBI taxonomy): Eukaryota > Metazoa > Arthropoda > Arachnida > Ixodida > Ixodidae > Dermacentor > Dermacentor andersoni. The sequence continues at coordinate 191,656,381 of NC_092817.1, read as the reverse complement.
TGTATCAGCTGCCACTCCCAAGGAGGTAGCAGCTTGGCTGGATGCATTAGGCGAAGCTCGAGGAGTGGGACATGCATTTCATGACTAAGCTCCCTCACACGCAGCGAAAAAGGCTGTCTAACGGAGGGACGATTACGAAAGAGTGTAGCATATGTATTCTCGTTAACGGTATTAAAACACGGATGTTGAGGATTAGAGTGGACTTTCAGAAAATATGTTTGGCTGATGTATGTTCTCTGCAGATGAAGTGACCACTCATTTGATTCTACATATAAACTTTGTATGGGACTCATTCTGAAAGCGCCAGTGGCCAGTCGGATTCCTAGATGGTGGACCGGATCTAGCATCTTTAGCGCGCTCGGGGCTGCAGAATGATAGATCACGGCACCATAGTCTAGTCGTGATCGCATGAGGCTCTTATAGATATTCATTAGACACTTCCTGTCACCGCCCCACGTAGTCTGGGATAGAAGTTTCTTTAGATTCATTGTTTTCAGACATTTTTCTTTAAGGTGTTTAATGTGGGGGACGGAAGTGAGTCAAGTATGACGCCTAGAAATTTGTGTTCTTTGTTTACAGGTATCTGTTGTCCACATAGTTCTAAGCAAGGATCTGGGATCAGGCCTCTCTTTCTTGTAAAAAGAACACAAGAACTTTTGTTAGGATTGATCTTAAATCCATTTTTGTCTGCCCACATTGACACTTTGTTCAGGCCATGCTGTACCTGTCTCTCGCATACTGCGAGGTTACAAGATTTGAAAGCTATTTGAATGTCGAAAAGATGGTTGGTGGTAATGAAGCACGAAGCGTGTTCATCTTCACGATAAAAAGCGTGCAGCTGAGCACGCATCCTTGGGGTACACCCGTTTCTTGCGTAAAAGGACGTGAAAGTACATTGCCGACTTTTACCCGGAAGGTACGAGTGGACAGATAGCTTTCTATTAGGTTAAGCATATTACCATGGATGCCCATTTCTAACAAGTCTCTTAAGATACCGTAACACCACGTTGTATCGTACGCCTTTACCATATCGAGAAATATCGATAGGAAGAACTGTTTATGTATAAATGCATCCCGGATGTTTCCTACAACACGTACGAGATGATCGGTTGTGGAGCGCCCTTCTCGGAAGCCGCACTGATAGGGATCAAGCATTTTGCTCTGTTCAAGGAAATGAATGAGTCGCCGATTTATCATTTTTTCGAACACCTTACAAATGCAACTTGTGAGGGCTATCGGGCGGTAACTTGTCACTGAGGAAGGGTCTTTGCCTTGTTTCAAAAGAGGGACCACAATGGCTTCTTTCCATGCGATCGGAAGGTACCCTGCGTCCCAGATAGTGTTGAAAAGTGTGAGTAGTGTAACTTGCGTATCATTGTGTAAGTTTTTAAGCATTTCATACATGATTCGATCAGATCCTGGTGCGGAGCTCTTGCATGCACTTAAGGCAGCTCTGAATTCGGCAATACTAAAAGAACGGTTGTAAGGCTCATTCTGTCGACATTTTCTGATGAGTGGCTTGCATTGTTCTGTTTGTTTATATTTCAGGAAGGATTGCGAATAAGTTGTTGAACTTGACACGTTCTCAAAATACTCCCCAAGTAGAGTCTGCCTGGTCTTGCAGTGTATCGCACTGTGTGTTTACCAGAGGGAGTGGATATGTTTGCCGCCCTCTAATTCTATTTACCCTGTTCCAGGCTTTGGCCTCATCTGTATAGGAGTTGATACCGGATAAAAACTTATGCCAACTCTCTCTTCTGGCCTGTCGGCGGGTTCACCTGCCTTGGAATTTTACTTTTTTAAAATTGATAAGATTCTGCGCAGTGGGGGAGGCGCGTAGCAACCCCCACGCCTTGTTTTGTTTCTTACGAGCGATCCTACAATCGTCGTTCCACCATGGGACACGCCGTTTGCATGCCAATTCATTTACTTGTGATATACATTTAGTTGCGGCATCTATTATGAAGGCTGTAAAATATTCCACAGCAGCATCAATTCCTAACGAGGACATGTCATCCCATGAAATACTACTGAGAGTTCGGAATTTCTCCCAGTCAGCTTTGTCAATCTTCCACTTAGGAGCCTGTGGTAGATATTCGTTTTCTTTAGGTGTTCTTGTCAGTATGGGGAAGTGGTCGCTCCCGTAAGGATTGCTCGCAACTTCCCATTCGAGTTCGGCCAGTATAGACGGGGAAACTATACTGACATCTATTGAAGAAAAGGTTTTGTTGGCAACACAGTAATATGTGGGCTCTTTCTTATTCTGAATGCACGCACCAGAAGAGAAAAGGAATTGTTCAACAAGTCGTCCTCGCGCATCTATACGAGGGTCGCCCCACAGGTAGTTGTGTGCATTGAAATCGCCAAGAACAATATAAGGTTCTGGCAATGCATCTATGAAGGACTGAAATTCATGTTTAGCTAAATTGTAATGTGGGGGTATGTTGAGCGAGCACACAGTGATAAGTTTGTTTAGGAGAACAGCACGAACCGCCACTGCTTCAAGGGGCGTTTGTACCTGTAAACGCTGACAGGAAATACTTTTCTGAATAAAAATGGCAACACCGCCTGATGATACGACAGTATCATCGCGATCTTTGCGGAACTTGACATATGGTCGGAGAAAGTTTGTGTGCTGTGGTTTTAAGTGTGTTTCCTGTAGACACAGCACTTTTGGATTGTGTTTTTGGATAAGCTCTTGCACGTCATCAAGGTTCCTAAGAAGACCTCTAACATTCCATTGAATAATTTGTGTATCCATATTGAAAGTAAATACGTGCTGTGTGTATGGAAATGGAGGTGATGCCTTAGGTTACAGAGCTCTTTCGAGGCCCTGTAACGGGGTTTCTGCCCTTTCTGGAGCGTTCGAGGGAGCCTCGCCGCTCCTTAGGCGCTTGGCGCCCCTTGAGGACAGGTGTAGTGTCCATTGCCTCTTGTGAGGCGCCGGACACGTGCTCTTGCGAGCGAGAAGTTGCCAGGGAGAGTCCCGCCTTCGAGGGCAAGACCCCTGCGCCCACCAGCCCGGAGGTCGATGGGGCTCCCTGGGGGATTTGGCTGCGCCGGCCGTTGCCAGCGCTGGAAGGGACCCGGGAGGTTGAAGCAGCCTCGGCTGCGCCCACCTTCGGGGTCGATGGTCCCTTCTCCTCGGTTGACGGAGCAGCGCTAGCTGCAACCGCCGCGGGGGCAGGTGGCGTGACTGCCGACTCACGGCTTGTGGGTCGGACAGCCGCCGGAGGCCGTTGTGACGCTGCCCCCTGACGCGCCACTCCGGCAAAGCTTTTCTTTGGCAGGTATGCTACCCGCCTGCGTGCCTCCTTGAAACTTATGTTTTCCTTGATTTTGATTGTAACGATTTCCTTTTCTTTTTTCCAGGATGGGCACGACCGCGAGTACGTGGCATGCTCCTCATCACAATTTACACAGTGGAGAGCGTTTCCACAAGCTTCGGTGGTGTCTTCGTGGTCACTGCATTTCGCACATGCTTGGCGGCCCCGGCAGCTCTGCGAACTGTGGCCGAAGCGCTGGCATTTGAAACATCGAAGTGGATTAGGCACATAAGGCCTAACACGGAGCTTTATGTACCCGGCCTCAATTGACTCGGGTAGGACACTTGAATTGAATGTGAGTATTATGTGTTTGGTCGCAATCTCTTTAACATCCCGCCTCATCTTTATTCTTTTCACATTGACAACATTTTGCTCACTAAAGCCCTCCAAGAGCTCTGCGTCTGTCAGCTGAAGCAAATCATCGTCTGCGAAAACGCCGCGGGTAGTGTTCATAGTGCGGTGCGGAGTCACTGTCACTTGAACGTCCCCAAATGACACGAGACTGGGTAACTTTTCAAATTGTTTCAGATTATGGAGCTCCAAGAGGAGATCTCCACTTGCCATCCTTGTTGCCTTGTAACCTTGACCAAGAGCCTCAGTTAAAGACTTTGAAACTAGAAATGGGGAGATTGTGCGTATTTGTGTGTCTGACTTTTCCGAGTGAATCACATGAAATCGTGGGAAGTTGGGTCTTTGTCGTCCAGAAAACTGAAATACATCTTCGGTGCGCCCTCTTTTCTGAGGGCGATCTGGGAGGGGAGGGAAGGAACTAGCCATAGAATATTGTAATTTTCGGCAATAACGCCAGCCACCCACCGTGGAGCCCTACAAGGGGACGTTACAGGGACTGTAAAACCAGGTCCTGCAAATGCTAGCTGTACGTTATCACTATAACCAAATATGAGATAACCTAGGTTGGTTATTCACACAAGGTTAACCCTTGCTGCCAGGAAGATCGGAAGTAAACAGAAGCTAGGAAAGATGAAAAGTGAGAGAAAGACGAAGGCTAGAGGGAGAGAGAGACAGGAAAAGGCAACTACCGATTTCCCCCGGGTGGGTGAGTCCTGGGGTGCCGTCTATGTGAAGCAGAGGCCAAAGGGGTGTGTTGCCTCCGCCGAGGGGCCTTAAAGGTCCAAACACCCAGCATCAGCTCAACCCCCAGGATCCCCCGTTCCCCAGACACGGCTAAGCCGCGCACGGCTACACGCGGGAGGGTCCAACCCTCGTGTGCTCGGGTCCGTGGTGTCGCAACACACCAAACGCCTGCTGACGTAGACGCCCCTGCGGGGTTTGTTGACAACGAACAGTAAGCTCATCGCTCTATAATTTTTGAAGTTTTTGACATCCCCTTTCTTATGCATTGAGATTATGTTGGCGTTCTTCCAAGACTCCGGTACGCTCGAGGTGATGAGGCATTGCGTATACAGGGTGGCCAGTTTTTCTAGAACAGTCTGCCCACCATCCTTCAACAAATCTGCTGTTACCTGATCCTCCCCAGCTGCCTTCCCCCTTTTAATAGCTCCCAAGGCTTTCTTTACTTCCTCCGGCGTTACTTGTGGGATGTCAAATTCCTCTACACTATTCTCTCTTCCGTTATCGTCGTGGGTGCAACTGGTACTGTATAAATCTCTATAGAGCTAATCAGCCACTTTAACTATCCCATCCATATTAGTAATGATACTGCCGGCTTTGTCTCTTAATGCATAATCTGATCAGGCACGTACCCAGGATTTTTTTTCGGGGGGAGGGGGGGGCCCAACCCAAGGTCCCTTTTCTATGCAAATGAGGGGGGGAGTACTTTTACTAATACAAATGTGAATAACGCCCACCATTCGCCATAAAAACACGTAAACCCACAAAAGAGAAATTAAATATGGTGTATTTTACACGTACGCCTCTGCGATACACCTCTCTTTTACTTGTGAAACAAAGAACCCCGTCAAATGGACTCGCGCAGGGAAGAAGCGCGGAAAGAACACTGCCAAGAACAAGTAAAGAAGCAAAAGTGTAAAATAAAGATTACTTTCGTAGAATAGAACTTAAAAAAACAGCAATTGGCAACAAAGGCAGACGGACCGAGCGGAGTTAGGTTATTCCGCCAGCCAATCACTGAAGCAAACAAAATCGTCCTCATGCAGCCTTTTCAAGATGGCGTCGTACTTGATACCTCCGGAGCGTCTGCTGTTCTTGAAGAGTCTTTTCATCGTCAGAAGCAATGAGGAGTGCAACAGAAACGGACAAAATGTATGGAGTCTTCAAAAGTCTGCGGTGCAGTTCATTTCACTGCTGCACCCGTTTTGTTCATGAAACTTCACTGCCAACGGAAGTGAAATTTGACAATATAGTGCATAGTTGCAGCGAAGAAAACACTTTATTTCAGTTCAATAAAGAATTAGGCATTCGCCATTCCACTATAATAGGCGGGGGAAAATGTATAAAATTACGCGCTAATAAATTTATTTTTGTAGTTACCGCCTTATTTGGGTAACAGAATTAAACATTTGAAGTACGAATTATTTGCAGCCTCGCGGAGGAACAGTGGCTGGCGGTTATGAGGGCATGGGCGGGGCTTCATTGGAGACTTAAAGTTGTATCCGACTATAGTAGCGTTTTTTGAATTAGCTCTGGAAGAATTATACAGAAATATATATTTGCGAAACAATCACAGCTCTTTTGAATCCCTCGTTTACTGCTCTAACAAGTGCCACAACCGACTCGTATTGTTATTTGGGAAGTTACGTAACGATGCGTGGCCGCCAATCGCGTACAACCGCGCATGGCGCAGGAAGCTGCGATTCTAGACGTACTGCGCCCACCGCGAAAGGTTAGAAAAATACCTACATAAGCACAGCAGAGAAGTGGCTAGGTTAGGCGACTCTAATGATAACTGTAGAAGCGTCGTTCAGAACACACAGAATTGACCTCCACTTCCGGCGGCGTTATCTCTGTTTCCTTTTTAAATAAAGATATGTTGAGCCATAAATGTCTTCATAAGGAATGGCTAAATTTGTTCATTCTAGCTTTTCCTTCCTGTTTGGCTGTTGTCTCGGGCCTCTCCCTTAGTAGATCGCTTAATTTCTCACCTCCTCGAGACTCTTCTTTCCAGTTGCCAATTTTGCACGAAACGTGCTGTACAATGAGGGAAAAACCAGACGAGTTAACGGGTGACAGTCATATTGCCTATCAGTTTAAGGGTTACGGCAGGGTTTGATGATGGACGCTGTCTGGCATGGCATGGCAAGAACTTTATTTTAGTCCAGAGAAACTAGGGTCCGAGGGCACAAGCCCCCAGGCTAAGTCGGTGGCTCCGCCCACGTAGGCACCGGTAGGCCAAAGGCTTTCCCGATGTCGTGAGCTCTCCGGACGGCCAGGAGTTGATCTTGGAGGACTTCGCTGAATATGCGCCGACTCCAGTCCTCCTCACTGTTGAGATCCGAAGCCCTTTGGTTGGGGCACAGCCAGAACATATGATCAAATAGACACGGAGTGTGTCCACAACTTTTACATTCCGCGGGAAAATCCCGGTCAATTTTGTTAAGCACAGAAGGTGTGGGATAAGATTTAGTTTGAATCATTCTTAATGTGACTGCCTGAGCTCGGTTGAGCTTCTGATGGGGGGGAGGAAAAAACCTCCTGCCGTCCCTATAGTGTGAGGTGATCTCGTGAAAAGTAGTAAGTGGGTCTTTGTAGGAGCCGCAGTCATCCTGGAGCAGTTCCTGATCTGATGCGCGGCATGTGAGATCTCGCACAGCAGAGTGAGCTTGCTCGTTAGGATTGCAGCCACTGGGGCTGACCGAGTGGCCCTGATGAGCCGGAAACCAGACTAGGTGTGAGCTATCCAGTTGGTCGTAATTATGAGTATTAATACTGTGTATAAGTAACTTGTGTGCTTCCACTGAGACGAAGCCGGCGGAGTAATTCCTAATAGCTGTACGGGAATCGGAGAAAATCGTGGAGCCTCTCCTCATTCTAATTGCAAGTGCTATGCTTGCTTCTTCGGCGGCATGAATGGAGCTCCGCAGAATGGAGCTCCGGCATGGGCAGGACACGTAATGAGGAGGGAAGGTAACCGATGGTCATTAAGAGTTACGGAATGGATTCCAAGGGAAGGAAAGCGTAGCAGAGGGCGGCAGGAAGTTAGGTGGGCGGATGAGATTAAGAAGTTTGCAGGGACAACATGACCACAATTAGTACATGACCGGGGTAGTTGGAGAAGTATGGGAGAGGCCTTTGCCCTGCAGTGGGCATAACCAGGCTGATGATGATGATGATGGCGGGGAGGGGGGGTATGTGCCTTAATTTCGGGGGGGAGAGTGCGGGCCACCCAGGTCCCCCCCTTGGTTACGTGCCTGCATCTGATTCTTTCCTATTCCTAGTTTCTTCTTCACTGCTTTTAAGCTTCCTCCGTTCCTGAGAGCATGTCCAATTCTATCCATGTTATACTTCCTTATGTCAGCTGTCTTACGCTTGTTGATTAACTTGGAATGTTCTGTCAGTTCTTTCTGGCTGTAGGGTTAGAGGCTTTCATACATTGGCGTTTCTTAATCAGATCTTTCGTCTCCTGCGATAGCTTACTGGTATCCTGTCTAACGAAGCTACCACCGACTTTTATTGCACACTCCTTAATGATGCCCATAAGATTGTCGTAACACTAAAGTCCTCTTTCCGAGTTAAAGCCGAATATCTGTTCTGCAGCTTGATCTGGTAATCCTGTATTTTCCCTCTTACCACTAAATCATTGATCGGCTTCTTATGTACCAGTTTCTTCCGTTCCCTCCTCAGGTCTAGGCTAATTCGACTTCTTACCATCCGATGGTCACTGCAGGGCACCTTGCCGAGCCCGTCCACATATTGTATGATGCCAAGGTTAGCGCAGAGTATGAAGTCTATTTCATTTCTAGTCTCGCCATTCGGGCTCCTCCATGTCCACTTTCGGCTATCCCGCTTGCGAAAGAAGATATTCATTATCCGCATATTATTCCGTTCTGCAAACTCTACTAATAACTCTTCCCTGCTATTCCTAGAACCTATGCCATATTCCCCCACTGACTTGTCTCCAGAAAATATAGTATATTCATTTTCTGCAATAAACGTAAGAAATGAATCCAAAAGATCAAGAAACAAAGGAACAGAACCGTTTGGCGGACGATAACAGTCTTAAAACACTGCCATATCTGCACGTGCTGTAATCAGTTCTGTGTCAGTCGTAACAGCACAAAGGCGTTCAAGCAGTTCACCTTGAATATTTTCATGCAACATGAGGGCAACACCACCTCCGCAGCCACCGCATTGATTTGAGCAGAACATATCATAATAATATCTCCTAATAACCACGTTTCAGTTAGCATTACTCCAGAAAAAGGGAAGAAATCTCACCTATTATTTCTTTCAGGACGAAAGCTTTGTTTCTGACTGATGTTCTAGGTGAATACATTTTAAACAGTTGCATGGAAGATGAGATACAGTTTCATTTAAATAATATGGTAGATAATAGGATATGGGTGTTTATCCATGACTTTTTTTTTTCAATCATGGAAAAGAACACGAAATCTCCTAAAGCCAATTGAGATCATCATCGGTGTTCCATCAGATTTGCGCTCAAGAATCCTGCCATTCACATGCAGCACAAATTGTCAGCTTGTTTCCTTGGCTGAAGTTTTAGTTGTCCATAAAAAGTGCCTTGTCCTGACGAGTCATGTTCTCCGGTGTGTACATGCATGGTTGCGTAGTTTTCCGTTCTTTTTGTCAGCCATGCATCCCTAGTTGGTTGCCGCAAGAAAGGGACGATAACTGCAGGAGTGTTTTCAGATTTCGAGGGCAGCCGCTGAACAGAAGCAACACCACACTCGGCAAGGCGGGGAACGCCAAGGTTTTCGGCGACATTATTCACAGTGTCGCTGCCTCTCATTCTGTTCTACAGGAATTTCGTACACTTCTGTGTGTTCAGACGCCTGCTTCGAAATTGCAATACCGCGCAGCTCTTCCCGGAGCTCAGCCGGCACAGTTACAGTTCTTATCATTCCGTTCCATATCGGTTATTTTAGTCCTTTGTAGCTTACTGCTACATCGGGTGGATGACTGACAATTTCTATCTTTTATGAACCTCTCTCCCCTCTGCGGGCTTCCGCAGAAATTATTTGTCACATTTTTTTCAAATATGTGCTTGCCTCATGCACTTCAGGCTGAAAATAATAACCAGAGGGTGCTCCAAATGGGGACGAGGGGTCATGGCCGACCCGCCAATATTTTACAGCGAAGCTTTTATTGCGGCTATCAAAGTGGCCAAAAACGTTATATGCCCGTTTCTACGTTGTTGTGAAACAAGGTACAATGCTCACGAAGTTTTATATTTTGAGAAAATGTGGTGGAAATGTTACGATTGATATGCCGGGAACATTTGAAGTGTGTTAATCAGGAGTTGAACGAAAATTGCTAAACGATCGTCCAAGGCACCTTTAATAGACCATTCCTCACCAATCCACGTAGAAAATATCAGTTATATGCTGGAAGTTGTTAACTGCCTTCTACGGAGCGTTCTACCAAAAGAATTTTTCAAATCGGTTCATTAGTAACCGAGATGGAAATACTTCAGTGCCGCGAAGCCATTATTTCAGGAAGCGAGCGTACGCGCCAACATCGACACTCTCTCCACTCGCCCCGTCTAGCCTCCGCAAGCGAAACTCCTTCCCTGCGTTTTCCCATAGCGGGCCTCGAGGATCGGGTGACGCATACGTCACGGGCCCCGCCTTCATTTTCTTCCCCACCTCGGTTTCGTGCTGCGCGGCGCACTTCCGCTGACGGCGCCGCGCGCGAGCTGTTGCATTTGTCTCGTTTCGCGCAGCCTACGATTTTGCGCGCTGTGCACGAAAAACATCTGACCAGCGGCAGAAGTCAGTGCTACGTGAACACTGAGGCAGACACAAGCGGATCACAGAGCATGATCGCGCGCTGGAACACGGTAGAAATTGACATAGTTTCGGTGTCCGCGCGCGCGACCGACGACGTGGCCAGATCTGGTGAGGGGCCTTTTGAAGGCGCTATATGAAATGCTTACAATTTAAAGCTTCCCTGCTTCCCTGGGTGGACCAAGAACGGCAGAAATTTCGCATTTATATGAAATAGGGGGGCATTATATATGGGTGGTATGTATCGATTGTTTGAAGTGTGAAAGTTAATTATGCGCTTTGAAAATAAATATTTTGATGCTTGCCTTCTCCCAATTTTCATGCGTCATATGAGGCGCGTGGTTGCTTTTTGCGGTCTCCTCGCGATGAACTGTGTGAAGCACGTTGTTGATATTTCGCGAAAGTAAGAAGCATGCGAGTGACGAACGATAAATGTTTAATCTGTGTAGGTTAATTACAACATTTGTTGAAAATTAATTATTCAAGCCGTCCAGAATCACACTGCTGTTATCTTCAATATTGCCCAAAGTACTGAAACAACTGTAAGAGAGACCAAGTTGAAATTTGGTGCAGATTTGGGTAATGTTAAGTGTAATGATCGGGCGAAAAATTCAGGTTTCTGACCTAATTAGAAGCGTCACTAATAATCACTGAACCCTCGTTCTGTTCCCCTATTTATATGCGTTACGCTAGGTTCGTCATTAATTTCCCCGTGTCAGCAATGAACTAACTTTCCTTCTGTGTTTATATTAACACAGTTGCACTCACAATACATAAATCAAGGTGATTACAAGGAACCTTGTTTATAGTAGGCGGTAATAAGGGGCACTTTACGGGTAATATGTATACGCGAAGTTTAAAGTGTGTTGGTTAATGTCGCCTTTTCAAAAAAAAATACATGTTCAAGTGATCGGGAGCATTATGACTGTTTTACGTGTATCGAGATATTTATCTCGTAACCATGGCATAACTACAATCTCACCGCGATAAAAATTAGCCATCGTGGGGGAAGACTATCTGAAATTTTAGTGCGAACCTCATGTGTGTTTAATGAATGCAAGTTTGTAAAATAATTATATACAAAATGCTCAAAAGCTTCATATGGCCACTATAAACTTGTTTTCTACTGTACCAAGGGAGCTTTATGTTGCACCACTGGGCACGGCGGCTTCCACAACATGCGGCTGCTTCACAATCCGCTTCTCTTCTTTACGCAGTTTCTTGTCCTTCTGATGCAACCGTATGACAACTGCCAGGATGTCATCGCGATCACCGCCTTTGCACATGACCGCGACGCCCCCCCACGACACGTGCATGAAAATCCGATATGGATACCAACGGATTACCTGTATCATCGCATCACGTCAGCAAGCACTGAGCGCTTCCTGTGGGACCTGCAGGGGGCGTCACTGTGCCGAGATGCTTTAAAAGGACTTCCAGCAAATTTCCTCGCCACTGGGCACGGCGGCTTCCACAACATGCGGCTGCTTCACAATCCGCTTCTCTTCTTTACGCAGTTTCTTGTCCTTCTGATGCAACCGTATGACAACTGCCAGGATGTCATCGCGATCACCGCCTTTGCACATGACCGCGACGCCCCCCCACGACACGTGCATGAAAATCCGATATGGATACCAACGGATTACCTGTATCATCGCATCACGTCAGCAAGCACTGAGCGCTTCCTGTGGGACCTGCAGGGGGCGTCACTGTGCCGAGATGCTTTAAAAGGACTTCCAGCAAATTTCCTCGCCACTGGGCACGGCGGCTTCCACAACATGCGGCTGCTTCACAATCCGCTTCTCTTCTTTACGCAGTTTCTTGTCCTTCTGATGCAACCGTATGACAACTGCCAGGATGTCATCGCGATCACCGCCTTTGCACATGACCGCGACGCCCCCCCACGACACGTGCATGAAAATCCGATATGGATACCAACGGATTACCTGTATCATCGCATCACGTCAGCAAGCACTGAGCGCTTCCTGTGGGACCTGCAGGGGGCGTCACTGTGCCGAGATGCTTTAAAAGGACTTCCAGCAAATTTCCTCGCCACTGGGCACGGCGGCTTCCACAACATGCGGCTGCTTCACAATCCGCTTCTCTTCTTTACGCAGTTTCTTGTCCTTCTGATGCAACCGTATGACAACTGCCAGGATGTCATCGCGATCACCGCCTTTGCACATGACCGCGACGCCCCCCCACGACACGTGCATGAAAATCCGATATGGATACCAACGGATTACCTGTATCATCGCATCACGTCAGCAAGCACTGAGCGCGTCCTGTGGGACCTGCAGGGGGCGTCACTGTGCCGAGATGCTTTAAAAGGACTTCCAGCAAATTTCCTCGCCACTGGGCACGGCGGCTTCCACAACATGCGGCTGCTTCACAATCCGCTTCTCTTCTTTACGCAGTTTCTTGTCCTTCTGATGCAACCGTATGACAACTGCCAGGATGTCATCGCGATCACCGCCTTTGCACATGACCGCGACGCCCCCCCACGACACGTGCATGAAAATCCGATATGGATACCAACGGATTACCTGTATCATCGCATCACGTCAGCAAGCACTGAGCGCTTCCTGTGGGACCTGCAGGGGGCGTCACTGTGCCGAGATGCTTTAAAAGGACTTCCAGCAAATTTCCTCGCCACTGGGCACGGCGGCTTCCACAACATGCGGCTGCTTCACAATCCGCTTCTCTTCTTTACGCAGTTTCTTGTCCTTCTGATGCAACCGTATGACAACTGCCAGGATGTCATCGCGATCACCGCCTTTGCACATGACCGCGACGCCCCCCCACGACACGTGCATGAAAATCCGATATGGATACCAACGGATTACCTGTATCATCGCATCACGTCAGCAAGCACTGAGCGCTTCCTGTGGGACCTGCAGGGGGCGTCACTGTGCCGAGATGCTTTAAAAGGACTTCCAGCAAATTTCCTCGCCACTGGGCACGGCGGCTTCCACAACATGCGGCTGCTTCACAATCCGCTTCTCTTCTTTACGCAGTTTCTTGTCCTTCTGATGCAACCGTATGACAACTGCCAGGATGTCATCGCGATCACCGCCTTTGCACATGACCGCGACGCCCCCCCACGACACGTGCATGAAAATCCGATATGGATACCAGCGGATTACCTGTATCATCGCATCACGTCAGCAAGCACTGAGCGCTTCCTGTGGGACCTGCAGGGGGCGTCACTGTGCCGAGATGCTTTAAAAGGACTTCCAGCAAATTTCCTCGCCACTGGGCACGGCGGCTTCCACAACATGCGGCTGCTTCACAATCCGCTTCTCTTCTTTACGCAGTTTCTTGTCCTTCTGATGCAACCGTATGACAACTGCCAGGATGTCATCGCGATCACCGCCTTTGCACATGACCGCGACGCCCCCCCACGACACGTGCATGAAAATCCGATATGGATACCAACGGATTACCTGTATCATCGCATCACGTCAGCAAGCACTGAGCGCTTCCTGTTGGACCTGCAGGGGGCGTCACTGTGCCGAGATGCTTTAAAAGGACTTCCAGCAAATTTCCTCGCCACTGGGCACGGCGGCTTCCACAACACGCGGCTGCTTCACAATCCGCTTCTCTTCTTTACGCAGTTTCTTGTCCTTCTGATGCAACCGTATGACAACTGCCAGGATGTCATCGCGATCACCGCCTTTGCACATGACCGCGACGCCCCCCCACGACACGTGCATGAAAATCCGATATGGATACCAACGGATTACCTGTATCATCGCATCACGTCAGCAAGCACTGAGCGCTTCCTGTTGGACCTGCAGGGGGCGTCACTGTGCCGAGATGCTTTAAAAGGACTTCCAGCAAATTTCCTCGCCACTGGGCACGGCGGCTTCCACAACATGCGGCTGCTTCACAATCCGCTTCTCTTCTTTACGCAGGTGAGAAGGCATCATGATAAATGTTTTCGATCTAGTAGCCCATGTTTGCTGATGCTGCCGTGCCCATTGATGAGTTTTGTATCGCATGTGGTACTGTATTCACTCCGACTGTTGTTGTTACTTGGAGGGGATATTGAGTCAACTCCTGGTCCTGACCTATCACAAATTGCGAATCAACTGAAATTGATGGCGTCCGACATCAAAGAAATCAAAGACATAAGATTATCCGCTATTGATGTTAAATTGGACGCTCATGCTGTCTTGGAAGAGAAAATTTCTTCATGCCAGAATCAAATTGAACACATGAGTAACACAATTCAGTCACTTGAGGCGCGAATTGACGATTTAGAGAACCATAGCAGACGATGCAATTTAATCGTTTATGGTCTTCCGGAATCTGAGAAAGAGGATACCGAATCACTTGAACAGGCCGTCAATGAAGGTATTTTTAAGAAAATTCTTGCAATTAATGACATTGATATAGAGCGCATTCACAGGTTGGGCCGACCAAACACTGGAAAGTTAAGGCCAGTGATTCTCGGGTTAACAGACTCGCGTAATAAAGTAAAAATGTTAAAGAAAAGTTTTAAACTACAAAATACTGAATATTCTACTGGCGAAGATTTCTCGCTTAGAGTACGTGAGGTCAGAAGAAAGTTATGGGCAAGTGCAAAAATAAACCGTGATAAGGATGATAAGGTTTCTTTGGCTTTTGATAAGCTGTATATCAATAACGTGGCCTATGTGTGAGATGAGAACAAAAATGATGAAGTACTTCTGCAAAAAAAAAAAACGAGAACAACAAACCAAATCGCCCTTTGACGCGCAGTTGCATGCAAATGCAGCACAAAACTTGAGCAGTTGTATCCAAAGCAGCACTTCATCACACTTCTACAATGAAACCATTAGCCATGTTACTCGTGCTAAGCCAAAAAAAAAGTACCCGAGACTTTTAAATATTAATGCCCGGAGCATTATTAACAAGAAAGATAGCCTGGAATTAAAGTTAATTAAACATGACCCACACATTTCAGTCCTTACTGAAACTTGGTTGCACAGCGACATAGCAGACGACTTAGTCTTTCCTTCTTCTTATAAAGTTTTTTGCAGAGACAGAGAAACGAGGGGGGAGGGGGGGGGGGGGCGTAGCAATCCTTGTTAAATCTTCAATCGAGGCAGTGGTACTCGACTGCTTCCGTGATCTTGAGTGTTTATGCTTAAAAATACCTTTCTGGGGCCATAGCTTTATCCTGATAGCATGCTACAGGCCACCTGATTGTACTCCTGATTACCCAATTAAATTGCGAGAGTGTATGTACTTCTGTTGCAATAAGAAAGTTTTTTTGCTGGGTTATTTTAATTTGCCCAGCGTCGACTGGGAGCGAGTGCAAGGAACTAGCAAATTCAACAAAAATATGAATATTGTCTTTGATATTACGCTCACTCATGACCTGGTTCAAATTGTCAAACAGCCCACTCGCATCCAGGGTTCATCTTGCTCGATATTAGATTTGGCCTTTATAAACCGTGATTTTACTGAACACACTGTCACAGTTGAAGAAGGTTTATCAGACCACTGTCTTGTATATATGTCAATTCCCCTAGTAAAATTTGCTTCTCATAAAACTAGTAGCATACGCTATATTAGAGATTACGATAGAGCTAACCATGCTTCTGTGATTGCACATATGGAAAATTGCCTGATTGATTTTGCTGCGGAGCATCATAATGTATGTTTGCTATGGAAAAAGTTTGCTGATATGTGCAATTATTGTTTGAATACGTTCGTACCAAACAAGCGAAAGAAAGTGCATAAACGTACACCCTGGGTAACGCGAAAAATTATTCATTTGAAACGGAAACTAAAACGGGCTAAAAGGTCTACTCCAAGTCCTATTATCATTAATGGTATCAAAAACGATCTCACACGTGCAATTCACGAGTCTAAGGACTTCTTTTTCACAACAACTTTGCCCAACTTTATGAATAATGAACCAAGAAAATTTTGGGAATACTTGAGCGATGCTGACAGGCACGTGACGCAGGTTTCGGTTGATGGCATCTCTGTTACAGATCCACAAGTCATCGCTGAGTATTTTAATACTTATTTTACTGGAGTGTTTTCAAAGGCAAGTACAACCGTGAATCCGCGTCACGGGGCATTTTCAGACTCCCAGGTTGATTTTATTTCATATCACGGTGTAGTCGCAATGCTGTTAAATCTGAAAACAAAATCGACTTGCGGTCCTGATGGTTTGCCCAATATTTTTCTTCGTCGTTATGCCGAAACTATCGCTAAATTTCTTGTGATCTTGTTTCGATGTTCACTATTAAGTGCGAGACTACCTGATGAATGGAAGACAGCTCAAGTTTTACCCGCCTATAAAAAAGATGACCGTTTGTTATTAGAAAATTATCGCCCAATATCCTTAACATCTTCTTGTCGTAAATTGTTGGAACACGCTGTAGCAAAACGCATCACTCAATTCCTTGAGGAAAACTCTATACTCTCAAGCTTTCAATAGAAATTTCTCTACTGCAACACAATTGGCCACGGTAGTACATTCATTTGCAGCATGCATAGATAATTGTGGACAAATTGACGCGATATTCTTACATTTTAGTAAAGCATTTGACAGAGTTATTCATGATAAATTGCTCAATAAACTCGTAAATATTAACCTTCCCGACATTTTGATCACTTGGTTTCCGATTACTTACATAACCGAACGCAGTTTGTTTCAGTTGACGGTTTTGATTCTTGCAGTCTTCCTGTAACATCAGGTGTGCCTCAAGGAAGTGTTCTGGGACCCTTGCTGTTTCTTTTATATATAAATGACATTGTATCCGTAATTACTCCTGGAACTCAAATTAGGTTATTTGCAGATGATGTTGTCTTATTTCGTGAAATCAAAGGTGTACATGATCAGGTCGAGCTGAATTCTAATCTCATTAATGTATCTAAGTGGTGCAAAGATTTTAG
Source organism: Dermacentor andersoni (assembly GCF_023375885.2). Classification (NCBI taxonomy): domain Eukaryota; kingdom Metazoa; phylum Arthropoda; class Arachnida; order Ixodida; family Ixodidae; genus Dermacentor; species Dermacentor andersoni. The sequence continues at coordinate 191,639,250 of NC_092817.1, read as the reverse complement.
CATGACTGTTAACACCGATAAAACTGTTTATCTTTGTGTACCGCTTAAGAAAACTCCTCTAAAATATATTTGTAACCTCACATCTCTTCCTTTGAAACAAGTTACCAGTTACAAGTACCTAGGAGTGACAATCACTAATAACCTCTCTTGGAATCTGCACATTGATAACATTTGCTTTTCAGCTTTCCGCAAACTTTGTTACTTAAGACGTAAACTTCGTAATTCTCCTCCTAATGTCAAACTTCTTAGCTATTTCACATTCATTCGACCTAAGCTTGAATATTGCTCTATTGTTTGGGATCCTTATACTAAGCTTAACATTAGGAAGTTGGAAAGGATTCAGCGAAAAGCTGTCATGTTTATCTATTCCAAATTCAAATATATTGATTCTCCTTCTGAGCTCAGGAAAGCTAACAACATTGAGCTACTTGAATCGAGAAGAAAAAAATGTCGTTTGAATTTCTTAAACTTACTTCTTAACGGTAAAAGGGCTATTGATCAGACGCAGTTTCTTTCGCCTTTGGCCACAAGACCTACGCGACATTACGAAACGCACTTTCTAACCCCTTACTTTGCAAGAACAGACATTTATAAGTTTTGCTTTTCTCCGCGTTCTGTGTCCGACTGGAATAGCCTAACAGAACCTTATGACGCACTATATGACTAGATGTTCATGTCTTTTTTGCGTTCTTTCCTCTGGCACTACCATGCTTCTTTTCTTGTTGTTGTTCTCCTTTTGTGTAAAACAGATATTCTGTAAATTGTATTGCTCGTCCGGCTTGGACCAGATTGGTCTGCAGTATGTATTATGGGCTATGTATACTCATAGTTCGAAGTGTTTGGGTTGATAGCGACCTTTGCAATAAATTGCCCCAGCGCGTTATGACTGTGTTTTACGAGCGGCGCAAATATAGTCACTTTGTGCCGAATGTTCCGGTCAAGGAAGACGTGTGTGGATGAATTATTGCCTTTGTGAAAATTCGAATGTTTTATATGCGGGCACAATTCAAACGGACCAGTCATATAAGGGCATTGTTGTAGAGAATGTGATTTAATTAAAGGCAGCTGAAATTCCTATTGCAACTGTTCGCTGAAAATTGGCTTGTGATTCTGAAAAATCGTACAAGTCCGGTGTGTTTACCCTGGTCAGCCTGGTCAAATATTCTGGTCAATCTCCCTGTATTTGCTTTGGTGTCGCTCTCTGACTGACACGGGTTACCGTTGCGAGTCTCTCCCGCTTGCTCTCTTATCACGTCGCATTACGTCGCCGTGCAGAGTCACGTGCAGTCGAACGCACGGCGGCTGAGCAGACACATCGCCTTTCAATAAGGCCCTTTCTGTTTCACGTGTGCTAAGGATTGTCTCCGTGTCGAAGTGACAGGTTAGGCGACAGCACGCGGCTTGTACGCAGTGTTGTCTAATTTGCCGCCCAGTGCGACAGCGCCAAGCGCGGCGCCAACCTTCATTAATTTTTTTTTTTTTTTCTCGTTCGAAAGAAATCGAGGCGGGACCGCGGTGGATGTTTGCCAGGGAAGTGCCTGGTTCGTTCCAGATCTTTCTCCGCCGTCAACGCGGAGGCGTCGGCCCACACACGCGCAATACGCGGGCGCCGACGTCACGCTGACGTCGTCGAATCGCGGTGGTGCGTGGGAGGGGCGAAACCGCGACCATGGACGCCTTGACCATTTCGAGCGGGGCGCCGGCAACCGGTTCGCGAACGGGACACCGTCCCCCTTTTTTGGGCATTACGAGACGGTCCCCTTCCTCGGTCGACCCTGGCGGTCATCATGCGCGTCGTGCGTTGATGCGAGCTACTTGCCACGCTGATGAAAGTGACTCGTTGATGAAGGTTACTTTCGGCTTTCGGCAATAAAGTAGCTTGAAGGAAAAGAATAAACGATACAGTTTACTTGTGGGTAAATACAGGGACCTACGCTGCCATTATAATAACGGTAAATGACGGGGAGTGAATTGAGCGACTTGGCATCGATTCATTGTCCAAAGTTTAGCGCTAAAGACGAATACAAACCGAGAGAACACACTATACTTGGTGTGTTCTCTCTCTTCGTCTATTTTCGTGTTCAACGCTAAGTTTTCGGCATGTTCAGAAGATTATGCGTTTACTGCGGCTTTGTTTTCCCTCATATCACTCACTAAAACAAATTATGTAATTTGGTGCTCATCCTTCAAGGCAGCAGTCGCCGTTAGTTGTGTGCTTGTTATACAATTATTCACCCTTAGCTGCCGCTAAGGCAGCGAAACCAATTCATTTCTTTGCCGCATACAACACGTGCAGCCCCCAAAAAGGCAAAGTTATCAACTGCTTTATTTACCAATGCGGAAAGAACAGGACAGTCACTATTGCAGCGATATTTGAGCGATAACGAAGCGCACGCTATGTACACAATTTTAACTATAAGTTAGAATAAAAAAGCCCGTGACTGAATATTGCTCTTACGCAGACTCATCATTATCTAATTTTTCGCTAGGTAAATTGATGTACTCATAAATGTGTTGCTAGAGCGCACTTCTTCGTGCTCATCCTTTACTCCGTAGAGTTCCTGTGGTGAACAAATATTGCGTTCGATAGCCCGGAGAAACACCGCGGCCTAGTCAACGATAACTATCACAAAGAAGGTATGCATATTCAGCTTGTAAGCCCGGAGATTGAGAGTATTGTAGTTACGTGTTTCCCGCCTTATATTACGACGCACGCGAACTTATCTGGTCAATGATATATGTTGATAGCACCTCACAACGTAACTACCGCTGTACAAGGTAGAGTGAGAGAGATAGGAAAGGAAAAGCGGGCAGTGGCCGTGGTCGCGGGATGCTTTCCAGGAAAGTCCTAAAAGAAGCGTCGGATACAGTTCTGTGAAGCTCTGGCACGCATTTGGGTCTTGCCGACATAGTCATCACTATTTATGCATCTTTAAAGCGCGCAATGCGCAAGAACCGGCGAATTAACGCAGAAGAGCGCAACGCCCTGCGCCAACGCGCAATCTTGTTTCGGTTTCGGACTGGCGCCGGGTCTGCCTTCTTTTTTTCTCGCATGGGCGAGGCTGCGCAGTGCCGTGTTGTCTGAGCAAACGACGACGCTGGCGTGTCATCTCCGACCCCCTCATTTATGCCGCATCCCGTCCGGTATTCATGGTCTTTTTCTGTGGTTACACATAAGCCAATAATGTAGTGACCTTGCTCCGCGAGCCGTTTTTGTGCGGCCACTTTCCCACCGGCGGCGGAGAAGGCCGGCCGGCGAAGGTAAACACTGGGTGTCACCATGGCAACCGCCTGCGCGACCGGCGGCGGGCGCCGGGCGTACCAGCGCGCATGCGCGGCTGTCGGGAGACCGCGTTCGCCCTCGCGTTCCTTCAATGAGTCAGGCGTGTCGCTGCTTTTGGAACGGTGCGTAGACGTGTTCGGGCAGCTTCTCCTTGCAAGCATTAAAAGCAGCCGGCCTCGCGACCGTGCCGCCCAATCGACGACGGATAGCCAATCGTCCCGGTCAGCGCAGAATCCAGTGCCCGACGTTGTCGTCGGCGAAGAAGAGGAGAAGCATCCAAGTGAGTCAGTCTTTTGCCGAGCATCGCGCACCGACTCAAAATGCACAGCGGGCACTTTTCCTGGCTGCGCATTCCTTGCACTCTGAAACGTGTTATGCAGAGCCAGTTTCACGCGGAAAGCGCGACTTCGACTCTTCATGCCGCTGTCATGCAGGTAGCGTTACGAGCCGATGCCCTACGCGATGTGGGATGTGCCCCGCCGATCTCATTGTAATGCCGGCTCCTCTGCCAGCCGAAGCGCTCGGCTTTGTGGCGGCGGCGGTCTGGATTGGGGTCAAGCGTGCACGCTCACTTTGATCGGGGAGTTTATTCTCGGCGGGGAAGACTTGTTCGGGCAGGGAGGCAGGCGGATCTGGCCATCGCCGCTTTGGCACATGTTAGCATCGCGTCGCCGTGTATTGTTGGGAAGCCGTGTTTCAAGTATCGGATGTGAACCGTGACCCGGGTTCCACCGAAATAAACTGTCACCGCGACGACAGCCAGCGAAACTCGTAACTAAAAAGTGCATTGCAGCTGCCACTTATGGAACAATAATAGTGGCAGCTGCCGGCTCTGGCCAACCCGTACTTCATCGCAAGATTGCAGTTGCCAGTTGCGCTGAGCCGGCTGAAATTGGTTGATTGCGCCCGTGTCCTCTTGATTCGGCGCTTGTTTTTTGGGAGCTGCTGAAACGGCGCAGTGCGGTTAAGTTTAGCGCCCATTTGGCGCCTAGCGCGTGGCGAAGTGCCTATCCGCCGATTTGCTTTTGTTTTCCGAGGGTGACACTCCTTGCGAAGCTAGCATAGATAGATGGTACGGATCAACGGATATATATAGCAGGTGCTCACATCGCGCCCGCTTGCCTCAAGACCAGGGTGGGATTCGGGCACGGCTGATGACCGTGACTTGTCTCTCTGCGAAGACGCTCTTCGCGAGCTCAGCTGGTACGCAAATAACCTTGCCAACCCGAAAGTGCAAATGCTAAGGAGTTGAAATTCCACGCTTATCCGGCGAGGGAGCAAATTCAGCTGGCCTTCGTAATGGACTCCACGTCCTCTCTCATGTCCTCAGCTGTACCCGGGTCTGTGTAGTGCCGCGAATCATTCCCTCCTTCAAGAGAGGAGAACGAAATCGTGCAACTTCTATATTTCTGTCTTCACGCCGCGAGCACTCTGCCACGCTTTTATCATTCCTCGCTTATCTGCATGTCATGAGAACACGCTTCAATTCCTAGATGCGCTAATGGATGTCGTGTACTCTTGGTAGCCCGTCCTGCTCCCCAGATGTCTGAACATTAGGCTGTAAGCGGTGTGTGTGTGTGTGTGTGTGTGTGTGTGTGTGTGTGTGTGTTTGGCGCGCGCACGCGCATTGCTGTGTATCCTCGGTACTGCATACATTTCCTTTCGGTTGCGACATGTAATGTATGCATTAGGAGCAAACGAAGAGTGGTTGCGCAATCGCTGGGCAGGAACCTGGTGGGAATAACTACTGTTAAAACAAATGTGACGATCCTGCAGACCTGCGCGTCTTCCTTCGACTTTTTTTTTGTTTTTTTTTCCCGACAAATCTATGTCACAGTTACAAGAATAAAAAATTACCGACGATTACGTTACTTCCTAATGCGAAATTTGAGCGCAGCAAATAAGCTGTTTCACCTTTTCGATAGATTGAGGCAAAGAAATCGAGCAACACATGTATGCGCTATCACAGAATTTTTTTTTTTTCACACGTATTCCTTTAACAAAGACTCCACTAACAGTTCTTGACAGTCATGAAGGAAGCTTTGTGGTCGGAGAAATAGACTGATATATGTTCGACTTGGTACACCAATGCTTACAATTTCGGCTCGGGCGGTGCACATATACAGATCCGCCGCCACCGATCTGGCTCTCTGATTGCCACCGCACAGGGCGAACGGCAACGGCAATTTCGGCTCGGGCGGTGCACATATACAGATCCGCCGCCACCGATCTGGCTCTCTGATTGCCACCGCACAGGGGTTGCATTGGAGGAGGAGCGAAGAAAGGAATTAAGTTCGAGCCGGCGCTTTGACAACCGGAGACTCGCAGGAAGAGGGGGGAGGGGGGCGGCGTGTACACCCAGCGGCAAATGATGGGGGCAGAAGCGCGCGCAGCAAGCGGACAACACGATAAAGGGAGGAGGGAAGAGATAGCAGCGACTGACTGATGCCGCTGACGCCGATAGTGAGTCAACCCCAGCTGCGGAGTTGGTTTCAGGGACAACGCCGCCGATGCCGACACAAACAATATGATACCCTCGCTTCCGCAGCGCTAAGAACCAGGTCTAGCCGTGGGAATGTGGTCACGTATTCGTCGACGTGCCGGGGCCTACGTGAAATAACCGGCGCGTCGGCAACTGAAGAGCACCCTATCCGCCACACAAGAACAGGGGGGGGGGACCCTTTCCTCCTCTTTCTGCATGGCGGCGACGGTGTTCTATGCAGTCACGTTATCTTTACTCTCTAGCGGCGTCAGCGGCATCCAGCGGTATCAGTCGGTCGCTGCTAGCGCTGGGGGGATGAAAGGGGGGCGGAGCTGGTTACGAGGCCGACGACAACGCCGACGACGACGCGAAACCCAGGAACGGACGCCAAAGAGCTGCGCTCTAAAACGCCTCTCCTGGTTATTGAATGTATTGAACCTCGACGCAGTCCCAGCATGGCGATGCCGGGCAAGGCGCCAACGGTTGCCAGAATCTCGCGTCCCTATGTTCCGCGGCATAGGAACGCGGCTGGAAGACGACCTTTGGCGAGCGTTCTCTGGTATTACTCGCTGATTCAACCGTGTGTCAGCGCTGACGTGGAGTTTCGCCGCGGATCTTGACAGGAAGTTTGTCCGAGAGCGAAGCGGGAATCTGGATGTCGAGTTCTTGGCCTCGGAGGCTCCTCTGGCACCGAAGGGCGACGCAGTGCCCGGCCGTACTTGCGACCTATTCTCGGCGTAATTGCAACACGACGCCGGTGAATGCAATTGCAGCCTAAATAACGGGCCGGTCCGAGTGACAGCAACGGCGTGAAACAGCTGCGCGAAGCGGCGAGAGGTCGACAACTTCGCGGCTGGGACATGTCCCGCAAGTATACGCTTGGCGCCAGCCGGATGAAACGACGTGTAGAAGCGTGAAGCAGACGCGACGACGGCGCGCCGGAAATGCTTCGCACGGGGTCGACGGGCTGAGCGACTTCTCGTCGTTGGCCCGTTTGCGTTTAACGAAGGCTGTGACGGCGCACAGCGAGAGGGAACAGCCATACTCAGCCGACAGCCTTCTGGGAGGGAAGGCTACGCGGGCAGAGTGTCCCACCAGTGAGATCGCTCCCGAAAGATACATTTCCACATTCTCCTACTCGCGTTAGTTTAAGCTGGGGAAGAGAAAACAGGGGCATCGCATTTACAGCAGCAAAAATAAGACCAAAATGCACTATTGAGTGTTAAATTGCACTTATTTTTCTGCTTCGTGGCCAATGCGACACCGTCGCATTTCTTGTGTTGCGTTTACTTTGCATTCAAGAGCATGTCGTATAGTCGAACACAAACGTAACGGAGTTACTATTGGAGTTCATTGTCAGGATTAGGTACCGAGGTTATCGATGCGGATAGCGCAGGAACACTGAACAGAATTGTAGGCTTTCGGGGATTATACGCTAAGTGGTTGTACTGCCATAAAAGAGCCTTAACAGCGGAATAAAGTTCCAGCAAAATTACGAGTAGTTCAAGCAATAACGCTAGTACATTCATAGTAAAATATTTAGCGCGCACAATGGTACTATGAATTCGTACCAACTCGCCCAACTATCACTTTTGCTGCAGAACGCTTGTACATTTCTTCGTTAAATTCGCAAATAGGATTGATGCAAGTATTTATAGTTATCTCTACAGCGGTAGCCAGCGGACACAGAAAAAAAGTGCACGCATAAATTTATAGTTCCGTGAGCGGATATAATTTAAGAGCTTAAATTCCTGCGGTTTAGAGATTTTTTTTTTTATGTACAATTTATCGACCTATACGTTTATTCGTCCGTCACTTTCACGTTGCATTCGCCGCTGTTGCTCGTTGTCTTCCCTTTCGCGTGTAGCATTCGCCTCCCGCATTGTTGACGAAAGTATGCGGAAGATATCCTTAGCTATACACGAAGTGAAACCAAATGCAATGGCCAGCACTTGCGTAGTTCGACTGTCAGCTGGATTCCTCGGTGTCGCCTCAGAATGCGATGCTCTTCCGAACACATTGGTTGGGTGGAATGGGGGAGGGAGGGGAAAGGAAGAGGGGGGAGGGGCATATTTGCTGCACAGCCAACCGAGGTCGCGTGTTCACTTCCCCGGCAGTATATTGGCACGAGCGCAACGTGTGTTTTTACACTCGGATGAAGCTGTTTATATATCACCACTAGGATGGGCCTGTATACGTTTTGCACCACTGCCAGCGAGACGCGCCCGCATTTTTATTATCTTTCTTTCTAAATGCGTCTCGATCGTTTGCACTCCGTACAGTTCTCTGCCGTGAGTGAAGAAGGTGTTGCCCGAGTTTCTTGCGCAGCGTTCGTGCACTTCGGTGCATGTTGTCGCAGAACGACATGTACTGCCGTGTATATGCGGATGTCGTTTTGGCCTACACATCGGCAATTCGCAGAGAGTAAACGCCGTTCACATATAGCGGGATATATATGTGCTGCATGCGCGACTCGTATATCGAATGCCGCGATAATGGAAGCACACCTGTACACGCCGTCGGCCTGTATCGGAAAACGTTGGCGGCCGGCGTTGTTTAACCGGAAATGAGTGCGGCCTGACACGGCGGCGTTTTGCAACACGTGCGCTGCTGCTGTACGCTACGGTGCTGGATGGATCGGCGGGAGTTCGTTCAGTCCTCCGACGCTGGACTTGTCTGCAGCGACAGCAGCAAGCTGTCGCGCAGCCGACTCCTTCTTCAGAACAAGAAGCCGTTTACGATGCGAACAGCCTCGTCTTCGTTCGCTGCGGTATGTTTGCCCGCAGGGACCTATGTATACAAACAGGCGCGCCGACGCCGCCCTTCTCAGCGTTACGCGGTGCACGAAACTCCACGCAAATTGCCGTTAGCTTAGATGTTAGCTCGAAGGTGGCTTGCGCGCACGGCTCCAAGCGGCACGTTCCCGCAGTGGCGTCAGTTCGATTTCCAGCGGCGGTGACGGGCGAATTCGCCGTATGTAAAGAGGGTGAATAAGGTTCAGCGAGTGTCGATTGCACGATGAGTACGACGACCTAACGGACGGGACGGGACGAGAGGGAAACCCAACTTTGAGCTGATTTCTGTGGCGGACAGAGAGAGAAAGAGAGAGAGAGAGCTGTGGTTAGGCTTCATTGTGGACCGCGTTCGGGGACTGCGTAATCTTTCCACGCCGAGTCTCTCGCGGCCAACTTGCCAACTCCGAGTCTAATCTCGCTACCCTTGTGCTATCGCATGCAAACGTCCTCGTTTTGGGATGCCATACTTATCTGGTTGTCACAGCTGCGCGTGCAGAGTGGAGGTTGCCGTGAAAGAATTGCTGTCTCGCTGTCGACTCGCGCGTACCTGTCTTCTCCATTGGCGTCATAGATAAGTGGGTATGCACGTGGTCGCCCCCTCAGGATGTAGTGCGACTTTATATCTCACTCAGGTATAGCTCAGTAGTGGGGAAATGACCCCTTCGGCTTGAAGTATGCTTCCGACGCGCCTGCGTTCGTCGCTAACGCGGCTGCTGCAATGTCCCATGTGAAGCAAACGATAATGTGCTATGCTGGTGGCATTACGATGGCACCCTGAAGCGATTTCTCGCTCGTCACGTTCATGGCAAGACGGAAAGGGTAAAGGGGACGGGGTGTGTCCAAGCTGAGTCGCTCGCTCGGAGTCGTTTTAGGGTCGGGCTGCTTGAGGACAGAAGGCTATACTGACAAAGAATTTGGCGTGTAGGTATTATTTTACCCCGTGGGGCATTCGAGCCAGCAAAATGATCGTCCACATTTAAGCAACGTGAACAATTCACTTCTGCCTCAAGTGAACGAAGCAAGCGCAGATATACCCAATCACCTAATTAGAAGCATCGTGATTTGAAAGCGGCCACGGAGAGATGCAGTGGCAAGCGAGAGGATCGAGGCAGGACGATCGGCGGATGACGTTGACAGAGCGTGAATGCGGCCAGTAGTGCTGCCGCGGGCATTCCGTATGTGACGAAGAAAGGCACGCCGAAAAACGAATGGTTTATTTTTCGTTTCGTCCGGGTGCCAACCGTCGTCGAGAATTATTTTACCAGCGTCGATTTTATTATACTACGAGGAGCGTGTAATATTGTGATGTCCGCATCGAGGGCACGGGAGTCGCCTTGCGCTGGACGCAGATCGGCGCCAGCACGCAGCTGCCGGGTCGGTAGCGCCGGACCCGTCGCCCTGCCGCGTGCAGTCGCGTCACGCAGACGCCATCCATCATCCGAACTGCGCGGCAGGAATGCGCTCCTGCTGGAGCACGTGCGACGAGCGCGCGTTTGCTGGCGGCGGGTCCGTTGTGTCCGCGCTGGCCTCACCGAGGGACGCGCAGGGGAGGCACCTGCCCTCGCCGATCGCTTAATCGCGGTTGCGGCCGCCGTCGCGCGGGCCCATTTTCACCCCGACGGCAACTGACCGGGCGCACACTTGAACGAACAGCGAGACGTTTTAGAAGATGCGGCCCGCGGGACGGAGCTAGATGTGGAACGACGAATACGTTCGCCTGAGACTGAGAGAGGCATGTGGGCGTGAAGGCTCCTTAGCAAGTGCTGGAGCACTGCCGCGGCTTTCGACGAGCTTTGCTTTCTCCGACTTAAATGGAGTCTCTGCAGGCGTTGCTGCTGGCAGGGCGAATGCGATAGAGGCACCCGTAATAGTAGCATTTGACCATAATTGCCTTACGCCCCCGGCTAAATAGCCGCTGCGTGGGAATCACCCTGTAACCCCGTCGATACATATCGTTCGCCTCGGGCTGTGCCGCACGGGGGCGTTCTTCGACCTGGTGACGCGCCGGCTCACGTGACACATGGCCTCGCCAATACGGTTGCGGATTCGAACGCTAGCAATCGCGCCGGCAACGTAGCGACGTGGGTGGAATTGAATACGCGCCGAAAATGGGGGTGCTTGTGAAATAACCTTGCCTCGTGCGATTGTTGTGGGTTCGGCTGCCACTGGCGGCAAGTTGTATTAGCTTTCTCTCTATCTCCTTGTTTATGCGAAAGCATCGAATGGCCCACTGAGCGATAAAGTCGGCGGCGTCCGCAGCTTCAAAAGGGCACCTAAATTCCCATTGGCTGCGACACCATGTCACCAGCGCGCCTCGACGGAGCAGATATGGCGACGCGTGCGGATGCCGTTTCGTTGCTTGCGTTGTATTGGCGCGTTCGTTGTCTGCACGAGCTCGGGCCTGCGTTCTAACTGTGCCTCAATAAGGCCCAGCCGAAAGGCGCCAATCGTCTGAACGTGCTCGCTTGCCCGGGAGGAGTTCATAACTCGAAGAACCGCTCATACAAGAGCACTTAAATGTCCTCGGATTTTTTAGTTACTCTCAGAGCCGTGTAGGGTGCACAGAGAGGAATGGGGAAAATACTTGTACGTTCACAAAATACACGTCACATAAAGTGAGCGGTAATTAGAAACGTGACGGTTGTTGTAAAAATGTACCTCCAAATTCTATATTTCGACATTAATGAGATTCATTTTCCCCTATGAATTCGTTCGCTTAATTGTTCGTTAACTCCATGTAGTGTAAAATAACAGGTTCGTCTGGTCCCCTACACCATACCGACGTCGTGGAAGAAAAAAAAAAAGAAAACGGACGAGCCGTGAATGCACCGGCCGCAAAGCAAGCATCCGCCGTATGTGTACTCTGGCGGTGACTCGCCTATAGCGCATGGCCCGACACGTCGCCTACAAGACGGACGTTGACGTCACGCACACATGCATATGCCTCCGCACGTGTTCTTCCGACGAACATAGGCCCCGAGCGGGTGAACACTCCTTTGCCACATGCGTCCCCTTCCGCGGAGTTCGCGAACGGGCCACGTGTGGCGCACGTGTATACCTCTGCGAAAGTCTCTACGTTTCCTCTCGTCTGGCTGCGGATATTTGCGACGTTAAACCAGACGCCGGACTCCTACGATATTCGGGATGAACGAGGCAGCGCGATTTGCAGTTGTCTAGCGGATGACGCGAAAAAAATCTCTCGTCGTCACGCCTTGTATAAACCGTCTGCTCCTTGTCCCGAGCAGCCTCTCTCGGTGCTTGAAACTGATGCCTGCTCAGATCTATGCTTATAGTTTGCTCAGCGGCCTTTCCGTGCAGAAGTGGGTTGGACGATTGACGTCTACGTTCGCTCGAACGTAGCCACCGAAGCTTGGTGTTACAAGAGGGGCGGCGCGGGGATAATTGGCGTCCGCGTGGCCGTGGCTTCGCGCAGCTGACGAAGGCAAGGCTGACACAACGCTGGCGCTAAATTCTGCCCGATTGACTCAGTTTTTTAACAAACTGCGCATCTTATACAACGAATATAGCTACTCCTTCTGGCGTTTTGTCCCTCGTGCTTTTACATCTTCCGGACCTTTTGAAGCCGTGCTCTTAGCCGCTTTGCCAAATACTGTGTAGGCAAATACTATAGCTTTGCGCCATGCGGCGCGCATCCTGTGGTTGTACTCCTCTGGCCTTATACGCTGGGAGCGGCGAGTGTAATTCGCAATTACAGGCAACCACGAACCTATTCGCGTTATTGCGCAATAACTTATTTTTGTGCGTTGAAGCCACGTGTGACCTGATTTGAGGTGCGATGGCGCAACGATTCGTTTCGGGTCTTGAGATCAACGAGAGATTGAGCCAGCACCGTTAAATTACGCGGGTAGGCTATAGACCACCTGTACCGCAGTTATGCTAAGTCACGCAACGTTTCGCATTCATTGTGTTATAACTGCAGTAATTGCGTGCATAAATAAATGCTGTGAGGTCCTTCTGTTAAGTTTACGCAGGTCGTCATCGAAGTACACGTCTACCACGTGTAGTTGTCATATATAGCCGTGTAATTAGCGTATAACATTGCTCTGCATGGCCCAACTACAAATTCTTCCGGAGCACGCGATGCGAAAAAAAAAAAAGAAAGTTCTTGCAGCGGCATCAGTGAGACTGCATGCCTTCGAATCAAAATGCGCAGTGGATATATGCTTTAACGTACGCCCCCTCCCCCCCCCCCCCCCCGGATTCCGTATCAAAATTCGAAACTTTGTCGCGAAATTACGACGTAATTATTATTTGTTTTCGCCACACAATTCCGTGCTGCGAAAACATTTGAGGTCGGCTGTGTATTCTGACTGAAACGATAGTTTTTTCTGTCCGCCATGCTCTCGAGTGTACACGGTGTAGTTGTGAACAACGTGGCAGATGTATATCTGCCTTCGAGTAAAAGCGCCAAGGGCACCGGCAGTTATATATGCACGCAAGCGTTTCACTCTGGCTGTGTGCACACCCCATTGAGCGCATCGGGCACGGCACGTTTTATTCCGTTTACGTGCTCGCGAGATTGTGAATATAGCTCGCCTAAAATGGACATCCTGCTGCGCGCGCCTTCCCATTTCGCTTATCCTGGTTCGCGACGCGACGCACCGCGCCGCCTGCGTAACAGATCGCCTTTCGTGCAAAGCGAACGCGTCGTGCGCCTCATGGGGGCCGTATTTCTTAACGATCCGTTTCATTTTTCCTCGTTTTGTGTAACGATCCGTTTCCGTTCCTCTTATTTTTCCCACCGTGTTAACCGTACCTGGCAATAACGACGGCGTCCGAACCAATCGCAAATGGCGATAACGGTGGAAATTGAAATCGGATCGATCGTCGGCAAAATGTGGCCCAGGAATCGGTATTTTGTAACGATCCCATTTCATTTGTTGTTCTTTGCTCGTCACACCTTGCGTCGAGGGGCCGTTGCCGGCGGCATCGGCGAGTCTCACGAAGAGCTGAAAGAATGGAAGTGAAATGGGCGGTGGGGATCGGGGGGCGGGAGGGGAGGGGGGAGGGGGATTTATCGTTACGGGAAAGGCACCCTTTACCGACCCCCCACCCCCGGTTTGCAAGCGTCGCTTCGGACGGTTTGCACGCATCGTGTGGAGTGCCTTCACGCTTGTGAAAAGCCCGGTGGAATGCACGCCGACTTCTCGGCGAACTGCTGCCGCTAAGGACGACGGCGCAAGTTGTGCTCAGCTGACTGTGCGTGGCTGTTAGGGCCGGATGCGCATTGCGTGGCGAGCGACGATTCTGCGCGTTGCTGTGTTCTGCTGCCGGTCGGTTCAACGCAATACTGAACGCACGAGAACACACGGGCGCTTTGTGTGTGTGCAGTTCATATGTGTGTGGCGTCGTCTTCGCGCCTATTAATATATATATATATATATATATATATATATATATATATATATATATATATATATATATATATATATATATATATATATATATATATATATATATGCATGCAAGGCAGACTCGCCCAAATTTCCTCTCTTGGGAACTTTTTGCAGTATCTCACACGATAAGACGTTGGATCCCTGACCGCGGCAGCCGCATTTGGAAGAGGGGGGCGACATGCAACAGCGCTTACAGTTTTGTGAACGTTAAAGAACTACAGGTGACCAAAAAATAACCCGGTGTCCTCCGCTACGGCGTGCCTGGTATGGGATGGTCGTTTTGCCACGTACAACCCCAGACTTTAATTTTAACTCGATGAAACACCGCCAACCCAATTCTACGACGAAACCTTCAGCATGGATATAGCGTCGGGGTTGCCTCGTAGGGAGGTGTGGATTTGCTTAAGTACGCACCTATGGCCCGACATGCGCAATGCGCAGGGCATGTAACCGGGGGCGTGCGGTATTTATGCGACGGAATGTGCGCCCATGGGAGGAAAAAGCAGCCGAGGACGTCCGAGGAATTAGATGACGAAATTGGAGGCTACGTCATTGTCGTTTTGCCTTACACTTACAAAAATGTTTATAGAAAGTCTATAAACAGTCTATAGACTTTCTATAAAAATTCTTGTAAGGGTACGCAGGGCAAACTGAACATCACTGGAAGAGTGTGCTTCGAGCTGATAGTGGAAAAATGCTCGGTCAGCCCATATGCGCCTGCGCTCTAACGGCGGTGCGGGACTGATCTATACTCTTCCCGAGCACGCGCGTGGACCCGGTGTTCGACAGATTCGGATCCGTGCGGCCTTGGCAGCGAGTGAAACCACGTGCACCACTCAGATAAACGCTGGAGTCGTTAACCCTGCGCACCCCTGGCAACCGAACGCGTCATTGGCGGTGCTCTTCTTTGTAGACGACAACAGCGCGGTGAGCTTCTTGTGGGCGCATATAGGGATCGATGCTTTCTTGGTCGATGCGTTCGCTATAAGGGCTGCCTTCGGCTCGAGAAGAAGACAAATAAATAAATAAACCAGGCTGGCCACCTGCAGTTTCGGCCGGGCTTGCGGGCATCGGCAGGTGGTGTTCGGTTCTCTCGCTTCGTCAGCGCCTCTGTATAAACAGGGACCGATACGGAGTGTGGGAAGAATTTCGCACAACGCGATTTTCTTTTGCAACGATTGTGCTGCCTCGTCTACAGTGTACAAATGTGCACCTTGAGATCGAGGATTCAAACGCTGATCTTTTTGCAGGTCCACACGCACACACAACCAGACGAAAATTATTACGCTAGAACTGTTCGTTAGACGAGGCGCCAGCCAAACGTGACGTTGGGCATGTTATTTAGCGAAGGCGGCCAAATAATGGGAAAAAGAACTTGCGAATGGAAATGATGCTGTCTCGAATACGCGCACGATCCTTTGGCTACCTTAGTGAGTCGAGTATAATAGCAAATAGCTCCTCAAGTACGAGTGCGAGCTCTTCCTGCAGACATGTAGCGTATGGCGACGCTAGTGTTAGTGATGATCATGTCACCACGGCTGTCGCTTGTCCGGAAATATTGTCAGAAATAGCAACCTGCTCGTATGCTTGCTCCCCTGCCTGACCGTCGACACGGGCGTAGCTCTTGGCAATCCGAGACGCAATGTCTATCCTCTATCCGCTGCTTCCGCCATCTAGTAGGCACATTGACATCTTCACCGATTCCTCAGCTGCCATCCGTTGTCTGCGGCGTGTTCTGAATTCCGACGTTTTGGCACAGGAGATTCAGGACACTGTTGAGAAATTACCCGTTACAGTACGTGTACAATGCACATCCCACACAAGCCTTAGTGGATGCAGCGAGCCATAACAAACCTTCGCGTCCACTTCAATTGGCCCCCACCTCTCCGGAGACAAGGCTCCTCGCAGAAAAAGAACACCTTCGGCGCGCCACGCGAGCACTTCTCCCACCGTGTGGCACCGACCTCCCTGGCAGCCTAGCGCGCTGGGAAGAGGTCTTGCTACGAAGGTTAGGCCTCCGTGTCGCCCTCACCCCTGCGGTAACCTGGTCGTGGTCGGCACAGTACCGTGCCTCCATCAACGATTCCTGCCCCTTTTGTCCCGCTCCTGTCTGCGAGGTGGACACTGGGCACGTCCACTGGACTTGCCCCTCTCATGCGCTCCGCCAGAAACACCTGCTTCGATTTGGACCACCCCCTGGTCGGCCGCCAGATGTAGACAGTTGCATCTTGGGGCCCGACCACCGGACATTGCTGGACTTTCTCCGAGAATCCGGCGTGTATCTACACGTTTAAATATTTTTCATGCCAGAAGGCACGCTGTCGCAATAAAAAAAAAAAAAAATACTGTGTCACTGCGGCCCCTGATTCATAACAGTATTTATATATTTGTCGCACTCTCTGCCTCCTCGGTCAAATATTCCATCTACCTGGTGCATGCACTCATTATTTACTTCATACCTCGTGCGTGGAGCATGCATAGTCTATGTTTGAACTCGGAACAATGCATGTATGTATCACGTGTCAGCTTTGACTGATGCAGCGCGCCATTCTGGAGCCGCAAGCAAAACGAAGTTGACCTGCACGCGTTACGTAACGTGCGATTTAAAAAAAAAAGAGAAGAAAGAAATGCGTCATCGAAAAAGCGGCGCTTGCGTACTTGCACAGAACAGTGTGCTGCGACAGGTCAGGCAAGTGATAGGCACTTGCTTTATGCGGTTGCTTTGTGGCTATGGGGTTGCGCTGCTAAGCCCCAGGTCGCGAGTTCCAACCCGGCTACGACGGCTGCATTTCCGTGGGAGACAAAGCACAAAAAAAAAGTGCCCTCGTACTCATATTTAGGTGCACGATATTAGAAACGCAGGTGGTGATAATTATCCGGGGTCCCCAGCTATGGCTTGCCTCATAGCCAGATCGTGATTACGGAGCGTAAAAGCCCACATCTTTCCTTTTTTTTTTTTTTTCAAGTTAGCGCTTAGCACCAAGTTTATTCTGGTCTATTCTACCACCCCCACCAAGCATCTCGACTGCCGCGCGAATGACTAAATCGTATACGCGCTCGTACAACTGTTAATGTCTGTCGTCTTTTTTTTTTTTTTTTTTTTTCTGAAGCTGCGCGCGCGCAGCGTGCGGCACTCTCACGCACGCACCGGTTGGGAGCCGCCAGGCTGGCACACGGACGCCTTGCGAAACGCGAGACGGAGGTTCCTCCTCTGCGAGGCAGCCGTTGTGTAGTCGGCCAGCAGCCCAGACTCGAGCGGAGGGTGCCCCTCTCCCCCCCTCTCTCTCTCCCTCTCGTCTTTGAGAGCGCCGCCGTCGTGTCGACGAGTCTCGTCTGGTCCGCGCGAACGACCGCCCGCCGCGGTCTTGGCCACCTTTCCGCCGCCTGATATGTAGTACCGGTTCCTCGTTCCCACACCTCGACCACGGGGTACCGCGCGTCCGTTAATTGTGCGCAACGTTGCCGTCTCTCTCTCTCTCTCTCATATTGCGATTTGTCGTCCGTCCGTCTCTTTCGGTGCCACGTCGCTGATGATGCCCGCGCAGCGCTTTGCTCGTTCCCGTCGTGTAGGAGAAGTGTATTGATTCTTCGCATGCACGTACCCAGGATTTATTTTTTTTTTTCAGGGAGAGGGGGGGGGGGGGCAATCCAGGGTAACTTTCCTATGCAAATGAGTGGGGGATATCTTTGCTAGTATAAATGTGAATAATGCCCACCGTTCACCATAAGGACGCGCAAACCCGCAAAAGAGAAATGAAATGTGCCGTATCCCACAGCTACGCCTGTGAGATACACCTCTCCACCGCATCAAATCGACTCGCGCAGGAAAAAAGCGCAGGAAGAACAATTCCAAAAACAAGTAAACGAGCGAAAGTGCAAAATAAAGATTTCTAGTAGCGTTTTTTGAATTTGCTCTGGAATAATTATAGAGAAATACATATTTGCGGAATAATTAGAGTTCTTTTGGATTCCTCGTTTACTGCTCTACCAACTGCCGAAACCGACTCGTGTTGTTATTTGGGAAGTTGCGTAACGATGCGTGGCCGCCAGCCCCGTAAAACCGCGTAGAGCGCAGGACGCTGCGGTTCTACACGTACTGCGCCCACCGCGAAAGGTTAGAAAAACACCCACATAGCACAGCGGAGAAGTGCATACTCCAGGCGCCTCGACTGATAATTGTAGAAGCGTCATTCAACACATACGGAATCATTCTTCAGTTCCGGCGGCGTTTTCTCTACTTTTTTTTTAATTAAAAAGATGTTGATCTCTATATTTTTTCACAAGCTATATATGGTTAAATGTGTTAATTTTGCTTTCCCTTCCTGTTTGGCTGTTGCCTCGGCTCCCTTCCTTGGTAGAGCGCTTAACATATCAACTCCTTGAGACTCTTGTTTCCAGTTGCCAATTTTGCTGTACAATTAGGGGAAACGAGACGACTTAACGGGTGACATTCATATTGCCTATGGGTTTAAGGGTTATTGCAGGGTCTGATGATGGACGCTGTTTCGCATTATATTATTTTCCACCTTATCTAACCCATATCGCGGGTATACGGTTCCGATGATGTGCCAGCGTCGCGGCGAGCCGTCACTGCAGGAAATAATGAAGCAAAAGGAAAAGTTAAACGCAACTGACGTTTTCTCCGGCCACAACTCGTTCCACGTGCATACAGGCCAGCTTACTACGAACCCAATCCCTTTCCTGGTCTCTGGATTAGTCTAAACGAAGAAGGTTGACCTAACGAAGCAACACCGATTTGCGTGACCGTTCCAATAGATGGCGACAGCTGCACGCAGCTCGACTTATTCGCGCGGGTACCGAATCTATGAGGAAACTGGCCTTCACACCCAAGGAGATGCCGATAACTACTGTCATCCAAAAGGAGAGAAAAAGGCAGCAAAATGTTAACCGCCGAATAGCTGTCAAGTCTCACGATTGATTTGGCGGCGCTTTAGGAATGTGTGTGAGGAGTGGCGTCGGTGAGGGGGGGAGGGTATGCCGCTTAATTTCGAGGGAGGGGTGAGGGGGGGGGGGGACCGTGGGTACGTACCTGATTCTTCGGAATGCCGAATACTACTGAGGGAATGGCGATGGACGTTCGCGAGTTACGACCTCCGCTGAACGGAGCTGGTACCGTATTCTATGACCTTCCATTTCGTTTTCCTGTCGTCCTCTGGCCGATCCGGGCGATAACGCCGGCACGCCGCAAAGGGGGAGAGAAAGAGAGAGAAAAAGGAAAATGTAACGGATCGTTAGAAAATACGGCCCCTACGCCTTTGAGTCTGAGATAACCGTTATTGAGATGCCCCGCAACCGTTATCGTATTGCAGTTCAGTACGGCGCGCTCAGCTCGGACTTGAGTGCGCATTCGTAAGTGCCGCGCATTGCTGACATCTGCACTCGACGTATGCGCTAACGTCTAAAAGAACTTTTCCCCGCGTGAGAACGACCCAGGGCACACGGAAATGTTGAGAAATGTATGGCCTCACATTGGCGTACGTGGCGCTACGCTGTATGGTTCGTTTCCCTCACTGGCAATCAGCCTTCTCGCGCCACGTGAGTGCAGAGCCTTAAAAGAAAGAAACGACTGCTTCACAATTGGTGTAAACAGACTGAGTGTTGATGTCTACCTGCCCTTTCGTTTTAGCATGAGTTCATATATACCACACACGAAAATTATGCCGAAATATATGACGTCGCACACTGTTTCCCGCAAATAAATAAATAAATGCCGTATCGTTTCTGTATTCCGCCTATTGAATGAAACTAAAGCTTTGAGACATAACTTTAGCAGTCTAAATTGGTGCTGTAGTTATTGATGTTGAGTGTCCATTTGATGTATGCAAATGAAGCTCTCTGGCGTTCCGTTGCTGAACACGAGGTGGCGTGTTCGTATATCCAGTGGCGGCGACCGTATTACCTAGGTGGGCGATGTAAACTGCAGTGCATACAATACCTTCATTTCTACGTGTAAACATTGTATAGCGATGTCTCTGTTTCCTTATACTCTGTCAGCAATCATACAAGGTCAGAGCTATAGTATAGGCTGCAGTATAAGCCGTCACCTGCACGTGATCTATAGATCACAATATCATAACGGCGAATAAATGCCGCGTGTTTTACTTACTGTTAACTATTAGCGGGCTTTTGTCTTGCTTTCATTTGCAGCTATTTCGCACTTAGTCGAACGAACGATATCGTTTGGAAAGGGGGCAGATTAAAAAAAAAAGAAACCGTGGTTTGGACGCACGCAAAAAGCGGCCCACGAGGTGAAAATTAATCCAGAGAACTTCCACTACGGCGTCCCTCATAACAAACTGCGTAGTTTCGGGGCGTTAAACTCCACAATTTAATTTCCTGTGTCCTTATAGGTGTCGCTGCGGATGGGACGCTCACCCAGCGATCGGAATTATGTCGCTAGGAGCCTGCAGGCATCGCCGATTGTTTTTTTTGTGTGTGTGTGTGTGTGTGTGTGTGTGTGTTTTTTTGTACTGCATCGTTTCACCTCAGTCGAATCTCGCTTGTCAGGCAGTGGGACAGCGCCGTACTTTGTCCTCCTTTGCTTTGTTGCCCGCAGTTCTGCGTACGCTGTTCTCAGTGTGCGCACAGCGATGAGTGACGCGTCCGTATAGCCCACTGTGCGGGCCGGCCAACGGGCGCGATTGTTCGGCATAAGAGGAGAAAAGGGAGAGAGACGCGGCTGTGTCACCTCTGTTGAAGGCCGATTAAAAGGAGCTCGGATCTACTGCGCTCCGCAATTCTCCCAACGAGGTGCCGACGGCAATTGTAGGAGGACCAGGATCGGACTGTATTAACGCGACAGCGTTAATGAGCTCGTGTTGCAGAAAAGCCGGTGTCGTCGGCGTCAGCGGCGTTGGCCGTGAGCGATAAATCCCAGAAGGCACTTCATAAATAAAAAACATCTTGCAAGATGGGCTGGTGGGAATCGAACCAGGGTCTCCGGAGTGTGAGACGGAGACGCTACCACTCAGCCACGAGTTCGTTCCTTCAGAACGGGACAAAATCGCCTCTAGTGAATGCGGTGTTGCCTTAGAAACGAGCCGTAGAAAGTTATACTGCGGTGTATATCGGTAATTATGACCATGTAACTTACAGAAGTCGCAGTTTCACGAGTAGCGAAGTACGTTTCCGCTAAATTTCTTCTGCGCTCTGCGCACACGCAGAGCCATCTTGCGGCACACACAGAAGACCCCCTCCTCGCAATGTACGGCGCTGCCGCGACAGGTGGCGCGCCACTCGCCCCATGACCGCGTCCGCCTTCATGGCGCGTCGGGGCCCGGCTATCTGTGCCGATCGCGACGTTTGGCTGGCGTAGCGCGTTTGAGTAGGCGGTGCGAACGGGGTGCGATAACGCTATCGCGTTCCACTCTTGAAGGCGAAGCTTAAGCGTCCTCCAATTTTTTTTGTACTTCCAAGTCGAGTTCGTGATTTCGAGATTAACTCGAGTCTCCGCCAGGAATCTCAGCACAACTCGCAGAGCGCGACGAGACCCCCCTCTTGGAAAGGTTCTAGAGTTCAGACAAAGCTCTTACGCTACTATCGTCCGCGAGGGAAAAATTCGAGCCAATTCTAATGCTGGACATATTGTTAGCGAATGACATACAGAGGCAATGGAAGAGAACACTTACGAACGAAAAGCTTTGTGAATTCGGCCCCATGTATATAAGACGGCTGGCGCTCCGAAGCTGGACAGCGTGAAGAGCGCTGTCCGCAATCTCTCGGCCTTTGCAGGAGAAAGGAAAGCGTTGCTTTTAATGGGCTTTTGTGCTGCACATCCAGCGATTGACTGATCTGTTCCGAAACATTCGGCCAAGACTCAATCCCGAACGAAGTGAATAAAAAAAAAGCAATGAAAAGAAAAATAACAATGTCAGTCATTGCGTTGCGCGCCGGAACTGGGTTGCGAAGGCAGCACAGAAGTTTACTTTCTTTTTCTGTGCTTCGGAAGCGACTTCCGTGTAAGTGTACTTGGCAGCGGACGCAAGCTCCGGCCGACGTCTGTTCATACACTAAGAGAAATTAGCACGGAAGTACTGAGAAAAACACGAATAAAGAAAAGGACGAGCGCTTGTGCTTGTCTGCTTCGTGGGAAGTGTTCGTTTCTGTTGTATTTTTGTGCGTCTGGCAAGTTTCCGGAATCCGAGTGAAAGACCAGGTAAGCCCGACATTCGGTTCAGTCCGTTGACGAGCGCGAGCACCGGCGCCCTGTTTTACTCGCGTGGCCGCAGTGTGGCCGCTCGTCGGGGTCATCAGCCGGTCGCCGTCGTGACTGCCTCGTGCGAAGCGGCGGCGGCGGGCCCGCTTGAAGTCGGCGCCGGCGACGACACCGGCGGGTGCGATTATTTCCGTCTCCGGATTGTCGCAGCCGCGCAGTGCCTTCCGCGGCGACCAGAATGCGTCTCCCTCTCCCTCTCCGTCGGCTGCTTGCTCAAAGTGTCCCGGCACCACTTTGGCTCGCGAACGGTGTTCGTCTTCGTTCTTTCCCTTTCTTTCCCCGATGCTGCCGTATATATATATATATATATATATATATATATATATATATATATATATATATATATATATATATATATGTGTGTGTGTGGCTGGCACGCACACACAGGCGGGGCTTTCCTAGTTTTAGGCCCGGGCACGATAGTCGCCCCCTTTCTCGTCGCAGTGTACCGCGCCGCCGGATCAGCCGACTCTGCGCCGTCTGGACGACGTCGATGCAGGTGTGGGCGCGCGCTCTCGGGTCGCGCGCCATATATGGACAAGCGCCGCCGCGTGTCGCGTTGGCGAGTTTGTGTGTACGTATTCCGAAATTCAGACGAAGCCGGGCCGGAATTTCCTCTCGCCTTCGCTCCCGCTCCTGGTGTTCCTCCTCGGCGACGAGAAGCACAAAAGGAGAAAAAAAAAGAGAGAGAGAGAGAGAGAGACAAGGTCGCGGCTCACGCATAGAGGCTCACGTTTCGCTTTCCTTGTTCTCTCGGCGCGTTGTGCGCGTGTTTATCTTAATTTCGATTCGTCTCGGAAAACCACGTGACACGCCGCCTACCCGAAGCCCTGGCTTGTCGCCTCTCCGGGGTTTGTGCGTGGGCACCGGGCCGCGTCGGCACAGGTTGTACGCACTCGCGTCTCCCTCGACCTCGACATGCGTGCGCGTGGGTTGATGAATGGGACGCGTGATGACGCGCTACCGGCCGACTTCTGCGCGGCGTGCGGTGCGGAGAAGCCAGTTTTCGGTCCCGGTCGCAGCAGACGCGTGGACGTCGAACTGTGCGCGGAGCTCGTTGCGAGTGCGGGTGCTTTCGTGGACGCATCTAACTGCGGACTGAT
This sequence comes from Dermacentor andersoni, assembly GCF_023375885.2. NCBI lineage: Eukaryota > Metazoa > Arthropoda > Arachnida > Ixodida > Ixodidae > Dermacentor > Dermacentor andersoni. The sequence goes on along the minus strand of NC_092817.1, from coordinate 191,615,934 downwards.
CACGTGTTTGCCGAAGGTATGACGGGCACGCCGACTTTGCTATCTTTGCCGCGCTACGTTTCTGTATCGGTCGACAGGGGTAACACGGTAAGCCTGTGCCGCGTAGCAGCTTCGTTTTACCGGAAGTACAAACTTACCGTAAGGCAGCACGCGTCATACCTAAAGGTTCTAATGTTTCGTCCGGAGGTCGCGGCTAGCCACCTAAGTATGCGCTCGCGTCGATACACGATTCCTTATTGTCCTTTGTGTATCGCGATGCTCTTCGTCGGCATGCAAGTATCAACTTTCCTAGCGTTCTCTACTTCCATTTTCTGCGCGGTGTCTCTCGCATCCGTTCCTACGTGCGCCTGTGTAACCTGACATCTCTCCCCTTTCTATCTCTTCTACCTGTTGAATAGATTGATGTTGTGAGCATGCCCTTTGAATCAGGGTGGTAGCTAACCTAACCGAGCTCGTTATTTTTACTTTTCTGCGGCGTTTATTATTCAAGTCCTGTGGTTCGCAACAACAAAACCAGGAGGCCCGATAAAATGTATTTCCTGAAATGCAACGACTTCTCATTCCGTGCCTTTCTTGCTTTTGTGCCACCTGCAGCCCGGGTCTTTTACTTTTCTCCACCTCAAATTCGTTAGAATTTCCTCCGTTATTCTCAGAGACCGGTGCCCCGGCCAGGGTGACTGCGTACACTCATTGACCTCCGAGTGAGTGCTCGATGCATGCATCGCCGAAGTATGGTCGTCGTGGCAGCGGGGCCTCGGGTGCAGCGATGCACGACTGTTAACCGTGCGAAATGGCGTATACGCCACGCAGACTTGGAATCGACAGGACATTCGTCTTTTACCACCTTATCAGCCGGTCGTCTTGGGTCGGCGTAATGTACGGTTTTCTCTAGCTCGATTTTGTTTCTCTTATTATCCTCCATCGTTCAGGACGGGCTCACTCCCACTGAGGACGAGCGAGAAGGAATAGCATTGGAGTAGAATCGTTACGACATAGCGACCCCCTGTCTTGCGTCGTCTGCTTTGTGACAGTCTTGACGTGAAGACTGGACTGCGCTATATGTGCAGGCTCGCTATATTGCATAGGGAGACAGACATTAGTGCGTTGCGCGAAAGAGAAGAGTCACCACCATGAATAGCCAGAGCGTGGCTTACAACAGCGAATAAGTCGAACATTCGGCAAAGTCCGACAGGGCGGGTAATTTCGGGAATCGAGCGAAGACTTTCCAGGCGACGCCCGCACGTTGGCTCGAGGCGCGATATTTGGGCTCGCGCCTCTGCTCCACCGCGTCCTCGCGGGCTGTGCTCGAAAATCTCAGCGGTGCGTACCTTAATTAAGTGCAGGCGCGGTGACGACCGCATCTTTTTTCCCCGGACGCCCGCGATCCTCGACGTCCCGCAGCGAGCAGCTTATTTTGGAGCCCCGGCCAGCTGGGACGACCACGCAGGCCCGCGATTCGGATCGCGTGTCCTGCTGCGAGACGGTGGCCGGGGTGTTGTTGCTCCTCGAACGGCTGCACTGTCAACCCGACCATATACTGTTGGCTGCTGCGTGTCTCGCAGGCGGCGTTGCGCGACATTTCGCTGGCGCGAAAGTAATTGCTGCGCCGGCGCTTCCAGGACACTTTTTTTCTGTGGCCCTGTCGCCGCGTGCCAACTATTTCTTTTTTTTTTTTCTCGGTTGTCCTTCGCGCTTTTCGTCGTGTCTATACTTCGCCGACGTGTGAAACGAAGGCGGGCCCTTCGGCTAAACGCGCGACTGACTGACAGCTCTTCCCGTAGGCGATATCGGTTCGGACGTGCTTTTCGAGCGTTCGTATAGCCCTTGTCCCTCGGCTGCCGTTGCCAAATTTAAGGGCTGACACGACCCGCGGTTTTGTTACACTTTCACTGGTGCACTTTAACCCCCTCAGCCCGCGCGGTCGCGACATTCTAGAAGGGACGGGGCGATTACGGCACGCGAAGGCGTTGGCTTGCCCTTTTCGGGCTGCCGCAGAAGTGTCGAAAAAAGGGAGCCGCGCCTGCGGGGCTGAAAATTTTAGAACGTGTCGAGCGGCCACCATCGATTAGGGAGATTGAGGCAAAAAAAAATGTAGGCCAGACGGGAAAGGGCACGCTCCACGTCGACTCGGGCACGTGGGAGCACTTGGGCGTACGTGCACTCGAGCTTTTATTTATTTGTTTGTTCTGCCCGGTTTTGGGATATTTCCACTCTCTTTGCGCTTTCACTGTGCATAACTTCTACGTTTTTCAAACTCCCTTCTGTTCTGTCCTTTAAAGGCGGGTGTAGGTCGGCGCGTACAACGCCCTGCGCAATTTAGTCTCGCTGCTGTGGATGTCGGTGACTGTGCGCGTTCTGCCGCTGCCGAGCGCGAGGCCGCGGGTTCGATTGCCGCTGGCCTCTGCCCGTGGCAGCAGAATCTGGAAGCGTTCATGTAACCGACATTTTGATCGGACGTTAAAGGGATAACTTATAAGGATGTATACAGGGTGTACTAGCTAACTTTAGCCAGAGTTTAAAGATATGCAAATGCCACGTAGCTGGACAGAACAAAGGTAATGTTGTTTTCCGTCGCTTGGAGATATTCTATGTTCTTTTTCATTCCGCCTAATTAAATAATTAGTCTTGATTAATCAACTTCTCAAATATTATGGTTACAATAAAAGTGTCAACGACAAAATTGTAGATCAACATGAAAAACTCGCTATGCAGCTTTCTGTTGCTCAATACGTGCTACACAAATAGGTTTTTGCCAGCGTGAAAGGAGCCCGCGAATACCTGCAAAGTGCCTCGAGCGGCCAGTCGCGCGACAATTTTGCGTGCGTTTGCGATGTCATTGTGATATGATTTTTCATTGCCGAGTTACAGAGTTATGAACTTGATAGTTTCGTTTTCAGAAAATTTGCGAGTTTTTGGAATTCTCAAGAAGAGATTGACCACGTAAATCAAAATTTGAAACCGCCAGTCACTAGATTTTCAGCTTTTCTTTTAAATGCAACAAACGTCGTAAAATTTGGTGCGCTGGTTGCCGAGGAAAACAAATTCTCCTTTTTATACGTATTTAATGTAGGGTGTGTGAGCTCGAGGTTCTCGTGTGTCCTTCCGGCCAGAGTGCCCGAGAGAGGATTTTTCGTCAAGTGTGGAGAGAGTTCGTCTTAATTATTATAGCATCCTTTCTCGCAGCGAGAAAACAAGTGCATTACCTCTGCAGTGGGAGCATCGGCGGTATACCCTGCGAACACTTTGCCGAGTTCTAAAGTAAAGGCGTATGGCCTTGCAGAAACTTCGCCGTTGCACGTTTACGAGGAAGCCGTTGGGTGTTGCCATGTCATATTAATAGGTCGGCGTGCTCTATAGGGACGGCTAATAGTAATTCTGTATATATTCGTATCGTGTGGTACCATGTCGCGAGTTGTTCGATTATGATAGTATAGCGCTCGCTGGCGCTATGCTTCTAGGTGAAAATATCGAGCAATATAAGCCAAACGACGACCAGAACTCCTTGCCATTGCTATGCGAGGCCGCCACTGGCATCTGTGCCGTGTACTGACGTAGCAGCACAATGCGTGCTTACGCGCATAGGCGTCGTCTTCAGTGAGGCAGTCGGAGACGCGGCCGCTATTGGGCAGGGGTAAATTGGAAATATCTAGCGGAGGCTTTCTTCCTGCAGCGGGCATAAATGGGCTGATGATGGTTATGTTACTCGGCATCATTAACTTAAACATTCGGCATATGCGCTTCCACGATTCGTCTGCATGAAAACCAAGACAAAAAAAAAATAATACATGAATGAAATCGTCGTATTCGAAGATGCGAGCTTCTTTGAAGAGATGGGCGGGATTTGGATACATCTGTCGCATAGCGCAAGGTCTGGCTGGATCGGACAGAAAAAAAAAAAAATAGAGAAAGACGTGCACCGTTTTGTTGGACGATGAGGACCAAGTAATGTAATCGTTGTTGAGAAATGCCACTGAAAACAAGCCGTCGGCAAGCGTTCAGTGTAAGACTGTAAGAATATAAACACGCCTTGTATCTGCCATTTTCTTTTTTTCTTTTATTTTGGCGTTCTCGTCGTTTCTCACGTCTATGTACGCGCATAAGAACGAAAAATGCGGCGTGTCCAGATGCCCGCTTCGTGTAGGGTGCAATCGTGCGTATATGGTTCGATGCAGAGATGCAAGCGTGGCCGCTCGTTCCGGTTGCCGGTGATGTTGGAGTAGTCACGCTGACTGCTCTGTGAGAGAGAGAGGGAGGCCGGAGAAAGCAAACGGTGCGCCAACAACGCGTGCGTGCCTGTGACCTTGAGAGCTGCTCGGGAAGGTGTTGCCCCATTGCGACACATCCGCCGCCCCCATCTGCTACGTTGGTTCGACAGTCTGTCCTGCGCTGCGCCCGTCTTCTGCAGACAGACAGACAGACAGAAAAACTTTATTCATAGCCAGTGAGTTTGGACTCCTCTGGGTCCCTGGACCACCGCACGGTCCCGCACTACGTCGAAACGTTCATGCTCCTTTTGTTCATGACGTCGGCAGCCCGAGCCACCGCAGTAACCTGCGATGTCGGGTCCGTCGACGAGAGCAGGACCTCCCAGTCCTCCCAGCTTGAGATGGCGGGCTGTCCCTGCGGGGGAGGATCGGCAGGGCAGCCAAAAAGGATGTGGGAGAGTGTGGCGTGAGGGTCTCCGCATAGGGAGCATGTAGGGGAGATGCCACAGTAGTGGGATAGCAGCTGAGGGGATGGGAGAGAGCGGGTCTGGAGGCGTCTCCAGAGGATCTGTTGGGAGTGCGTCAGGGAGGGGTCCCGTCTTCTGCAGTACGTGCAGTCAATGCCGCCTGCGGGTCAGCGCGTGAGGTGGTGTTCTTCTGAGCGAGGAAGCTGCGCGCGTTCCACTGCCAGCCTCGTTCCGAGGCGATGCGGCGAGGTTCGCATGCTTGGGACATTTAAGGGGTGTTGAAGAACTTGCGGTCAGAATTTCTCGCGAACACTCTATAGTGCGGCGTCGATCGGTTGATTGCAGTGCAACCTTTTTGGTTGCCATATACCTCGTCAAATGTTTTGTACACGATGTGCAACATCTTTGCGGTGAGAATTTTTTCCCGTGGCTTGAAATTGCCGTTGACGAAAAGTGAGCGTGCTCAACCCAGGCGCAGCACGTGTCTTTCTGTGCGTTTTGATGGCCCCTTGTGCCAATCTGTGCGATTTCAATTGGCCTGGAACACAGTGCACCGCGGAAGTCCCGAACGCGAAAGTAGCTCGCCTCCTTGCGCGCGCGGTATGGACGAACTGCAGCGAATGCATGCGCCGTCGTCTTATCCGCCGTGACGGGCGCAAAAAAAAAAGAAGAAAAAGAAAGCGCGCAACGTAATTAGATGCGTCTCGTGGACAAAGGCTTGCGCTCTCGGTCGGAATTCGCAGTCTCATTTTATTGACCGGTTTTCGAGCGCGTAGTGCGTTGTCCTTGTGCCTCGCGCACAAAAGAAACGCATGCCATTGACCTCGGGAAAATGTAGCGCTGTCACCGTGGAAGAATTAGATGTGATCTCGAGAGTGCTTTTCGAATTGTTTTATTCTACAGTATCATCTTGGTGAGGGCTAGTTGGTGAACTCGAGATGAGCAACTAGGACACGGTCGCCCGTACTTGTACCTGGTGCCACGTTTGCTTCTTTGTCCTAATTGACCACCGTCTCACTCACGCCCATCTTGCACATTTGGACTGGCGGCAGCTGTGTACGTGTCCACTCTGTCGCTAACAAGGAGGCTCCGCATGCAGGTTACGAACCGTCACGGACTTACGACCCGTGGTCGTTGGCCGCTCCCTCTCGAATATGCATACTCGACCGGACGAACGTTTGACCGTGCGGAGAGTCTTACAATAACTTCCGCGAGTGCCTTTGCTTGCACAAATACCCCAAACTCCGTCGTATTCTTTTTTTTTTTTTTTGCGTTCTTTTATACGCCTGGCCCATGGCGTCCGGTCACTTTGGGTAGGGCAAAAGAATGAACAGTAAACGCTTTTTCTCCTTAACCCCCCCTGGGTAGGGCGCCCAAAGTTACAGAACGTTTGGACTCGGTCGAGTCGATCCGCTATACACGAAGCTTTAGAACAACTCTGCAGTGTCTCGAGTGGACGAGTGTGCCCATCCAGCCGTGGGACGCGCTCCAGCGTTGAACCGTCGAGATCGCGTTCGACCTTCGTCGACCCAGGACACTTGGGCGAAAATAAAAGGGAAAACGAAAACGAGCAACAAAAAGAAGACGCGCCTGCACAGCGGCAGCGTGGAATGTGTGCGGCACATTCCGCCGCGCCTGCACGCTTTTCCCCATAACTCGCCACTCGGGGAGCTCGCGGCGGCGGCCATCAGCCCGCGCGCACGGCCCGTCCGTCATCGAGTTCCCAGAGCCGCGGCGGGTTTCGCATGCCGCGCGCGATTTGTTTATTTGCATACCTGTCTCCGCGCCTCGTCTGCACGCGAGGGCGAAGCGGATGCGCGTCGCGTCGGCGTGCCTGCTTGCTTGCGTCCGCACATATGCGCGGCACCGCCGTGTTCGGTGCGCAGTCCGAGGCCCCGTGGGGGTCGTTGGCACTGCGGTGCCGGCCTCGGCTCGAGCGAGCCGTAGCGCAACTGCCGCTGGGTTTCGTGGAGTGACACGACTCTCTCGTCGTACGAAGTATACGCGTCTGTCGTAGCGAGCGCTTATGGCTGCGTAACTGAGGAGTTCACGTAGCGCGCCGACTGAAGGGCACGTCCTGTATGGAAGGCCGTAGCGACTGCGAGCAACGAAATTTGTGGATAATCGTGGCGAAACAGTGCAACTTCTTGCAAAGTTAGCGTAATAACACGCCGAGTGTGAAGTAACAGCTTGGCAGAACGGCTGAAGATTTGCATTATTGCAGAATTGTTGCACGCTTGAAAAGCAAAGCGCTTAATCCATAAGTGACAGTAACGGAACAAGGAATTTCGCTTGAGCTAACGTTTTGACTCGCCAACACGAAAGAAGCCCCCCTTTCGCTTATTCGCACACAATGATAGTATTTCGTTATAACCGTTGGATTCGCGGTCACATTAGAGGGCTTCTTTGTCACCTCCGTCCGACACTTTGGTGTGTTTCTACACGTGATTTTTTCGCGTTCCTTATGGCGTCGCGATGCTCGCTACTCCGCCGTAGAAACGCAAGCCGCGCCGAGTTTCAACGTTGAGCGCTTGCCCAAGTAGTCGGCGAGAAAGGGAAATTCTGGGGATATTCTGTGGGATATCTCGAGCTCGTAAATTGCAGCGATCATCACGAGTGCAGTATGTCGTGGCAGCGGACCTAAACGGTCAGGTATGCAACGACCAGTGGAGTTGCACGATGGGGAAAGAAGCGCAGGAACGTCTGCGTCGCGGCCGCACACATGTTTGGGAGCGCTTTTTAATTGAGCCGATGAGGCGTGCTTGCACCGGAACATGGCGAAAGAACGAGAACACGAGAGTGTGAGGACATCCAATGAAGTGCACGCCCTCACCGCATGTCGCTTCGGTCTCATAGCAGCGCTGCTTCGCACGATTGCCTTCGGTGAAATCAATATTTGTGCCACGCCAAGTATGTGCCGCCTATTCGCGATGGGTCTCCTCACAAGTACTGCACGGTGCCTTCCTTCCGACTGAAAGAGCCACTTAAAGCTGTGGTTTCTCGCGAGGGCACGCCGAGCTTCCGCCGCGTGTCCTCGATAAAAGCTCGCGGCTGTGGCAGAAGCTGTCGTCTGCCCGACTGTGGACACCAGGGATGGTGTGGACTTTTCGTGCCGGTCAAACACAGCCGAACCCTTGTGTAAAGGCTCATGTTCACATGGCACGGCGCGGACGTACAGGCTTTCCTTGGTGTCCTCGCGTCTCCGTGAGCCTGCGTCTCTCGGCTGCTGTTCTTCAAGCGTCGCCAACGCCTGAATCTGAAAACGCGAGTGTGCTTTCGCAACGTCGCGTCCCAGTAGTGCAGTGTTTCCCAATTCCCAACTGAAAGGTAAACACTACAGCAGCGCATATACGGCGGCCGCTGTGTGTGTATAACCGGTGTCTGGCGGCGAGTGCCTCGTGCCAGTGTTTGTCTTGGACGACGACGTCCTCCGGCAGCTTGCGCGCGCCTCCCTCCACGTGACGTTTATGACGGTGCGCGAAGCAGCTGCAGCACGCTCCTTCGCGGTGCAGTAGCGGCGGCGGCGACATTGGCAACGCCTCTTCCAGAGAGGAGATTCCCGATATTTTGGTTGGCTACAGTAACCCTCGAGTAGCGCCTGATTATAGGCTCGTTGGGCCAACCAATCATCAATGGACCTTCTCGTATATGCAAGTTCAGCGTGTCTGTCATCTCTTGTGCCGTTCAAGAAACTGTTTCTTCGCCAAAATTTGTACCGACCGACCGACCGAAAGTAGCAGATTGTTGGTCTATTCTTTTGATTCGTATGCAAAACAACCAGCTAGCTAAAGAGGATAGCACGGCCAAAGGGACATCAGCGGCGCTTTCTTGTCCTTTACCGCTGGATTTTTTAAAATCAAACTAACTCGTCCAACATACTGTCCTTTGAGTAGGCCTGTGATCTGCCCACCTAGACTATAACGGGCATTCCTGCTTGAACTTTGACGCGCACTATATACTTCATCCAGAAAGCGGGGCTACCTTGGAACAAACGGTGAAACAGCAAGAAACAGCCTACCATACCAGAAAGAGCAGTATATCTATGCACAAATGTGGGCTGATTGAAACTGGTCGGACTCTGTACTTTCTTCTCATTTGCTGTGCTCTTCTGAGGGGTTTCTTTCTGCGGAACCCCGAGCGCTGGAAATGTCATAGAGGCGCACTAAGATTTGGCTCCGCGCACATTGGAGGAAAATGAGGAAGCGAGGGGAACAGTGGCAGCACCGTGGCCCGGAGGAAGCCATCGATAGACGGACGGCGAACACACAGCGGCTGCCGCGCGGGCTCTGGCCGTCAGAAGCCTCCAAGCTGCTTCGCGACGCGAACACAAATATACACGACGGGACATCTGCGACGTCGATCGAATCTGGCGAGCAGACGTGATTTACGCGTCGATGTCTGCGACGTGCCGGCTCTTGCATGCCGAGTGTCGTTTGTGGATTGGAGGTGCTCTCGAAACGGCGAGTGCAACGCTTCTTATACAGACGAACCACAGTTTCCGTCTTGCGCCAATGCGCGAGATGGCGCATCGGCGTCCGCGCGATCGGCGGTGACCATGTGCACTGCAGGAGGTAATCTGTTTCCGCAACGTCTCGCTCGCGTGCGTCTGCGTTGCCGAAAGGAATGTGGATGCGCGTGGCCACGGCAGGCTGCTGCATGGCGGATGCCTTTCGACCCGCCATTCCCAATCTCCGCAAACGAGCCTTTGATGGGACCGAGCGTCCCATCGAATTCGTGAACAAAGAAAAGGAAGAGAAGCTTTCGCATAGTCCAAGTTCGCGCTATTCCGTATTTCGCAGCTGTCGACCATGTTCGAAGCAGTCGAAGCTGCCGCCAGCGTGCAGATCGAATTCGAAGCGGCCGCTATTCCAGGAAGGAGCCCGTCCGTTTGAGTTCGTTCCTTCGTTCGGGGGTGTGGCCACACGCGGCGTTGCTTTGGCTGTATAGCCGTTACGCGTTAGGTTCCAACATCACGAAACGGAACGGGACCTACGTATACGAGCGTTGGCGAATTCCGTCCCCATCAGCCGCTTCGGTGAGGGGATGTACAACCCGCGACCCCGTGTTCTGCAACGGGACGCCGCTTACTGCCACGGTTCTTTGGACGCGGCCACGGGGCTATTAGGAGGAGGCCTTTGTATAAGCTCGGTCTCTCCTTGTTCTTCGCGACCAGCACTTCTGAACGCTGTACCACCGACGTGCACGGCACACCACCCGTTGGGTGATCCCAGACTTGGAATGGAGGGGCGGTCAGATGGGCTGACTGCACATTCTGCCTTCGTCAGCGCACGAATTCTCTGCCCAAGCCCGAGTCCTATAAGTCTTGAGCCAGAACAAGTGCCGGCATATTTTTGCTTTTCTTTGGGCGGGGAGGGGTTGTCGCCAGGATCCGGCCATTGCGGCACAGTGCGCCGTATCTGTTGTCGACGGCTGACCGAATTAATAGCGTGTGCGTCCGGTACTGGAACCGAACCCTCCCGTACGGCTGCTGCACGACGCAGTATTCTACACCTTTGTGAAACGAGCGCCCTGCAAGGTTGAGAGTGTAGTAATGGAGACCTGCGGGATACCTACATAGCGTCGTTCGACGACTTACCGCGAGTGGCATTTTCCTAACCGTTCGCAGATTTTACTCGCGGTTAAAACCCTTCGTGCCTAGGCGCTCGCTGCCGTGCTCTCGGCTGTTTGGCCGTGTCGCCGGGGTGCAGTGCACGTCCGTGGAGCGTAACAAGCAGGGCTGCCCAGTGGTGGGGAGACGGCCGTCGGCGCCCAGCCAAGGCAGGGACGAGGACGCGCCCCGGGGCGCGGCACTCGGTTCTGGTCTTGCCGTGGCGCGGCGGACCGAGACGGCGTCGCGCGTGGGTGGGCGCGAGGCGCGATTGCGCGCGCAGCGCAGGAGGGAGGGAGCTACCGAGGAGGAGACCCAGGCGATGCTCCCACGGCGCGACCAGGGAATGCGCGAGGAGACGCATTCTGCGTGGCGCCGAATTCAATTTGAAAGCGGTGGTATCGCGGCATTGTGGGCCTTAGCTATACAACACAAACGGGGGGAGGGGGGGGGGGGGGCTGTTCCTTTTGTGTCTCCGCTCCCAGCTTCGATCGACGGGTACTACTTGTTTTCTTCTTTTTCCTATTTGCTGCGTGTCTGCGTTCCTCTTCGCTCTGCTTGCGCATTGCTGTCCCTCGGGTGTTCACTAGGATTTATGGTAGGCTTTGTGCTCCGCTGCGGAAAGGCGCTCAGCGGGTTGCTTGAACCAGTGCTTGCGGCCTGACCGCGCAGCGATCCTTCGATAGGGGGAGCTTTCCCTTTCCTCCTCGCGGTGGTCCCGCTGTGCTTACGGTTCAGCTGCGGCACACGAGTCCGCGTTTCCTGCTTTAATTGGAGACTGCTGCGTTCTTCTAGTGGTCACCGAACGGGGAACACGCGAATTGCAAGAACGTTGCAGGAACTTACGTGTCATCCAGTCGTGTCCTGAGAGGCGACAGCTGTTGAAAGTGCCTCGAGGAGAAGGCAAACTTCCAAGGGTGCGCTAGTGGGCCGAACGTGTGTATCAAAATAAGGGTGCCAAAAAGTGGCGTCGTCGTCACCTTCCGCACCGCGTGCATTGTCGAAACGTCTGAAAATGTGTGTCCCCGGTTTTCTTACGAACTGCGTACACGAGGCTCTCTCCTGATCTGTCGATGTCTGTCGGACGAGCGGACCGCAGCACAGCT